>NC_049172.1:28766590-29386590 GCF_009769625.2 Cygnus olor
TCCTTCCCCTGAGCACATGAGAGATTGCATACTTCTTTGGAGAATTAAATATGCTTTGATGCCCAGGAAACAGCATGAAGGGGACCAGATTCCACCAGATGAAATAGAAGTGTATGGAACATGTAAGCATGAAAGACAAGCTGTATAAAAATACTGTAAAAAACACACTTTTTTTTTTTTTCTGATAACTGAAATGTAAGTTTCTGAATTTGTAGCTCAACTTCTCTAATGTATGCTGGTGTATTTGGTTTACATGGTAAGGTTTTGGTAGCAGGGGGGCTGCAGGGGTGGCCTCTGTGAGCAGAGCCCAGCAGCTGCCCCATGTCACATCAGAGCCAGGGACCCCACATGGAGCAGGGGCAGAGAGTGACCGTGAAGGAGCGGCGGAGATGAAGTGTTAGGGACTGATCGCTGCCCCCATTCCCTGTTCCCCTGTGCTGCTCAGGGGGAGGAGGTAGAAGAGGGTGGATGGAGGGAAGGTGTTTTTAGTTTGTCACTGCTCTAGCTTGTTAGCAATAGTCAATGAATTACATTAATCTCCCTATGCTGAGTTTGTTTTGCCCATGGCCATTGGCGAGTGATCTCCCTGTCCTTTCCGCCGTATTTTCTCCCCCTTTTCCTTTGAGGAGGGGAAGTGAGAGAGTGGTTATGGTGGAGTTCAGCTGCACAGCTGGGTAAAACCACCACAGCTGGTGACAAAATGTTGGTCTCTGTGTAAAGATGTACTGAATTAAAATGCTGTGGGTATTATGACCAGAGGGTCTTGCTAGCGGAGCTCACAGCTGGCAGTAAGTTCAGCAGTTTATAGAATGAAGTCACTTGCTAGTGCTTTAGAGACCAGAAGGGAGTGATGAAAAAGAATATAAAATCTCACTAACACGTTACTGTTTTATTATGTTTATGTTAATGCCTACCTTTACAGAACAATCAGTTCCAACGCTCACTATTACTGTGTTATGTTCTTATGATTCCTGTAGGATCTCATTACGTAGCGTGCAATAGCTGAACATGTTCCACTTCCATGTGAGGCTTCCTAGAAGTGGAAATACTTGTTGCTTCTTGTGGAACCACCTCAAGTTCCTTGTACACTACAGACTGAGGTCTTTTACTAACTTTGTTGCCTTTCTGATGATTGTTCCTTCTGATGGTTGCCTATCCACATGCCTTCAGCTGTCTCTCTGTCCTTTATCCACCAGGCTCCAGTCTCTCCTAATCTGCTACATTCTGCTTCTAAATTTAAAATGTTTGCCAGTCTTTTAGCCCAAAGCCATGAAAGAAAGATTAGCCACCTGGAAAGCAAGAAACCAAACTGCTCACCTGACCCCAGTTCAGTGGAACTGCAACATACATAAATTAAGGTGGATACACAGACATTCTTACAGAGGCAAGGGCAACAACTTCTAAGCAAACTTTATTTGAGCTTGTTTTATACGGTGATACTAAAATTTCTTCTTCTTCACTCATTGCTGCATTTCGATTCTGAAGCAGCTGCCTGTCCGCCCCTGGTTTCACTTTGACCAGGTGCTGGTTCCAGTCAGGGCCTCAGGCTACCAGATTAAAGATCTCCTTATATTTCCTGAAATGTATTTCCTATATTTTGGTAGATGGGTCCTGCTGGGAAAGTGAGTATGTCTAAGTAATTCACAGCTTTTCCATCAAAAACAGAGGAAAGTGAGACCACCTTGTCCATACAGTTAGAGGTTAATAAATTAGTTGTAGCCGATTGGTTACAACTGTTTCCCCACCATTCTCCCACAGTTCTTGAACCCAGGAGTTGAAATATTTCATATATAGCTGTACACAGATCCAGAGGATCGTTTAGTCTGTCATTTGCCAAACATTCCCATAGAAGCCCACAATTTACTATTTTTTTTAAAGATCTCTGCAGCTGCTGTGCAACCTAATTTATGAACACAAGCATTGAAAACATCAAAGCCTTCTGTAGAGTGAAGTTTCTTGGCAAGCTCTATTTTGTAGTTATTGTTTCACATGTCAATAATTGCTGTCAGTAGCTCCTACGGTAATTTTGAGTACCTGCTAAGGATGCTGCCATAGCACAGTGTCATGAGAAGAAACAATTGTAGTTTTGCCATTCCTTTTGAAAAGGATGAATACATGCCTAGGAGTATGTAGTGGAAAACTTTCATATTACTATTTTATAGTTGAAGAGTGGAGAGAACTGCAACTGTTTAACTATGAATTATCATTGTACTTTATGAATGCTTTTGTCATGGATGAAAATCTTCACAGAAAACCAAATATTCAAAGCTTGTTGTCCTGGAGACTTGCTATGCTTCTAAAGGCAAAGATTTTTAAAAAAATACATAAATTAAAAAGCAGAAAAATTTAAGACTGCTTCTGCATACATGTAGTTGAACTAAGATTCAAATGTCACCCTGTACTTCCAGGGTTATTTCAGCTGGGGGCTATTGTGTTGAGTTTAGCTTTTTCTGATAGGAAAATTATATTCTAGGCCTGGTGTTTACGCTTGCTTTTAAAGGATTAAATTCAAGCTGCAGTTGTAGGGGTGAAAGTCACCTGGCCTTTTTTTCACATTTAATTAATTAGAATTGAACCCTGAGGGTAAAACTTATTAATGAAATGTAAATGTAAAATTATGCTACTCTGGAAAAACAAATGTGGTGTGCCAAGAAATCCATTAGCTGAGTTTCTTATTTTCTCCTTAAACCCTTTGTAGTCAAGGGACATTAAGAGGGAAGCAGACCTGGACAGAGGACTTTGAATTACAATCCTGTAGGAACTGTAGTTTCCAGCTCTCATTCTGTAGCTTCATCCTGTTTTCACGTAGTTTTTGGTTACATTTTCATCATTGTTTTAGGGGATGGTAAAGATGAGAAGAAAAAATGAATGAAGACACAAACCCACCAGTGTTTGGATACACAGTGGATTATCCTATTTTTTATTTTAATCTATACCATTCTTTCAAAATAGTTTTCCAAGGTTGTGTACGTACATAACTTAGTTAATATAGAATAAATCTGAGACTACCACCCTGACAGAAAGAGAGAGAATTTACATGGACTAGCAAGGCTTTTAAATTTGAACTCCCAGCTTTGTTAATATGGTGGATTTTAAAGACTCTTTCTCATTCATGTGCTGCTTCTGAAGAATTTTTCCTAATAAACGGCATAATGAAAGCTGATATTTTTGGTGCCCTTGATACTGAAGCATCCTTGATGCTCCAGTATAAAATATTGCTCTAGTTCCAACAAAGCTTTGAATTGTCGATTTCACAGTCTGTGGTGCTTCATCTACCTTCACTGGAAAAAGAAAATCTTTGACATATTATGGATTTTTCTTTTCTAAATTAAATTCAATTTATCAATGTGTCACCCACTTTCATGTTGTCAAATACAGTGGTTTTTTTTAATGTTTAACAATACAGGGTGTTGTTAAATATTCCTACCTAATCAACTAACGATGTGCATCTGTAAATTTAGACTCTCTTATATGTATCTGAAAAAACTTGAACCATACTGGCTAATTCCCCACCTCTGGTACAAAACACTATTATTACTTTCTTATCATTCTTTGGAACCCTTTAAATTCCAGTTTGACTATTTTGGAAAAAATCTAGAGAAAACACACTGCATGTTTGTCTGGAATTATGTTACTGGGTTTCTCTTTAATACCAACCAGTATGCTGTTTTGCTGCTATTAAGTTTTCAGTCTGGAAGCATACATTTCTTCCAACAAAATCTTTGTAACTTGAATCCATTTAAAAAAAAAATCATGCCTACCAAGTTTTGATTCATTTTTTCTTGATCTTTTTATATTATTAAAAAAGTTAATTTTGTAATACCAAATCTATTTTTGATTATATGGAAATTAACTTTAAAAAATGAGTGGATATATTGCTGCAGAAAGGGTTGCATTACTGTGATAAGGGAAGTCTTTGCTCTGTCTGCAGTGTGTGAGTAGGGGAAGCTTCCTTTATCATCCCAGCAAGTCTTAGTACTGAAGAGGAGGTGCTGGCTTTTCTCAGAGTTTAGCAGCTTCGTGTTTCAGCCAAGGCTATTTTTGCCCTGCATTCTGCTAGTAAGGAAAAAGAGTGTGATTGTGGAAAAGATTTAAGCAGGAGCTAATATATCTTCAGTGGTTGTTTGACACTTGGCACCTTTAAATGTTTTTCTTGAAAGCTGTCAACCAAGAGTTTTCTTACTTAGGATCTGGTTTGATGTCAGCAGGAGTCACTGATGGAATCCATCCACTGATGGAGGCACGTTTGATGATTTCGTGTCTCTTACTAACTTGCTTTATGAAAACCCTGAAAATGTTCTATGATTTTTCAGGACTGTGCTCTCAAGGGTACCAAAACTGAAATAGCTGATAGATGGGGTTTTACTCCCAGTCACGGTAACTGAAAACTGACGAGTGCCCTCTGTTTACATACATAACAGACGATGTCACTTATAGGCTGTAGGAGGGCTTCAAAAGGTTCCTAAATGAATTATGGCTTTTACAGGGCAGAAAGCTTAATGCAGAACTCATTTAAGCCAAGATTATTATCTACTGATTTTGGTAAACTGCAGTAAACTTCATTAGCAAAAACCTGTCCTGCAGTATTTTATTTAAAGTTAATGTTTTAAAATGTAAATAAGTCAATTAAGAGATTACCAAGATAACTGAGAAAGTGTTTAAAAGAAAGAAGAAAAGAAAGGATGAAATTCTAAAATTATGCATAAATGCCTGGCTTGGATGAGATACAGACATACAGATTCACGTGGCAGAAGCTGCGGAGGAAGAGATGTTTGCACCAACAGTGACCAGATTGTGTGCACATACTGCTTTAGAAAAACAGAAACCGAGGACTCCCTTAAAGACCCCTTTTTAACAGGAATGAGTTTTTGTAGCACAGCAGCTCTTGAGATATTAGACCTTTAATTTAAGACACAGTCATGACAGTTAAAATGGGCAGTGTTAATTTTATGTAATCTTGGCAGCTTTTTGCCTTAAACTGTGTTGTTTCTGAGTCAGTGACTGAATTCATGGTTCCGTAAAGAATACCAAGATATCTTCTAAAACAATTGTCTACTCTCCTAGGTAAGCTGAACCCACAGTTTGTGTGTCTGGGTTTGCTGAGGTCATATGTAAGCATGGTTCATATTTATTTGTGCTGAAGCTTCAAAGTTAATTTTATTCCTGTGTGTTTATAGCTGACATATTTTTGAAGCCATAGGAACATTTTAACAGATCATGTTTTCTCCTTTGTGCAGTTTAGTTTTTTCTTTATTTTCTTGATTTTTTTTTTTCCAGCTCACAGTTCTTCCACCAACTCCACTTATGCACTCATGAGTAATCTTCACCATTTTGAGAGAAGTGCCTTCCACCAAGAGTGCGGACTGTGAGCAGAAGTGCAAAAATTGAAGCTTTAAGCTGGAACAAATCAGACAATAGCAGCTGCACGCAGATGAGCAGGCACAGCCTTTGAAAACATGAGAAACAAGGAGGCTGTGCAGGGACAAGTAAGTATTTGAAAGCATGCCAGTTCTTCTCTGATGTACCAAGTACTAAATGTGCATTGCTGGAGCAGAGCTGATTTTTAGGTGTTGCTTCGAGCCATCACAAATTTTCAGAAGCAGGACAGCTTGACTTGCATCTTGTTTGTTTAGACGCATGCCAATGGCTTTAGTTGTTTTCCTGTACGTTATAACAGTGTAGAGAAGAAGGTTTGTATTTTGCCACAATCTCTAGTCCTATTTTAGGTCGTGGTCTCTACTGATAGCAGAGATTTGTTTTTCTGTCAGCAATTCTAAGGATCAGAAAACTCACAGATATTGAACTGAAATATTTTGTTTTATTTTTTGAAAGGAAAGATGGTAAAGAGAAGGGAAGAACTGTAGGACTACAGTTGCTTTTCTTTCTCTTTCTCTTCCTTTCTCTTTCTTCCTCTCTCTCTTTCCTTTCCTGTCCTGTCCATACATAATAAAATGTGCAAACAGTAGAACAATTACATGTCTTTCAAAGAATGATGGTTCCATAAAATACTACTCTGGGACATGGGGTATATGTTGTTGATTCCTTTTGCATAAGTTGGGTTGTTGGCCAAATCAGTTTTTTGGAGGCTAAGATGCTGTAAATGTGTGTGTATACATATGTACATAGTGTATACATGTACATATATACATGCATATACATGCACACAAACAGTCCTTAGAAATTCTGAGACGCATCCAGGAATGCATGTTATGCATGTATAGACAGTAATGAAAGATTTTTTGTTTTTAATACTAGAAGATACCTGCTCCCCTTCTTTATAAGGAGATTACTGCGAATGAAAAATACTTCAAAATAATGTTTTCCTATTGGCGTTTGTAGTATTAAAAGGGTCGAGAAAGATGATAGTGTGTTGGTTCTGAGAAAATGCTGTGCTGCTGTAGTATAAAGGGGATCAGTTCACTAATTTTAAAGAGAAATCCAGTTTATTACTGGAGTAAACTGAGGAGGGGAAAATGGGATAGCAAAGTTGCAGATCACTACCAAAAACTGATGCAAACTCTAAGGAGCACAAACCTCCACAAGAACTAGATTTTTGATTTTAAAAAGCCTCAAGCCCGTTTTAAGGGCATATTTGTCAATTTTCCAATTCTGTTTAACAGTGTCCCATGGAAAGACCATTTATCAGAAAAAAAGATCTCTGTGTGCTGCAGTTGTACATCTAGTAATTGACTAGCAGTGACTGAGAGTTTTCTGCATAAGGTATGTTAAAACTGCTAATAATTAATGATATCTAATTAACTTGTGCAAAGACATTTCTTGCAGTCTTTCTAGAGGAGACAAAGTCCCTTCTTTTTGGGGCAGTGTTGACGGGAGGCTGATGTGATTGCTATTGTCGTTATGTTTGTCGAGGGGGGGGACATAAGTGATGTTACTGAATATGTTTGTAGCAAGATTTAGTTTCAGTTTGTATCACAGTTGTTTGTATAGAGCCTCTGGAAGCTGGTGTTTAACTTGAGATATTTTATGGCTTAAGTCTTCCTTGGGTAGCCATGTAACAGCTGTTTTTGTTGGACTGAGAAGTAGTTCCATTAGATAGGCTAAAGCTATACTGGAATACACTTGAGCTATTTTAGAACATTTAGCACTTGAAATTTTACCTTTCTATAGTTATTGAAGGTATTCAGTATTTTAAAGTGACTTTTGTTGTTTTTTGGTTCTGGGATATAATGAAGACTCAAGCTGGATGTCTGAAAAAGTCTTCTATTTCATTTTTCCTGAAATCCTAAGTTCAAAGATCATTGTTGCCTTTTACTAGCTCTGACATCCTCTTTCTATGGTTTCTGAGAAGCCTAGGGTACAGTGGTGCACTAGCGTGTGCAGTGTGCTACAATAAAGCCCCAGAAGAAAAAGAAATCTCATAGCTGGTGACTACCAGGAGGACTTGTTGCTACCATGCCTCAAAATTTTGTGCTGCATTGCACTGTACCTGAGCAGTGTCTCCTGTGAGGAAACAGGAAACAAGAGCTAAAGATAGTAGTAGAACAAAAACTGATGACTAAATAAAATTAAGAATACGAAGTGCATGCTAAATACCAAATTGAATTAAATTTAGATTAAAAAATGTACATATCAGTAATTTAAATGTTTCTAAACTTGATTAAAAATAAAAGAACCCAGAAGTTAACAAGAGACAGAGAAGTCCAAAAAAGCCTTAATGTTCTTTGATTATTTATTATCATGTTACCTTTTTATTACCTCTGTTTATTACCACGTTCTAACAGAATCTGTTAGATTAATATAGAAGAACCTGGAGTGCATGCTGAACAGAAAAGCATGATAGATTTCTTGAGATTTGTTTCATAAGGACTGTTGAAGCAATACATATATACGTTTTAATGAAGTATAATAACATTTTCCAGATGTTTTATTGAAAAAAAACATTCAGATGTAAAATAAATCAATAGACTATGTAATAAAATCAAGCTCTATAAAGCAAAGAAAAACAAAACCAGTCTCTCTAACAGCATAGTCTCTTATGGTCTTTTATTTTAAAATAATAAATGCACCAAAGTGAAATATTTATGGCTTAGGTGTCTAAAACTAATCCCCAAGCATTGCCTGTTGGCTTGCTATGGTCAAGACAGATATACTTTGGCTTTATGTCCCTCTTGATATTTGTCCTGTATCGGTGATAAAAGAACAAATGATAGCGTGCATGAAAGCCAGATATATTTACAGAACAAATGTGGGGATTCAAAGGCTGGTGCTGCAGTTTGCAATGATTTTAAAAAACGATAAGGAAACTTAGAAGCTTCCATTTAGGCATGGAAAAATCCAGCCTGTCAACTTCCAGCACTTATTGACCCTTTCTGTTAACCATTGTCTAGAGCAATCATTTTTCTCTACTTCTAAATTATACATGAGTCTTCACATTCTTTTTATTTTTTTCCATCAATTTTTTTACTGTTTTTACATTATTCTACCATGCAGTACCACCAAGTTCACAGAAGCAACATGCAGTAAAACAAAATAAAACAAAACAATCCCTCACCTGAGAACAGACATCTCTATCTCCTGTGTATGTTTATATACATTGATATATATATATATGTGTGTATATATATATATATATACACACATACACATGACTACCATGGTCTCTCTTTGTTGCAGTTCATAATGGCCCTTCTAGGCAAGCTTTCTAAAGACCACAACAGATGCAATATTTTGGCATTTTTATAAATGTAGTGATTGCAGTTGTAGACTAAGAAAACATGGGCTGCGACTAGCTGTTTCCTTATGCCTTTCTGCTCCTATTTGGCCATCCAGACCAACAAGAATTTTTGAAAATCTGTGGAGAACAAAATTTCTTGAAAACCAAGTATTTTATTTGCAAGAACTCTGCTTTGTCTAGAAAGAGGAACATTTGCAATCTCAAATTTAATGCTGATCAGAGAGACTTGCTGAGAAAACAAGCCAAAAGAAGAGCTTATAATTCACTCTCTTTTTTTTTCCCCCTCTCTTACTCTCCTGTTACCCCTTTCTCAATTGCAGTTGTCACAACTGAATATTATCATAACATAGGTTGTGAAGCTTACCTGGTATTGCTAGCTCTGAGGCCATCTGCAAAGCTGGACCAGAGATCTGAGTTATAGAATTCCATTACCTTTATTTTACGTCTAAGATACCTACTCCCTTCTGGTATTTGAGTTTTTTTTTTCCTGTCTGTTATCTGTTGTACTTTCAAAATTTGTTGTTCTTTCCATTTCTGTTCTTCAGATGTTCAATACGGGATATCTCTGGCCATTCCCAGTACATCTAGGTTACATGAGAGACAGTTCAAGTACATGCTAAGGTTGTGGGACGGGACTTGAGATTTGTCCTCTTCCAAACTCAGGGTTGCAAAGTTACTTGCAATGTTATATAAAGATGTGGCAAGTGCACTCACTTCTTGATTGAAAATGTCAGTTTCAGTCTAAGCTAACGTTATTTCTACTGTTTGAACCATAAGTGGAAAATGTTAGAAACAGTGGGACCCAGCTGTGTCCCTTTTCTCATTTATGCCAGTAATGCTGCTGCAGGTCAAGGAATAGGCTGAATCGCTTGTGTTCTTTCAGAACATGCAAGCCATTTATAACCAGATATATTGCTCTTACACAGTATTTTAACATCTTCATAAATATAATGATTGCAGTTGTAGATTAAGAAGAAAACATGGATGGGGCAGCTGTCTCGGTTGTGCATAATTAGATTTTTATACATGCTGTTAGTATAAATGTGAACGACCACTCATTTTTGAGACAAGAAACAGAATGCATTAAATACTGTGTGACAGGCTCAAGGTTGCAGAACTGTGCTATATTAGCAAGCCTGGCACTGAGTCTTTTAACTGCAGTTCTTAGAACAAATGCACTGGTTACTTTTGCTGTTGTTCAAACAGTTTAAGCCCCTTCTTAAATCAGATCCAGTCTTTATGCCCCCATTTATGTATTTATTTCATGTTCTACTGTTGTCTTACTTCAATGCATACTACCCAATTGGAATACTTGTGTTTGAATTTAAAAAGAGAGAGATACAATGACTTACAGACTACACAGAATCCTATACATTCCAAGTGTTGTACTGTAGAAAAATATTGTATTCGACCTTTCATTATTGAGTTCAAATATCACGTGCAAAACTAATGTTTATACAGGTTTCATATCTCAGAAATGCATTCTTTAATATCTTCGTTACTTAGTATTCCACAATTTTATTCCTAGTCCTTTCAATGCTCAGAGAAGAATAAATGTTACTTAAAGGAATTAGAAGTGTTGGCACAGTTCAGTAGCTTCACATTTAAAATATGAGGAAACAGATGAGACCTCTGCATCATTAAATTCTACTTTTATTTCAATCATTCAGTTCAAAATGAAATGCTCCACTGCTGTAACAATTTCCAGACATTTTAGCAGGTGTAATCTAACAAAAAGATCATTGGTTGATAACATTGTGATATAGGAACTATAAACTTTAGTAGTCAGAAATGTTCCTGTTTTATAGGTTTTGTCAATACTCTTTTTTTTTTTTCTCCTCGGCTGGTTTTCATAACAATTTCAATAAGAGGTTAAAAGTCCTGGTTTGTAGATTTCTCTTTTCCCTTTTATTGCAATTTATCTTTTAAATAGCCACTCCTGAAACCAAATCAGCACTTACTTGGCAGTAGCCATTATTAGGAAAATAAAAGGGGAAAAAAAGAACTGTAGCACTGGGCTGGATATTTCAGAGCATTATTAGTCTGATGAGGTCATACCTGTGAATATCTAAGGCCAGATTTTAAAACTTCACTTTGTATTTTTCCTCAGGTCTGCTTTTCTCCAGCTCTCTGGAGGAGCTGGCTGCTGGTTGGTTTGGGGATTCTTAGTCCTTTATTCATTTTAGAGAGTGGACTGTATTTTGCAATGAGTAGTTCTTTTCCAGATGAGTGCACTAAATGCAAAAACAACCATTCACATCTGTGGCTATTTATCACTATTGAGCAGAAGAGTTTTTTTTATTGCTTAGGGAATCGTAATTTTCTCTTTAAGGAGGCATGAAGCACAAATATTTTTCTTAAAATAAAAATTTGTTTTACTATATCTTTATCATGCAAGGTCTCCTGAAACACAGGCATGTCTATTATCTACTTTCTATTTTCTAACTGCAATTTATCACCCTTGTGATGTAAAAAAAAAAGAATTTTATAACTTTAAATATCAAACTGATATTACTTATTTCAACTATTTACAGGTGAGAAGTAATAGCTGCTCGATTATATATTGATACCAAAGTTTATTAATCGTGCGAAAAGATAGATCATCATAATAGCACACCAATATATCTTATGGCTGCCATTATAAATAGCCTGACAGAAGTTAACTAAGCAAATATTTGATTGTTATGTTTTCATGGTTGCTAGATTACCATAACAGCTTTGAACAAGAGAATATGTAGCAAAAAGATTTACAAAAACAGAAACATTTTTTTCTGAAAAAAAAGTGCAGAAAAAAGACACAACAGCGATCATGTACACTCATTTCTTTTTCATATTTATAGCTGAATAAGAAAAAACCTTTGAAGCTAGACCATGTGCAATACCCATATGGACTCCCCTCCAGGCAGAGCCGTGAGTGCTCTACATTAACATGCCTTAAATGCAGGAGAAGCATTTGAGGCTTTTGTTTTAAATCTCTGCAACTTGACCAAAGTTTATCACCTGCTTTGAGTTCAGAAAGATTTTGTTTGCTTGAGACAGTAGAATCAGAGGTACACTATGTTTTTCTGACTGTGAAAGAGTCATTTTTACAAGCTGAACCCTTGGGAGTATCTCATTGTATGATTTATGCCACAAATGGGATAGTTCAGAATTCTAAAAAGACACTATGTATCTGAACAATAATATGTAAATACTCTTAATTAAAACACCTAGCACTTGCAATTTCATTTTTAATGTTTCGATGTAAAAATTCTTATATATTTCTACAAGCATAGTTAAAAAAAAAATTAATAACCAGTGTAATCTAAGTGAGCAATTCTTTTTTTTTTTTTTTTAGCATGAAAGACTTTTGAACTAGAATCAAAGAATATTAGTTACTTCAAAAAATTCATGGTAACCCGTGAGTATATAATGTAAATTTCCATAAATTATGTATGTGTATGCATATATATATATATAAAAAACAATCATAACTTATAATGTTATGCCATTAATGAGAATAAGATTCTGTGACTGGTAATTATTTAGGCTATTAAACTTCTGAGTAAGTGCATGAACAAATTATAAAACAGTAAATCTCAATCTCATTTTTTTGTACATTAGTTCTCATATAGGTCTCAAAAATAAATTAAAATTTCCCAGGTCATTAAGTTCTTTTATGATTATAATTAATTCCTAATGCAATATATTATCGCAAAAGCATTTTTGAACTGATTTGTGTGGGAAGGCTGCTTTTGCCATCTCTGCACTCTCAGTTAAAAAAAAAGAAGTGGAGCAGCTGATCCAGGGAAGCAGTCACCTCAGTGTCTGGGGCTCCTGAGTACATCAGCTTTCCAGCTGTGCTTTCCAGGCACTCAACATCTCCTTCTGAGTTCTGAGATGCTATGGCAGTTTTTGCTTATATTCAAGATGCTGACGCAGTGCCAGGAAGCTTAAGTTCACAAGAGCAAAAGTGTGTGCTGGAGCTATAACAAGGATGGTAGTAGTGAGTAGCAGATTTCCTCGAGACCTTGTGCCAGGCTGGGGATGTGGCTATGCAGGTGCTTTTCTCAGCAGAGCTTACCAGGCACAATCAGAGAATATACTGTCACTGCACAAATTACTTATGTTAAAGATTCAGCTAATTAAAAGCCTTTCCCCACCAATGTTTCTTCCTTATACTTCCTCATTTAGACTTTCCAGAAAGAACACTATGCAGGCTTATCACGTTGTGCTGCTTGCTGTGGGTCTGATACTGCAGTCATCCTGTTTACGGAGGAAGTTAGTTGCTAAATATGGCCTGTTTGTTGCAGAGCAGAGGAGGAGAGAGGTATTAAAATGCAAAAGTGGCTCTTCAGGGTGAGAAGACAAGCTGCAGCCTGGGCTTATTTCATGAGAGCTGTGAACTTGTGTCTCTGCTGAAGGACCCAAGGGTGTTCCCAGCTTGTGCAGCATCCCAGCCCCTTGTTTGACAGGTAGGCTGCTCTAAGATGTCTGAGGGCTTACATATAGCTACATGCAGGGGAAAGTCTACATATCTCAGCTAATCAAATAGGATTTTCACAGTCAACTGATCTACTAGCACTTTGCTGTGATTAAAAACAAAATATCTGTATATCTGGACTTTTCTTTAACCAGCACATATATACCAAGGAGTAGTGATAAAATTATTTCTCGCTTGTTTGCACAGGATTGTTACTGAGAGGGTTGTGTATATAGTGCATAGACAACAAATACATGTAAGAGGTAATTGAAAGAAGTCTGTATAAGCTCTTTCTTTCTTTTTCCCTGTCTTTGCCATGCTGAACCTGTAAGATGAACCAAAGCCCTATTTTTTCCTCTGTGCCAGCTGAAGGAGCTTGCGCAAATACAAATGCCTTCCAAAAGTAATAGACACATATTGACATTGGCAAAAACATTCATCAATTATTTCAACAATGCCGAATACTTAGGGCATAGCCAAAGGTAAACATGTCTTGTATGTTGAGAATATGTCACAGTTCAGTACTCTGTAGGTTTCAGTGAAATTACTGTCTAATGTACTGCTGGAAAAATAAAAGGTATCATTAACATTAAAAAAAATAATAGTTAACCGATAAATAATACAGTAGTTATCAGCCATTTGTTCTCCATAATAAAAGCTAGGAGTAGTACATACGCATACCTGTAAATATATTGCCTGCACTATAAATAACGACAGTGATCGTGTAAGTTGAATTTACCCAAGCAGATATATGTCCCCATTTGAGGAAGAACCATCCAGGTGAACAAAGATTTAACGGCATCTGATTCTGGTCCTATGGCTGATATTAGAAATGAAGTGTATTGAAGCTTGGTCTTTTGCTTCAGATTCACCAAGAATTCCAGATGGAGCCTGGCTCAGGGTTCCCAGCTCAAGCTGCTGGAAGGTGCCTCTGGTCTGCATAAAACTGATAGTTTAATGAGAATCCTTCCTCCAGTCAAAAAGGAGGGGTACACTTCTCAGCCACCCATGTAAGCAATGATGTATAGAAATAAAGGGTTATATGTTAAGGATTGCTAATGCTTTCCAAGGCATTCCAACATTTGCTGTCAGATTTAAAAACAAAAGTGGTTATTAAGAGCAATATCTGCTAAGGGGTATGAAGTATGGGAGGATCTTTTCTTTCTGCATTTACCATGTTTAAAGTGATTTTAGAGACCACTTTTCCAGTTAGAAGTTTATGGGTAAAACATATGCAGAATTAATCTGTGGTGCTTACACTGGAGCAGTTCCTTGGAACCCAGCTCAGCAGGGTCAGTGGAACACATTACATAATAATGCAGGGTATGTGGTGACAAGAAAAAAACAGCCCATGTTTTAGTTTCATGTGTCCATCATTACAGCTGTTTTCTTTGTAATTTTGGCTTTCCTTTGATTTTTTTCTAACATTTTACTTATTTTGTTATTTTTCCTTAGTGAGCCACCTTTATTTGCTAAGATATTATGGTGTCTGATTGCTGCTTGAAAACTTTAGGTGTTAAATTATTAAAACATTATTAAGTCACTATAGTAGAAAATAGCATTATAGCTTTCACAGGTAGATTTGAAATTTCCTTTGAAGTGTCACTTTTCATATGATTCATAAGATTTTGTTGTCTGACACACGTGTGTATATTCTGTAAACTGGTCACAATATTTTTATCTCCACACAACCAAATGTACTTGCTGGATCTTACAGAAATTACAGAATAACCTCTCCTTGTTACAGAATGCTATTCTGGAGCATGGGCAGTATCTCAAGAAGGGTTTGATTTATATTCCCATCTCTTAATCTCTTAGCATTTTTTAAAAATATTTTTTGATTTCCAGCTAAGAGGTCACTGTAAAAGCTTTTTCTTTTTCCTGTTAAAATTGTGCAAAGCTTGTATTTCATTGTGTAACAGAAGGTCAGTGTGGCTGAATAACAGCTGTACTCGAAGTTCTTGTGCTATAGTGTGCCATCATGAAAGACAAGCATCAGTCTATGTATTTGGCTTTTTAAGGTACGTTTGAGTCAATAACAGCCTCATAGTCCAGCTGGAACTAGAGCACAGAGCAAAGAATAGAGAGAGAAGCATGTGCTGGGGAGGGAGGGATCCTGCATTTTAATAAGCAGTTTCTAAAATAATTCCTCCAGCTGTTTGTAGCCTTGAACAGCCACTTCTTCGTGTGTCAGGGAGCCGCAGGCACAGCCTGCTTTGCAAGGGAGGGCGAGCTGGGAGCAGAGGGTGACAGCAAGGGAGGCTGTCTTGTGTGAATTCCATATATTTTTCTGGTGGTTCACTACGGCAATAGCGAATGAGAGAGTAATCTAACTGCTGGTGTTTGTGAAGACTATGTAAGAGAGATGTATGTAATGAGAGAGATGTATTTAAATTATTTTCTTATGAAATTGTTTTCTGTTTTTTAGCCCTTTGGTTTTGCTGGCAATACTTTGTGCTACAAACACAAACAATGTCAAGCAAAACTTGTCATAGCAGAAATCATACACGCCTGAAAACAGGCAGTATTTCTGCTTGGGCATGTCACTAATTACTTAAAGACATCCCATCAACTAAAAAAGATGGGAGCTGGACATGTGATCTGCACATGTGGTTTTTAGGGAAAAAAACATGGAAATTTTATCAGTCCTTGAGAGAGAACTTTATGGTTGTAATCTGGAAAATTCTGTTTGTTATTGATGATATTTTATTAGCTCATAATGTTACAAATAACATGCTATTTTTCTTACTGCAACTTTAAATATATATATTTTTTCCTTGAAGAAATACAGCTATTCTAATATTATCCTTTATTTTAATATGTCAAAACTTGATGGGCTAAGTCTGAACGGTGGTTAAAGACAGTCCATTTACGTAGCTATGTACGCAAGTGAGGTAATTTATATGAGATTAACAGTGTATATATTAGGTATAACTCTAGTGGACTGAAGATGGCTAAATATCACATTGTTAGGGTGAAGCTGTTCCAGTGTAATTATTTTTATTTCTTTTCCAATTGCATTTTTTGCCAAGATTTCTTTTTTTTTTTTCAGTTTGTTGGATTGAGAGATTGGAGAGGCAATTATTTTTGTTTAACCAAACAGGTGATTTTTAGCTGATGTTAAAACTGAAGAAATGCAAGATTTTTCTTTGAGATATTTAACAAGATGTTGTAGACATTTTTTCCTGTGATATTTCTAATGTAGACAATGATTTATAGTAGTTAGCATTTGGTTAACAAAATGTACTAATGTTGCATGAAAATTATTTTGCAGACAACCAAGAGGCAGCCTTCTCAGGGTTGATACAATTTAACTACCTAATGGAGCGTAGTGACCGTTTAGGGAAATACTGAAAAATCTTTGCTTTATTATCTGGAATATTTTTAGTGACTGAGGTAGAATAGTGACTTCTACCTATGAACCTGTTCTGCATATGTCACTCTATGCATATGACATCTGTGAGGTGTCATATCACTCTATGGTGCATCTACTCCTGTTTGAAAAGTGTCTTGTACTAGTTACAGATGTTTGTTATGGTGTTGTTAGCAGTATTGAGACCACGAAAAAAGAGGCATGAAGCTCTTTCTCTGCTAAAGATATACTTTCAAGTACAAAAAAAATATAAAATATAAAAATGCCCAAACTATAAAAAGATATTTCATTTAAAAGTCTTCAGAGTAATAAATCATGCATAAATCACTTTACTTTTGAAAAGAGTCTCAGGGGAATGCTTCCTATGAGAACTCCCTGAAGGAAAAAAGCTTATTTTGTTCCCAGCTGGAAAATAGTACTTACAAAGTGCAGTGAATCTGTCTATTCCCTAGCCAGCAGTTGCCAACAGGGCAACATACTATACAAGCAAATCAGGCTCAAGATTTCTCTCCAGTTAAGCTCTGCAAATTCAGCTGTACAACTGGATTTCTTAGTGAATGTTTTCTCTTATTTGGTAATATAGTTCTCATATGGCATCTCAGCTTGAACATTTCTCTAGAATGTAGTACCTCCACCAGTATTGGTAGTGATGTAATATAGCCATAAAGGAAAGGGAGCTGCATAATAAATTCATAATTCTGGTTCCAAAGAACCAGAATACTTTTAGGGGACAAACTGTTCAAATAAACATTCTAACTTTATCACTAGAGGGATTTTCCCGTATTAACAATAGCTTTGCTTTCCGGTGATATTCTTATGTTGTGTAAACTTTTTTCTGTAAGAGGCTTTTGTCGTCGTTGCCTTTTTTATTATTATTTTTTTCCTCCCCAGTGGCTCTCTAGAATTACTGCATCTCCCTACATTCCTACCTAATGCTTGGCTATCAGAAAAGTTGTTCATGGAACAACTTTAACTCTGTTGACTAGCCTAGGGGGTTATTTCTGAGAAGTCATTTGTCGTGTTCTTTGTTAATGAGCAATAGCAGGACAACTACAGTATTAATTGATAGTCTATGTTTAAGAACAGTTTGATGTTTGGAAACCCCAGGCAGATGATGATGAGAAAGAGAAGGAACAAGGACATGGTAATGACTCAGTAAAAACTTGGAAAATTGGGAAGTATGAATATCTATCTCGATCTCATCTGAGAGTGCTTTTCTACTTCAAAATACAGCATGTACTCTAATATTTTCAGCATCCTATTAAACTCCCAATAATTCTGTTTGAGAGCGAACACAAGCACTGGATCCTAAGTTCTCTGCAAAGTGATTGTTTTGGTCCAACTCAGCTTTGGGGTATTCCTGCTAGCTCTCTCTAGGATGAGCTCCTCAAAATAAGACTCCACCAGGTTCCTGTTTTGTCTTCTGCAGTCCCTCTCTCTTGTCCATTCATGCATTGTTCTCTTAAACCTCTTCCATGTACTTTTATGTCAAATTCCTGGGCATATGGCTCACTTAACGGCATATGGCAACTTTCTTGTCATAAAAAGACCACTCAAAGTTGTGATGTGGCTCACTTCATGAGACTTCACAATGATCCCCCTTCCTATCGCATATCCTATCACACGAACAGCTGCCTCTTAGGGCCAAAGTAGCGTCACATGCAGCTCAGAGGTCCCCTAGGCCATTTATCCACTTGCCCTCAAGTCCAGTCATTGCTCCTTGGGTCAGATGCTCTTTAACAAATGCGTGGTAGCAATGGTGTTGGAATGGCTAATGGCTTGTCTTGTAGATATAATTTGTCCAGCTGCACAGATTTCTTAGGAGAACATAAAGGCTAAAAGGCTTCATAACTTAAACTTTAAGCTGATGACTGGAGTAAATAAAGCACACATTGCAGATCTTTTTTGATTGTTGAGTCATAAGTAATCATTATTACTTGACATGCTGGTAGCTTCATCATCAGTTATTTAATTATGAAATATGAATGACCGCTTCCATCAGTCCAGAAGAATGTATGAGTCTGCTTTGTAAATATAGTTACTTCTGTTATCAGGTGTAAACATTACCGCTTGGTAGATCTGAACATCAAATACTAGATATCCTAGGAAGTACTACTTGTTTTTATTCTGTACCTTTTATTAATCATAGAAAAATTTATTTTTATTAATCATAGAAAAATATTGAAGGATAACATGCATCCTATCCAGTATAAAAAACTAGTATTTAGTATTCCATGTTAAAATAAATATTTCCTTTTCTTATACCGCAGAAAATAATGAAAATAGTGCGACATTCATGTAAAGCTTTTCTGTGCGTGGGATTCCCAAAGGACCTTAGTTTGCAATCAGAAGTACGTTGAAATATGCTTACTTTAGGGGTGAAGTGTCCTCTGACAGCATAAGCTACAGCAGAGAAACTGAACACAATATATGACAAGAAATGAAGCCTATCCATCCAACTAGGGCAACAAAGCCAGGCAATTACCCAACTAGGTTTTGACTGAGGTCACTGGTCACAGTAACTCTACAGTCTTGAAAGAGTAATGATTGGTGATAAAGCAAATTAGATTTTGTGACTATCAAAAAATACACTCAAATATAATTTTACTTGCAGTATAGATTTGAACTCAGTGTTTCCTTGGAGACCTTATAGTCATCGTATTTAAGGTCAAAACACCTAAGCATATGGAAAATAATCTGTCTCATTGCTGCAACAGGATGTAAACATTTTGCCAATTACACGTTCCTGGAAAGGATGAAAAGATTGTAATTAAAGAGAAAAAGAAGCTCTTGATTGCCTCTCAAAGCACTAAGAGGAAAAAATGCCTCCTGAAAGCATTTAAAGGCTAAGTGTTAATGTGTTAAGGGACCATTCATTTTTAATTAGGTTTATAACACATGGGATGCTGTGTATCAGACATCACCGATTCCTAAATGCTAATAATTAGAGTTTTTATTTATAGAGGACATAGGAAGAGACAGCTTAGTCTGAACCTAGGGTCTGGCTTTTGCTTTCTCAATTAATGGTTGCATCCAGATTAGATGTCTTCCATTTACCAATCAATATAATAATCTGTATTCCAAATACAATAGCTAGATTTCAGAATTACATTTCCACATTCTTAAACTGCCTCTGCTTACTCTGAGGACATATGTAATTGCTAAATAGAATAGTGTTTAGAATTTGTTTATCACATTGCCCCCCCAACTGCTATTGTTTGGAAATAGTTGCATGAGATATTAATGCAATATTTGTATAATACTCAAATCAGAACATTTTTGGCAAACATTTAATGGCACACAGATGTAGCATTATCTGTTAATCCATTATGAGGTTATAACCATTGACTCTTATCTAAATAAATTCTCCCTGATTTATTTTGCTAATGCAATTTTTATAGGGAATCAACATAGTTCCTTACTCTAAGCTACCGTCTGGGAACAAATAATTACTGAGAAAGGCTTGTCTCAGGGATGATATATAAAAACCATTAAGCCTGCTAATAAGAAAAGTACAAAGAAAGCAAGGTGTGTTTCTGCAACTGGAGAACAGGGGAGCACAGATCAGTTTAAGAGAATGGGATGGGTATGGGACCAGGTGGATGGGGGATGTGCTACATCCTTGGCATAATCAAAATCAGCCATATCAGAAGGAAAGCCAATGCACCTAGCTAACTAGCCTTGAAGACAAGATGGAGGTAGAAGCAGCAGATGTGTGTTGTGATGGTAAAGGAGAATTCTCCTGCCCCTTATCCTGATGTAAATCAGAGCAGCTGAAGTTAGCAGATTTGAAACCCTTCCAAACATAGTATAAGAAGAGAATCTGACCTAAATATTTTGTCTCTTCAGTACTAAAAAAAGACCTTGCTATGTTGAAAGCAAAAGTTTAGACTCTATCTGCATCCTTGTCCTGCCTGCTTAGCTTTGTCCCAGCGGTTGTTGTCTGCCATGATCCAACTTTCAGAACAACCACTTTCATTTATAGAGGGCATGCAGCAGCATGTTGATTTTGGGAAATTTGAGAATTTGGAGAATTCTGCTAACCCTGATATCTGTCTAAGTCATTCTTGCTTTACGCAGGAGTGTGGCCAGCAAGTTCACAGTCGGAAATAATTGTTTCAAAGTTTTCTGCTCTTTCTGGTGTTGATTATTTTGTATGAAACCTTGTTTATTAAGCTCCTTGTTCTGAAATAAGATCAGAGAAGTTTATGCATCTCTCTGGTACCAAGCTTTTATACTTATTCTGTAAATAAAAATAAGATGTATTTTAAGCATTATTCCAGTCTTGCTAACACCAGACAGATGTGAAGTACTTCAAAATGGGAACAGTACTAAAAAGAGGTTTTTCTCAAATGCTGCACATAGGACCAACCTGTAATTCCTGATAAATCCTGGTGATAGAAGTTATCAGTGGGAGATGTGTGATATCAGACTTTCACAATCATAACTTAAACATTTTGAAGTTTAAATATTCATATTCTAATTATTAGTAAAATAACCGCATATAATAATTTCCTTTGAAAACCACCAATACCTGTATGAGTTTCTCTAATATTTTTTAACACTCATCTTATGTACAAGAGTACTTCTGCTTAACTATCACCTTAAATGAATGAATGGGATGAAGTTTTCTCTCCAGAGGTCAAAACATTCATGCTTTGTGAGAAATGCTCTGATTTTTTGGTACCAAAATCTTCTGAAAGACCTGGCTGATGTATGTATTGGATAATGACAAAGATTTCTCATTTAATGTCAATGAAAAATCTATACAATTATTTCTTCAAGAACACAGCCATGGAATTTTAAATTATCTAAGCCACTCGTGTATGATCATTGATGTGCTTTAAAACTGTATTTTTATACCTCTGGTGGATTCTTTTATTTCCCAGTTACAAGGATATTGTCTCCATTTCTCTTTATAATTCAGTTTGATCTCATATCTTAGAACAATCATATGTACGTGTCATCCAAACATAGCCATTGAAATAGTATCCGGATAATTTCAAAATATAAATACCAACATTTCCATGTAAACAGTAAATTAAAAATATATCCCATTAATCAATACCATAAAATAACTAGCTAGCTAAGCAAGCTTTTTCTTGCTTTATAAAATATCCTTGGCTTAACAGTGATCATCTAGTAACAGTAAAGCATAAGATGGATGATTCTTTCCTGGAGTGACAAGCCGTTAAATTTAATACAGTAGCTTTGGATTTCTTAAATAAACAATATATTTTGATGAGCAGATTTTAAAAGCAAACTAGTGATTATTTCATGTTTATTTAATTTAGTTCATCAATATTCAGATAAAGTACACTATACTAAACATTTTTATAGAGGATCTCCCAACAGAGTTCACAGTTGTTTATATAGCATTTTTTAAATCTCTCTCAGTATACATAATTGTTCCTTTTTTTCTAACCGATTTATGTAGAAAAGTTTGAGGCCCAAGAAGAGCTCTCAGAAACTGAGTTAACTGAATTCCTCCAGATTTACAAGGATATGAACTAAGAATTAGCCTATTCTCTCTTAACTGTGAAGGGGAAACTTTTTCTTAATTTGCCAAATTTACCACCACTGACAAGGTGCGAAAGATGTCTTGTTTAGTGGCTATCCCTGTGTACAAAAATCTCAAAACTACGGTTTCTCAGAAGGTCGGTGATATAAAACATTAACTGAATGCTTTATAGCAGATGGTGTGAAGATGAACCTTAACAAAAGGAAGGTAAAATTATAATATGTACTGTGCCACATCTAGAATTTTCACTTAGGTGAAATTCACAACAATTGGATTATGACTTTTTTCCCTCTTGTTGTCATTGGAGAAAAATGTGAACTGTTCTACTGATGTCTTCTTGATGCAATGGTGCATTTATTGTCCTTCTGTCCCATCTGTCTTGCAAACAAGCTGGAGCTGCCAGACTAAGTATTCCTCTTCTGTCTGTCTGTCTCTACAAGTACCAAAGATATGGTTGATGCAGACACTAAAACCATTCTAATCAAACCATCAGCAGTTCAAACATAAGGCAGCAAAAGCTAAAATGCTCATTGCAACAGGCAGAGGGACCTATCAAGAATATTTTGGTTATGCAGAGGAGAAGGCGGCTCATGTACCTGAGCAGTGTGCTCATGCTATTGCTCCTGATGTTGCCAGCACTGCAGCTCTCAACAGCTGCTACAATACATCAAATTCCTTTGCACTTGATGCCACCTCATACCGTCTGACAGCAGGCTCGCACTGGATCTTTGCTGTCCAAAATGAGCAAAATCAATCTCTATTCCGAAACAGCCAAAATTACTAGAGCAGAAACCGATTAAATTCTGCGTGGTGCTCTGTGATGTGGCTGGAGTGTCAAGAGACTCAGGGGATAGAAATTAGACGTATGTTTGCAATATGACAGCGTGCTCCCATGCTGCTGACCCAGTTCCTCCTGGCAGCACTTCAACTAATGCTATACTTACTTAAAGGCCAAGGAATTTGGAGATGCACTTGCTCTATGTACCTACGTACCTATGGCTCTGAGCCAGGATGGCTGCGGCACTGGGGCTCTGGGGGCGAACACAGATTGTGCACGTGAAGAAGGATGCCTGCATTATTGCTGGGGCAGAAATTGTTAAGGTCACCTGTATTATCCTCTCTTGCACTGTTTACAAGTAATAGGTATTGTGTGAACTTTTGCCTTTTTTGTTTTGTTTTGTTTGAAGCTGTAAAAATACCCTTCAACAGCTGCTTTTCCTTACAGGATAAGGTTAAGCACATAAGCATAAGTGTGTTTTTTCTTTTTTTTTCTGCAAGTCAAAACTTCAGTAGTGGATAAGAACAAATCTGTAAATGCTGATTCACTAAGGCTGACATGGTTTACAGAAATATCTTCGGTTTGACAAAATAGTTTTGTTTTGTTTTTAAAGGCATTCAATTCTGAGGACAACCTGTCTGCTGTCTTTTGAGGATTTTTGTTTTTCTTGTTTAGTGCTTTCACCCTTTCACTTTTTTTTTCTTCTCTTGGAGAACTGCACAAGGGCCCTACGAGTGGATAGCTTTGCTGCACGGGCTGAGCATGTCTCCTGAAATATTAGGATGACTGTTGTCACTATATCTTTTTGTTCTGGGAACATTATGTCCCCAGTCTCAGCTGCTTTAGCCTGCTGTAGCTGTTCAGACAGATCTTTCCAGGCACCTCTGTAAAGTCTCTGCTTTAAAACTATCCTGCTGCTGCCTGTTCCTAGGCACCTCTGAGGGACTGAGATCGCAGCTCCAGGGCGAGTGCTTCTGCTGACATAACCACTGTCACAGCGGCCATCTGCTACCTAAAATGTGCCCTCCCCTCCCCTCCCCTCTCTGCAGTAATGTTTCATTATTCTTTCTATTTCTTTTCTAAGGTTCCTATTCCATGTCCCTGGGACATATTTCTGTAGGTCGGTTTATACATTTCCTTATACAGACAGCATCATTAAATATCTTTTTTACTGTATGGTTCCTCTGAGGTACATTTATACCTTGTCCCAGTGTCTAGAGGCAACCAAGTTAATAATGATTTCATTATTACTGTGCTATATCTGTACAAAGTAGTCTGTTAACTTTTCTTCTAGGTCTGATATTTTCATCAAAAAGGAACTGATTTTTTTATTATGTTTTTGCTCATCAACGTTTTCATTTTTTTTGGGGCTGCTTGAGGGTCTCTGACCACGATCATCTTCCACAGTCATTATTTTTGAATAGCATGGTATTCTACAACTAGAGATGGGGGGAAAAAAAGGGGGAAAAATTGTATGTTTCTTGTGAAATACTTGACAGCAAAACAATACAATGAAATACAGGGAAAAGTGTAGTTGTACATACCTGGACATCATCTGTATTTTTCTTGTCTGTACCCTTAGCTCTACCCCAATAGAAGACTATTAGCCAATATGTTTTCCTTATTATTACTATTTTTAACTGTGGGAAATAGCTTTATTTTAGAGAATTACTTAATTATGTACAAAAATTATACTTTTTCCTACAATATAGAAGTTTATTCTTTTGTTCCTCTGAGTTGTGATTCCTGGAACAATCTGTATATGCATATTTCTGTGTAGATTTCCTTATGTTCCTACATTATAGCGTGTACTCGATAAGCTGTTTGGGGAATGAGTCTGAGAAAGTTTTAAGAAAGACTGGGAATGTGCCTTCTGCATGCAAGGCAGAGCAGGGGGGTGGAAAGGGGAAAGGAGGTGTCTGCTGAGCAGTAAATAAGTGATGCATCCTTATCCCCTACAGCAGCAATAACAAACTAGAGTTTCTCAGTGGCAGTTTTCACCAGGCAGCTCAGCTGGTTCAGGCCAAGCTATCTGTGGCGTGTTGCCTGTGGTTTTCTCTTGCAGAGCTACAAGCCTATAAATTTGGGAATTCTGCCTTTTGGATATGCTTGTGTCTTACAGGTGGTGCTGGGGGCACTGGGAGCAGTGGAACCTCTGCTGCTGCGCAGCCCCGGCAGCTGGGCTCTGGCTGGGCTTTGCTCCTCGGGGCTCTATGAAATGCATGTGGTGATCAAGCCAGTCCTCTGCAGCTGTTGAAAATTTACGATTTTCACAGAGCTTGGGGCAAGAAGTAGTCTCCAGCACAGAGGAGCAGTTGCTCCTTCCTGTTCAAGAAAACTACAGTAAAATAATTTTCTGCTGTCCCACATCCCCAATTTCTATTCCTCTTTCTGTAGAAATTTAAGAACATCCTAGTTTTTTTCTTAACCTTTGTGTAAAAGCAATTTTTAATGTTATAAAATTAAGTATTGACCAACAAATTAATCTCATCAGCCAAGCACATCTCTCTCAGATGCAATTAAAAAAACAAAGAAAAGAAAAAGAAATACCTCTATGTATACTTCTGCTTAGCCATGATTTGTCAAAGCAATGTGTTATCAAAGCAATGATGTTCTCTGTTTTGGGGGTGCAGTAAAAAATTGAAGAATTATCGAGCAGAACACCTGGCTTAAAGCAGTAAGTGATTTTCCTTGTATTCCCTTCAGCTCATGTTGTAATCTGTCCCACCAAGTTTTGATAAATTCTGTTTGAACCAGTTACTTCCATCCCTGATCGGGAGAGGGAAGCAGCTTGCAGAGGTGCCTTTCTGACTGCTGTTTCTTATCAGCTCTCACATGCAGCTGCTGAATACAATTTGACCAATTTTTGGATATTCAGCTTTAGGGGAGACACTATTATTTAAAGCTATTTTAAAGCATGTTTTCCGTGCTCAGAACAGATATTTTTGAATCCTTTCATTCACTTTTTCTGTTTTCTTTCATGCTGTTTTAAAGCAGATGTACTCCTCACATTCGTAGTAGCTGTTTCAGAAAAATAAGTGTTACCAATTTCTCTTACCATCTCACAGTACTTGTGCCGGTGGCCAAGGCTTCCCTGGGGTGGTGGACCTTCAGCTTTTAAAATTTCACATGGCTTCTACTTTGGTTACTAGGCTGTCGAAGGAACACTGTTCAAAAGCTACCGAAATCAGAAGCCAGTCATTTAGAGAGTGATTTAGAGAATGCAATTTATGACCATCTGCTTTTATATTTGAATCCATTGAAAGACAACATGTGGTGTACATGCAAAGTTGTACAAATGACTTCTCATGGCAAAGGTATTGTGGGCTGAGGAACAATAGAGGGACTTAGAAAAGCACATTATTGTTATTGTTACTTGGATCCCTATGAGTGGCTCAGTGATGCTTTACATTCTTTCAATGATCATCTCAATGTATAGGTGGTAGGAGGTTGATTTTATCTTTGTTGAACCACATTTTTCTTACATTTGTATGTACCTAAGAGAATTCACTATAAAACAAATACTCTGTGTAACTGTAAAGAAGGGAAACATTCCGGAACCTAATGTGAATAGATTAAAACAATTTACTTTTAGGTGTTATGGGAGAATTTGAATAATTAGTCAATTTATTTGTTCTTATGCTAATGGAAAAACAAAGGTTAAATTGAAATATTTGCTTATATCTGGCTTTACATATAACAGATGCAGATAAACAGTGCATTTGCAGAGACTTATACTAGGATGTGTATCACTGAATACATACTGTATAATGCATATGTTAGGGATTGAACAAGCACAGAGATCTCAAAGAGAAACTGCTGCATCAAAGGGAACACAACAAAGTTTTTGTGTTCCGATGTTTTTCAGTATCCTTTCAAGATGGGTATTGCCCTTTTATCATTTCTAAAAGGAGAGTTAAGAGAATTGTATTTCTCAGCAGATGAGTTTCAAGGTGAACTGAAAGGAGGAGGAAGCTGTGAAATGGCACAAAGGGCTTGTCACTGTTTTCTCCAAAGCATTCTTCCACAGATGCATTTTTAATCCTACTTTCAGAGTGGGTAAATATATTATTTCAAGGTATTGTTAACCTTGAGAAACTGAAAGACAGTGAAGCAAAGTGTTTACTAAGAACAAGTTAATTACATGACTTATGGCATTTTCCATCACTGCATCAAATCCAGGTTGAGTTGCCAGTGACAACATCTAACCTAAAAGATTTATCCTTTTTGTTCTTTTATCTTCTCTGCTGAGAGGTGTTAGGTAGCTATTATATGGATGTTCTGTGAAGTCTCAAAATTGAAAAATGTAACCAGAAAGTACTGCTGGATTTTCACTTCAGTGTTTCTACTCCTTTATTTTCTCATTTCTTCTGAAGGAATAAAGCACATATCTATCAGGGTTTGCTGAATGAAAAATAAATTAGTTGCTGCCACTCTCTCAGTGGCTTATTCCTTTGTGAGTTGGTATACATATGTTTACATATGTTTAGTTTATGAGCATGCATTCTCTTAAGGAATATGCAAAGTATTATGTCTGCCTTTTTTTGTTGTTCCCTTGCTGTTTTTTTTTTTTTCAGGATCCTTAAAATGAAATGAAGTTTTTTTTTCTTACTTTTGTTTCCCACTTTATGATATATACTTTCTTATAAGAGGTTTAATAGGAGCTGAAATTTACTTTTCAAGAAGGCAATCACTAAAAAGAGAAAGCGTTCTGTTAACAGAGAAGCAGGCAAAATTTTTTTTGTGCATTTTTACCGTTATGTCTTGTTATTTATGCAAAAAAAAAGGTTGAAAAAACTCATTCTATAATTCTAGTCTTCTTTTGCATTTTGGATTTGTAGCTGAGGCATCCTCACAGAAAACATTGTGCTTTCTGCTCTTTTTTATGTTATCACTCCTTATGACTCCTTAAGGTAAATAAACCTTAATAAATCTGATAAGAAAAGGACGATAGGCTTCACATAAATAGTCCTTGAGCAGATCACCATCCAGACGTTCATCTTGAGCAGCAGCTTTGTTAAACACGTTTGTTTCACTGACTTGCAAGGTTTGTTTCTTACTGAACTATACTCCCTGCCATTGTACTCTGGTTGTGCAGCAGTGAGATGGGAAGGGCGGAAGCATTAGGAAGCTGTCACTGACATGTTCTAGCATCTTTGAGCTGCCCAACTATTATTCAGTAGGCAAGACTATTGTGCTTAGCTATTGAACTGAACTTCCTGTTCAACTTGCTGTTGAGCTGAACTGACGTTTAAGTTCAAAGAATTTGTTCTGATTGAAGCGTAGGAGAGCAGGTGAACCTAACTACTTTTCCAAGGAATTTCACTTATACCTGAACTTTTGTCTGTGTGCATTATTAACTCCCAAGGAACATGCATATGTATCACATTTGAACACAGGCAAACATACAAGGTTATTTTCATAATTTCTAAATGGAAAGATGAGACCAAATACATAGGTTGATATAGATATGCACACAGCACACAAATGTCCCTAAAAATTGGAAACTAAATATTGATTTTTTTTTTCCATTTCATATCCCTAGTGTTCATTTCATATCCCTGTATGTTTTCCAGTATCTCTTTTGGGTGATTAACTGCCATCAAGTGACAGTTGATGATATGTTGGGTTTTGATGATATACATGGTTTTGGTAGCAGGGGGGCTGCAGGGGTGGACTCTGTGAGGCAGGTGCCCTGTGTCAGATCAGAGCCAGCTCCACCTGGCCCGAAAAGGGACCCACTGCTGGCCAGAGCTGAGACAGTGGGCAACATTGGTTGGGCCTCTGGGAGAGCAGAGTTAAGGAAGGGAAAACACGTGCTGTGCAACAGCAGCTGGGAGAGAGGGGTGAGAACCAGCCCTGCAGGCCCCAAGGTCAGTGCAGCAGGAGGGCAGGAGGTGCTCCAGGCTTGCAGCAGCAGTTCCCCTGCAGCCTGTGGAGAGGCTCCTGGTGGAGCAGGCTGTCCCCCTGCAGCCCATGGGTCCCACATGGAGCAGATCTCCATGCTGCAGCCTGTGGAGCAGCCCCTGGTGGAGCACGGCAGACAATGACTGTGAAGGAGTAGCGGAGAAGAAGCCTCAGGGACTGACCGAAGCCCCCATTCCCCTGCAGTGCTTGTGACGAGGAGCTGAAAGAGGGTGGATGGGGGGAAGGTGTTTTTAGTTTGTCACTGCTCTAATTTGTTAGTAATAGTTAATAAATTACATTAATCTCCCTACACTGAGTCTGTTTTGCCCATGATGATAATTGTTGTGTGATGTCCCTGTCCTGATCTCAGCCCTTGAGTCCTTTCCATGGTATTTTCTCCCCCTTTCCCTTTGAGGAGGGGAGGTGAGAGAGTGATTGTGGTGGAGTTCAGCTGCCCAGCTGGGTGAAACCACCACAGAAGCACACATGGCAAGTGAAGCTTTAGGAATGTATTTCTTTGTGATTGTATGTGTGCTGGTTTTGACAGTCTTTTTCAAAACTGTATTTGCAGGACATTCCTGACAGAGCTGCTTTCATTTGAGCGTTCTTGCCTGAAGCACTTCCAAGCATCCTCAGACTCATTCAAAGCACTGGCATCTTTTCTCTTGCTGGAACCTAGCACGAAAATGTGTGTCAAAGGATGCTCCCACCATAATCTCTCCTTTGTGTTCTGTACAGAATAAGAGAGACTATAAATTGGTTTGGTTCATTAAGCATAGGTTGCAGTCCTGGTTAACTACCAGACAGAGTGGAGATATAATTAGTACAGACACAAATCATGATTGTTGATTCTGTTGGCAGTAAAATATTACTCATAATGCTCATTTATTATAATTACTCTTACTAACCGTATTGATTCCCGGCATACTTAAGGAACAACAATGACAGTCAATATTGTGTAAGGTGCCATACAAAAAGTCATTGCAGAGGCTCTGAATAGCACTGCAAACATACTGCTGTTAAACAAGCCCACTGTTGTTTACAGCACAAATGACTTTGTGGCTTATTTTTCTTAGAGATGGTGTTAGCAGTAGTGTTTATGTGCAATTTTTCTGGAGAAGCTGCTGCTGTTTGTCATTAGTACTTTTGTCTCTTCACATACAGTGTGACAAGAGTGTGTTGGCAATTTTGCTAGTTTACTCTGATTAGCTGTAGGAATTGCATGAGGTTTATCAGCAGATTTTTTTTCTTCCCCATTTCCTTCACTTTCACTCACATGCTTGAATATTCCAAAAAGTATTTAAAAAACACAGAAAAATAAATGTATATCAGCTGATCTTAATCAAACTGGTGTGTGAACATGTGTCGCAATTAAGCAAAACAGTTAACCATTTGACAGACAGATGAAAACCATGCAGAATGTGGGCAGGAGTTGCTCACATGTATGGAACGTATAAAGATATGGATATATCTTTAATTATTTAGATGGGTCCACACTTGGTTTCTATGCAACTCATATGTGCTTAAAATAGATACAACATAAGAATCTCTATCCCTTCTAATATTGCAAAAGAAATAGCTGAAATAGTTTATACAAAGCTGTTTAGTTTGATCTGATTTTTGTTTTATATTTTATTCATGAAAGTCGACTGATTGTGCTTAAACAACCGATTCAGGGAAAAAAAAAGTTAATTGTGCTTACTTTATTGTTAAAGGTGTTTCTTATTTTTTCTACTTGTAGATTCCATGGATTTAGAGACAAATCTGAGAAGACATTGCTTTAATTCCTCTCAGGTTAGTTAGATTTTTTCAATGTTATTTTGAAAAGTTGATCATGTAAATTTTAAAACTCAATATAGACACTGTAAAATAAAGTCATTGTTCAGAGGAGAGCTAGAGAGTGATGTACTCTTGATGAGCTATATGGCACATGCGTATGGAATTTAGTGTTGGTTCAGTTTCTTTTGAAAGATGTGGTTCTTAGAATAAATTGCTGTAGGGGCACTGCCTCTTGTTTCAGCAGTAGTGAGGAAATATTGGCATGAAGGAAGAAGACACACAACGATCAGAGGGCTGGAGCGCCTCTCCTATGAAGGCAGGCTGAAGGATTTGGGGTTGTTCAGCCCGGAGAAGGGAAGGCTTTGGGGAGACCTTATAGCGGCCTTCCATTACCTAAAAGGGGTTTACAGGAAAGCTGTGGAGGGACTCTTTGTCAGGGATTGCAGTGATAGGACAAGGACTAGTGACTTGAAACAAAAAGAGGGGAGATTTAGATTAGACATTAGGAGCAAATTCTTCACTCAGAGGGTGGCGAGGCACTGAAACAAGTTGCCCAAAGAAGCTGTGGCTGCTACATCTCTGGAGGTGTTCGAGGTCAAGTTGGATGGGACCCTGGCAACCTGGTCTAGTGGGAGGTGTCACTATCCAAGGCAGGGGGATTGGAATTAGATGATCTTTAAGGTCCCTTCCAAACCCAAATTGCAAACCTCTTGTTCATTGTTATATGTGTTTTACCGATCTATACTTGAAATGTTTTAATAATGTGTGGTGTAGCACCAAGGGAGAAAATGTATTTCATAGCATTGCAGATCCTAACTGTGACAAGAGAGCAAAAGCTCACAAATGTGTTGTTAAGGTGTGCAGTAGTGACAGCAAAATATTCAGTGACATCTGTTGTAAAGCATTGCTTTTTCTAACCTTTGAAATGAAAGTATAGTCACGACTGTAAGAAACTGAACCAAAAGAGTACTTGCTGGCTAAGACCAGGATATTCACAGTTTTCATATATTTTGTTTTTTATCTTCTGAGTTATTTTCTCTTTGCTATCATCTATCTATCATTTTTCTCCTAGGGATATTGTATTATGAAAATATTCGTATTCTTATCTTTTTTTTCTTGCAATTTATTTTCCTGATAATTGTGCATGTGAAGTACAGATTGCTTCTTGGCAATGTTTTCTTTTGAAAGCATTTTCCATTATTTGTGAATATTTTAGTTATTCTACAATGACATGCTGCCAAACTGAACCTCTTCTTCAAGTTAGAATATTGTATCAGTACTTTTTTTTCTGGTTTGATTCAAAATCTCAAAACTAATTTTTGTTTCCAGATTAATGAGGAGGCTTGACTGTCAGCCCTGAAGCGTCTTCTGGGACATACTCTAGGCTCATCAGTTTGTTTTCGTTTTATAGCAAGATGACAGTGATGAAGTCAATAAGTCAATTATGTCTGTGACCTACAGTTCCTATGAATTCAAGGAGGATGATGTCTTAGTACAGAACTGACAATAAATCTTACATTGTCTTCAACACATTACAGACCGTTTCATGGAGGTCAAGCATTTTTTTATTTTATTCAAAAGCACAAATTGTGTCAAATGAAAGATTTGTGTCCAACGAAACGTTTTGTGAATTCATGTCACCATTGAAATATTGTTTTGAGACTAAATGTCAGCTTAGTGATCTTGATTTTTTTAATATGCTTCTAAAGGACCAAACCATCCATATTAGTTCTTTTTTTAATCCTTTTTTTTTTTCCTTCAGAACACTGCCAAACCCCAGAACCATGTTATTTGTCTAGTTTTGGTTTTGAATGATGAGGTTTCTTTTTTATTATCTCCTTTTCATCGGGTTTATCTTTAGTCTCTTTTTTTGTCCATTTTACAACAGTCTTTTCTCTGGAAACCTACGTAGTAGGTCTGGACTAAGTAATTTCTGCACACTGTGTAGGCACATTCTTACCCAAAATGCCTTTAATTCAGCTGATAATCTTGTGTATGAAAGACTGTTTTTAAGGTCTCCTTTTATTTATTTATTTAAGTTACTGCAAGATATATTTAAGAGTTAAATTTACAATTGTCCAGGTAGCTAAAGGAAATATTAGACCTTTTTGTCTAACACTGGTCAGATGAGATCCTTCATGAAAAAGCTGATGTTTGATGAGATACTATGCTTATGGAGAGACAATATATGTTAAAAATTTTCTATAGTTCGGAAGAGCTAAAGGATCATTGTGTTTCATTATTGTGTTTTTCTTGGATACGTGACAAAGATAAATTTCTAAGAATACATACTTCCAGCTACTTTTTTTTTCCCTTTCAAATTTACTAGCAATTAGTGTTCCATGCATTATTCAAGAGGGAAGACTTATTTTTTCACCTTTGTCACAGAAGCATCTCTTAGCCTGTATAGGCTATAGAACGTTTTCTGGACTTTTTTTTTTCTGGAATCACTACTGTGAGTCACCTTTAAAGAGAATTATATAGTAAAATGTGACTCCTGAATTTTGTGTGACTTCTGTCTGAACCCATGAACATCATTTATGCTTCCTTTCTGTTTCAGTCAGAAATTCTGTCTAGGAAAACTTCAGCTATTTACCTAGGATTTCCTGAGCTCTTGAACAAGCTATGATTGAGCTGCTGGACAAATGGCTACTTGATATGTGCAGAGCACTTTTTGATGCAGGCAAGGAGTTAGACTGATGCATTTCTAATCTACTCTGTCTATATTAGGCAGCTGATGTGTGCAAGTGTGGTAAATCAGACAAATAACATTGAATTTATTGTGTAGGAGCAGTGAATCATCAGACTCGCTCTGCAAAGCTATGAATTAAAGAGCAAATAAGTATGGTTATTTTCATGGATGCAGGCAAAGAAAATCTGAGGGAAAATAATGTGTGAATATTGATGATTTTACTATATTTTTCTTTTATTATACAGAGGTGCACAAGATTGTATGTACGTGTGTTGAGTATTTTTTCCAGGAAGAGTAGGTAGAACTTCAATTTGAAAAGATGCAGAAAGATTACCAGCAAACCATATGGTTTGCACAGAATTCACAATCAAAACCACCATGCAGTTCTTCAGCTACTGCCACTGGATACCTACTTGGGGTGACATGGAGCAACTTGTTCATTTTTCGAAGCTATCAAAGGATTGCCATTTCCTTAAATTTATTTTCAGGTATGCATCTCATTCAACTGCACTAGTGCTCCCTGCACAATGCAGCAGTGTTACTCAGTAACTGCTCAGACCAAGGCGTAAAGTAAATCTGGATCTTCCAGTGCCTGGCTTCTGACTGATGAGTACCCTGTAATGGGAACCACTGCATAAGGGTACAATCCTTCCTAAAGCACTCCTGCAATAACTTCTTAAGCTTGCAATCCTCAGACATAACGTAAAATGTTTTAGTGAAAACAAGAAAAGAGGATAGATCCACATAAACAATGCACTTCAGTATAGAACTAAATGGTAAAAGGGAAATTATTTTGTACCTGTGGAAGTATATCACCCTAGAAACAAGAAAAGGGCTGTGAAGACTGACTGTCTGAATCAAAGGCATTTCTTGGAGCTTTGTGCCTAAGTGTAGTGAGTAGTTGGTCTCTTACACAAAGCTTAAAGCACTGGCTGAGTTTGGCTTTTTAAATAACATTCAACGTTTTGTTTACTCAAGATATTCCCTGAGAACATTCAAAATCAAATCTATTCTTATTGTATATAATGGCTGTATTTTTGGCACAAGTGGGTGTAAATTTTAGAACTGGGCTTCCACAATGAAATCTTTAGAGTAACAGTAACTGCAGATAGCCAGCTATATTTGCTTAAATGAACTTCTGCTCTCAGTAGGGTATTTATAACTGAAAGGGCTGTGGATGCAGATTAGGCAGATATTTGTTTACATTTTAAGGAGATAATCGTGCAATATCCTCCAAGTTTATGTACACTCTATAATAATAATTATAATACTGGCACAAAAACACAAATTAAACTCAACATATGTATCCCATGGAAAATAATTCTCTTCTATGTTTGCAAACTACTTGGAAGAATAATAATCTCCCAAGGTATCGCTGCTTACATTATTTTCACTAGTTTCTTTTGCCTTGTTAGGACTACCATTGTTGTACTCTCATGCTGTAGATCGGATGTGGTATTTTCTCCAGTTTATGCAAGCTGAGGATCTGGACAAGTAACTCAGGGTCATCTGAACTATGTGCCTCAAATGGAACAACTGGCACAGGAAGAAGCAGCATCATCCTAGTATATATACTTTACTACTACTAGCAACAAATTAGACACATCAATAGAACTGAGGTGCAGTTGCAGTACACACATTTTTGGTTCTGTCATTTGCAGTTGTAAGGTAATGCTATAGTGCAACACCAGCAGAAATTTTGGAGCTCTGAATGCATTCATCCTACTTCATACAGGAAAAATATTCTATAAAGCTATAAAATATTCTTTGTTTTTGGACACTTCAGCCTCCATATGTGAAAACTCAGATGTATAGAAATTGTTGTGGACTAGAAACCTTGCCACATCAGAGTTAAACTTGAGACAAGGAAAAAGAAGGGCTTTCTGATATCTTTCTGCCCTTCTGAGCTTGTCACTGTTAATGTAACTGTGCTTGGGACTATTCTGCTCTGTATTAACCTTCTGTAGTGCTGGGACAGCTATTCCACAGCTAGCCTTGTAGAATCAAATGCCATTAGTTCAGTGGTGATCTCATTTATCTTCTTTGTTTTCATTAGTCTGTGACAGAAATCTGATGATCCAGCAGAGTTCATTTAGGTAAGGCCATAATTTATCAGTGTCCTAAGTGCTAATATACAGCATTCTTGATTTCTTGTGGCTGTGTTCATCAAGACTGTAGATCAGTCTACAATCTAATGATAAGAAAAATGTATTTATATCTTAAACTTTGTGTCTTGAAATATGTACAGATTCACCTACTCTCATCCTAGCTCACTTTCAAAAAGCCTGGAATGGTAAGGTGCAATCTGTGCAAACTGTTTCCAGTGGTATCTGATTAATCAGGGCAGAATTTATGTGAGAAGAGGCCTTGAAGGCACAGGACATGCAAACCTCTTATGTGGCAGAGAATAAAAACCTGTTCTCAGTGAATGTCTTACAAGGCAGCAAGGTACAGATGGTGAAAGAGTGTTGCTAGGTATTAGACATCAGTTGTTCCTACACTGAGTTGCATCTCCAAGCTTAGGAAATATTAAAACACACACTAATAATATATGTCATTTTGAAATGATTTGCTGCCAAGAAAAGAATGGGCACAGTGCACATATTACCATACTTTGTCGAGTCACGTTTTCAAAAGATATGATTAAATAGCAAAATCATTTTTTCATTATAATGTAACAGGACTTCACTAGTAAGTGGATTGTTTGATTGACTGTCACCAAGACAGAAGAACTGCAGATTAGAAAGTTTCATCAAAAGCAAAGATCTCAAAATGTATCATACATATAGCCTAGCAGAGATGAGTTGATGGTAAAAAGGAAATCCGTTGTTCCCTGTATCACCTTGTATAAGAACTGCTCTGGGAGAATTATTCAAGTATACACAAAAGAATTGCTCCTTAAGAATCAAAACCATGAAAAGAATATTTATGAACGGATGATTCTGCTGTTGGGCAAAATCATGAACATTAGACTGTGTATGAACTGAAGTGTGCTGGAGAAGTTATAGAAATCCCAGGAACTTCAGACATGTTTCCCAACAGTGTTGCAGTGCTAAAGATGTTTTATTTTATTATTTGCAGGCATATGAAATCAACGTACATGTAAAGGCTTAGAGAATTATCTGCATCCAGTCATTCCCTCATCTTTTTACTCAGATGGGAGATATTGGGTTCCATCTTTTTTCTTTTGACCTGCCTGAACCATGGTCCCAGCAGTTTCCTAACAAAGCTGTATCAGATTAACTGCATTCCTTTTTACCAGGTTAAGACTTGGAAAAATTGTGACCAGTGAGAAAATGCAGAACTTATTACAAAAAGTATAATCGTGGAAAGAGCATATCACAAGATTGTGTCTTTAAAACTTTATTTTTTTCTGTAAGCTACCTTTTATAAGACATCAGTCTAGGTTTTGTTGCAGTTACCTGTTCTTTTCAACCTTCAATTAATTCAAATAGATGAGCATCAGAGTAGTTGTAGGTTAGTATTATTCATATTTGAGGAAAACAGGGTCAGAAACAACCCATGCATGTAAACTGTTTAAATTATCAGATGTTACATCAATGTCTATTTTTCAAAGGAATTTGTATTGCTTGTATCACAAGGTTTTGTTTTCAACTGTAGCGTATAAAATGAATGATAAAATTAGAAAGCTGTTAAAATCTAATCAAACTGTTTCTCCCTTGACATTGTACGTGCACAGGTTCCCTAAGTTCTGTTCTGTCTGGAAATACATGATTCTCCTCTTTCTTTTACGTTAAATTAATTTCTGATTCTGGATAGCCTGAATAATTTGGATCCTTGTTCTCAAGGCTGGGTCAGGTTGACTGATCAGGGAAAAAGTGGGGTGAAACACAGGTGGCTGTGTACAGTTAGTGAGTTAACAGGATCATAAGGTTCTTGCCATGCAACTCAGAATTGCAGCTTGCTGCCAGCTAAGGTTTCAGGTAGCAAATACAGCTCTCTGACAGCCACTTCTGCAGTCTCTCTCTGCTACATTGATAGGCTGACAGAAACACTTTTTGTGTTTGTCTTTTTCTGCAGGATTTCTCTTAAGTCTGTTGCTCATTTACAGAAGTTGCCTATAACTCGTACAGGAATTTCACATTCACCACACTGATCCTTGTCTGAGGATTCTGAGGACAGAAATATACTGAGAAGAGACAGTCCATCACAGTCTTTAAGGGCACAGATAGTCTGATGAAATGTAGATGTCCGCACATGAGCCAGTTGTCCATGTTTCCATTACCATCAGAGGAGAAAATCAGGGAAGTGTAGGACATAACTCCACTCTTCCTGCAGGGCTAAAACTGTGCGAATAAATCATTTTCTATAAAGGCCAGTGTCTCTGATGACCATAAAAGGAGGTTTGGATGAACAGTTCAGAAGCAGACGTGCAAATACTCTCCTTGTTGTTTAAAATAGATCTTTAAGTCATCTGAGTTGGACACAGAGGAACAAACACAGCTGATCAAACAAATAATTTGAAGCTCAACAAACTAGCACTTTTGATGGAGTTTGTTTCAAGAGAAAATTTCTGACTAGCTCTAAACAAAGCTGTTAACATCTCCTGCAGGAGGAATCCTTCCAAAGAAGAGCTATCTTGGCAGTTCAATTCAAACTGGGATGGATAGCCTATTTTCTCCAAAGGGGTTGCTGCTCTGCAACTTTTTAAATACCATTTGCTGCACATAAAGGTGCAAGACACAATTAGTGTCTCAGCCCTCAGTGTGTAACGTGATTATTTCTGCTACATTAATATTTCAGCTAATTCATCAGAACATTCACCCGTGCTAACCTCAGAGGCTGGATTCCTCCACTGAGGTCTAATTGGTTTTGCACTTGGTGAAAGCAGTAAGAGAGGAGGAGATTTTATGTTTCTAATGTCAAAGTGAATTAGAGATCAGGGCAGAATACTTTGCAAATGTTGCTGAATGACATAGAATAGGTTTTGTGCCAGGCAAATCTCTTCTAATTCCATCCTGTAACCCCTCAAGCCTTGCAAAACCTTTGTATTTTTTGTCATATCAGAAGCGTTTACCTTTTGAACTATATGTAGCATAAGCTAAACTGAAATATTTTAATAAAAATTACTTGACCTGCTTTCTTGAAGAAAAGTAAGCATGAGGAAGGGGATGGGATTTGGTTTCTCCCAAACTTAAAACATGTAGGACAGGGCACATCAAAGCCTGCGGTTTAGGTTAAGCCCTCCTAGGTTGTGCATTGTGGAGTAGCCTGACAGTTACATGGGAGTTCAAGCTGGCTTCATCTGGTGAGTGTGGCAGAAACTTTATATACACGACAAAATCTCTGTTGTTGCAACCTACTGTGAATAGATGGTACATTGAAGGACGAACTTGCTTGGTCTACTGTAGGCTTGGGCATGCTGATCACTTGCCTGGAATGGTTACTCTTTACCTTGTGTCATGCTTCTATCATGGTTGTTATGAATCCACATTCCCTTATTCCACTAACATATATATTCATTAAAAAAAAAAAAAGAGGAAAAGATAAAGAAAGGTCTTTTATATGTTGATTGTGTGTAAAAATGTAGGTTTTTAGCTGCATCATTTTGTAGGGTTGCTTTGGAAGCAGAATGTATAAGGTGAACAAACAGTTTCTGCTTTCTTCACGCACTGGTTGCCTTAGTAACTGCAGCGTAGTGCAGTGTGCTGATGTGCTGGTACCCTTGAAAGGGAGTCTGAAGGAATCAGCTGGGTAGTGATTATCACTGGTTGGATCAATTAGACCAGAAGATTGTGTAGCACTGAAAATAGTACTTTCAATTACTTCAAAATTCACGTTGCAAATGGAGCAGCATTTTAAATGTGCCCATTTTAGGTATACGTCATTGTATTTGCAGGATTCTTTGTCTGTCTGATGAGGAAAGATGCCACTTCCCTCTCTTTTAACAGAAGACAAACTTGATAGCTTTACTTTATTTCCTCATTACCAGCCACTAGCTGCTGGCATGAACTAAGGGTGTTAATATGTTAAAAAAAATACTAATCTCCAACAGTCAAAAGGGTTCATTCATGAAACACTTACAGTTGTTAAGTTTGAAAGCAAAGACAAAAAAGGCCATGACAAAGTGTTCTTACAATAAAAAGAGGAACAAAGAAAAAATTTGATACTTGGAACTTCGATATTTTTGTAGAATATAAGTTCTTCTCTAGATGAAAGCTGCAGGACTTTGAATCAGGGAAAAAAATATCTGTCCCAGAAAGAAACATGTAAAACTTTTATAAATAATCAGCTTGCTGGCTTATACAGTGTAACTTAATTATTATAATTTGATAATAGTATAATTTGATTTACTATAAATTTATTCCAAAGTAAATGAAAGGAAAGCGAGTGCCAAGATTGCTATTATTTCTTTAAGGGAAGAGGTCTCTTAATAGCAGCAAAATTTGCAAAGTGTTAAATAGCTTATAAAATTTGAAGAAAATTGGTCACTAAATTCAAAATTGTTATTGGAAACAGAACTTGCATAGTACAAACATTCTTCTTGTAACCACGCTTATAACTTTCCTCAAATTTAAAACAAAACAAGAACAACATCACATTTATCTTAATGGGAATCACACATACGTCAGGATTGCAGGGTTGCAATCCTTTTATTGGATCTGAGTCCTTTGAATGAAAGCTCCCCAAGCTTTGCATCTTAACAGTGCCAGGTACTGTACTTCATCAGGTACTTTGCAGTCAGGCTCCGCATTTAAACACAGCATGGTCCCAAACTCAGTAGCAGCAATGGATGCCCTCCACACAGCAGTGGCTGAAAGCTGTTTTTCTGCAAAGGAGATTTGAGATCCCAGGAGTTTCAGACATGATCACCACTTTGGGAGGGGTAAGGGATCATTGTTTTTTCCTCAAAAACTTTTCTTGCAGTGTTTTATGTGAGTGTATGCTGTCTCCATTCCTCTGTCTTTTTCCTGCTGACTTAAATGCACCGATTACAACTTGTTTTCACTGCTGGGATGGCAATATGCGTGTTTGTGGCACACCTTTGTATGGTGTACAAGAATTTGAATGCGGTTGAGGGACTGGAGCAAACGGTGATGCACAGAGTTACAAAAAGAAGATGAGGGCAGGCACAATTTCTGAGGGGCTGTCTTGACTCCTGGAAGAAACGGTTGTTGGAGGAGGAAAGGTTAACAGAACACAATTAGCAGGAAGTGCATGCTGATAAACTCTACAGTTTGCTGGTAAACTCTACCAGAGAGGTTGAAAACTTCTGACACCTTTTTTATATACCTGTTGGTGCCTGAAGCTTAAGGGACTCTGCTGCAAGTCTCCCTAGAACTACATGAAATGTAACTTTCTGTGAAAGGATCACTTTTCTTCACAGAATCACAGAACGGTTGGCAGGGACCTCTGGGTCCATCTGGTCCAACCCATGCTCAACCAGGGGGCCACCCAGAGAAGGCTGCCTAGGACCATGTCCAGGTGGCTTTTGAAGATCTCCAAGGAGGAGACTCCACCACCTCTCTGGGCAGCCTGTGCCAGTGCTCCGTCACCCACACAGTACAGACGTGCTGCCTGGTGTTCAGAGGGAACCTCTTCCATTCCAGTTTGTGCCCAGTGCCTCTTGTTCTGATGTTGGGCATCACTGAAAAGAGCCTGGCTCCACCTTCTTGTACTCTCCCTTCAGGTATTTATAGATACTGATAATATCTCTTCTGAGCCTCCCCTTCCCAGGCTGTACTGTCCCAGTTCTCTCAGCCTCTCCTCACAGAAGGTGTGTTCCAGTCCTTTGCTCGTCTCGATGGCCCTGCGTTGGACTCCTTCCAGTATGCCCATGACTCTCTGTTAGTGGGGGGGCCCAGAACTGGACACAGTACTCCAGGCGTGGCCTCACTAATGCTGAGTAGAGGGGAGGGATCACCTCTCCTAACCTGCATGCTGGTGATACTTTGCTTAATGCAACCAAGAATACTGTTAGCCTTCTTAAGGCTAACTGTGCCCACTTACCCACTGGCGAGGGCACGTTGCTGACTCATGTTCAACTTGGTGTCCACCAAGATTCCTAGGTCCTTTTCTGCAGAGCTGCTTTCCAGCCAGGTGGGCCACAGCCTGTGCTGGTGCCTGCTATTGTTCCTCCCCAGGTGCAGGACTTTGCAATTCTGCTTGTTGAACTTCATGAGATACTTGTCAGTTCACTTCTCCAGCCTGTTGAGGCCCCCTCTGTATGGCAGCATGAACCTCTGGTCAATCCCTCCTTCCCAGAGATCAAGATGAGTCTGACTAGCCTGTAGTTCCCTGGATCCTTCTTCTTGCCCTTCTTGAAGATATGAGTGACATTTGTTTTCCTTCTGTATTCGCACACTTCTCCCAGTTGCCATGATTGACCAAAGATTATAGAGTGGCCTCATGGGTTGCATCTTATAGTAGGCTCAGGTGGGAAATAGGGTTTGGAGAGTTTAGTCAAAGTCCCCATATGCTCTCTGAGAACATCCAAGGATTTTCTTAGTGTCTCTGAAGCTTTGCAGCAGTGACTACCAGTGAAGACCTATCACAGAGTCAGGAGTCTGAGATGAGTGCTCACAGAAATGCAGTAGGCCTGGTAACATTCTCCGATGGTGACTTAATTTAAAGACAGACACAGAGAAAGCATGTGAAGCTGTGTTGTTCTGTTTCTCTTGTCTGTGGGCTGGGGAAGCTGGAAGTAGGGTGAGAAAATCTTACATTTCCCTGTGTGTTTTTTTTTTTCTTCCCCCCAGGTCTGCTTGTGCAGCTCAAACCAGCAGAATACAATGACATGACTTCCCCAGTAGTGCGAATCTCTCATACACCATTACTGCTTTGATAACTTCGAGAGGAAGAGAAATGTGCAAGGATTTCTGGCTTTTATAGAGGTCAGCAGGTCTCATTGCTTTTTAATGGTGTTGGTTTTGAAATGGCTTTTACCGACTAGCTGCTTGCTCAACTGATGAGCGAAGCAGAATGAAGCAAGGCATTATGGATAAGATATGCAGAATTTAGATGACTTAAGTTATGAATGTGAATCATCACAGGACTTTCATGCAGATTAGGCATCTTAATTGGCTGGGATGTCCTGGATATGTTCAGGATAGTAAGCTTAGACACAAAATACGTGCTAGGTAAGATGAGTGACTTAGGTAAGATGAATCACTTCATAAGGTTTCACTGTCTCACTTGACTAGCAGTATCCATCACTGTAATACAAGAGTGATGAACGCTAACAAATCCTAGATTAGAAAATAAAGAAAATACCATTAACATATTTAGAATAACAGATACAGTTTCAAATGATGCTTGGTCCCATAGATGTTACAGACCACACAGGAAAAAGGAATGCACATAGTTAATGAATTCGGGAACACTGGAAATTAAGTGTATTGTGGCAATTTTAATGACAGCCACTTTAAGGATTAAGATTTTACTTAGTTTTTAGTCTGTTTCCCTTGTTTTAAAGTTTCCCCAGTGTTTAAAAAATAATTTAATAAAATTGGTCTGCTTTGGCACTGCCAATTCACTTCTTTTAATTTGCAGTTAACATGACATGAGCTCCCAGAGAGCTTTTTTGAGAAATAGCTGAAGCGTGTATCAAAAAGAGAAATAAAACCTTCAAAGAACTTGCATGAATTAAAATGCCAATAACCAAAACTTAACTGAACAGCAGTCAGCTTTTTAAAGTGAAATTAGTTGAAAGATCTTTTATTTCCTTGCTGAGTGTGTGCCTGGAGAAAAGCTGCTTGGGGGATGACTTACTACAGTTTGTTGTACTCATTTATTATAGAAAAGCTCTTATGGAGATCAAAGTGAAAGTGAGCCTCCCTGTTGTGTGCTATCTCATTTTGGATCATTACAGAAACACACAGTTATCCTCAATGATTTCAGAGGAGATTATCTGGTTTTGTTGCTGTTGCTCTTGTGTGACTAGCAATAGTTTTTTTCTTGTTGTTTTCAATTTCTGGTCTCTGACTCTTGATTACATCAGTGGCTATTGGAATTTCCTTGATTTCGGGACCTTTTGACAGATGGCAATTGCATCATAAGTGCTCAAGAGCCTGGTCTTCCTCAATTATCCACATTGTGAAAATCCACCCTTGTTTCTGTCTCTGTGTCACTTGGGATTATTGGGCCCAACTCAGCACCCAAAGCTCAGTCACCTTTGATAAAAAAACAAATGTGCTTGAATAAAGATGGTCCCATCTGCCATGCAAAGAGAAATTCCTTATTCATTAATAATTTATTCCTATTTCTGTGTTGATATACATAGACTATATATAAAATATACAAGACTCTGCTAGTGATAATAAATCAGTAAGTCAATAGCTTTCGTACCCAAACCAAAAATGTATGTTTAATGGCACTGGTGTAGCTGAGCAGTTATTTGCATTTAAAAGGGTAAAAGGAGAAAAATATACAGAAAAGCATTTAGCTGTTCCAGAATAAGGTCACATATATCTTCATTTGTATACATTTCAGAAAAAAAGTTTTCTGTTAGACTAGTACTCATCAAAAGTCATCAAGTAAGTATTACAAAGAATGTGTCAGAAGCAGGTTTTAGCCTTTGACAAATTCTATCTGAAATGTCTTTGCAAAATACATTTAAACTCAGAATTCATGATGGACTGTGAGACATTCAGTATCAAAGCTCCCATAAGAACGTAAGTGTGCTTTTGAAATAAAGAAATTTGAAAGCAAATTAACACACATCTTCCCTTTTAATTCATGAACTTTATATTAATCTTTAATATTTTCCATAGGCTCCTTGTCTTCTTCCTTGCTTTATGATGGTGACTTCTAAAATATTTTTTTTCTCTTTCAGGCTGTAACAATAATTCAGGAAGAAAGCATATCCATGCATCCTCTGTTGTATAATTTTCTTTGTGTGTGGATATGCATATATATGTGTCTGTGTGTGCATGCATGTATGCTCACATACATATTTATTCTGTGCTTTTCTTTTTTTTGCATAGCCCCTTCCTCTTGGAAAATAAGCTTTTGTAGCTAGACCTACTGCTACCGTTTCTGCTCTTTGGGAGGCATGCCACAGGTCTGCCGAATTTTAGGTCACAAGGGTATCACTATAATCATTTCTGATTCCTGATATATCAAAATATTGATTTCCACTAAAAGGTTCAAATCATAAAGGTACTTAAACTGAAAATCATCTTTTAGTAAGCTATCCAGTCCCAATTTCAAGACTTATGGCAAGGAATCTGCTTTCAAGAAATCTTGTTTTGGTGATTGACTCCTTGTTTAACCTAATTCTTATCCCTAACATGTTTTTGTCTAATCTCAACTTTGCTTGTGAGGCTAAAGGATTCTGTACTATTCATCATTATGTCTCTGTTCACCCCTTTCCCATGTGCACTGTGCAAGTGTGTGCACTCTGCTGTATGTGAGGAGTAGGAGAACAATATCTGTGAGAAATATTAATATTATATAACCTATCATAGATTGTTTTTACTTTTTTTTCTGCTTCATAACATTGTTCTTACCCCATGCAAGTAAAGCAGTGTCACTCAGCTTTTCAGATCAGAAAATCTAGCCAACTTTTCACCATGCAGAAATTAACATTCTGACTTAGTCTGTAGCCAAGCACACACCTTGTTGAGTGATAGTAAATTATCCCTTCTGCATATGGTACAACTTTCACAGTTATATGTATCTAAGCCAAAGAAAATGCCTTGGAAGATACTTTGTAGTGTAGCTATATTGCTTCTTTTTTTACTTAATGTTTATACTGCAAATAAGACTTAGGCTAGATGTACACAGATATATATATATATATACACATTAGTTTTGTTTTAAACAGTTACATGTAAATTCAGAGATTCCTGAACTAGTGCATTCATATTTATGCAGAACTAAACCTTTTTTACAAATTATTTACAAAATCAAAGTATTTTGAAATGTGACCTAACACATTATGTTCAATTATGTAATAATTCAATTTGCAAGAACTATTAATATCAGTGTTGATTCTCTGCTTGCAAACCTTCTATCTCACATCCTTAGCTCTTACAGGAACATTATGCAGATGCCTTCTGCTCTACACAGTTGTATTAATGTAAGTGTGATGACAAAAATTAATCAAGTGAAAACATTCGTCCTGCAGTATTTTTAGAATACTTGAAAGTTGGTTTAAAATGTCATAATGCATGGCATATGAAAAATGAAACATTTTATGTATGACCTTGTATTCAGAGTATTATTGTTTATCTTCTACAAGTTTAATTTGAGATTAAATGCTGTTTTGATTCATGAGAATTATTTGAGCCAGGCCACTTGAGAAGACAGCTTGGTATGTATTTGCAAGATATTTCATAACTCTAACAAACATTGTTATATGCTCTGGAAAGGATCATTATTTCACATTTTTTTAGATTAATGCAGTGAAATGTCTCAAATTTTCAAAGGAACATGCAAAAAAGGCACAGCTAATTTATAAGCTATATAAATATGAATATCTTCAAATTGCAAATGTAGAAAACCTTTTAAGATCTCTGATTCTTCAGTTACAAATCCTAGCCATGTTCTAGATTTGCCCTCCCAAGTGCTAGCCAAAGCAGAGCTGGAGGAAAACGTTATTCTTGAACAGAGATCAACACCTCAAAACTAATACTGATGATATCAGTAGTCTGTCTTGGGAAGGGAAGGATCAAAAGGAAGAACTAGTCAAAATTGGTCTCATATGCTGTATGGCTTCTGAATCATCTCCGAAGTTTGATCCAACAATGAAAATTTTCAAAACAATCAAACAAAATCACCACAACTAGTTTACCCTGGGTGTCTTCAAGCTGTCTCTGAAGGGTGTTTGTTTGTTTGTTTTTCTTTATTTTTTCTTGGTTGGGATATTTCTGTTTATACAGGTTTCAGAGAACAGCTTTAAGTCATAATTTGATTTTATGAGGTACAGGCAAATGGTACAATATATCTGTTTCTGAAAAAGAAATCTCTGTCAGTCTATTTCAGGGAAAAGTCAAGGAAAGGTTGCTGTAGATGTAATATACATGGACAGATATTTTAATGCTGCTGAATGCTTTGTAACACTCATCTATGCTGGGTTCACATGGGTGCTGAAGTGACTCTAGCCAGCTCTAACTACGCATTTGCAACAGTTGAGCTCCTGGCATTTTCATTTTGGGTATTGACAGAGAGAAAATAAATGTGGGGAGAGATAGGGGCATTATAACAAATGTATAGAAAGCTACTGAGAAGAGGAAAGGGAGAATTAGTTATATGTAGGCTTAATATATGGTGCTAAATGAATAGCCAAAATAAGTATGACCAACAAAACCAAAAAAGGTAAGATTTCCCAGCAAATTTGTTCAATCCTTGTCATTTGTGATTTATAAAATAGGTTAAATAAACATTTTGCCTATGCTTTTCAGGGGTTGCTATGAATAGATCCTGCCCTATGGTGGGCAGTTAGTTGATCTCCTTTCCAGATCCATGATTTTGTGATTGATAAGGTACAGTAACAACATCCTTACACTTGAAACTTCACAAGATTCAGTTAAAATAAATAAATAAATAGATATAAAAATATCTATAAAGAGGAATCTAAGCAAAAGCTTTTATATACTATATCCTGGATAGGAAATTGGAAGTACTCAGTAAAACATCCAAGCACTTATTTAAGTAAAGTACAGAAGTATTTTAGAGATAGTAAAAGATGTTAATAAATTCTTTCAATCGTAATTCTTATAACTCATCAGTGAAGAGGTGCAGATAAGGCTATTGAGATAGTTGTGGCAAAAGATGATAATTTATCTTATAAAATGAGATTGGATAAACTTGAACTGTTTTCCTTCACGAATGAAAGGTAAGAGGGAATGTGATGAGTATAAATAGGAGAGGGAACAGAGAACTGCGTTGGAGAGTTAGAGGTGTTTTGGAGTTTGAATAATGTTAGATCACTTGTGTAGAATTTTTTTGTGTGGTTAACTTATTTGCTGTGAGCATGAGAGTTTATTGCAAACATATGAAGGGGAATGGGAAATATTAATCTTTTATAGCTGTTATTTTTAAAGTTTCTTAAGTTGTCAAAAGCTTTGAAGATTCATTTGGAGAATGCATTTAATGCTATACCAAGGAGAAATCTTTAATATAAACGGTAGATGTTAGTAAAAATAAATAAATAAATAAATAAAATTCTTTGGTGTGGTAATGTCTGAAAATTAAATCAAAGGTTTGGGAAATTTTATATTTGTCTGGAAATAGATGAATTAGAAATCAGGTAATACATTTTAAATGTGACCTGCTTTAGAACTGTTCTTTACGTTTTTAATAATACAGCTCTCAGTTTATTTTGTCAAGTGCTATTGTATGATGTTGCCTGAGGAATGCATATCTGGCATTTTTGGTTTAACAAATCCCAATAGATAATTGCAATAAACCCTAAGTTTTTTTTTTTATTTAATACACAAATGACTATTAGCTAGTGGTCATTGTGACACCCTATAGGAGTTTTTAAAACCTCTAAACAATATATGTTCACACCTCAGGGGAGCTTTTGTGAGTGTCTGGTGGAGCTTGACCTTTAAACTGACCATCCAGAACTTGTTACTTGATGTTGTTATGTTGCAGTCATTTATTTATTTTTGTGGCAGAAACCTTTTAGTTGCTCAAGAAGGCAGCATAGTACAATACTGCTTTAATATTAATACATATTTCAGGTGTGTAATGTGGAGTTCCCAGCGTGTGCCCACAGATGCACAGACAAACTGACTGAAGGGGAAGGTCCACTCTGAAACTGAAGGGGTTAAACAGTAAGGTTTATGCAGCTGTGCCTAAAGGTGAGTCAGGTGGGAGCTGATAGCAGTAAAGGAGAATAAATGGGCTTGACTGATAAATTGCTTCCTGATAATAATTGTAATTGGGTAACCTTCCAGATTATGGGGATTCTCAGAAAGCCTGTTTTACCAGCAACTCTTTTAAAGGAACCCTATAAGGAAAATATGTATGCCTGATGTCCACATCCACATATTTTACTTTCTGTCAAATAAGATGATGTTTATGAATATCATGATCTATATGCGTGTCTCATTGGAAATTTGTATCTTAATCCGTGCTCTTCTGCAGATCTCAACCATAGAGATTACAAGTGGAATCAGTGTAGGCACCATTTAAGGTAATTTCTCCAAATCAATTTCATTTCTGCATCTCTCTAAGTGGCTCTTGGGTATGAGCCCTACACATAACAGATGTTGTTCTGATAGTCTAACGTAAAATCTATGAGTAGCTAAAAAGGACGGGTTTGCTTCCCAAACTAAATTGGATGCCAAAAATTATGTGACGCTAATGTGAACTGTGCTCTAACATTGGAAATTACTTAAAGCATTTCTTTTGCAACACGGTTTTGAATTGTTGGTGAAAAATATACTCTGTAAACATATGGTTTTCAATCAAGAATTGATGCTGAATGATGTTTAATGACAGTTTATTGGCTTATTCTGCTGATTGCATGACTCTTGAGATATCTGTAATTAGTTATCACCTTGCTGAATTGACAAAGTTTTTTTTCCACTTATCCCCACTCTGAATATTTTGCTTTCAGAAAAGAGTAGAGCTTGTTGCAAATTCTTCCCTACAGTTCAATGAGGTTCAATTCAAAAGGACTAATGGACTTTTTATTTTTTGAAACAGAACAGAAGAAATTGAAGTTTTAGATCTTTGTATATGACATTGAAATATTGCTCTACAAAATCCATATTTTTAAAAGTGCTGAAAAATTGGAGCAGATGAAGAGAATCATTGATATATTCCTAAGATTAGAAAGTGCCTTGCTGTGAGAAGCTCTGCTCAATCAGTTTACTTTATCTAAAATAAAATTGAGATGTCACTTGAATACAACATATGAGTTTATAGTGGTTGATAAAAAGCACTTAAATCCAGCAGAGAAAGATATAATTAATGTCTAGTGACTGAACCACAGTAATTCACATTAGCAATTTGGGGCAGCTTTTTAACAACGATGATAATTAAGTGCCAGAATAAATTACTATCAGAGTGCTAAATTCACCACCTTTAAAGTCCTTTTGTGTCGCAAGGTAGGACACTCAGCACTTCTTCAGGCCGAAATCCTGCAGGTAGAGGTAGTGGTGGGTTTACTGTCTCCCTTCTTGCAGTAAATGTTTTACCAAAGCCAAATTAAATTGTTTTCTCAAAATTTACACTTAATTAAACAGCAATTACTGCAGCTGAACATAGGGATACATGATGGAGATATAACGGCCTGTGATATGGAGTGTGACAAGCTAAACCAATGTGTGTTTTGTTTTGTTTTTGTCTTTGGATTTGCAAATCCACAAACTTCAGGCAGAGTATTGAAATCTGGTATGGCAATGTAAGTGTACTGAGGGTGAACTTGTTTTTCTCATCCTTTTAAGGCTGTCTACTTTAAACAGTTTTAGAATTGCTGTTGTTCTTAACGTGTTTCTGGGTTTGAGGTTCAACTTTTCCCCCTCATTTTGCATTTTGGGCAGTTTTTTGGTGCATGACAAGGAACTCTTAATATGTTTTTCTGTAGCTGCGGTTTTCTAATATTGCTAAGCCTGTGTATATTGACAGTGTTACAAAGTAAACCTACCTACTATTACAGGTACAAGATTTCATGCATTACTCAGTTTTCATACTTAAAATAATAGATAACTAATAGGTCTTGAAGCTTGTAAATATGTAAAACTCTGAAAGATTTGAGAATATTTGAAAATTAATGAATAAGGATCAGGTTTTCTGGATATAGTTATACTACCATATTCTTCTGCTTCCATAACTTTTTGGCACAGCTTGCTCTTTGCAAGGGGGCTAAATTAAAGATTCCAACAGAATGGTAAAAAGTGGTTTAGAGGTTAATACATTTCATGCCACCATAATTACATTAATTTAGTATAGTTGTGCAAAGCATGTAAATGAGGGAACTGGTAATAGCTTTACCACTGAACATCAGGCCATAACATTAAATTTGTTTTGAAATAGCTCCACAATGAAAATCTGGCACAAGGAAAATCCCTTGGAGAGCTGTTAACTATTTGCTGTTCGTGACTCTAACAGGTATGATGCTTCACTGATGGGCGGTACATAAGTAGACCTGACTTGTATTGCAACAAAACTAGCAAAGCCTAATCTCTAGCTGACGAAGGAAAAATAGGTTAATTTAATAGGGCATACAGCACTATCAAGAATAAACTGTCCTCATGAGCAGAAAGTAAATGATCCTGTATTGCAGATGAAGAGTGAAGCAGTTTGACATTTTAACGGAGACTAAAGGAGTGCATGAAGCGAGATGAAATCAACAAAATAAAGCGTTTTAACTTGTTAACATATGTTGATGGTCTTCTGTAGTAACATCTGAGGAAGCTAAACTATTCTTTTTCAATTGGTTTATCATAAATACAAAGAAGTACTATTGACACAAATTTATATAAAATCTAGTTGTTATCGCGTATTTGACACTAAAAGACAAAGAAGATTAAAATGGTCCTTCAGAAAACAGTTCTGGCAGCTTGCTAATGCCAAATAAAAGCTATTTTATATTGTTTTGTGAAGTAGATTTCCATCTTTTTCCAATAGCTCTTTAGGGTATAAAATATGATGATGACACACTTCAAAGCATGTTTAATTGCCTTTGCATGCATTTCTGTTGTATAAATTCCTTGTCCCTTCTACTAAAGATGCCATATCAATAAATCGTGATAAACATGGCTCTGTTCAGTAAGGCACTTAGCACTTCAGTAAGACTAGCATGAGCATAAGTGCACACCAAAACTGGAAGCAAAGAAATGCCCGATAAATTAGAAGAAAAAGCCTGACAGGAACATTTATTCAAGGAGTTGTACTTTCAGCATGATTAGTCACCTAAAGTGTTTTTAGCTTTAGTCAGTAGACTGACAAATAAACAATAGTTCTGATTTACAAAAAGCACCTTTTTAAAAAAGATGCCTTCTGCAGTTCACCAAATAATAATCTCTCATTTGATAGTTGCTTTATTTCTCATATCAGTCATTGAATTCTATTTGGCAAACTGTCTTTGGATTAATTCTTACTGCTACAAATGAACATAACTGAGTGGATCTGACAAAGGGCAATTCATTATCTCTACATAATGATGATGCACAATGGAGCATATTTTTTCTTTCTTTCTTTGTTTTGGATATAAAACATATCTACTATTAAGAACTTTGTCTTTTCAAGACCTGTCATATAGAAGACTCACTTTGTTTAAAAGCACATCCTCTTAAACAGTTGATTTTTCTAGATGCTAACTGGGATTGACCTACATCTTTAACTGAGTGGACTGAAAAAAAAAAATCATTTTTCTTATTACTGGATAAAATGTAATTTAGATGACAATAATTATTAGAATATAGGAGTGTTTCAATTTTCAATTGCTTTAGCCAGATTTATGGGAAAGGAATAGCGATAACTGTCAGTTATCTACAGCGATTTTTTTAGTATCTTTTAAGATCCTGTTTTTTTTTCTTGATTAGCTTCTGTGCAAGGATGAGCCATCAACTGGTATCAGTCCCATAAAGTTCTTTCCTTACAGATACTGAATATATCAGAGTACCAAGAGTGTATATATATGTATATAATGATCATCATGTATGATATTTTGTGTGTCAACGATGACAACAGTTTTACTTGTAGGGATGATCTTTAAAGCGTTATATTTCATTTAGTGTTATATTTCCTCTCAAGCCATACTAAAGAAAAAATAAGAGTGGAAGAAGAAAACGAAATCAAGATGGGATTATAGCCACCTACTGGGAATTTATTCTACAAAATCCATGAAATGATGCTTCAGGTCAATTGCAGCCTGCATTTGAAATAAAATCATTGAACACATGAGATTTCTACGAGATCTGGATTCAGAAGTTAAAAACTCTTTGAAGTCAGTTGCAAAATTCTCATTAGCTGCTGTTAAAATATTCTTATTAGTAAGATCAGAATTAAGGTCAGCATTGTGCTTAGTAATAAACACCTTTGTAATATCCTTCTCTTCCATGTGAGAATAGTTTTCCATTCATATGAGCTTGTTTGTCTGCTTTGTGTGTTTAGACTCCAACTTCTTGAGGATAGAAATTAGTTTAAGAATTATTTAAGAGTAGTTTAAGAGAAAGCACAGTCCCTTAACAAAAGGGACTGTGATTTCAATTTGAGCATTTGGTGTTACCAGAATGCAATGGTTTAATAATAATAATTGCATGCTAAAAAGCTAGGAGGAAGAGTACATACAGAAAGGCAATTAACTGCAATGTGATAATATAGGCTACCACCTACATTGGCTTTTCATGGTAATAGATGTTGAAAGAGACTGAGCACCTTTGTTAAGTGTTTCAGTGAAGGAACAGTAGCAAGTGTTATATTGAATTCAAGAGCTATTGTTTAAACTTAAGCAATATTGACTAAAACTCTGAATTCACCCTAGAAATTCAGTTAATTATAGCTGAGTATTTATTCAAAACCTGAGATGACATAGCTGACAATTACAGACAGGAAACTGAGCTAGTCATTGACACAGATGATGTAAAGTACCCATGTGCTTCTTACTTTATATGAGGGAACAGTTACAAATTTCTGATGTGGCTGATGATACACAGCTGTTAGTGACACACACAGTGTATTCACTTTGGGGAAAAAAAAAATTCAATCTAATTTATATGTATTTGACCATCTGAAGGCTTTCACAGGTGATGGTGCTGTTCTGAATGGAAATCAGTAAATGGAACAAATTGCATGGCTGCATACTTTTTTTGGAAGGTAGGCCTGAAGTACTAAGGGGAAGAGAGTTTGTTAATTGCATTTTGTTATATTGTAAAATTGTTCTTTATTTTTTTTTTGCAGTTAAAATGCAGATTTCTGTCTGCCTTGGGTTACACTATAGAAGTTATAATACCATTGAGAATATGTGAATATGTTTTTACAAAGAAGTAAAGACTAAATCAGGGGAAAATGTGTTTTATTTGGACTGGACGAAAGATGGGAGGGCAAAAGGATTCTGGTCCTCCTAGAATTTGTTTAATCTGGGCCTCTGTAACTTCTAAATTCAAGAGTATTTTGATGCTGCTATTTTCATAAAATACAGAATAAATCTGAAGCCTTATAACAGGAAATATTATATTTAAAATGTAAAGTCTTATAATAGGTTAGAACAGGAAAATAGAAGAAAATGATACATGATGGACCTGTTGCCAGAATATATATATATATATATATATATATATATATAAAAAATATATATATATAATAGTTCCGTGCAATATTCTCTTATTACTTATGCCCCTCTTGAGACATGCAGGCTTACTTTTCTTCTTTGTCTGTATTTTGAACCCCCCTATCTCCTATTTACACGAAAGACCTCTAATGTTAAGTTACGTAACGTTATGGGGCAGGGGTGGGAATTTTTCTGTCCTTCATGAAAACCTATTTCCATCTGCACAGAATAAGTCAGTCCAAGAATTATCAAGAACAAGAATGCACCTATTAGGATACTCACCTGGGCAAGGGGGCTTGGAGTTTTTCAAGTTCCTGTTCTGGTGAATATTTAAGGTGTTATTTATCTGAATTTCTCCAGAGAATTCAAGGTTTTCTGTCTCTAGAGGAAATATGGACTTTGTACACCTCAGAGTTCTTTTTAAAAGATGGAGGTCTTAAGGCATCCTATAGGACTTTCTAATGGTTATTTTTTTAAAGCATCATCATATGGATGTGGTTTTGGGCACTTTTTTTTTTCCTCCCCATTTTCCTTTGAGGAGGAGGATTGAGAGAGTGGTTGTGGTGGAGTTCAGCTGCCCCACAGGGTAAAATGACCGCAGTCCTGTGATTTACCAAATAATTTTGTTGAGGATTATCTTTCTGTAGAGGTGGTAGAATGTGTGGCTAGACTGTGCTACTAATGACTTACTTTAAATATTATGTCACATTCTGTGGGCACAGAAAGCAATATTTATGGATGTAGACAGAAAATGACTAGTAGATAGTACCTAAAAATGTTTTCGAGTATGAAGGAGGTCTTAGATTGTGGTGATTTTATTCACATTAGGCCACTATGTGGAATAGCACCTCAGAGACGAGAAAATAAGGTATATCATCTGAAACTTGAGAAATATTCAACCTTATTAATGTCAAGGAGGTATCCAGGCATATTTTATTTTAATGGACAAGAGCAACACTCTACAGTAAACTAGTGAAAAGTGGTGGGAAATGAAATAATAATACTATTTATTCTGTATCCGATGTAATATGTTACTGTGAACATACCTGAAAGTATGAAATTTAAGTAGTGCATTAAAATCAGAGGAAATATGTTCCTGACAGTAAAACTGTAGGTGCTATAAAAGTGTAACCAGCCTGGAAGATCTGCAGTCATACCGTCCTTCCATAGTTTGGTTTCTTTCCAGTAATTAACAAAAGCTTTCATTTATTTATGCAGCTGGAAGTCCATATTGGCTGCGTTGTCTGTGTGCATCTTTTAAATTTAACTCTATTTATACACTATTACCTTAGTTTACTACCATTTATGGTTTTAAGACATCTTTCACTACTGCACTGGGTCAAAGTTTTGCCTCATTTTGCAACACTTGTCTGCTAGTTCATTGTTTACTATTTGCTCTTACAGTTTTCAGTCACTGATGTCTCCCACTTTTTTGTTGGTGGGTGAGGAAAGAACATTGTGAAATGATTTCCAGCAGATGCTCTTAGGAAATAAAGTAATTGTTTAGCTATCTCAGACAAGATATTTTTTCCGGGATACATGTTGGTCTTTTTTTAGTGTCTTAGTGTGCATACAATAGGCTTAACTCATGTCTTCACCACACATGCTTCGGGGTATGGGCTAAGTCTGGAATCTGGTGTGCATAATATTTACAGAATAAATAGAATTCACTTTGCTAAACTCTGAAAATTATCATGACAAATACCCTTGATATTATCTCATTTAAATAAATAGAAGATTAAATAATCTTCTAACAGAAAATCATTCACGTAGAAGTTTCTGAGATAGAAGTCTTGAGATTAGAAGACAAATGACTTCACCCTAACATCCATTTCTTTAAAGAGAAAAGAGGGATGCTCTGCATACTGATTGGTTACACAAACCTGGAAGAAAAGATGCAGAAAGTTATTTTCCTTATAGAGATTTTTAATGAAGACTTTCATAAAAGTGTTTTTTCATCAGTATTTATACGTTAGTGTTATCAGGGATGTCCATGGTTAAGACAGTCATTCCCTTAGTGGAAATGGTTATTCACAGAAAATTGACTAATTTTCAAGGAACTTAAGTTAGAAATTCACATAGTTGGATGGATTTTCAGAGAATCATAACCACCCACATAATATTAAAAGAGCAGTTATTTGTTTAGTTTGATAGCATGATGATCCATTCTTTATTTTAAAGGACATCTCTTATTTCATTTTCTTTCTGAAATAAAGCGAAAGAAGGATGAATCAATCAGGCACAACACAGAGCACAAACGGAATCGTTTAACAGCAGTTCAGTATGAGCAGAAGCATGTAGTGGTAAGTCCACTTGTTTTGGTGGCATGTGGAGAAACGCCTTTTCCAAGGTCTGTAGAAATTTTGGTGCAGGTTCAGCAGGATTCAGGAAGACTCGAGTGCCTATGGGACTTACCCACAGTATGCAGTTGATAAGTTGTGGTATTGCAGAAGGAAGTATAGAAGGAAGGTTTTAGATGCTTATGATGGAACTAACTAAAAAAATGGATTCTTTTTTTGCCTAAGGTAAGGATTGCATACTGACATGGTACATCAAGACCACAGCTTGAAAATTGAAGAACCTGGCTGGAATGAAGTAACAAACACAAAATTAATAGCTTATGTTGTGATGATGATGTTGTCAGCACCACCATACATAATGATGATGAACAATGCTTGAGCTGAAGCATTTTATTAACATTTTTTTTTCAGTCATTTGTCTTACATCTTCTCTATAGAACAGGAGCATGAGTAAGATAATAAAAGTCCACTTAAAAAACTGTTTGCTGATATAATGGGTCTGCCTGGGGTAATTTTTTTATGCAGCCTCTATGGTGCTGTGCTTCAGGTTTGTGGCTAATGCAGTGTCGATAACACACCAAGTTTTAGCTATTACTGAACAGTGCTTCCACAGCATCAAGGCTTTTTTTTTTTTTTAACCTACTATGCCTCCCAGCCCCCCCCACCCAGCAAGTAGGCTGGGGATGAAGGTGTTCTGCCCCTTCATCCCCTTGTATTTGTGTCAGTAAAGAGAATGATTAGAGTTCTGGGGACTATAAAAAGGTGAATGAATATTGCTGATCACTCCTTGGGACAGGACATGGTTTTGACAGCTGTCCAGAATTGGCCAAAGGGATATTGCATACTGTATAATACTATGTTCAGCAAAGAAAAATGGTGTAGAGGAAGAATGTGGCAATAAATTTTACATTCAAGATGAGTGTTCAGAGACTGGCTGGGCTGCAGGTATACCTGCAGGAGGTAAGGAGTGATTGATTCCCATTGTTTTGCTTGCTTGTTTGTTTTGGTAGTGCTTTGTTGTTGTTGTTTCGTTCACCTATTAATATATCTTTAACTTGACTCGTGAGTTTTCTCACTTTTGTTCTTCCTTTTCTTTTCTTCTGTCCTACTGGGGTGAAGTGAGTGGGTGAGTGAGTGGCTGTATGGCTGCTTAGCTGCTGGTCCAGGTAAAATCACCATACTTGAAAAGAAGTGATTTTGCATTTTCTGTAATGAGTGAAGATTTTGTACAGATAAGGAAATATACTAATATTCCAGACTGTACCTCATGAAGAAGCTTCCTATTCTTCATTTCAAGTACCAAAAGTGAAGCATCATTCAATAACAATGCTTCAAAAAAACAATCTTCACATAACTTCTAAGGAAATAAAACATCTTTGTTTCCCTTACAGCAGAAAGTTGCACCAGCTTAGCTATAAGTCTGTCTATTGTTGCAGGACAAAGCCTTGTGTATTGCCAAGTGTATAATAGGCTCTCTTTCAGAGAAAAAAAAAAGAAAATTTAATCCAAAAAAAGTCTGTTTTCCTCTATGCCTACATAACCTCAGATCATGAAACTGTCCAAGTGTTTCTAATAGTTCTTTTTGTTGAGTCAAAATGGAAAAATGCATTGTTTGATTTATTTTCAAGCAATGCACGCACAGTGCACTAGGAATATATGAAAAAATCCTCCAGTCAAATGTTTTAGCTGTGATAATGCATAATTATTTGAGACTAAAAAGAAAACTTACCTTTGGGGATCCATCAATAAATTAATATTTAAAATAAAAAAGGGAAAATTCTTACATACAGCTCATGCAGTAATTAATAGAGTGATTTGTGCTACGAGGAAGTAATCATTTGTTCAGAAGTTTTCACATCTTATCCATTTGCCAAAAGAGTTCCAAAAATAGGGGTTTTATCAGTTTCTGGAACATGTCCTTACCAAACAGTTGTCCTTCCATCTGTGATTAGAAAGCTTTTTTAGGAAATACTGTTCTTAATTAAGAAAATACTTAATCATTTTCTATTCTCTATAGATGATAAGAGAAAGAAGATAAAAGATATTTTGACTCTGTTATGAGAAGCTGGAAGCAATTCACTCAATAGTTTAGAAAGAGAGATATAGCCTGTCTAAGGACTATTGAATATGGAGAAATCTAATAAAGTAACTGTGTTAAGTGTGAGGAATCTTGTATGGTCTATTGTGCTGTCTTCCAATCTTGTTCTCCCTTTTTCTTAAGCAAATATTTGTGTTAAGTGTTATGTTGAAAAGAGTTATAACAGGAATATATTCTTTGTACAAAACACCTGGACAGATTCCAGAAAACAATGAAGTACCAATTTGGTTAAATTTGAGCTTCTCTCAGAGTTAGCTCCCTTGTACTGGCATTTTGGGAGATGTGCAGTAACCCAGTCTCAAATATATTTATGATATATGCTCCCAGATCAGCATTCAAGGGAGTGCAGGTATCAGAAGAGAATTAGAATGAGGTTAGAATGAGAATTTGATACAAGGAGTGGGACACACTTTTGGTGGGGATCTAAGGTTAACTTGACTGTGAATAAAACTCTTGATAAGCACTTAATTTCTTATTTCCTGTAAAAAGCAATTAATTGTTCTTATAGATTATGAAAACTAGACATGGAGATCCCTAACAGGGCAGCCAGTCTTGCTATTTTAATTAGTGTCGTGTCTAATGTGATTCAAAATTTTTCATGTCTTACTTCATGTTCCATATTCCAAATCCAGATTCAAACAAAAGAGAAATTTCAGAATGTAACAATACATGGTGGTGAGTACTTAGAATAAGGCTCTTGTTCTCATTATGAAGGTTGATAGACCTTCACAGATTATGTGAAGAAACTGATTTTTTATTAAATAAATGCACTCTCCCCTAATTTTGATTCATGCATCTTTTATTTTTAATACTTGTAAATATTTCACAACTTACTGGGTTTTGAATGACCTATTATGGCAGTAGCTTAGGATAATTTGATGGTTTCTATTGAATTATTGCTTTAAAAGTTTTCATTACTGAAGGAATATCTCTCTTCTTTTTACAAGCAATGAACAATAATACCACATTAAATATTCTTTAATGGAGCTAAACAATAACTTTACTATTTAAGTCATATGCAAAATTTCTGAAGCTAAATCTACCAATGTGATACTGAAAGTGTAGTAAAATGGAATGCATGTATTATAAATTTACTTTTTTATTTGCATCTCATTTGCTCTTTGATCTTCTCAGAGATACCTTTTTTTCTACCTAGGAAACTATTGCATTTGAATTATTATTATTATTTTAATTAAAGTTAGTATTTAGCATCCTCAAATCAAGAAAGAAAGGTGAGGCCCAAGATGCTGGCAAAAGCATGGCATGTAGTTCTTGATTTAAAGTTGTGCTTATGTGTGTGGAATCATCTCGGAGCCAAAGTACTGAATTATTATTCTTGGCTGCACTCTTGAAAACAGAGTGTTATAGTTTATAAAAGCTTAAACTCGTGTTACGGACCAGAGCCAAGTTAACTGTTAGAAGTTTACCTGCAAGTAAGTCTGTTAGTAAGTCTATCTGCAAAACAGAGAGAATCCTGAGATATTTAGACATTGTTAACAGCTGTATATTCAATAGTTGATTAATGCAAGAAAATATGACTCTTCTGCCCTTAGTTTCTTAAACTGTCAAGCTGCCAGTTTCAACCAGTAACTAACTGTGTATTCATCTGAAGTACAATATTTGAAATCAGTGTAGTGATCTACAATTGAGAATGATTCTGATCTTCAACAGCTTGGTTAAAAAGTAAGTAGAATTCGTGAAAAAACAGAAGTAGGTCATGGTAGTTCTGTATTTTAGATTTATTCATAAGCAGCCATTATTACATATCTTTTCAAGATTCCTATTACATTGTGCAAAGTGACTTAATTTAAATTTTCTCACCTGTTATTTATAAAATAATTGTTAATCACAAAATAATGAATATTATCCACAAAAATGCATTTATAGATAAAATAACCAGGACCGGGGGAAGCTTCATCCCAGGTAGTAATCAAAAGAAGAAGAGACCTTTTAATGCTTTCTACTTAAAATTTGTATGCATTAAAGTTTAGCACTTCATTATCTGAGCACCATCTATGGTGTTCACTCAACGAAGTGACTGAAACACGTCTCAAGTTCTGTGTTCTTGTATCTTCTCCTCTGCAGAGAAATGTGTACAACAGATTATCATTCTTTGTTGTTGCTTACACACACCTAATGTTTGGAGCCATTTCTGTTAATTTTAAGGAGAGAAATTCAAGGAAATGTGTTTCACACCAGGAACAGAGAGTGAAGTTTGACATAATTGTTTCTAAGAGGGTAGACCCTGCAGTACCATATGGTTTCATTATATATCTATATTTATTTCTGTTATGTATATTTTATAATCTAACAACCCACCCTACCTTTGGCTGTGAGCTTATGTTAGGAATATGGGAGAGGAAAGGCAGAAGACAGGAGAGCTGGGTGATGGGAAGGAAGGCAGTTGTGTATAGGGAAAAGATGACACTTGTCAAGGATTTACGGAGCAGATAGACATGAAGTTGGTATATTTTCAGAACAAAAGGTAGGAAGTTAAAGAAACTGAATTTTCAAAGCTTCCCTCTGTGGAAATTTAGGAAGTCTTTAAAATGTAATGATATTATTGTTATATCAGTAGCTTGCTGATAATGAGAGAGGTGCTCTTCCTTTTTTCTCTTTAATTATGTCGTGACTTCAGATCTTCATTATGAAATCCCTTAGCAGAGTTATAGCTATTTAAATGGAGATGGAAAGGACACAGTTCCCAATTACATTTCTCCTGTGGCTGACTTACTATGAAAAGGGATTTTCATGTGATGTCAGAGAAGGTACTGATGTAAGAAGTACAAAAGGTCAGATCTGTATGGTATAAAAAAGTTCCACAAAGTAGCTGGGAAAATGATAACAGACAAAACTTCAATACATATGCAAAAGTAAGTGTCTTAAATGCTTGAACAACTTTTAATCATGTGTTATCCCAGAAAGATGTCCTTCATAATTTTTTTAAAAATAAAAATCTTACAATAGTGTTTTATCACAAATATATATATATATATATCAATTATAATATATATTATATGTATTATATATAATTATTATATATATTATATATAATATATATTACATATATATATTATAATACGTTATATATTATATATATAATATAATATATATCAATTATAATATATCAATTTTAGATGAAAAGCAGATAAACATGAAGGATAATTCTTTACTCAGGTAATAATACTTAGTATTGATAATGCTAATATTGCAGCTTAATCTTACTGCTTAAGATTATTTTTTTTTTTGCATTTGCACAGTGTCCATGATCAACTTTAAGAAGCCTACAGTTATTTTCATACTGTCATGTCTAGAAAATGTAATAGTACGTGCAGGTAGCTTTGATCAGGTATATTTTATTAACTGAAGTATTCAGATGATTTGGGAAAAAAAAAAGTAAGTTTGCTAGGGTAAAGAGAGAAAATATCATTTTACATATTTTATGCTATTGTGTTTAGACACATTTTATACTGTTTTGCTTTAACAACTTGTGCTATATTTATTTTGCTTTATCTTGGAAGATGTATATAGGTCTTAGTCCTTTAGTCGTCTTTTTTTTTTTCTAGATCAGTTTATTATAAATTGTTAATGATATAAATAGCCAATCTAAAGAGATTAGGTCAACACACAATTTTTAGTAAAAACTCAATATATGCCAATGTAGTTATATCAGTTAATAAAGGTAAAATTGTTTTCTTCAGAGTATGCAAGACAGTTACACAACAGAACAAGTCTGGGATTGGCTTTTACTGAGTAACCTTCCTTCATCAGTTCTTTCAACCTGAAATCTTTTGGGACGTCCTGTTGTCAGTCTCTACCTCTGCCTTCTGAACTTGAGTGCTTCACTGTTTTAAAACCAGGAGATAAGGTATATTTTCACACTGTGCTTGTCTCAAATTATTCTCCATCAACCTCTCAAAATTGGATTCTTTAGACTTTTAATGATGCAAGTCACATATGTATTCTCTGCCAAATATGCAAAGGAGGGAAAGGAGACTTGATAATCTGGGCACTGAAGCTTTAATGAGACAAATTCTGTGTAATCATGCAAATCACCATTTGGCTGGCTTTTTTTGGACAAAGTAGCTCATTCTCCACCTGCTACATGGTAAGACTGCATGGCACAGAAAAGATAGAGTTCTTCCTGCTTTGTGTCATCACAATTCAGTAGTGTTTCTGTGTTGCTGGTGTTTGTGTTTTGTTATACTGATACTCAGTGGTGTTTTTTTTTTTTCTTTTTTACCATAAGCTTTCTCTTCTAACAGAAATGTCACTCTGAACATTGTTTTTCAAAGATAGCCTAATACTAAAATAGAACTATAAAATTACTGAATCCCTTTGACATGTTATAATTGCTACTCTGAAATATTTTTCTTGTTTAATAGCCAAACGATATTGGAGACTGAATCCCTTTGGATTCTCCAGTGTTTTCACATATGGGGAATATCCTAAATCATGTTATGTGTGGAATTTGCATTATAATCCATACCATAAGGTTGGTGAAAGTTTCAAGGATTTATACAGTAGCTTGCAAGTAATATTTGCAAGATTTCTTTTTAGTCAACACTTCCATGACAGGACATATAAACAATGTCATTCTGGTGGTATGTTTATCTTTTCTTATTTCAGAGAGTTTATGCTGCATTTTTCAGAGTTGATGGTACTGGTCGCTGGCTAGTACTCTTAAACTATCTTAAACTATGATCTATGGCTTGATATTAGTTATGGTATGCTCCATTCATTGCTTTTTTTTTTTTTTTAAATCAAAAGATCTTATTTATTAGAAATTACTACTAACTTTGAAGGTCTATTGTCACCCTACCCCAAATAACGTTTACTTAATTCCAGATGCCTATGATCTAACTTCAACACTTCACTTGCTGTCTCAACTAAAGAATATTCTTGAAAGCTATAGACACATCAAGCACATATTCATATTTAACTGTAATAAAGCACAGCAAGATATTTTTCCTTTCCTTTTAAAATAACCACACAGCTACCCTTACTTTCAGACTACAGCAGACCCTGATCAAAAAGCTGAAGCTAATTTACATTTCAAACAGGTTACTCCAAATTTATCTTAGCACTTCCAATGCAGTTACATACTCAGCAGTGTGTTCTTGGAGGACCCTTGCTGTTTCCCATGAGGGTGGCAATGTCTACTGCTTCCATACTGCTTGCTGTCTGTCCTCCTGCTTGCTGTGTGGACCAGAAACCTGTACAGCAAGCAGCAAGCTATGAAAAGAGTTTAGTGTCCAGGTGCAGCTTCTGTTCTGTCTTACTAGTGGATATAATGGAACTATTGCTAAAAATAATAATAATAATAATAATAATTTTTTTGTGTGTGGTTTGTTTGTTTGTTCTGCCTTCAGAAGGGTGGGAGTTAGTTTGGCTAGGCTTCGAGGAAACATCTATGGCAGCCTAAGTTTGTACCACAGCTAAAAGAAGTGGTTACTAGCTTAGTTGCACTTCTGTACCAATGCTTTCCTTTATCAGCACAAGCTTTAGTGCAGTTGTGTGTTGAAATGAGTCAGGGAAACGATACAGGTTAAAGTGAACACTGGCAAAAGAACAAACATACAGGTTACATTAAATCCAGATAGGATTTAATGATAAGTTGAACCTTATGATACTTGGAAACCCTGTGATCATACCCGTTCTAAAGAAGAGTTATTCAGAACCATCCATCATATATATTTTCAACACTTTTACAGTGTATCAGACCTTATTTTATATTAAATCGTGTATTCTACACCAGATTTGAAAACCAGATTTTAGGACATCCATAAGCACTGAGCCACCTGTTTTCATGTTTGCTAGTAGCATTGTACTTTCCTGAAATCAGATCCACAAAGCAGAAGGAACTATCTACCATTTAAGGAGAAAAATGTTAAAAGCTCTTGGAGCATTTCTCAGGTGATTGCTTGGTGCACTGCAGAATATAGTTCTACCTTTTTATTCTCTGTGAATTAACAAGTGGGTTTTAAGAGACAAACTTCTTCCTTTGTAGTCTTTTCAGCATTGAAAATCCATGCCAGACATATGGCTGTAGCCAAATATATTTTTTATAAAGAACGTTTTTTATATTAATTGTGGGCCTAGTTTTACAAGACAGCACTCCCTGGGCTATTCAGTCAAGACATGTTTCAGTCCAAAATCAGTCAATATTTTCTGCATTATGTTTCTATTCTATATATTACATCTGCTTTATGTAGACTATACCGGAAGAGTGAACTTTTTGTATGTATCACACACCAAATGAAATAATTTAGGAGGTTGTTTAGAGTGACACATTTTACTCTGTTCTGTGTTTTGTATGCACAGAGAAACTGTGTAAAACTGACCATAGTGCAAGAAGAGCAAAATTTGGAAACTGTGGAAGGAATGGCTTCCAAATCCACAGAGAAATGAAAAAAATTGAAAATGTATTCAGTTCATTTAGTTATATCAGAATCTTTCATCTTGAGTTGTGTTGCAGCTTCTTAAATTTGTAATGTTTCTATAGTATATTTAAAAAAAAAGGTTTAATGCTTAAAACATACTTAAATATCTTTAAAAATTAATTGGCAAGTGTATACAATGATGAAGTGAGAGAATACAGAAGAACCTGAAGAGATTTTAGCAAACTTCTTTTGGAAATGGTTGGCAACTGTATGCTTCCATTCAGGCTGGCTGTTCCACACCATTACACAGAAGAGATGAGATGGCCATTTACTAAATATTTTGCAAAGTCCTTTGTGTAGTTTATAACTATTTATACCTCATCTGCATTATATCCAGTCAGGTCTAAGTTGTGAAGGCCTATTTCAAAACAGCAGGCATATAGCTGTTCAATACACATGACTCAAATTCTGATGATGTATTTGGTTGAATTATTCCTTTTGTCATCTACAGGCTTTCTTGTTCCTTAACAGTGGTCTTTCTATTTACAAGACAGCATCTTCTGTCATTTTTTTTTCTGACTCAAGTGGTGACAGGAACAGGGCCTAAAAAGTCGTTTGCCCATGTTCTCTGAAGTGGAGAAGATATTCAGACATGATTTGTGTAGCCTCTGAAAGCATAGTTTTGTGCTCTTCTGAAAAACAAGTTTATGTTCTGTATTTTTTATGGCTTTTCCAAGATATATTTATATCTTGATGTCTGGTAAACATGCTGTTTTTGTATGTTTAAGATAAACGTAAAACACACTATCAAAACAGTCTAAAATACTCACTTCTAGTTGCCGAGGTATCTTCCATTAATCTCTAGAGAGTTATTACTGTAGTAATTCAGAATGAAGCTTTTCTATTTCTTAGAATTGTAGGACATCCTGAGTTGGAAGGGACCCACAAGGATCACCGAGTCCAAGTCCTGCCTCCACACAGGGCCACCCAAAAATCACATTCAGATCATAACAATAAATAAAATAGTTTTAATAAGAAAAACTCCAGAAAATCCCAAACACTTTACACATATTTAATGTTAATGTTAAAACACATTTGTTTGACTCAGTTTTTGTTTGTTTGTAACGTTTGTTACAAATTAAAGCCAAGGAAAAACTAAATACAAGCAGAAAAAAAATAATGTATTGCAATTAGCTTCTCTTGATTTCAGAGTAATGGCTAAAGTCAGGTGGTCTTTCAAGACTCAAACATGAATTCAGTCCCAATAGTATCAGCTTTGTGATGAACCTGGGATATTCTGGAACAATAAGTGGGTTCAATCCAAATGCAATAGTAAGTTGATAAAAAATATGAACTGTAGACCATTTTTTAATCCTTATAATGTTTAGTTGCTGTTCTTTGTGAAACAGTTAAATGTTGTATTGTATGATTGTATTCAATATTTTTGATTCCAATAAAGTAGTTCTGTATATATCATACTAGGCAAGTAATGGAACTGCTTTGATACAAGCTGTATTTTTTTTAATTGTTTATTTCTTTCTTTCCACATTGGATTAAATCTATCCTTGATTGAGAGTACTAGAAGTTACTAAAACTGCTCCATATCACAAATTTACACATTTGTTCTAATTACAACAAACCTTTTTGCAATATAGAAATATAAACCTAATTCCAATAAACTCTTAACTGATATTTTTAGTAAGACTACAAACTAGCAAGTAAGTAAATGTCTTACACTACTATGTTAAATCTGGAATCTTTTCAGTAGGAACAGCTAAGTAGTGACATTTGCTGCTTCTGTGTACACAAAAAAATAGGTAAATAAATAAAACACACAAAGAGGATCTTCCTCTTAATACTTTACTCAATCAAATTGTTTGTTTGTTTGTTTACCTGCTTTTTCCCCCCTGGAATTCCAAACCAAAACAACGCAATATTGGCTGAATGCATTTTCTGCAGGGCCAAGTGTTGTTCTTCAAGTAAGGCACAGAGGCCCATCTATCTGTAAGAGGTTTCAGGGAAAAAATAATTGCTCTTTTTCTCTTTCCCATGTTTATTCCTACTTTTTTTTTCCCCCTCAACCAGGTTACAGAACACCCAATTGGCCAGATAAGTTTTAGATTTAAATTGGGCTAATTAAGCACTTGTGATTTAACTAGTTGTGTTTTCATCTATTTAGAACTCACAAGTTCATGCTGAAGAAAGGCAACGTCTGATGAACCATTTCCTGGCCAAAAAAAGATCCAAACATTCATTCCCTTAAATAAACCTTTTATCTTAATTTGCATGTAAATTTTTCAAATATTTCCTAATCACAATAATTAGTACATTAAGTGCCCAATTCTTATTGGCTTTACAGACTGATCTTTTATATTTACATAAATCCTACATCAACAATGTTACCATGGTTACATAATTACAATTTAACCTTGCAAATGGCTTGTTGAAATATCGGGCACTAAATCAGTGCTAGGACTGAGTCTAGATACTCGAGCCAAACAAGCATCACATTCTGTATTTACTAATTAACTACAGCTTCTTCTGAGTAAAAATAGTATTCTGTAATCAACAGGCTTGTGTCAATCAAAATTCTTCATCCTGAAACTTATCTCTTTGTATTTCTGAAAGGTTAAAAATAGCAGCAGAGCCTATTGACATGATTCTATGATTTCTTGGATCAGCATTACTCTATTGAACTTCACTTTCAGAAAAGATTTTCCTTTTGGTTGTGGTAATCTAAGTCACTTGCTAGAATGTCTGTATTTCAGTCAAACAGAACTTCAAATGGCTTTCTTTATTTTACTGATTATCTGAGAATAAAGATAATAGAGATGCTATTTTTCATGAATGATGAGAAATCACTCATATTGATCAGCTGGTGATTTTGGTATGGGTTACATATCATTTAAATATCTTTTGGAAAATTAAAGATAATAATGCCATTTGAGTTGTTCTCCATGGTTTGCTGACAAATAATCTCTTTATAGTTTTTAGCTCATAAATAAAAGGAGGAAAAGGTAAAGGACAATCCTAGAGAATTCATTTGTTGCAAAAGAGATGCAAAGAAAAGTGGCCATTTGGAAAACTGATTAAATGATTATCTTTAAGATTTTATTAATATTTCTAATATAGACAGTCTGAAGACTAAATTACCCTTGGAAGAATCAGTTCTACAAAATGTTTTATGTTTTGTTACTCTCATTTCTATGACCTTCCACAAATAACAGTAAATATTCTGCTGAACTGAAAGCTAATGCATATCCTTTACTGTAGGCATCTTACAGGTACTAGGATAAAGAATGAGTAAGCTAAGAATTTGTTAATTGTAAGATAATATGATTTCAGAACTAATATACCCAGGTGTTGAACAATACTGGGTGTCTCATTTTATATTTTTCCTCATTCTATAATTCATTTTTTGATTTTTACTTTGTGTGTGAAAACTTCTTAAAAAAAATTAATTCATCAAAATATACAAAAATAATATAATACTTTGTTTTAGTCACCAGCAAAAGGAACATATCTGTAATTGAAGTGGCTGATAAAAGTATGTTAGACATTTCTGCAATTCATTCATTTTTAATCCAATGAGACAGCTCCTCAAGTATTGTCTGCTGAAAGACGGGTCTGGAGTAAGGTGTTCCACTCATCTCATTTGCACAGAAGGGACAAACTTTTGTTGGGAGCTTCAGCCCAGGATGCTGCTCACCAGGTGCACCTTCCCTGTCTGTAAGGAATCTGACCTGTTCCTCTTGGCTTTCAGGGAATGCTGCAGGCTCCATCTGTTTCACTGAGTTTTCAAAATTAAGGTCATCAAGGCATAAACTAAGAGGTGGTGCTAGGACGTGAGGTGAGTTGTTAATATTTCCTAGGTACTGATGTGATTTGACTTGAAGTTTTGTGATTTTTCTCTTGGGTTTATAATTGATATCATGTTCAGGCTGCAAAAGCTACTGGGAGTTTTTTTGACAACGTTGGTGATGATATGCTAACCTTTCAGCAATTGATAGGATTGTGATTTTGAAAAGTTTCACCTTCAATTCAATGTCAAAGCGACCCCGTGACTACATAAATTTAACAACCTGTGCCCCAGTCACAGGTTGATGTGATTGTTTCACATCATCTTGGGAGTGACCGCAGTGTGATCAGACAGCTGCTGGCATCTCAGACAAAAATGGAGAGGTCTCAATTGACCTTTCAAGAACAACACACCAAAGGAAAAACCCTATAACTGCTTCACTGTTTTTCCAGGTCATTCATTTCCTAATCTTTTAGGAAGAAAAACTTCATCACAGAACTTTACTTGGTAAGAGACATAACGTTGGAGAAAATAAAAATGTATTTCAGCAGGTAGTTGTCCTCTAGACAACTCTCCCCTTTCCAGGAAAAAAAAAAAAGAATCATAAAGCAGCTTAATTAATCTTAGCTCTCTAGAGCGCTGGTGCTTGATATTTGCAGTTTCTCATAGTACAAAGTTTACTTTTGCTCTTTTTCATTAAACCTTACACAAACACAGTAAAGAAAAATACCTCAGATCACTGATTACTGTGCAATTTCCACTAAGAATTTTAAGTAGAAAATGCTTTCCTACTTGTTTTGTTGTTGTTTTATTGTGTTTTGGGTTTTGTTTGTTCAAGCAGTAGTGATTCAAGCCTGGCCACTGGGTGCACATTGTGATGAACTCTGCAACGCTTCATACCCATGGGTCTAGATTCTGCAAAACTCCTCTGGGAAGCTGTGAAGAGAAATGCAAGTGGGAGAGGACTGCAGCTCCCTAGTGCTGTGATCTCCTGTCTGCAAGGTCAGTAGGCTGTATCTTGGTATGTAGTGTCCTGCTGCTTCTCTCCTCTTGAGCTGAGTGAAGGCAGTGGGAGAAAAGTACATGTATTCAGGAGAAAAGTACATATATTCAAGAGAAAAGATGAGGGGAAAAGAGCAGAACCTACACCTAAGGTAACTGACAGCTTTGTCAACTTTTTAGTATCTCAGAGCCATCTAAGAATTCACAATGTGATTTTTTTTTTTAATGCTAATCGTAAAGTGTGGCTGACTTCAAGGTTGGCAGAATTGGCCAGAATAAACCACTCTAGAAATGCACTATACAGGCTTTGTCCCTTCTTACATTCCCCAGCTGATTATGCAGAGATAAAAGTGAAATAAATCTGGTTCTGAATGCATACAGAACTATCCATGCAATGCTCTTGTAGAATTAGAACATTATGGATGCTATTCTACATGGTTATCATTCAACTTTTTTTTTTTTTTAGATGTTTGCAATTATTATGCCAAACAAGCTTGTGTACTTTTTTTTTTTTTGATATTTGGCAGCCTGAAGAGTCTCTCAGGGAGCCACTTATGTGAAAGTTTTTAGTTTTCTTGGGTTTCTCCCCACGCCATTTTCACCCTCTTTAGAAGAGGTAGCAGATCTAAGTATGTTAATAAAATATTCATATCCTATTTCCCCTATTCCTAGCTTATTTAAATTGCAAAGTCTAGAAATATTTACAGATTGTGCTGTATACCTTCCTTGGTACAACAGGGGAAAAAAAAAAGGAAAAGAATGCACTAAACTGAAACTTAATGTTGTAACATAAAGACACTAAACAACAGTGAAAAGTAACATCCACTGCCTGGATTATTTCCCTGTTGATCATTCTCAGACAATGAAATAGTAATTAATAGTGCAATTGATGAAAGATAGCAAAAACTCTATTCAGACTGAGACATTCTGCAGATTCTAAATTATTTTCCTAAAATTGTGGCTACATAACATTTCAGCTAATTCAGCCTGCTGTAGATGTTGGTACTTAGAAACATGTTGTCAGCAAATAAAGAAAGATTTGATTTGGTATTTTAGTAACAAGGCATTGTTTTTTATAAAAGTTATTGTCAATAAATCAAACAAGGTTTGCCTGAAGGAAGTATGGTAGGAATAATGCTTTGCCTGATAGTGTTCTGGTTAGATGTGACTCTCTGGATTAAGGGAATTCTGAACTGCAATGCCACATGGCTATATGGCTCCTGTTTTCTGAAGTATCTGTATAAATATGAAACTTGCATTCAGTTTTAAAAAGAAGGGTTGCCAGGTCTCTATACATATCAAGTGCCTGTTGTACTAAGCAATATGAAAGAACATGAAATGACTGTCTTGCTCCTACATATTGATTCTTCCCACTCTGTCCATTACAACCCAGTGTAATTAGCTTTCTAAATCTAAGATTGCTTCATCTTTTATGTTTGTCACACTGGAAATTTAGGTGAGGTTATCTTAAAATAAAATGATAAACTCCTGCATAGCTCCTCCATCCCAAAGGCAAGACTGAACAGAAAACTGCTTGGCCTACATTTGTCAGGGAATATTCATTCCAAACCCCACCTCTCAGCATCTTGCAGTACACAGTTTCAGATGAAATCACATCATTTCAGTGGTCAATCCCCCCAGTGAAGAATAAGTCTGACAAAGAAAACATTAACCAAACCAGACTTATCAATACTAATGCTTGAAAGGAGACAGAAGGGTACTTTCAAACCATTTGGGTATCTGTGAGTTTCTAAAACACATACTAACTGATATTTGGGGGCCAGCAGTTGTTACAATAAAACTATCTAATTTATTCTCAACCAATACTTGATTTCAAAGAAAAGAAGCATCACAACATGCCAAATTTTGCATGTTGAAAAAGATCAGGCAAAACTCAGACCTAGTAGAAGTAAATTACTCCAAGAAAACAGCCCAAAAGAAGCAAGATGTAACATATCTAAGGAGAGAAGACCCATTTATATATAAGTTGTGTCTGCATTCCAAGGAATGACCCAATAGTGAATTTAATGCTAGGTATTTTCTGATATTTATCACCACGTAGCATCTAAATTTCAAAACCTTGACTACAGGCATTATTAAAATAGATGATATTTCACGTTTGTAGATGTAACAAATTACTGATGTATGTTTTCATCGTGAAAACATTTATGATTATTTGTGTGTATTTGGCTGCTCGCTCTCCTGCTGTTTAAGTGTTCACCAGTGAGGGATCAGTGTAATTAGGGAATTACGAAGTCACTATATTTCTTAAGCAATCAATAATTTATAGAGCAGAGTAATTTAACACAGAAAACTAAAATTCAAAGGGATAACTGTCAGTGGAGATGTTGTCTCACACAATTGACACTTGCTGCTGACAATGGAGTCTAAAGATACCTGTTTTAACACACATTCTCTGCTTGTTTTTAATAGTTTAAACTATTCCTATTTTCCCCATCCTATTTTGAACAAATGCAGATGTATATCAGCATTTCTTCCTCACAGTTTGCTGCTATAGACTTTTATTTTAATAGCAGATTTAGAGCAGGTTATTTCTAATGCCTAGTTATCAGCAACATTTTTACTGGTTTCTGAATCATTATTAGAGACATCTGCTTGCACTGTCAACCTGAGAGCTGTCTTTAAAATCACACATCACTGACATGTATAATTAAGTAGCTCAGAGTAAGACAGTTGACTGACAGCTGTACAGGGTCAGGAAAAAAAAAAGCCCATTGCTTGGCACATATTCATATGACCTAATTGACCTAATGGAGCAGGAGGAATTAATGATGCTTTGAGTCATTTATCCTTCCGTGTCTCGCCTTTTACTGTTTAATGTGTTCAGTTTTCCCACACAAGGTATCTGATATCTTTCTGTAGAAGATGACCACAGATGACCTCTTGCTTATCACTGATGGTATATAATTGTCCACCAGGAATGAAGGCCAAGAGGAACAACTTTTATGAGGTGGAAAATGGGTTGAAGAGGTTCAGAAGCTGAAAATATCATGATTCAGTGCACGTTCCAAAAACTAATGACATGCCATTATTTTCTAGCTACTTAAGTAAAATAACTTGGACATTGCTTTGTGATCTTACTAAGACACATTTTGACTTTTTTGATGCCTGCCTTTACTTACACAGTATAAAAATAAGATGGGATACTTATCTTTAGGTTATTTCTCATGAAAGTTTTAACTAAGAGATCAGTATGATGATGAAAGTAAAAAAGAAGTAAAGAATGCTATAGAAAACATTAAGTATTTGAAATGTCTAACTTAGTGAATAAATTTTTTCATTTGTTTTTGGTCAATACAGTCTTAAATTCAAAATGTACTCCTTTATTAGAATTCATAAAATGACTTTCATAAATATCTTTGTGTGTTCTGTGTCTCATTACTGTTAGTGACCTGGGCGTGCTCTGAGCATATTAGTACTGGGCAATAGTAGCTGCCACTTCTGACGAACCCGATTAAAACTACGTAACAGATTAGGTCTGAAACTCTTTGGTATTTGTCAGAAGATGAAAAATTATGAGCAAGATTTTGGAGGGTTATCATCCTGGACATAGATAAACTTAACTCATCAAGTCCCTTTGCAGATCTGGTCTTAAAGTTAAAAAAAAAAAAAAGGCCTCTTTGAAACTGTGTATTCAATAGAAATAGATTCAGTAGAAAATAATTTGAAAATATTATGTGTGAACTGTGCTTTCCAACTTTGTAGGTCACATTTAGTAGTACAAAGATGACATCAAAACTAAGTAAAAAACCAAAACACATTATTTACAGTCCGCAGGAACCTATTAAGAAAATCTGGCTTTGGTCTAAAATTGTTTGAAAATTATTTAAAAAATTGTGATTCACTGCCTCTGAGGAAGGCCCACCAGGAATTTAAATATAAACTGTTAAAACCTGTCACTGTACATAATGAAGTTCATAGCATTCAGTGGCATCTTCTGGTGTAAACTCATCTGCTACAAAATTTCTAATCTGTCGTGACTTTTTCAGCTCTTCATGCATCCATGCCCGTCAGGTTCCTTCTAGCAGCTGCCACTTTCTAAGCATTCAAATACCCATGTACCTCTTTGAATCTGGACAACAGACCCACATGGCTTTTGCAACCATGTATGGCATCTATATACTTCTCAAAAAAAGCACAAACCATAATCCATAAAATAAATTTACAGTAGGACTACATAAGCAATGAGGATTTTTGTTTCACTTCATCTAAATATATGAAACACTAGAGTGTGCTAGTCGTAATAACCGCTACTAGGTAACTAAAAAAATATATAATTTTTTCTTTTTACTGACAAAACTGTGATAACAAAAGCCGCAGTGTAGATGCAACTTTCAAGTATACTCCAAGTATATCTTTTTCTGTTTGAAAACTGGTTGTATACTATAAAATACATTTTATCTCTAAATAGATGTTTTGTATGACTGTTTTGGCAAACTGGCTTAAAAACCTTTCCCAGTGCAAAACAAAACTTAAATCTCCATGAAGCATAAACTTAAATTACTTTTTTGAAATAATTCATTCATTCTGAGAATAAAATGGTATTGCACATAATTCTTACAAAGAATGAATACTTACAAGTATTCATAATATACAAAATACTTACCAAAAAGATATGCCCATGTAATCCTTACAAATCCAAACATTATACAAAGGAAACAAGGGTATAAACTGTTCTGCTTCTGCAGAAGTGGAATTTTGCAACAGATTTCTCAAAAAGAGTAAAATATACTTAGCTCTTAATTCCAAGGTTAAGGGGACTATACAGATGTGACAGTGTTGCTACAGTCATCCATAACTGCTAGCGTCCTTTGCTGAGAAAGAGTGATCTCACCTTCACAGTGCTCTGGGTTCTGCATTAGACCACTTGCGTCATCTCTGGGACAGTAGATTACTTAAGTGAAGCGTTTTTTGCAGGTTATACACGTGCCACAGATTTAGAGGCCCACTGTATTATCACAGGTTTTACTTCTAGTGTGGCGCAATGAACAGTTGTGTTCCTGTTTTCATAGACCACCTTCATCTGAGGAAACAAAGCATGCTGAATTTGTCCTGCAGCCATCACATCAGGTGGAGTCAAGTCTCCTAACCTGGAGGGGGACTGGCAAAGTGGCTGGAGAAATAAACCTGGAAATGTTCTAACAACAGAAATAAACCTGGATGGTTATTAACTCAAGGTTATCTCCATTAGTACAGAAGAAGCTGTCATACATAACTGGAGAAATCCTTTGAATCATAACCTCGCAGGTAAGCCCTGAGAAAAAAAACATTATTTCAGTCTCCCAATGAAACTGGGTGTGAGAATTATCTATAGTTGAAAGCAGTTACTTGCATTTTGTAATTTGTTCTTTGCTTTTTACTTCAGGCCATATACAAAAAACAATAACTCCCTCTTACAGAATCTATTACTGTATCTGGAATATCTGCAACGGACAAGACTTGCAATAACTTCTTAGGAAAACAAATGAGTAAAACTCCTGTTCTTTTTTCTTGTCTTGAACATGATAGCTGAGCTTAAGGAGAATGTACAGCTACTGACTTTTATGTCAGACATAAGACAGCTTTCTACCAGTAGATGCTGTACTGAATAAATTTAACTTTTGTTTGCTATTAGCGTAAACATAAGAACTGTTTTCTACATGGCACTTCATAACAAAATAAAGCACTGTCTTTAATTATTTTCACTAAAATGTGTTCTCATTTTAGGGAGCCAATATGATGTCTTGCATGCCAAGAGAACCTAATATGATACGAGAGTGTCATCTAGTGAATGATTTGGGTGAAGTCAAATGACTTAATAATATCCATATTTTGAGTCATGCTAAGAGCATAGGAGATTAAAGAGGAGAAATACTCAGACCATTTAAAAACTTTTATTTTGGTTAGCACTATACACTATAGGAGTTGGACACAAGTATACTTGTGGGTCCCTTCCAAATCAGCGTATTCTGTGATTCTAAAGAATTATTTGAGAATTGTTCAATTAAAAGGAAAAGGATAAACTGGCAGTTACTGCTTCGAGATATAGCCTTCCTTAATGCTTCCAAGTTTTATGTACTGAAAACACAGTCCAAAAGTAGAAAACACAAAGGCTAAAAGTAAAGTAAATTAGATTATAAAGTTAATTAGATATGTTGTTTGTTGTTGTTTTCCTAACACAAGCTTAATGCTAATAGAAATTGTTGCAAACCTTAAATATTTAGTTGCTTTAAACAAATAACTATTTTCTTTGGAAAAGTCTGAAGAAGATACTGCATGTGCAGAGCACTTATGCTAAGGGATCTTCTATCCCTTTACAAAAGTTAGCTAAACTCTGCAGTAGTCTCATTTAATAGCAATGCCAATAATGTTGTGCATATTATGGAATAAAAGATTTAAGGTGGATAAGAACATAAACTCTGTTCTCATTATAGAATCTCACTTTATTTGGTATTCAAAAAATAAGTGATATATCAGGAAAGATGATCAAGAGATACTTGCGGAGCCGTAGCTACAGGTTGTAATTCTCCCCAGACAGACCATTTTATTTGGGAGAATGAGTAATTTCACTGTACTTAAAGAATAACGATCTATATTAAGTAATTATTTTTGATATTTTTTATCCTACAGGTAGATAACAACTGAAAAAAGGTCATTTTGAATAGTATGGCTTTATTTTTCAATTATACCAAAATTGTTCCTTTTTTTTTTTAAAAAAAAATAATCACATATTACATGTGCATTCAGGCATAAATAGTTAAAAGAACACTCATTGAAGTTTATTAGCCTTCTAATCTGAAAAATTAAATTTAATTGTAATGAAATTAAATTTTCATCTGAAAGTCTTACAGTGATAGCAAATCCTATTATTATACAAGCCACAAGGATGGTTCATCCACTCTATTTCAGCTGTTCCTTTATTTTCTTCCTATTTGTAATCATTCCCTGGCCCATTTTCTAGCTTCCTTTCAATTATAAAGTTCTCTTTTAAACCGAGTCATATTTTTTTCCATTTCTGCTTGCCTTGTCTATCTGTTATAAGCAACTCTCTCATTTTTGGCACATCAGCTTTTTTTTTCCTTTCAGCCCCTTAGATACCACTTTTTTTTTTCTTTTTTTTTTTTTTTTTTTAAATCAGCATTGTAGGGGAAAATAGCAGACAAATGCAAGAGCAGTTGTGCAAATAGAAGACACAAAATAGCTGCTAAATGAGAGAAATGGGGCTCAGTAAGTACTTCAGTCATGGATGACTTTTCAGCATGGGCTTATCGATAACAGTTACATGTTCAACACTATTCTGATCATCCGAAGCATGGAAATGCTATGCTTTCCTATTAGCTTAGGAAAATGTTCAGCAGAATGCTACACTTTTCTGGTAATAAAACAGATTTAGCCATTCACTGTAATACTAGCACAGATTTGTAGCTGTCACCAGAATACGTCTATGATAACTGCCTTAAAAGTTTCAGGACTATTTTTTCATTATTATAACTAAACACTTTTTCTTGGTTGAATGTTATTTTCCTCAGCTATGGATTCATTGTGAAGTTAGAATAATGATCATGTTTTGTAATGTCTTTCAGATTTTCTTTACATTGTGTGTGCTGGCTCTTTCCTTTAGGAGTGCTGTCAAATTACCGTACTCATTATCCAAGCTGTGGACAGTATTAAGTTATCATAATAAAAATCACATTCTCTTCTCTATGTAATATGGGGCTCTAAATCTCTTAACATGTTGAAGCTGGAATTACTCTTTAATAATACAAACAGTTACAATTCTTTTATTCATACTTTATTCATGAAGGAACATTTGTATAAAATATGATTATTGAGGATCACTTCTTCAGATACAGGGTCATTCTTGGACAATGTGGTCATCAGTTTCTCTTTTTTTTTCAGACAGATTTTCCACCCCCCCCCCCCCTACTTTTCTTCCTGTAATGGCTTATATATATAATCATCTCCTCCTTAAGGATCTCTCTTCCAATGTAGAAGACAAAAACTGTGCAGTCATAAAATCAAGTTTGCCTGGAATTAAAGAGAAAAAAAATTAAATTGCACCATTATACTCATGCATAAAACAGTGTAATCTAGCTCTAAACCAAAATAGTCTTTGAGTGCGTTGCCAGAGGCACTATATCAAGATCAATCATGCCACACTGCCGACATGGCAGATTCCATTCATTTTCCCAAACAAAAACCCATATAGTGTCTTTGAGCTTAGAATGTGCATTTTTTCCCCTAGCGCCTAATACACAAACTTGGGAATTTTTAGGTATACCGCTGTTAAAATTACACCTGTTCCCACCCAATCTGTTCAGAGGTTGCCCTCTCTTTTACAACGAGAGCAATCTATTTCCCAGTTTGCTTCTGATAGTACTGTTTCCAGACATACTTTTCTGTTATGCTTACATGCTCAGAACTGCATTTCCTGATTTTGACACTCGTTACAATACAAAATGTACTCTAGCACCACACTGAGACAACCCAAGTTTAGACATCCATACCAAAAAAGCAGGAAGACGGCACTGCTTCAAATGCAATGTATCTCAGGAGACCCTGCAGCACCAGGGAAGCCCCAAGGCCACAGTGTGGTGGATGTCCCTCAGAAGGAGGCAGATGAGGAGGAGGAATAACACCTCTATGACTGTAACACAAGGACTTCACCAAAACAACAAGAACGGCATAAAAACCTGTAGAACCATTCTGATGTGATTCCTGGTGTTCGTAGTAAATTGTTTGCTACCTGCATCACTGATAGACTCACTTGTGGTTTCTTCCATCAGGCCATTAACTGGTCTGTTAGCTCTTTCTTAGGGGCAAATAGCCACCAGGCTTTTACACTTAGGAGCTAACTCTTCTTCCAGCAGTCATACTAAGCTCTCCTGCTTACACAACTGACAGTAATTACAACAGCCTTGTCCCAGGTGCTTGATGTAATTACATATAAAGGAGGGGCTCCTACATGAGAGGTTTTTATTGATGGGGTTGGGGGGAACACTGCTGTGAGCACTCTGTAGTGGGACTGTGCAATAGAAGGCAAAAATGGTTTCATAATCTTAAGGCTTCATGGATGAACACAGGACAACTTCAGCTGGGCTGCAGAGAACATATTCTGGCGGACAAATATGTGGAGTAATGCTGTGTTTGGGAGAGACGTCTTGCTGGAAGGCATTCACCAGAAGTTTAAGCAGATGGATGGATATCAGTGTTAAACAGGTAAGCTTACTTTTCTTGCTGTTGTTGTGAGAGGCCTGCCTGGGGGCGATGGGAGCACCTCATGGGTTGCTCCAGTGACCAGATAGGCAGCTGATACAGGGGATCTGGGAAGCCCAGATGCGCTATCCCATTTTCTAGGTGTGCAGCTCAGCAGCACCTTCTGCACCAGACTGTCCTGGTGCGCAGGAGCTGGCTTCAGGAGGAAGAGGGAGCTGCTGGGCATAAGACACCAAGAAGGCCTAACCTCATAATAGGGGTATGGTAAATCAACTTTGTGTTTTTAGATGTAGTACTTGTGATGCTGCCACTTTCATGCTCTTGTTCTTTTCTCTGGTAAGTGACCAGTTCCCTTAAAATAAATAAAACTGTAATCTGGTAATTACTCTACTTGAGAGACATGTGCAATACGCAAACAGTGAAAAATCTGCGCAGAGCAGCTTCTGGCTTGAGCAAACTCAGTGCTTGAAATATTCAAGTGTATTACCTCAATTTGTATCCTGAAGTTAACAAACAGGTTCTTTACAATGAGAATATTCTTATTATGTATGCAAAAGCACAGTAGCTCAAATGACCCATGAAAATATGCTTTTTTTTTTTTGCAAGTATTTTATGATATTTTTCAGGAGCGGAATTCATAAAATGTCTTCCCCCCCAATATGCACTCAACTCTTCAAAATAGAAAACTAAAATATATGTATTTATGTATGTAATATGGAGATTTTTGATGAAGCTCTTGCACTGAAAAATACCTCAGAATTGCAGCTTAGCAGTGGGAGTGAAGTGTGGTTCAATTGCAGTAACTTTGTAGTCTCCCATGTGAAGCTTGATTCTGATAACTTAAGATACTTTGAATCTCATGCCTTCACTTATATACCACAAAGTCATGTGTAAACCTGCACTGTATTCAGTTTCAGTGGGACTCATTTCCTTTCTCTGAAGCTGTAGTGATAAGCACACACAGCTGTAGTAAGTGTCCAAGATTCTTTCTCTTTCTGTAGAGCAATGGCCCAAACTGTATATTATCAAAGGCATTAGTGAAACTACTAATAGTTGGTATAGATCTGCAGTTAGAGAGCAAGCTTTATGCACTCGAGTGAATCTTCAGTATTGCTAATATCCTTACAAGAGGATATGCTGTTGCGTGCTACTTAAAGCTATTTTTAAAGCATGTTTTGAGCTAGAGGTAGCTGGAGGAACTTACAACCTCAGTTGTGGTCCTATGAATGTTGTTTCTGAGGAGGAATTTTTCACAGCTAGTGAAATATGTTTCAGCATTTCTCATATCATCTTGAAAAGAGGTAAAAATCTTAATAAAGAAAAATATAAATTCTAACAAACAAAATCTCATATTGAATACTTCACACACTTCAGTTTTGCTTGTCAGGGGATTTATTTTTTAAACTTTGATTTTTCACCAAATTGCATGAAAATATGTAACTTTTGGATGCTTTTATTTTTAATAAATAAAGGAGGCTAGATGTGATTGTTACTTCGGTGTTACTTTTGTTATGAAGAGTACTTTCGTGTTATACACCGTTGAGCTTCAGCCTGAAGATTCTGAACTTGGTGTTTAGATGTTTTACAAGTCTGATATAAGAGGATCCACATGTAAAAATGTGGTTATTTATCACTTCATGTCAATTAGGGTGCATCATATAAGTATCAAAAGGAAAGCATACTTCCTGCTGTTCTCCAAGCATCTAGAAGTCTGTAAAGATTTCATGTAACTTGTATTTCACCAGAATGCGAATTACTGCCTCTAAAAGTGATCTCAGTATGTCTGTTATTTCTCACACAATCTTTATTGTTGTATTTTGAAGTGTCTAGGTATGGTTTGCCAAACCATTAGTGATTAAATGAAATATTCTATACTTCATGTTAATTTAAAACCTTTGAATCGTCTTTAATGGCCTACTGAAGTTTGTTTAACCTTTTTTAACATGTAACATTTTTTAACATTTTTAACATGTAATGTGTAACAAAAACTGATCTTAGAAGAAATTTTTCAGTCATTCTCAGGCCAATTTAAGCAAGAAATATAAAGGACATTATTTAAATCACAGATGAGTTTAAGTTGGAAGAAACCTCCAGAGGTCACTTGGTGCAAGCCCCTGCTCAAAGCAGAGCAAAAAGATAAATCCAACTTCGTTAAAGAAAGTTTCAGTCTGACATATGATTTTGAATCTTAATAGCCAACTATTCTGTTGGCTCGAAATAGCCTCTTCACAAAATGTAATATGAATGAGCATATATCAAGTGTGTATTGATCTATGCATGCTGGGAATGATTACGTATTTTTATTTCTTTCTAAGTTGCAGAGTTTAACTCAATAGTGATTGTGCCAAGCAAATAACTTTATATTAAATAACTTTATACAGCTTGTAGTAAAGACTGACTGCTAATTTGTGAAGGTAATGAGACCATCCCTAACTTGCATGCTTTAAGTAATACTCTTCAGCACTTCTGAGCACCTGTAGATTCCTTTAGTTTGTTGCTAATTTTAGAAGCTCTACATTTTACTAAATTCCAGTTCTCCAAATGCTCCTCCTCCTTGCCTTGGTAATGACAGTGAATGAGATGGAATTATATTATCATTCTGTGAGAATAACAGGGCTTTAATGAAGCTAACCCTTATTTTTTTTCATAAGCACTTGGGGTGGGGGGGAGCAGGTAGGGTTTCTGTAGTTGCATTCAAAAGACGTTTTTTCAGTGTTGTCTTGGTCGTAGAAATACATCATATAATCTAGATAGACACAACAACAAAGGTTAACGAAGGCATCCACACTATTATGTAAATTCTCTTCTACAACAGAATAAAATCAGGGCCTGAGTATAACTTTTCTTTTTCTAATTTGTTGGGGGGAGGTGGATTGTCTTGATAGTGTGTTGTTCCAATGAATTGTGACAATCCAGAAGGACACCTCAGAGGAAGACAACTTTGTCTTTCAGAAACCAACTGAAGCCTGACCATTCTGTCACATTACTAAACTCAAATACTAAATGTTAGAAATCTCCCAAAGGTGATAAGTTTCCTAAGGCACGAGTGTAGCAGGTGTAGATCACAGAAATTAACTAAGATATACAGGAGCATGTACAGATATGAAATAGTTCATTTCCAGAGAAAGGAGGAAGGAAACAAGAGAAACAGGATTTGAAAGGATATGATATATACCAGGTACAGCCTAACCTGAAATTTTAATATTTAATTGATGAGGCTCAAAGCTTGCTTTTACTCTATCAGTAGTCTTAATTTTGGTGTGTTTGACATTTTCATTGCAACTTGACTACAATCATTCCATGGAAAATTACTTTGCATTTTTTTTTTATTATTTTAAAATGCCGTGGGGGCCCAGAGAGGGCTGTCCTAGATGGCCCACTCTGGAGACTGCTGACGTTCAAAGCATTCTTGGGCTAAATTAAGGTGATGCAACACCAAGCGATCAATTGAAAAGTTCTATTGATGGCAGGAGTTATTCTGGCAGAAACTGAATAAATCTTGTTTATAACAGGAGATATTTGGACCTTGTTATTTTGCAGAGGGTTGAACGGCTCATAACGTGCTGAAGAGAGGGAGAAAGAAAGAGAGGGAGAGAACGAAATCCTGCACAATAACATAAATCCAATATTTACAAGCCATCTCCCTCACCATGTGAGCCAAATAGATATTAGAAGAGAGAAAATTCAGGACCAAGTCCCTCAAGCCAGTCCTTTGGCTGCATGGCCTTGAAGAGGTCTTCGTTCTGTTCTGATGTTTCCTTCATCTTTTCCTGCACTTTCTTGATTGTAGCTGTAGCACTGTGTATGGTAACGCACCGTTCTCCAGCTGTATGGTTTAGCATGCTGAACTTTCCCCTGTTCAAGGGTAATTAAGGTTTCAGGGGGAATGCACACTCTCCTTTCCCTCCACCAGCTACCCAGAAATTTTGCCTTAGGGTATGGCGGTATTGTCTTTTCCACTAGAATCTGGCCTCCCAAACTTTCTAAATGGACAACTGTATCCTTTTGAGTCTGCCCCACCACAGCGACACTGGGGCTGCCATTCAGCACATCGTCAATATACTAATATATTTTGACTTCTTCCCTGGGCGTAATTTGGGCATGCTCTTGTGCTCAGGCATAAGGGGCAATGAATGGTTGGTGAGTGATGCATCCCTGAGGGAGATGGGTGGATGAGTACTGTATATCTTCCCAGGTAAAAGCAGAGTGCTCTCTGTCCACCTCCCACAAAAGAACCATAAAGAACATATCCTCTATATCAATAGTTGCCAGAATTGTGGCTTGTTCCTGGATGGTTGTAACCAGTTTTGCTGTGTTTGGCACGCTAGTGGTTAAGGGACCTTTGTTAGTATTCGGGTGCCGATAATCAACTGTTAGTCGCCACCTGCCGTCCGGCTTGTGTACAGGCCAAACGGGAGAATTACAGGAATTTACAAGGAGAATTACTCCTTTCCCCTTTAGATCTGAAATCATGGGGGCGATCCCTTGTTTATCCCGTAGAGGGAGAGGGTAGTGTTTAACCTTTACAGTTTTGGAGGTAACTCATTAGCTAAGATTGCAATTCTATGAGCCTGTGGGTCAGGACAATAAATCCGGACCTAAGCCATGCAAGGGTGGGAAGGCCTGGCACTACAGGCCTCCAGCCCCTCCAGGAGAGGAGTGTAATACCTATGATTGAATCTCCTAGGGAGACCATAGTAAAAACCTACGAATTCAGGTAACTGATCCCTGTGAAAACCTACAAATACAGGGAACAGATCCCTTGTTAGTCTTCAGCCTATTATTCCTCACTGGAATATGGCACTTCTCAGAGAAGGGATCAGGGGTCACCTGGTTCCATCAGTCCCTTCAGCGGTACCAAGGGTATCCTGTCCATGACACCAGCTTAAAAATGTGGGGGCCCAGGGAGGGCTCTCCTGGATTACCCACTTGGAAATTGCCGATGTTGAAGTATACTTGGGCTAAATTATGGTGATGCAACACCAAATGATCAATTGAGATGTTTTACTGACAGCAGAAGCTATCAGGCAGAAACTGATTAAACGTTGTTGTTTATAACAGAAGCTATTTGACCTTATTATCTTGCAAAGGGCTGAATGGCCCATAAAACCTGGTGAAAAAGAGAGATGGAGAGTAAGATAGGCAGAGGAAAGGGCCGGATCACCACTCTGGGTTCCAGCAACATCTGCACCAGCTCCTGCTGTGTGTGATGGGGGTAGGTGTGCAGTGGCTGCCCTGAGTCACGCTGCTTGGTAGTGTGAACCAAATCAAAATAGAGCCTATAACATGAGACTTTTTTAAAGTAAAAAAAGTTAACTTTGAAAATTAATTAACAGTAATACTGCAGTTGCTAGACCAAACTAATATAATCAACCTTCGAGATAGGATATTGCAGTTTTGGAAAACCAAACAGATTTAAAGGAAGAAACCTCTTTGTAAGGACAGACTGCCCTTACGCTTTTTCCCAAGATAATCTTCAGTGTCCCTTCTCAAACAAAAGCAAGCAACAAAACCAAAACATTTGTAATAACTAAGAAAACTGATCTTTCAAAGTTCTTCAGAATGTGTTCTTTCAGTGAGAGCTTGCCCACCTCTAGATGCTAGCTCAGTTTAGTGATTTCAACAGTTAAATGCATGCCTGTGTATTTTTGCTGAATTTGAGACATTAGGTTATGTTAGGAGTGTTACTTGCATAAGTGCACTCACAGAAGATTTAGAAAACTGTAATTAAATATAGAGATATCCTGTGGATTTTTCATTAAGTAGTGCCTCTTTCCATAACAGCTGTAAATGGAATATAAATAAATATATCTTAGCAGCAACTATTTAGTTATTCACAATGGATTTGAACCACAGATAAGTTGCTACAGCCCATCAAGATATTAGTCTGTAGCATCCACAAGTATTTTGTATTGCAATTTGGTAAATCTTAATTTGTCATGAAACAGCTCATCTTTCATATGAGAGCCTGTGAGGAAAAGTCAGCAGTCTCAGAGGTGCCAGATTTTTATTATTTTTTTTTTCTGGGGACCTAGAGAAGACTGCAGCATTTGTCTTGTCATTGATAAATACAATGAAAATGGCTGGATAGATTGCCTAGCTGGTGAAAGGACCATGTTTTGGAAGAATATAATGATTGAGGGAGGTGCATGTACAAACCTTTTTACATTAATATTTATTCCAAGTCTGCTTTACGAGTTATTAGCAGAGCTGTGAATGCTGTTGAGCACTAGCTATCCTTTTTGGTGTCAGTGTTGTGCTGTCCTTGTTCAAAAAGGTATCGATCAGATTGGTGTTTGGTAGTTGTTGCCTTTCTGCATTTTTCTACTGTTGGCTGGCTCTTGAGGAAGGACCCAATCTTGCACTAGACTTGTCTGCTCTTTATCTACCATATTGACTCTTGTAGTCATTCCTGTTGTGGTTTTTTTTTTTTTGGTTTTGTCTAAAACTTAGCATCCATGGCATGATGTAATTTCTGACTTAAGTTTTTTGTCTGACTTGGTTCCTACATTGTTTTTTTTGCCTAATGTGCTTGGTGTTACCTGAAGGCACTATTATAAAAAGGACGTGGGAAGTACCCTCTGACAGAGGACCAAGTAAATGTTTCTAGTGTGACCTGTACCAGGCTCCATTCCCCTGGACCTGTCTAGTTTCTTGCTTGCTTTATTTTGAACTGTCCAGACCTTCAGCTTCTGAAACCTAAAGTCCAAATAACAGCCAAGATGTCCTTGACTAAAAGAAAATTGGCCTTTAGGTGAAAGTTAAAATGGAGCTTAATGTTCAGTGAGTATCGTACAATACTTGTAGAATATGTTATGATGATGATTTCCATGAGACAACGCAGTTGTTCTCAGGTGCCAGATTTATTGCAGAAGCAAGAATTATCACCGCTATTTTTCCAGGTAGTCAGCATCCATATAAGGAAGGAAAGGACAGAGATTTTTCACCAACATATTAGTTGTTTGCAGCTGTTTATTTTCTTGTTAAACTCTTTTTTTTTTAAATTCGTCCTGATATTTGTGTGGCAACAAGTGGATTTGGAATTATTCTACTTAAGTTGTGACAGTGTCACAAATTTCAGTTTTCAATCTTTGCTTCTACAGTAAAATAACAAGATTTTATAAAATATGCTGGGCTTAAAATGCTGTAGTTGAATTGTACGGCCAAACTAATCTTTTATTTAAAAAGCAACCTTTTGTGAAAACAAGATTAATGTTATAGCTTGACAGTAGCTCTACCAGTATGTTTCAGACTCAGGATTTAGGCTTTTTTTTTTTTTTGGTCAGGGTGAATGTTTAAAGATTTATGTGCTTACTTGTAGAAATGCTATATTTTGACCTTTCCAGTTCTTGTTTCTTCAACATTTCAAAAACTTATAATAGGTTATATTGGGAATTTTATCATACTATAGATGAATTTATAGATTTGTTTCATTAACTACTAAGGAATCAGGAAGCGCTCCATTGATTTAACACTTCTCAGTGAGACTTGCAAAAACTGGGGTCAAATTTGAATTTTGTGAGCTTAAATAATTTCAGCACAGCCAAGATCTAGTTTAAATTGTTTCAAATGTTTGTCAAATCCTGCTTTTACTATGGCCATGCATAAATTATTTCACAAATAACGTATTTTTCTAGTTAAAAAAGGTACTAATATATATATACACAGACATCTACATAGTTATGCTTATTGTTCTTATGTGTGTGTATATTTTGTGAGAGGTGAAGAATGCATTTCAATAAAACATTGGTTTTGTTCTCTGTTTACTGTGAACTTCTGACATGGTTTGCAGAAAAAAGTGGAAAAAAATGCTCTCAAAAACAGTAAAACCTATCATTAAGCACCACTCTCAGTAAAGAAACATCACCAGATATGCCAATTTATTACATGAAAATATGGTTCCCAATCTTTCTTTTTTTTTTTTTTTTTTTGGACTGTGTAAGAAGGGAGTTGCTAGGACAGTCTGGCCTACCTGAAGCACTGAAGGGAAAGATCTTGAGAGACAGTTTTCTGTCATCTGCACATATTGCCACCTTGCCTGGGGCTGCGATTGCCTTTGGCAGATGGGGAGACCAGAGATGGGAAGAGGATCCCCTAGGGAAATGAAAGACAAGCTATAGTTTGATGCTGGATTTGTAAAAAGCATAGGAGCATGAACAGCACAATAATGGAAGTGGCAGCCTCTCAAATCTTTGAATCTGAAATGATTCAAATCTTACAGATTTAGTAGGGAAAAAATATTTAAAGGAGGCCTAAGAATGTTCAGCTAAGGTTTTGCTGTGTAACCTTTTCTAAACAATCTATCAGAAGTCAAAACAATTGTGGTTAATACTATTGGACCTTAATGCTACTGTCTGCAAACATTTTTTGGGGGGGAAATTTAGTGGCAGGAAACAAATTGTAATGAAGCAGAGAAAGAGTGCTTTTTATAGTATGAAAGATGAAGCCTGAGTTAGGGATAGCTTTTTCGCATGGCAGAAAAATTTTGAATGTGCTTTGCAGATACTGCCACCAAATGAATAAAAAGAATGTGTGGGGTCATCACTGGGGCGTGAACGTATTCCAGAACAGTGAGTTTTCATTACAAGTATTCATAATGCAATGACTTCTCCAAGGTCCCAAAGCTCTAACTGGGGCCATAAGCAGAAATTATGAAGTTGTGTGTTTAAAAAAAAAAAAAAACAACCTCTTCTGGCTAGACAGAAGGTTCTGTAGAGAAGCTATGTTTTGTAAGCATGTTGTTTAGAGAAGTAATGTCTAGTGTTGCTGAGAAAAATGCTTTTGTCAACGGTAGTTTGTTTAATTTGTGTTTTACTTGGGAAAGGACAGTGTGAAAATTTTTTTTAAAATATTAATACATTGCTAAAACAAACAGCAGTTGCATCGTACTGTTTAGTGAGGATACTTAGAATATCTTTACAGGATTTCTTCCCCACATTATGATAATAACATTATAATAAAAGGAACTGTAACAGGAAGAGTGTGAAACAGTGGTCTTCTGCTTCATGTTGTAATGACTTCCTAACCCAGAGCATAGAGCAGTGCTTTGTACCAATGTGTTGTGCAGCTAAGCACCACACAGCCATTTGCTCCCTCCCTGCCCCTGCAGCGGGATGGGGGAGAGAATCAAAAGAAAGAAAAAGAAAGGTAAAAACTTGTGGATTGAGAAAAAGACAGTTTAATAGGACAGAAAAGGAAGGGAAAATAATGATAAAAATATAGAAAGCAAGTGATGCACAATGCAGTTGCTCACTACCTGCTGACTGATGCCTATCCCATCCTCAAGCAGCACCTGCCCACCCTACCCTGGCCTGCTCCCCCCATGTCATCGCTGAGCGTGAGGCCGGGCAGTGTGGGACATCCCTTTGGGCAGCCTGGGCCAGCTGTCCTGGCTGGGTCCCCTCCAGCTCCTGGGGCACCCCCTACCCCTGGGTGGCAGGGCAACGTGAGGAGCTGGGACGGCCTCGCCTCTGGGCCAGCGCTGCTCTGCAACAGCTCAAACATCATTGTCAGCATTTTTCTAATTCTCAATAGAAAACACAGCACCATACCAGCTACTAGGAAGAAAATTAACTCTATCCTAGCTGAAAATAGGACAACGAAGAAAATGACTGCTAAATAACAAAGTTTGTGGGTTTTTTTTGTTTGTTTGTTTAAAACGTGTAAAGAAACAGGATATGTTTCTATAATGAACTGTTAATCTTTGATTACTAATCAAAAATCTAATATAACAAAAAAGATAAAAATAACCTGAGTTTTATAATTTAAAAAAAAAAAAAACGCATGTGGTGTCTTCCTTTATGGTTAGTAGCTCTGTTCTTGGAGTTCTTAAAGGACGGTGAAAGTCACAAATCCTGTTGAATTACATAGGTATACCTGATTTACTAATGAAACAATCCAGTGAACTGCTGATTCTTTTTTGGGAGCTTGTTGCATTCAGCACAGCTAAGAAGGGTAGGAGTACTGGAAAAGGAATATTTGTTTTTATACTGTTGAATACTTGAGTAAGGAGTAAGGTTGTTTCTCCCCCACACGGTTGCTTTGCCATTATGCTCTGATTTGCATCAGGCTCTTGATCAGTTCGATCCCCCCTTCAAACATCATTCACAGGTAAACCTCTTATGCAGATTTCATACAAAGAGTACGGCATTTGTGAGCTTTGCTGTCCCTGATAAATGCCGTCTGCTTTGATATGAATAAAATCACTTTGGGGCCCAGAGATGAAAAGAATCCAGGTAGACTAGAAGAAGTGGCAAGCTTGTGGTCTTTTTTTTTTAAATATGAACTAAAGCCTTCGGATTTCTGTTACCCTGAAAGTGGCTGTTACACTGAGTGATCAGCAATAATTGGCACGTGAGAAAGGGATGAACGATTGGTCAAAATCCTTTTTCCAGGAAGAAGAAAAGGAAATCGTAGTAAAACACAGTGATACCCTATGCACAGTTGTGACTTCTAATGAGGAGTTATCCTTTTGGACCGGTCATCTTGCTGGCAAGGATAGACAGCCTTTGAGGTTCTGGGAGGAGTGGTGTTCCTGTGTTCATGGTCCACTTCCAAAAACCCCGTTGTGTCTTTTGCCTTACCTTACAGAGCCCTTCCTATTACAGAGATGCAGCAGAAAGTCTCACTGGGAGCTGATTTTGCTTCTGAAATTGTTTAATTCTCCAAGGTTGTGTTTTGGGTAAATCTTATACATCTGCAATACGTGCTATAAATATTTCTTTCCTTTATGCACAAAAGACTGGTGGCTATTATCTTAGAATAAAAGGAGAATCCTGAGCTTGCTTGGAAGAGAATGATCAGCTTGAAAAGACATCTCTTTTAGTCTGTGGTATCTAGCTGACAAAATATGTAATCTTTTAAGACCGTCTATTGCATTTCCCTTTCTCCCATAGAGTTCAGGTGAAAACAAAGAGCAAATCAAGTTATTAACAGAATATACTTCTGAGAATTTCAGTTACGAGTTATAGGAGTTATCAGTGGGTTAATGCTCTGTAAAAATCACAGGCTAAAATAACAGTTGGGAAGAAATTTCACTGTCAAATGAAAAATGTCATCCAATATCATTCATTATTTAAAATCAGTGCGTAATTCAGTCTTGTTTCTTTTAGCTCTTTTTATGAAAAGAGGAAAAAATGTTTTAGGCCTAATTTGTTTCTATGATGCACATCTGTGCACTTGGAGTACATTCTTCCTCATAATAGCAGCTGATGAGACAACTAATGTTTACTTTAAAGAGGACTGGCAATTAAAAAAAAAAAATTTTTTTCTCCTTATACTACATTTCACATTCTCAAGAGGACTGTTATGTACTTCTTTGCCTGAAGCAATGGCTACTAGACATTAAGTCAGTGTGAAAGATGTATTTATAATCAAGAGCTAAGACTTCTGGTATGTGTAGTTTGGATACATGTGAACAATTGTCCAGGCCCTTGAAATTTATTGAATGGCTTGCTGCAGTTTGAAAAGCATTTATTTCCTTACCTCCTTAATCTTTCTGATACATCTTTGCTTTCCAGTCACTTGATGCATTTTTTTTTCAAATGTACTTTTGGTGACCCTTAAGGAAAGCAGTGTCCTTTTTTAAATTTGTATTTATTTATTCATTTTTTTTATTAAAGACCCAGTGAGCACTTCACACAAGTTCTACTCTGAGAGGTTTCCTCTCTTCTGTTTTCAGTGGTAAATAGTTGGTGCCAAAAGCATGGAAAGGATGTTTTGGGGGTAACTATTGGCTACCCTTTCATATAATAGGTGGCAGGTACTATAAAACAGTGGTGTATCTAAAAAGCATGACATCGCTTCCACTTACGCTTTTGAGTATTTGTTGGAGCCATTCTGAAATTTTCACTGGCCAGTCACAGACCTTCACACTTTGATCCTGTCCTGCTGTGTTAAGCATCTTCAAAAAAAAAAAAAGTTTCTGCTTTGTTTGCATCATAAGTATAGGAGACAACCTTTTTTTTCTTTGAGTTGGTGTAGTTATGGTAACAGGCATTTTTGTCTTCCTGAGGTCAGAAAAGAAACAATATAGTAACTTGCTGTTCTTTCTAGTGCCAGGCAAGAAATGAATCTGCTGTCTCTTTGAATCTATTTCAAGAGATTTGTATCCATCTGTAATTTCATCTGTTTACTGTATAATAAACATACAGAAGGATTCCCCACACCACAGCTGAAGGTTGGAAAAGGAACACCGGCGCTGCATCTCTCATGCTGGCTGATTATGCTGTAAGGCAGAATAGGAGTTACAACTTTGTCACATCCCACTGTCACACTCATTTTCATGAATACATCCAAGGACAGCTAGGGTGGCCTGGTGATGTCAAGTAGTGGGGAACAATTCACATTGCTTGGAGTTCTGCCAAAGAGCAGGGTGTTGGAAGGCTGATATTTTGCTTCATCTTCTCTGTTCTGCTTCAGTGCTTTCCATTGTGCAGTCACTTTTTTTTCACCTACTAAACCTGTGCTGCGACTGCCCATTCATGTAGTCCTGGTGTGAGTCTTGAAGTTATGATGGCTTCAGTGCAAAGGTGAATGGTATCCCTTGTTCATGTCACTGAAGGTCATATTTTACTCAACATAGAGAATCCCCACCCTACCCCCATAAACATCAGAACCCTTAATTTATGCAGTGGAAATTGAATAGAAGTTGCTGATTTTTCACTATTTCAATTTGAAATTCTTTTTCCTAAATATGCATGTAAAAGTTTTTTTTCTGTAATTTATCAAAACAGAGCTTGGACCAATTCATAAAATATACAGCATCCATTTTTATGTAAAATAACTTCTAAAAATACCCCTTGTGTCCTGAAAAAAATGCTTGGCTAAATATTGAAATGAAATGTAGCAGCTGTTACAAACAGATTTTTCTTTTTCCGCAAACAGTGAGGTTATAATATAGCAATTCAGTCATGCAGGGAGAAACTGAACAGAGACATGGGCGACAGTTTAATTTTTAAAAGCTGCCATGTCTTTCCAGGTAACACAGTTGGACACTGTTTTAGTCAGGGAGCTTCAGGAAACTTAAACCTAATAGATATGCAAATTAAAAATAATAAAAAACCTAACACAAAACAACAACAAAACAACAAAAAACACCTTTCTCATCTTGGCTTTCATGTCTGTGTAGATTGCCTTCTGCTGTATTTGAAAAATACTGCATTTTGTCTTATCTTCTTTCTTTTTCTATTTTATTTTTGTGTTGAAGCCTCTACAGTGTATGAATTTCAGTAAAAAGATTTTTTCTTTCAGTGACTTTTCAGTTGGCATTTTCATTTAGTATAACTCAACAGGAGGTTCATGTTTCTTTCACAAAATTAAATGAAAAGGTTAGACAATTCAGCTATTGAAATAGTGACTTTAAAGCCTGAAAACATTTCAAATCATTGTCTTAGCCAAGAAAAGAAACAACTGGATTATAGGATGTTTTCACTGTGTGTAGAAGGACATTCTGAATACAGTGAATACTGTACATAATGTTAGCAATTTTACCACAACTTTGTTTTGTTTCTAGTCCTTACAGGCAACTTCTGTAAAATACATTTAATTTTACCTTAAGAAGCCAGAAAGATGCTGGTAAAAGCTGTAGATGGAATATTCAAAGAACATGTGGACGAATAGAATTTTAATCATCCAAACATTATATAATTAGAACTAATTGACATTTCAACAGCATCCATGTGGAAGTATAGCTCTCCTCTTTTTGTAAGGGAATATACAAAATAAGACACGATAACATAATTTTGACAATGTTTGTTATTTCTTTGGATACATTCTGACTGATTTAATGAGAAATATCAGTAAGAGTAGTGTTAATATTTTGCAAATCTGAAAAAGTTCATTTATATCCTTTCTGTTCTAATAATTTTTTAATCTGCCTAGTTCTGCTAGTTGAAGATGAGCCCATGTTTTCAGTTGTTTATACCCCTGACAGGAAAGAAGATTGATGTGTTTGGGTGTTATGTCTTCATTTAATGATGGAGACCTGAATGCTACCAAACCTTCTGGGCTAAAAAGTGAAATTCATACTTTACTCTTGCTTTCTAACCTTTCTTTCCTTCCTCTACTTGCTGCTGTTTCTTATCAACAAAACCAATTCAGCTAAGGACAAAAAGCACCTGTAGCACTGTTTATCTTGCACCTCTCTACTCCATGTTATTAAGTCTGTCATAGCCATGCAGTCATGCCAATCCTTGTTTTTTGCTGCAAAGATGTAGGTAAAATGTCATTCCTTCTGCTTACTGTAGGGAGTCTATGTGCTAATTTAGTTACAAAATACATTCTTTGCATCCTAGAAGAAATAAATATTGCAAAACTGTTTGTGTGAGCTCATTGGTGAATCCTTGATTAGAAAGATTTACTCAGTAATAGTCTGACAAAGGCTCCCAAGCAATCACATTTGGTGAAAAAGAAATAATGTCATACTGAGAAAGGATGCAATTATTCTACACTCTAGCTTATGCTAGAGTGCACTATTCTTTGTGAAGTCGGCTTTGAGTGACTTTTAACGTACAGCACAATCAATACTCATTTGTTTAGGCAGAAACAACCTGGAGGTACCCAGAGCTGGAACTCTTCAAAGAAAGAGGGATCAGCTCTGAGTGCTGTGGAACAAAATAGTGAGAGTTTTTTGAATGGCGGCTTCCCATTTCCACTACAGACTATTTGAAGCACCAGATGCTTTATGGGTTTTGACTCCAAATAGTTGAGACACAAATCATTATCTTGATTGTCCTGCCTTCTTGTCCACTGCTGCCTCATCTTGCTATTATGTTCCTAGCTAGTATGCTAGACTCTATATTCTTTAAGACTTGATGTTTAGCAATTACTGGTTCACAGCGTAGTATACTCGCTTTGAGGATAAGAACTCTATAAGCTTTTGTAATTGCCTAGGTGTACGAGGGGAAAAAAAAGAATGTCCTTGGATTCCAGCTATTATCAGAACTACTCTATGTTGAAAACATCAGTGAAAGACTGTTTGACATATCCTTACCTAAATAAAGGATATAAATACGGGATGTTTGTCTTAGGTGCACAGAGAGGTACTGTGTATGCTGGCTTTCCACTAGGACGCGATCCCTTTCCTGTTAAAAAGTCATTAATGTGGCACTGTACTGGTACTACGGAAGTCCAGCACAAAAGCAGGCTCTACTACTGCTAGCACTGTATGCTGACGTGGCTAAATGGCTTCTTGGCTCATACATCAGTGCAGTGGTATATCAGCAATAATCATAAAGAAATGCTTCCCAACAGTCTCATTTCTCTGATAAATGAAGGAGCCCATGGGGACAGCATGGCTGTACTTTCTATTTCGTCATGTGTCTTTATTTATTTATAAAATTGGAGGGGGGTTAATTCTGAGTTATATCTTTATGAATAAATATTGTCTCCTTTACAAGATAAAACTGGAACGTGGAACTGCTGAACTTAATTAGCAATTCATAGACAGTATTATATCTTATGTTCTTCTTTTGAACATGATAATCTTTGAGGTGTGCATAGATATAAACTCTCACAGCAAACTTTTCATTTAGCAACTACATGAATGTGCAGCTAAGCACAATGCTTAAATTAAAAGTAGCACAAACAGCTGTCAGCAATTCTTTTGTTGCTGTCTATTTTCAAATACTGTATTGTTTCATTTTTCTGTCACGGTATGGTTTCCTATGTTTAGCATTTACCTAGAATTTTATTGACCAAGATTTCAAAGAATTGCCTTTTTTTTTTTTTTTCCTAGATGTGAAATGGAAGCTTCATCCAAAATATCAGCATGTAATTGGGCCATAATCTATTTTTCAAATGGAGCACAAAATTAGTTTCCTCTGGTACTGAGGGTGACAAACAGGAACTGTGTGGAGGGCTGTTGATTGAATTGAACAGATTGTGTGCCAGCACAGGGGGGTGTTCCTGAAACTTTACTAACAACAGAATGGTTGGGCTAACAGCAGGCTAGTTCACAGAAGAAACTGCCATGGTTTTTGGGGATAATTTTTTTACTCTGTTCATAGGACACTGTTGCCTACCAGATTACCCTGTGAGTCTTAATAAGATAAGAAGCATAATAGTATTCAATAATAATCTTTTAAGCTTTTGTGCAATTACCATCCATGTTGATCAATTTGTAGAGAGGCAGAATCTTTTACTATGACTTGATGTACATAACTGTTTCTGTTAAAGAACATTAAGAAGTGGCTTAGGTTTGTAGCTGTTGTCACTGTGCTAGTGGACCAAGTAGTTAGAGGTCATCTAATCCCTTTCAGCCTGAATCTGTGGTATGGCTATGGTTGGGAATGTGGTGCATGGAAACCAGAAAGGAAATTTTTTAAATACAAGAGCATCCAATTAGAATAACATTTTCTGTTGCAAAATTCAGTAAGAATGTCTGCATTGCAGTGCTTGCAAGAAGCTGCAACTAAAATAACAGAAGTTGTTGTGTCAGAATTTCATGCTAATATGTTGTCCTATTGCCTTTTCTAAGCACAGGGTAGGAAATGGCACAGTAAAGCATCTGTGTGTGATATATGCAGAGTTTTTAGGACCCTCCACAGTGTTCACCTAATTTATGGTAAGTTAATTAATTAGTGCAGGTTCCAGTGGAATGGAACACTATCTCTGAATTTGGTTTTCTGTCTCTGCTGTCACATTATATTCTGAAGAAAGACAACTGAAGTCCTATCGCTTGAATCTAAATTATCTCTCTACAGCATTTTTTCCAAGTTTACAAAAATAGTGCTCTATTTTTCATCCGCTATCTGTCATAATCTTGTATCTTGCTTCGTATCCTCCACTGCATCTGTAATAAAACTTCGGCACATAAAATGCAGTAAAATGCATCCTAGTGGTATAGGATTCACAGCATTGAGAATGGTAGCTAAGGGTACAAGCTACTGAAGGAATACAGAGGCATAAACTGATTCTGTTACTCAGTACTGCAGTGCTACAAAGGCAGCTGAACTGGGTGCCCAGCTGGAGGTGTTTACAATACCTTTGAGCTTTGCTCATTTTAAACAGGTTCTAGCACTTACAGTTTTCTGAAGCACTCTGACACCACGTTTAAGCTATTTCCACACAAGTGGAGCCCAGTGGTTCCCTGTTTCTAGCACCAGCAAAAAGCTTAGCGGTTACATGCGAGCTTTGTAAGATTCCAAACAAAGCACCAGATACAGAGATGTTCCCAGGATTTCATGACCATGCGTGCTTTCCAGGCCTCAGCTTCCCCTTTCTGTTCTTCAGGCATGTGTTTGCTGGATTATTCCTCTTCTCCCTTCTCTTTGGAACCTGGAATTTTTCTCCTTCACAATTTCTAAGTACGGTAATGATTTGTATTTGTAACTTCTACTCTTGCATTATTTTTTTTTTTGGTGGGAAAAATATTTTTCAGAATTAAAGGCAAAAACATAAACCCAATTGGCACAAAAAGAAAGCTCAGCAAGCTTTTTGCTCAAGTTGCTGATTGATTACATCCCAACAAGGAGGCGGTGTGCTTGCGACAGCAGTGGATCAGGCACGATGAGGGGGCAAAACGTTTGCATGTAGGGCAATGAAAGAAAGATATCTCTGTAGAGCGGATAGCAGAGTTATGTGCAGGAATTTTGTCAGCTGATAAAACCACTGTAGGCCTCAAACGAGGAATGGTTCTAGGAAAAACCAGGAATCAGGGATGTCATATAGATTGGTAAGATATGCAGGATTCCTGCTCTGTTTCTGAACCTGCACTGTAACCTGCAACAACACAGGAAGCAGCAGGGGTTGAATGAGAAAAGAGATTTGTTCCCAAGCAATGATTATTTTGGAAGTTCTTGTGAAAAACTGCGAGTGTGTGACCACTATTGCCTATATCAAGAAAACATGCTATCAGCTGAACTTCATTCCTTAACAATCATTATGCCTATTTACATGTTTCTATTACTGGTCAAAAAAATGAGGTAACTATGGAAACACAGGAACATCATCCAGCATTGTCTTCATTCATCTTTAATTTTTAACACTATTGAGTCTAGTGAATGGTGCTTGATAGGTGGAAAAAGAATTTCTCGATGTCCTTTTCTTATTGTGTAACAGATGCAAATGAAGTTAGATGTAAACATTAAGCCAGATTTGATTTTAAATACTTTTTAAGGATGTGAAAGGAACTCATGACGTTCCTACTGCATTATATTTTTTTCCAATCGTTGTGAAAATTAAATCTTTCTCACTCTCTGTCAACTGAATCATGGGTAGCTCAATTCCTGAAATGTGGGAAGGATGGTCATGGCACTCAGCGTGGTAAATGCTAGTTCAGTTTTTTTTTTGAGTACCTGAAGACATGTTACTGCACTCTACTATGGAGAACCATGTTTTTGAAAGTCCCAGCAACTGAAGGTGTTGTGAGAACTGCTTGATTTGCATGCCTTGAGAATTATGGTTGCATTCTTAGATTTTGAAGTATTGATTTACGAGTTGAACATTGAAAATCAATCTTGCATGTCTTTGCCAGCTGCTTTATCTAAAATTGAAACTTAATCTTATAAGGAAAAGTGTCCATCTTCTTATTGGACTGTGTGAGTTCATGCTGCTGGTGAAAGGCAAAGGTGTTATTGAAACGCGTTTTTCTTAGATTGATATTAGCAGGGGCACACAAATAACAATTGATGTCATGGGTAAAAATAATGTCCTAAGGTTTTCCTCTTCCCTTTCTCTACCCTCTTTTTTTGTTTATCTCCAAAATTTTCACAACAGTAAATTTAATTTCACTGGCAATTGATATCTAATACTGCGAATCCAGCAGAATTCTGTAAGCAGAACTTGACAGAATGGGGACACTCATTTAGAGGGGGGGGGGAAAAAGAAGTCATGTACCACTTCTTTAAAAAAAATTTTCCTCTCTAAAAGCATTGCAAGATTTCTTTTGGGAACACTAGTTGTTTTAAATCAAAGTGGCAGATACTTTGCATATGCATATGGCCTGAATAGGATTTCTTTTCAAAATTGTCTTTCTGTAATGAATGTCCACTGCAAACATTTTAATATCTGAAAATCATATTGTCCATGATACTATTATACAAAGCACAGAATATTTTTAATATGTATAAGATATTATACATAGCCAATTCATAAGGATATCAGTCTTATGCTAGTTGTATGTAAAGTGCATTGCTAGTGAAATCTCTTAGTCTCTTGCATTCTTTATGATAACTTCATATAGAACTTCATAATTTCACCTGGAACTTATCCTAACCACATGAAACAAAATCAAACCTCATTCATAATTCATCTATTTTTGCTATAGTAATTGAGAATGCCAATTTTCCATTTAAATAGTAGCAGAAAATGTGTTAAAGGTTAATTCCTCTCCAGCAAAGACAGTTGCAGGTTTTTGACATTCGTTTTTGCTTGGCTTTCATTCTGTCTTGGGACAAGCAAATGTTTGTGAAGCTTTTTTTGGAGCAATTTTATGTCAGATGGTAACTAACTACTGTGAGAACTCAAATAATGGAGAAATTATTTAAAATCTCATCTCTCATAGTCGTGCCAAGACTGTTAATCAGCTTTTCAAATCTCTGACAAATGTTCTTAATACCAAATTGTTGGTATTCTTTAACTGATTTTTCTTAGTCTTTCCATCAAGAGCTGTTCCATTTGGATGGATCAATGATGTGATCGCATCTCCCACATCATGATCACGCTGATCATCACTACAACTGTTTTGGAGTAGATTTACTTTTTGTCTATTCTAATAGTAATGCTTGAAGAATTAAATTTGAAGGATTACTACTCTCCATGTAATTATTATCCTCACCTGAAATGTGATGGAACTCGGTTTCCAATGTGGAGCTCTTTAAGAAATTTCTTCCCAGATCTTGACCAGAATGGTTTCCATGGGAAAAAAATTATGAAAAATATTCTGAGTGTTTTATTGAAGTAATTATGTTTTGGCACTTTTTTTTCCCCCTACGAATCAGTATCTGACAAAGAAAATAACATCAAAAAATAATTTCTGCCAGATTCCAGTCTCCAGGTAAATCACACATATATTTTCCTGTAACAAGAATGATGAAAATAAGATACTTTTTTTTTGGTTTGATTTTTTTGTGTGTATTTGCTTTATTTTAGTTAAAAAACAAAGTCCTTAGCATCTGTTGTCCCAACTCTAGTTTGAAATAGGTGAAAAACCCACTGTATATAGAAAGAATGAGATGAATCCAAAGGAAGGTTAACTTTCTACAGGAGTGTTCGATTTCTCAAAATTATATTTCTCAATAACTGTGCATCTAGCTACAGTTTTGTGCGGAAGTAAAAATCAAATTATATCTAATTACAATGTACAGGACAATATGTGTATGTCCCATTTAATTACTAGTGAGAATAAATTAATTATGGATGAATGAGGAACAGAATGTAGATAAGGAACATGATGCCTTTGTCTAGTGATACCAGTGTATCTGACTGATATGTTAATGCAACATATGCTTATTATGATGGATTTTACTGAAGTGCTATCAATTCAATTATGTAAGTAACAGCACAGAAGTGGAAATGAAATAATAACGTGCTGCCTGCTAGCGAATTTCTTCCCTCTCTTAGGACAATAAACAGCAGTATAATAACTTCATGCAAAGAAAAAATTGTAGTTTGAGGTCAACTCAAAATGTGTAATCTTGCTTGTGCATCCAGGACTTGTTTTGCAGAGACAGATTACAGAATGTGCTTGTCCATGTCACAGGCTGCCACACACTGCATTAGGGCTTTCCTTTTCCTGTACAGCTTTCCATGAAGTCCTTATAGCTGCCACAATTATTTTCCCCCTGGCATGCAGTAGCTGCTTTGTGGCTTTCTTACAAATGTTGAGTGGTCTTGGGAAGAGACTGTCAAAACTTTAAACAAATAAATAATAAAAAAAATCAATGTTAAGTGTCACATCTTAATTTTCATGAGAGTCTGAGAAATGCCTGTTAAGAGAGAAGGGAGGAGACACTTCACAAAAAAAAAAAGGTTAGGGACAGCAGTCACTGCACTGCTTGGCAGTGTGCTTAACTATCTCACCCTGTAGAAAACAGACCGGCCTATCTGCATGCATGGGGAACCTCATTCTTCAGAAAATGGCACCAGAGTGCGTATATGCTGATATTTTTAATATGGGCAGCCTTGCAGGAGGTTAGAATCCAGCAGATATATAAGTAAGAGTCTGATTCCAGAGCTGTCCTGTAAATGGAATGATGGCGAGTCTTTACTGATGGAAGTTCAAGGTTTTCCTCAAAGGCTGTTCACAGGGTGGGACCGAGAACTGGCTTGTGGTGAGTGTCTGCTTCAATTTTAAGCACTTGGGGGTGACAATGCAACTTTTAATCAAAAATGTGGTTTGCTACAAATTGTTATTCTGTTTAAATGGAAAAGAATTTAAATTGTTAGGATAGACTAGAATCTAGGCCTAAGACAAGGGTTTAACTATGTGTCAGGAGAGACACCTGAGAGGTGGTGTCAGCCCTGTTTCTGTATGGGGCCTGGATTAATTCTGGAAGGTGTAGGTTTTTTTTTTTTTTTTTTTTTTTACAATTTTAGGAAACAGAAAATTAATTGGATGCTCTAAGTCTAAGAGGAATTCTTTTATTTGAAGAAAATAGTGGCATAAGAGTATGTGAGGCCTAGCTGCCTTTTAGCTCACTATCGGTGAGGCCTAGCTAGTCTTTTGAATGCAGTCCTTGGAGTACAAGATTGTCTTCTTTAGCAATTATGATGATGATATGTCGTCTTTAGCAGTTGTTTTTTAGTCATTGCAGTGCTAACTGGCAACCAACATAGTACAAGAACCACTTCAAAAATGAAATAGGTGCTTGTAAAATACTGTGAAAAGCTTTCACGCAAAGTCCAGTAAAAAGTGAAAAGTATTACTATTACTGAGACTGTTCATTTTAGCTGTTGGATATGATTTTGTATTGTTTTGGTGATACTTTCTAAATAGTTCTCAAAGTGTTTTTAACAGATGGTATACCCCTAGCATTTGCTACACGATTCTGAGAATACTTTGTTGCTGTTTCAATTCAAAATGCCCTGCTAAGATAATGAGATCTTAATGATATCTAATTATTCTTTTCTCAATTTTAATTTCTCTCATGTAATACAACTTACTTTCACCAGAACACCAGCAAAAGAAATTGGCTTCAAAATTGGCTAATTTCATTTTTATTCCTGAAAACATCTAACTACTTTTTATCAAGCTTTCTTGAGCACATTTTAAATCAACATGTTTACTTGTTACACTGATCACTAACAATCAATCTAAATAGTCTTAATTGCCCTCTGCTTGGAGGACATTAATCTCAGCCTTTCTTGCAAGGGCCTGTATCAAGTTGTTGTCTTCCCTCATGTAATGAACTACAGCAAATAAAGTTTTGGCTGACTCCACAGGCAGGGACATTTCACCAGCAACCAAAAACCAGTTAAGTTTAAACTTCCATGAATCAGCCCTTTGATCAGCAGGGTCCCATGTCTCTGGCAACAGCTCTTGCCTGGGGTAGGGTGTTGCTCTCCTGTGCTTCACAGCCACAAGTTCATTAACTCATTCTAGAAAGATGATCAAAGATGCAGATTGCTGAGGAAGAAAAGAACTAGCATGGCTAGAGAGAGAGGGAAGGGAGGTCTTTCCCCTGGTTTGGTCTTTTCTCTCTGGTAATATAATGCATCTTAAGGAGCTAGGTCAAAATTCAGTCTGTTGCTGTTGATGAAAATCCTTCTAACAATGCTTCGTTCTGTTTCTCATTTCCTTGTACCTCTGAGATGTCTTACTGAATATGCGCAAGGCATTTTTTCTTCTTCTGAAGTATAATGAATGACATGTCTAAATATATATCTTTCATCAGTATTTCTAAACTTGCACCCATGAGTTTTCTAGCCAGTTATGCAATTGAACCAGGAGACCTTCAGTAGGCTGAAGTGATGATAGTGGAAGAAAGTCACTGTACTTCTACATTAATCTTCTGTCTAAAAAAGCATGGTTCTGTTTGGAAAAGATAGCAGGAAAATTTTAAAAACAGGATCCTTTTATTCCACGTGGCTTGTGTAGTAAATTAAATGTATATTCTATTGCAACAAATAAGGATCTGATTAGTACCCTTAAATAGAATATTTGCAGCTCAGCTGCAAGTGAAGCTTTAGACAAATCCATGTTCAGGGGGAAAAAGATATATGACGAATGTAATGCACCAAAATTGACTGAAATTGGAGGCTATAAATAAGGAAACAGTTATTTCACTTGTCTGAGGACTACATGACTAGAGAGATTGCACAGCACAAAGGTCATTCACCACATATATTTTGTTCTTAGTTAAATAACAATGACAAAGGAAACTACTTAGGAAAGATGAGATTTTCATGGTACAAAGAACTATGTCTGATATATAGCAGAGATATTGAAAAAGAAGAAAAGGAATACAGTCTTGGCTATGTGATCTGGGCCTGCTCAGGATGATTAGAGGTTTCAGTGACAATCCAGGCTTTAAAATGCTTTTAGTTTCTTGTATACTGAAAACCAGGATGCTTTTCTCTGTTTGAGGAAACCTGTACAAAAAAAAAAAGAAATAATACTTATGTTTTCTCCTTTACCCTGTGCTGGGATAAAAATGTGTACTAAAGTGTATGCTGATAATTGTAGGTGGACTTAATCTTTTTAATTTATTCCTTCTCAAGTATCTTTTTGGCTTTTTTCTCTAAGCAAGCTGTGAACTTGGTGATATTTCTCTAGTTTAGGACAACAATTGGGCATTATCGGTCATGTCTTATAGCCCAACATTAAGAATCACTCATTTTGGGGAAAACAAAACAACTGAATGCCTTTTAGAGGACTAACACTACTTAGAGAGGTGACATAAGTGTGAACATTATACCTTCAATGGTAGCACAGAATTTCCCGCCCCATCCTTTAACTTATAGGACTTCTTGAAAGTGATCGTTATTAAACTGCATTTGCTGCAATAAAACTTTCCTGTAGCATGGGGACTGAGAAAATGATTGACATAAGATGGTGGCGTAGCAGTGTTGTGTGCTATAATTGAACTCAGAGCATTTTTTTTGTCTGATTTTCAGGTATTTTTGTAGCAAAATGTCTTGTTAGTTAATACTAAATGATGAGGTGACTAACTGTTTTCTAGTTTGGGCTGAATTTGAGGAATATTAACTAATCTATGTTGTGAAGCTAAATTAAGAGGAGAATAAATCAAACTCTTGACTTTGAACTTGGAGCTGTGTAATGGTGCCTGTGCAACCACAGAATGGGAATCTCACAGTAAATTGCAAAAGGTTTGGCAAAATGAGAACTTCACATAATATTCTGGACTTGTATAAAAAGAGCAGGAGGGATTCCTTTTTGTAATGTCAACCCTGTTGATCATGTGATAAACAGACTGTGATGTGTTTGCTACGGAATTTCCCCCCCTCCCCATACTAGCTTATCCCTGAAAACTTCAAAACGTTTGTTTCAAAGCTGATTGTTTCACATCTTTGAGAAGTGTACAGTCCAAATTTGTGGGTGTTTGGAACAGGATTTTTGCCCATTTTCAGAGTAATATTAGCGATATTTCATAGTTCACGCTAGCAATTGCTATTTTTTTCTTCTGTTCTTAATAAACAAAACAGGAAAGCAAAAAAAAAAAAAATCAACTTTCTGACAGAAGTTTGAAGTCTTCTGACATGGTTCCTGGGGCTGTTTAAACCAGCAGGAGAAGCTGATGGAGTTGCATGTCTTTGTAGAAAGCTGTTTTCAACAGAATTGTAGAAAATCATGTTGCTTTGAGCACAATATGGATAGATAAAGATAGAAACTTCAAGCTGTTAGTAAAGACACTTTGAGTCAGTGCTCAATGTAAAACGTATTTCAGGTTTTAGTTGTGTTCAGTTAATAAGGAAGCAATCAAATTTCAGCACACACGCACACCTTGTCTAGTTGTGGAAAGGAGTGGAGGCAAAGAGACGGTAGTAATGGCAGTCCTGCCTTCACCTCTGCAGGTCTTGCATACCTTTCTGCTTGGATGATAAGGAGTGTCTGTGTTTACCTGTAGAAGTAGCCCTGTGGCGTCAGGGAGAAGCCTGATGGTTGGTTGCATCTACCTTGACAGACATAGGGTGATGGGCATGTTAAGTGTTAACCAGAGTGTGAGTGTAAATAAGAAAACAAGGGTTGGGAAAGAACAGAAAATTAGTTGTAAAGGTATATGAGAAGAAAACTGTCAAAAAGATCTTTTCCCTTCCCACTTACCCAACTTGCCTGCCATATTTAGTTAATGAGTTAAATAATTTTCTCAAGGCTACACAAGATTTCTGTAATGGAGGTGATATCTTGACTTGTAGCTTCACAATTCTATTGCTGTAAGTTCCTTCTGGAGTTTGCATGGTTTATTTGAATTTTGGAGCTACTATCAGTAGCTAAGGGCACTTAACATTCCTACTTGATTCTCAGTAATCTAGAGACAAAACCTTAGTGCTTCATCTTTAAAACATTGCAACAGCCTTGAAAAGGATGGGGCATTACCTCACTGTATCTGTAGACAACAGAAAATCAGAAAGGAACAAAGTAAAAATTGCATTTTAAGTTACAGAGAAAATTTGATTCTGCTATCTCCTCCTATCCACATAACAAAGACCAGAGTATTGCTATTCACACACATGAAGACAGGTGTTGTTTTTTTCCTGTTTGTTGCTGCTGCTTTACTAAAATAGTGCTATAATCTGTGCCTAAACAGAAGCTTCTCCTTGACGCTGAGTTACTGATAATGGAAGGAAAAAAAAAAGATCCAAGAAACGCAATCTGCATCACTTTTAGTGCTTTTCTTTTACAGGGGCTTATTTGATTGGAAACCTGCATTTTCACTGAAGTGTTTTATAGGTTTGCCAAGATTTCTGAATGGTTCTCTGGGGGTGTTTGTTTTTTTGGGGTGGGTTGGTGGGGGGAGGGATGGGTCTGGGGAGAGGTGCATGAAGGCAGGTTGGCTTTCCCTACCTATTATGCAGTTTTATAAGCAGAGTACCTGAAATAGAACACGGATGGTTCACGCTAAGTTCTAGCATGAGTTACTAAAATAATTAAAAATAATAATAATAAATCTGTGCATGTAGTTGCAGCAGGTTCTTGTCCCTGGATTTTCCCTGGAATCAGAGGTGGGAAGGGGTGAGAGCCTGCTGACTGATTTTGGTTTCAGAACAAAGCTCTCTTGGGTTCTCTTCTGAAAGGGGAAAAGAAATAGAGAGTTGGTTCCCCCTCCCACTACTCATTTGCATTGTAAAATAAGTCTGGTATGGTTTATAGTGGATGTTGATGGTGTTTCTTTTGGTGGCATTTGTCCTCCAAAATGCCCCTAATGCTGAAGTGGCCTGCTATGTAGATTACATAGAAAGTCTGTTAGTCTCTAGCCATGAAATGTTAGTAGCTTGTTGCAACTACTGCCGATTTAAGTGCTTCTTTTAATCTTTATCTCTTCAGACTAGAAAAAAAAAACATATTTCAAAAACATATCTTGCACCTAAATATATAATTTAAAACCTTTTCAAAAATTGCTAAAAAAGTGTGTGGTTTATGAAGAAGTTTGAACTTCAAGAGATTTTCAGATTTAGACAGGGATTTTTAAAAATGTTTTCAATGCTACCCACTTTTTTTTTCTTTTTTTGCCAGAAGAAGAATCCTTTTTTTTTAAATAGGATGGAAGACAGTTTGGATAGAAGTGTGTCATCAGGTTTGCATGAAGGAATGTTTAAGGGAACAGAAGTTAGCGCAGAAGATTTAATGTCTCTATGAGTAATTAACATCAACAATACTGGAATGTACCAGACTGAGTGGCAAGAACACCTACACTTCTGCCACCATGCAAAGACTTTTGTTTGTTTTGTGTCTTTTCATCGTTTTGTTTTCCCAGTCTGCTCCTATAGCTTTTACTGTGAAAGGGAACTACTTGATAGCAGTGCAGTCTTTTTACTTCATTATTATGCATAGTTCACAAAAGGTACTGGGAATACATGCACTAGTTTCTTCTTTCTTCGTGTTATTTTTGCTCCCTTAACGCATTTTCAAAAATAATTTTCTAAACATTGTTTTTCAGTGCAGAGTTTTTTTCCCCACTATTTCAATAATATCCCAGCATGCTGCTAACAAAACCAAATGCAATTTCAAGAAAGTGTTCCTATGCTGTGAAAAGATTCAGTATGAGGTCTTTGAACTCCCCAACATAGACAACAAAAATTTCACCTTCTTTAATTACTGCCAACACACAGTGTATGATTCTCTTTAATAAAGCAGACATTTTTTTTTTTCCCCTAGGAGCTACACCTGCATTTTAAAGAGTTGCATAACAAATGTATTTCACCAGAATTTGAAAGGTGTTTGTAGAGTGTTTTATCATCAGTAGCACCTTTCAACTTGGAATGCTGTTGAAAGACCAAAAAAAAGTATAGGTTAAGAGATCCAAATATAGAGAAAATGGTTAGCTTAGTATTGTTTAAAAAGTCTCTTTAAATTTATTTGTTGATTGGTTGTCTACTTCTGCTGTTTTCCTGAGAGGATTTGACATTGTTGCTGTCCCTTTCAATTCTGTTCTTTGCCTGCCCAGCTATAGTCAAATGTTAACTTCCATAGAATTTAGTGATTTTTGGACCTAAGGAAACTATTTTTTGTAGTTAATTAGACAAAGTAACCTGTGTTATCACCATATCTTAATGAAGCAGAAAGGAGTTTAAACTATATTTCTTCCTTCCCAAAGAATTAATGAACGTTGCTGTAAGATGTGTTTCTGAGTCACTAATTAGCATGTGAAATAATTACAGGTATTATTGTCAGCTATTTAAGCCCCTCTGCAAAACTTAAGATTAATTTCGTATTTAATAAACTTCAGCATGTGGCCCGCATACCCTACAGACTATTTTTGTATTGGTATTCTTACATGTGCTTGGGACTTGATGTGCATAAGTGTATTGCTGGCAAGGTCTTATTGTGGGGTCTGGTCTCGCAGCGATGTCTTTTCTCAGACCGTAAGCTCTAGGGATGGCTGTGGTTTGGGAAAAAAAGCTGGGGATCTGCCCAAGAGTTCACTTAGCTTGGCACACCGCCTCCACCTGTGGCCTTCAGGAAGCATGCAGGGAAGGCTAAACCTGCAGTCACCCAGACACCAAGGAATACTTTTCCAGTGCGTTCTTGCAACCCTCAAAAATTTGTGGCTCAAGGCTTCATTAGCTAGAAATAGAATCTTTGTATTGTGTTACACAACTGTTTCTGCCCTGAAATTGTGCAGTGACTTCTTGAATTCATACAAAATATTAGCTTTCACAGCATCCTATGGCATGGAATTTATAGATTGATTGCACATTATATGAGGAGACAGAGCTTGGTTTGAGCCTGTTGCTTCTTAGTTTTAGTGCTATCTGCTTCTTTTATTTGAAGATAAAATGAGTGATCACTTCCTGTTAACTGCTCCTGATTTGTAGACTTATATCAAAGTTACATCCATAAAGTCTCTTACACTGTGTCCTACTGTATTCGGACTGCCTTTAAATAAAAAACAGTTTTGTGTGTCTCATCCCCCTCGTCTTTTCTTTTTTAGCTCTTTGTCATTGCACCTGCAATTTTGTCACAGCAGAGCAGCGTGGGGACGTTCTGTATTTTGTTCTCAACTTTGCATTTTAATTTGTCTGATTCCTGCTGACCTATGACTAGTTGTTTTCATAAAGTCTAGTCTTATGTCCTGAATGGCCTGATTTAGCTTACCACCTCTCATTGTGGATGTTGAAATTGGGAATGTGGGGCTCTTCTCCTGCCTTGCTTAATACCATGCTTTGTAATTTATGGAGTTCTGTGTAAATAAAGACTGTAGCACGACCTGTAGTCTAAAGATGTCATGGGAGCACTTTAAGGCAAGTGTGCTTTATGGTCTTGTTTAGCTGGGTAAATCCCGTAATTTACATAATACATAATTGTTGAGTGAGTCTTCTGCTTGTTTTATTCTTACGGTTTGTTAAGGTCTGTCTCAGCTGAGTGCTGTTGTTTGAGTGGCATTTCCACAAAACTCCTACACAAACTGACTGTTGAACTGGCTCTGCTGGAAGAAAGAAGGCTCAGCTGCCTTCTCTCTGCATCAGGCATGATGCCAGAAAAGTCCCTTAGGAGCTGGGCAGATACTTCACATTTCACTGCATAGATGTTGCAGGGTGACAAAGAGCAGGTCAGTTCAGGGGTAAGCACAGAGGTGTGGACAGGTAGGTTCCTAGGACTGTGGGTATGCTGCTGTATGGTTTAGAGGATGGACTGCAGTTTGCCTGAGACGTGCAAGTGCTGATGGCATTTGTGTGTCCAACGCCAAATATAAGCACTCTCTTGAGCACAAACTCCTCCCCTAAGCAATCCAGTTTGGACCTGGATGCAGAGTTCTCCAGTAACAGCATAAAGTCTGATTGCTTAGGCTTCATTTTTATTGATAATAGACAGGTACAGGCTTTTATTATTTGTTTGGGGATGTTTATTATTTTTATCCAGTTATTTCTTTCTTCATCCCAAAGAAACTGTCACATCTTGAGAGTTCAATTTTATCACTTTGTAAACGGTGCTCCTGCATTTAGTCAAATCTGAGCTGAGAACCTCTTACCCCTTTTGTGAACTTGTTTGACCAAGAGCAGCGATCTGAATACAGGGGGGTGGAGGCCTGACTTTTGGTTTCTTTGGTAACATTTCTTGTTTGAAGTCTTCTGCTTGAAGGCTTCTTGAGTACTTGGTGAGCAAAGTCATAGGGATAAGCAGCAGAAACATCTGTTGATGACATCAGTGAATTTAACATGGCATTCTGAGTGTGTATGTGCGTGGATTTTTTTATTTCCTGAATGTTCTAGTTCTTTAATTCAGTGAGGCATAAATATGCAATGTTATATTTAGGATGCATATCTTACATGTCAACATCCTTTCCTTTTTGGGGGAGACAAACACATCTATATGCTGCTTGCGTATCATTATTTGAAGCAGAGAAAGGGTGCCCTATCTTTGAAGCAATTTTTTGCAGTCCTTAAGCACATCTTAAAACCAAGAACATCAGACTTCATCTTGCATACAGTCCTTCTGTTAATAGTAATGTTGAAACAATTTCTAATACGTAAGGAGAATAACTAATTGATATAATTCTGAATGTTAAAATCTGTCATGTTGCTGCTATAATTTAAGTTAAAAAAAAAAAAGATAGTGACCTCAATGAAATCCAAGTGTTTTCTCTAGATATGTCGTAGTAGTAGGACACCCCCCACCCCCCAAAAAAAACAAAACAAAACAACTTAGGATTTTAACATATTTTGATGGGAAAAAAATAGTATAGAGACAGTAAAGAAAGCTTTCTTTCCTTTGATCCATTGAATATAAAAGTCAAACTATAAAGCAAACCAATAACATGCAAGAAAAAGCTGGGTGGGTTGATTGAACACAGCAAACAAAATCTGTTTTGTAGGACTGGAGTATACTATTACATAAGCATAAAAAATTTATAAGCGCTAACCAGAGAGACAAAGTACCAAATCATGACTGTTCCTGGGCTGATATGGAGTTATACTAAATGGGCTGTGTTCTGATAATTAAATCTAATGGTTGCAGAATTGTCTCCAAACAAACAAGGTCAAATATAGACATACAAAATGGTACAGAAATAAACAGTCATCCTCTGATGCAGACAATAAACATGATGGACTAAGTCCATAGAACTTTTTAGCTGTGTTGTTGTCCCTGTCAACAGATAACCTAAGGATGTCTTCTCGGTCTCTGGAGGTTGCTTAAATCCCACAGGTTTGGCTAAAGGCGCAGGTGACCTCCCATGTCCCACTGCGGTGGAAGCTAACTCCAAAAGCTTAATGCACCCAGCATTCCTGTGGTCCTCAGGGGAAGCTATTTCTTTAGGGAAATTTCTAGAGAGAAATCCTCGCCAAGTGTTGCAGAAAGCATAAGTGTTCAGCTCCTGACAAATTCCTTTGAACCAATGCTCTTGGTCTAACAGATCAGGTTTAAATTCCTGTTTCTGTCCATTTGAGTCTGGCACTAGAATTAGTGGGAAGTGGGTCTGTAGGAGTGTACTGACAATGTGGTAACTTTGCCAAGTTGCAACAAGTATAACCTTCAGATGCCTTCATATCGAGCCAAAGGTGAGGGATTTTCCTGTGCTACTGATTAATATGCAAAATATTGGGTAGTGTAATTTTTTTGGTCTTGTCAAGCTGTTGAAAACTAATTGTGTAAACTGAAGCAAAAGCTAGAGCATAGACTTCTTTTCCCCTAGTCTTTCACTAGCTTTGTATCTCTGAGTCTGTAAGATTTCATGGTTTGACAGATAACTCTCCTTCTGCATTGAACAAGAAACCTTTCCAGATTTTTTTTGTCCAGGGCCCATGGGATTGTAAATATCCCATTCGTTTAAATGTTCCCTAACCGACCCTTCGATGCCGAGAACAAAATATTATCCATACTGAAGTTTTGAATTATGTTACTGCAGCAGAATTTGTATTTCAGCTTTGACCTGAAGGGTAATAGGACAGATTATTCGCAACAGCGAGATAAAATACCAATTGATCTCAGGAGTGTTGCTACGAATGAAGGACTTTTAGTGAATGATGGTGAAGTCTGAGGTCATGAAAATGTAAATGTTATGGTATTACTTATAGATCTCGTGATCTTGCCAAATCTTGAGAGTAGCAACAGCTGTGAGAAAAGTTGTAGGGGTATATGTGCATTTTTATTTATTTATCCACACAAAGATATAAGGCCTAAACTAATCTTCTTGCTCCAAAAGGAGGCTTGCTTTATCTATTTTTCTGACTCTATCTGCTTCTTGCCTTTCAATATAACTGTCAGCCTTTTTCAACAGATGTGTACAGCGTCCTGCATAGAGTTCATTATAACAAAAATGCAAACCCATTTTCTGCAGAGTTCGCAGCCAGTCAAGCGGCGGTAATTACTGGTCATTGCTCTGAAACTGAATCAGTGTTGCTCAACAGTTACCAGCACGACAGGTGATCTGTACAACAGCAGCTTGAGAGGTTCTGGGACGAGTCGTGGTCCGATCGCAGAAACATCGTCTCTCCCCTATGCAATTCTCAGTTTTTGGGAATGTGAGAAAGGGGAGCAAGCACAAACAAGTATCCCAGAATCCAAATCCCTCTCCATTTTTAGGGGGATCTTTAACACCCTGGGATGCAGCGCGTGTGGATTATAGATTTCTGTTGCCAACAGATGAGCTTTGAAAAATCAAGGCTATATTTTTCAGATGTTTAGATGCTAACATGTTTTGCTGAAAATTGCTGGGTGTCAACATTCAGTTCTTAAAGCAGTTGGTGACCTTTCTTTGAAAAACGTAGAAACTCGATTTAGTAGTGAGTGATTCTTGTTTAAATTCACTTCACCCAGACAAACTATAAATTTTGAGATACTGCAGTTTCTGCAATGTCATTGCTTAGCAGAGTGCTTTTATTCAGTAAAATGCTCTGTGTATATATAGCGTGTGTGTTTATAGACTGATTCTGAAAACACAAAGGGACTTTGCTTAACAGTGGTTATAAATAGTGCCAGTCCCAAATGGCTGGGAAACTTCCTGGGATGTGGGAAACTGCAGGGTTAATGTTGCTTCTTCCTTCTGATCCCTTAGCAGGGATTTGAATGGATTCTTCCCATGATAAGCAAAGCCACTGATCTTTTTATTTTTTTGTGTGAAAAATTTGGTAAATGCTGAATTTTTGAAAGCTTAATTTTACTAAGGCATTAAAAAAAAATGAAGGAAGCTTTGTATGTGAACACAGGAGGAAAGAATAAATGAATTGTTTGACAACAATACCAATTTTTAGTCCTGATATCAATTGCTTCCAGTTTTCCCAGCTTTTGAGTGTTTAGAATCTGGAAGAATAAAGAGGGTGGGAAAGTGAAAATTGCATCCAATCTTCTAATCTCCCTGCTTAAAGTGTTGGTTTGTGATTCAGTCAATATATGAAATAACACATTCAGTTATTCTCAGTGTCATTAGTATGAAGTGGCTATGTTTGGATAACAGCTCTTCCTCAATTGTTCCCAGAAGTTATAGAGAATGACATTTTATTTCAGTTGATTTTGTCTAGAGAATGTTCTGCTGTCTTGTACCACCTGCTCCAAGAAGGGGGTTCTGAAGGAGAAAAATGTTTTAAATATTACTATGCATACAAACCAAATTGGAAAGCTAAATGTGTACAACTTATTTGCCTTTGTTTGGATAATGGATAAGAAAAGGAAACAAAAATAAACTTACTATAGAGATGTTGTCCAAAAAATTGTACCTTATAGCAACTGATATTAGTGGAAGCCAAATAGTTTTTGGGTTTTGTCTGTGCCCAGAGCTTGATCAAATGTCATAAAGAAAAAAGCTTTCTCAGAAATAAAATCAAAATACTTGTTAATAAAAATCCCTAACTAAACTGTTTAATATTTTAGGGGAGAAAAAGTGTTGTAATTTATTCTAAGTTGAAGTATTCATGTTTTGATAACTAAAAATTACTCAGAAACTTAATAAAGGAAAATATCAGCAATAAAAACCAACAACAATCAATCAAACAAGCAAAATCACAAAAGGGAGTATTCTATTTGATCTGAGACTATTTTTTGGTTCAGCCAGCACAATGAAAAGTCCATTATTCACCCAGCTCAGCTCAGCAGTAGGCTCTAACACAAGCCTAACACTACAGCAAAACTGTGACAAAACGAGACAGGAACATTAAATTGATAAAGCAGATCCACGCTGGAGGATTGGACCCTAAAGTTGAATCAAACAATACCAGAAATCATGGGGAATTGTTTGCATATTAACGCCTTTATGAATCCTGACATGCACATTCAAAGTCATATATTTTTTTTTAAATGGTATCTGTCTGAAAGCAGCACTTCTGTTTTCTGTCTTTTCAATGGTTTTATATGTTGAAATGATGAAATACGTAATTTGTCGCTGTGGAAGAACATCCTTATTTTTAAGGAAGACCTGTGAATAGCTGCCCATGCTGTGGAAGCCCGGCAGTATTGTAGCACTGCAGCTTAAACAGAAGGCTGCAGACACTTCTGAGATATTTTTACTGCCTTTTTTTTTTTCAGTCCATATCAACAGAAATCAATTTTTTTTTTTTGCAATTTAAAGGGGAAAATAAAGGCACGCAAACCATCCCAATGTAACTAATAGCAGAGTATATTGCATATGATATGTTGCACATTGAGAGAGCATAGCTTTAATAATTCCTGGCTTTTTCTCATGAGAGGTGTGCCTTCTCACTGACAAAATTTCAGGTCTTAACAAATCCACTTTTCTAAACTAAAAATCATTTTGTTAAAACCTCTAACCAGCCTCTTCTAAGGAATAGTAGTTCAGTAAGTTTTAAAGTCAACTTAATATTCTATGCATGGCTATTTCTTTTATTGCTCTGTGGCAATGCACACTAAATACAAAAGCACCATAAATGAGTAGGTTTTTATAGATGGTATACTGACACTTATCTCACTAGTGACAAGAATACTAAAACTTCTGTAAGTTTTAAAATGATTAGTTTCTAGCAGCTGTACTGATAACATAAAAAGAGGAAAAGATGGAAGTAGAATATTAACAGTTATTATCTGAAACAACAGGGTGTGATAGGAATGTTCTATAGCCATATTTTCACTTCAGAAGAAAGTCTCAACATGCTAATCTGGTGAGAGACCAGGAGATACCCCTGTCTCTGTAGCTTTGAATGAGTACTTTTTGAATACGTAGCCCAGGAAGGGGGATTCTGAATGGACCTGACTTTAGGTTTATGGGTTGAGTTCATTTAATACTTCAGTAGGTGTTTCTGACCAAGTGAATAATAGGAAGTTGCTGCAGGTTTCCCAGTAAACTTGCAAGCATTGACCATATACATTATACTAAAGGCCAGGGTTATAGGAAGCTATAATTATTACAGCTCAAAAATGACGTGAACAAAATTGTCTGTAGTGAGAGAGGATGGGGAGAAGAAGGGGTGATGTGGGAGTGGTTTGGGTTTGGTTGGGTTGTTTTGTTTTAGGTCAGTGTGAGTTTCTAGGCCTGACAGCAAATATTACTCAATAGGGAATGTTGTAGTAACATCAGTTACTACTGATACCCTGTCAAAGGGCCTCTCTCTCTTTCCTTCTGCCTTTCAACCACTCTTTCCAGCATTGCATTAATGGTAAAACAAAAGTACACAAGGAACCATGGGCTTAAAAATGTCTTTGTCATTCTTTAGCTGTCCAGTAGTCTTATACAGCAGGTTTCCTCCAGCTTCCCCAGCTCTTATGCTAGTCAGACATACCTGCAGTAGGCAGAAAACCTGTGCAAATCAGAGCCTGGTGATTCTTGAGGCTAGGAGAGGTAGCCTGGTGTTTTGAAGAACTGACAGCCTGCTTTGGATGTATCACATCAGCCAGACTGAAAGGGAGTAGAAAAGTACAGGGAAATGGAAAAGAAGTCTTGGGCTCTCTCTTGATTTTACATGTGCTCTAACTGTGTTATATGAGAACTGTTGACTCATGGTTGGTGTGAAATTGCTGAGGGACATGTACTTCGTGAGACGGTGCAATTAATTGCAAAAACCCATGGGTCTCCCCCAGTAGCGTTTTTTTGTTGTTGCTATGTTTGTTTGTATTTTAATCATTTTGTTTTCTTCTCCAATTCTCTGTAGTTGCTTTCTGATAAAATGAAAGTCACTTTGTGTTTTATCAAAGCCATTCCTTAACTACTTGAATGTTCCTATTGTGGCAAAACTTAAAACACTTTCAGTAGTATGTCCTTTCTAAATCTTGAAAGGAGAAAAGAGAATAGCAACGTAATACATAATACCAAGTCTCTCCAAGGATTTTATGTCAGATTTCTTCTGCATCCAAGATTTAACTTGTTTAGACATTCATGAAAGATACTCAGATGTTTTATAATGTGTCATGGAAATAAAACTCTTGCAATTTGTGCTTTAGAATAAAATTTCAGCGCTTTTGATAGCACCAAATACAAAGAAACCAAACAATGCTCTGGAAAAAATAGGCAGATGACACAAGACACCTTTGCGTTGTGTAGAGTGACACAACTAATACAGGAACTAGTGTTCAAAGCTGAAGTTCATTTGTGTGTGCAGTTATTGTCTGAAAACCCATTAAATATCTGAGCGTTAAGCCATTAAAACTTTCCATGTTTTGAGGCAGAATGCAGTTCCTATGAGGGGAACAAAAAGCATTTTTTATTTGGCAGGATGAGAATATGCCATTGTGGAAAAAATATATGGAGCCTGGTATGACAGACGGTGAGGATGAGGCAAAGCAGCCTTTGGTATTATTGTTGAATTAAAAATGATCTAACGTTTATAGGTTTTTCTTAGCATGAATGGGTAGTATGGATGAATTGAGTTCAGTGGGATTCACCTCATGCAGATGCTCTTTTCCACTTGGATGCAGCTGCTGTAAAACAACCTGTAGCAGTCTGGCTGTCCTGGAGAGATACGCAGGACCACATTTATCTGCATGCCTGTTAGTAAGCTTGCCTTCTGCCTCGGAAGGGATTTACTTTGCCAGTGCATTCAAAAGCTGTTGCTGTTGTGTGCTCGTGTTCAGAAGTGAAGGGGATTGCTGGGCTATGTAACAATGCTTTATTCAGGCACCTTCTACCATACATTTTAAATGTTATGGAGGGATGTATCTGGGAGTGAAATGGGCGCTTTTTTTTTTTTAACCTTTCTAGGTAAAAATAGCCCTTTATTTAACCACATATGTTAAGAATCCTAAGCAGAATTTTAAAAGCTGGATGCCTGGACTTAAGTTTTGAAACTAGTGCTTAAATATATGTGGCTTGCTTTTCAAGTTCTTCAGCACTTCTCACCCTTCTTAATGGATATACTTGGTGCTGAGTGCCCTTTAAAATTCTGACCCGTTTTTATTTTAAAAAACCACTGGTGAGATCTGGAGGTTAATCTAGGCTGATTTATGGCTTCTAAAATTGTCCGCTGTCATTTTCTAATCTGCTACAAAATATCAGGTATGTTTTTGCAAATTTAAGCCTAACAAGTTCACTGGTATGTTCTCAGTATGTGTTTTAGCGATAATATAGTGGTAATAAAACAGAGATGAAGTGTAATTTTTATTAAAGCAGCTCATTTTCTGGGTAGTTATACACAGGGATCAGGCTCACCACTGAGGAAGACTGATATTGTGAGTAACATCTACTTGAATGGAAAGACTCAGTAATAATTCTTTGGAATATCATAAATTTTATTTGAGCAAGGCTAGGTCAGGTCAAGCTGTAATAGCTGAAAATTGTGACTATCTGCTGGCTGCTCTGTAAAGAAACAAAAAAACTCAGTACATTAAAAAGAAAAAAAACAAAAAAAAACAACAAATCGGTGGTGCCACAGCTCCCATCCCATAGTTTTGTTACAGAAAATGACAGAAACCTAATAAATGATCTTTTAAAACTATTCAGATACTGAATAAGACAACAGGAATTATTTTTGTAAAATTTACATGCTTATGCATAATAACTTTAATCTTTTGAGTCATGTTATTCAGGAATATTCAAGCAAACACCTGGATGTTGATGAATTTTTAATTTATAGTTTCAAAAATAGCAGTTTGAAAATGTAGCTTCAAATCTGTAGTTTTGAAAGCTATAGAATAAGTTATAAACACCAAGAAAACACTTTCAATTTCAGAGACATTTTTATTCGGACACTTATATTTTGGTGTATTCCAAGTAAAAACAAACAACCAATTCAAAAGCCGTTGATGTGGGACAATTTGGGTGGTCACCAAGAGCAACACACATGCACTGTTCCATATGTTTCTAAGGTGCGACGATACTTTCAAATTTGCTGAATTTATGTAACATGTGGGTATACTTCTGTCCAAGCCCAGTGTGCTTGGAATGAGGATTTTCTCTATTTATTTTTCTTTTCTTATTGTTAGAGACATGACTTCATCTACTCTCATTTTTTTGTGTCAGTTCAAAAGCTAGTACTTTGGAATTCAGTATTTCATGACAGGAAATGGAACAGAGTGAATGAGAACTGGTAACTAACTTCTAATTTTCAACAGCTGAATGACAGGAATATAGCTGTTAGTAAACAATCTCCATTTGGTAGAATATTTGAGTTAATGTGACCAGCAATTAATCTTCAAATGAGCTTCCTGTTGGTGAATAAAATTGAGTCCCAAGAAACATACTGAATGAATACCAACTTTTCCTTCTGTCCTAGTCTTTAACATTAGATATGCCTTTCTAAACACCTGTTGGCATTATGTGAATTAAGATGGTGCTAGAATACCTAAAAAGGGCTACAAACAAGCTTTCTGTTTTTTGACCAGGACGTATCATAAACTGTATCACTAAAAATACTTTGTCATGGTAATTACGTGTTTGGAGAGGGAGATGCAACGGATGGTAATTTAGCTGCATTTTCTTAACTAGTTTCCACAACCTCCTCTGCATAATTTCTTTAGGGATGCATGCTCCTTCCCTTTGACAGTTTTGTAAAATATATTGGGGAGTCAGACAGACTGGCAGATCAATTTGCTATTCTAGTAAGTGTTCCAGTTCCTGAATTTCACATGTGATGAGATGCATTGACTAGCTACCTTCAAAACCACTCTACTTATGCCGTATTAAGTAAAATCCAAATGAACTATCAGAATACAATATTCAGTGATACCATACTTGTACTTCTTTATAAAATATGTCAATGAAGACAAGAGATCCTTTTGATTAAGTAGGGTTTGGTCTGTAGAACTTAACTGACGTTATGGAGAACTCCTTAATGCACTTACTTGGAGATTCTGTCATTCAATTTATTCTGTCTCAGGCTGTGCAAGGAGGGAGGATCACTTCGTATCCTGGCTTATGCATGCTGAATTTTATAGCAAAAATTTCCCAGGAAACTTTAAAACCTTCAAAAGGTCCAGAAATATATATTCTCCTTTCCAAAATTTATTTCCTTCTCAATGTGTCAGAAGGAAAAAAAAAACAAAAAAAAAACTAAACACTTGACACCATTTAAAATAAATTGAGGAGTGTGTTATCTGGAAACAAGCATCACTTTGATAGAAATCACTTTGATAGAACTTGCGATATCTCTACTTAGAAATTACTTTTTTCAACAAAAGGTAGAACTGTTTCCCAGTTTTCTGTATAAAGAACCATTGGTTGTGAAATGTCTTCCTATGTGAACTTCCTGTTATAAATTTCTACGTGATCAAACATGCTAGATCTAAATAAATAAATGCAGCTCATTACTGATTCATGGTTTGGGTAAATGTAAAGGTAACCTATTGCTCTGTAATCCTAAGAAATTTGAGAAGTTAGGTGTTGCTGAATTGGGTAGCTGAGAGAATAGTGCAGTATCACTTCTTCAATGAGCAGCATGGTTTTAGTCCTTCGTGAATCTCAAGAGATGAATATAATTTGATTATCTAAAGGACAACTAATTTGCTATATTTGTGTCCCCCCACTAGTTATTTCAGCCATTCCTTTCTACTTAATCTAAATCGTTGCCTATATTTGTAAGACTAATCTTACCAAAAAAGTTCAAAGTAAATAATTCAGCAAATGCCGGTGTTAAATTCTTCAATAATGTATTATTCAAAAACCTCTCAGCCATCTGTAACCATGAATAATAAATAGCGAATAGTTGCAGTGAAAAAGTTCCTAACACACTGCAGCCAAAAACCAGTTCAAACTGCTGTAGCAAGACTTACAGTAAAAGTCTTTATTCGCTTATGTTTTTTTTAAGTGTAAAAAAGTTGGCCACATCATCAAGAAATCACTGCAGTGTAAATATGTCGACACAATCCCAGTACATATCGTATTTATATTTTGTGAATAGAGGATTTCCACTTTCTTTCATGCTTATACAAGGACTCAAATGCTGAACTAGTTCCGATTATGTTGCTACATCAATCATGGTTGAATAAAGGTCGCTTTTTTTCTGAATATTCAAGAAAAAAAATAAATAAATAAACCTCTCTTCAATTTGTAGAAATAGTGGAGGTGGAAGATAGTTCATGTCGCATCTTATCTTGATTATTTCACTGTGCTGTGGATTTGTGAAGCATTTCACTTGGCAAATGGTGGGAAACAGGAGTGAAAAAGACTAGTGAGAAGCCTGCCCCTTGTATCTTCAACATGTGTTGGATGCTCACTCAGTTTTTCTCTCTCTCATACTGGCTGATCATTGCTTTAATGTTGTAGTGCTGAGGAGAGATTAAATCTTGGAGAAGAGTTACCCGAAAGACAGATGTTGCAGAGTGTACAACAGCAGGATGAGAAGGAAAATACCTTTTTGTGTCTTTGTCTCTACTCTGTTGTGATTTGTTTACCAGAATTGGTTTTGTTTTGGAAGCTAAGATTTTTTTTGTCTCCTTGACCAGGAAGCTTCTGTTTGCCAACTGTGCAGTCACATAGTAGTAGCTTTGATGCCAGTTATCTGTGAAAGCACTTGGAAAACTGAAGGAAAATAATAGCTCATTATCAGAAGTTTGTACTGCAGGTCTTGCTTGTTGTATCCCTGATATATCTGCAGAAGTTTCTGAGAGAAGATTCATGTTTTTGTGAGTTAGGACCTACTTGTCTGAGGCAAGTTTTATGACTGTAGCGCATATTGCTTCTCAAACTTCTGCTGTATGGCTATACTCTTGTATAATAGTAGTAGCACATTATGTATCTTTACAGATCTGTAACTTCACAATTTTCACCCAATTCCCATTCCGATTTTTAACAAAATAGTTAAATGAGTGAGTAATCACCTTAGGAAAGGAGTTACCATTTGTACTGCTAGCTAGATGACGCACACATCATCAGAAATTAGAAATTGTGATTTACTGAGCAATCGTACTATAAAAACAATAAATATAGCCATGAACATGGAGTAGTTAGCCTTCGAGCACTATTAGTATCTATTTCTTATTGAAAATTTTCTTTTTTTAATGCAGATACTGGTGCTTTTTTTTCGTGCTTTAATCAAGGAAATCTTGTCATTTATTGCTCCTGTCTACTTCTGTGTTAATGAGTCAATGTTATGACACACATTTATATGGATCTGGTGTTTTGACTGAAGTTATTCAGAGCGGTAACAAAAATACTAAGAAGTTTCATTTGAAAAGAATAAGAAAATATTCCATCCTGTCCAATCAGACAGGATATTATTTCATGTAGACAGAATAATATGCTTACCAAAAACTACAACAGTGACAAACCTTAGAAATTCATTTAATATTTCTGGATTTTAATATTAGCTGTCATTCTGATGAGGAGTATCTGCCATCTGGTGGCTAAACATGCAATTTAAACGTGAAATGTTCAGCCATCAGGGGCTGTCATCATTGTAAGTAAATGTAATTAACTGGGGGCAAAAAAGTACTCATTTGGAATAAGTCTGCAAGATTCATCTAATTTTGGTTATCTCATAGCTGATACAAGCAACAGATCTGTAAATACACTTTGAAAGAATGCAGTTGTGAATACACTTTGAAATACTGGAAGTAGTGAAATATGATGTGTAGGATATAAACTCTTAAAATGGAACGATTACCTTTTCTCCTATGTGAATTGCAGGGAAGGAGAGGAAAATCCACCAAAAAAATGCAGCAGTAAACATGCTTGATTTGGTCAGCCCCAGTCACCAGTGCATGATTTTTCACAGTGATGATGATATCTTAGCTAGGCTGCTGAACACAATGAATTGAGAAAACCAAGGATTTGGCAACAAAAAGAGGACTGCAGCTCGTTGTCAAATTAAAATTGCATGCAGGCATAACTTCAGCCTTTTTTCTGCCTGATATGTAATTTAAAGCAAGTTAGTCCTCCTTGCATTTGTATGTGGATGTAATTAGACCGCGGGGAATTTATCAAAATTGTTAAACTTCTGTTTATTTCTTCCCTCCTTCCCTCTCCCCTATGGCCTTTAGAGGCTATTTTTTAATCTTTCCTTTTATGCTTTGCTGCTACCTTGTGGTGTGTAGTAGAATCATCATTCAGTGCCCTTTTTCTTGTTCTTTCAGACTTACTGTTAGTAAAAAAAAAAAAAAAAAAGTTTTAAAGAGTGTTTTACAGCAATGAATGCCAAGTGATTCACTTGTATGTAGGCCTCCACTAAGCTTTACCTTGCATTTAAGTATTAAGTTAATTCTCTGCTTTTAACATACAAGCATCACTGATACATATTTCAATCTAAAGCTGCTCTGAGTTTCTTGGCGTAGAAAATACTGTTCTAAAAACTACCTGCTTCTGATACAACATTTAGGGGAACAAGATCTTTAAGACACTAGCAAGGAAAATTAAGTATATGTAATTCAGAATAATCCTTATTTATATAATTCACACTTCTCAGTTTAAAAAAAATAAAAAATGCTCAGCGAATGTGGATTTCTTCCCCTCCCCATCATATCACCCCTTCCACAACAACATGTTTAAGATCTTTCTCTTCCATTCTAAGGTAGACAGTGACGCTGTAGATGTCATTTAAACTGTAGATGTAATTTAAAAATTACAATATGCACTCATAGTTAAGTCAAAGGCAGGAGTTCTGATAGAGGAGTAGAAAGCTGAACTGTAAGGAAGTTCAAGATAGATCTAAGTTTATGGAACTTAGATCTAAGTTACGGGAAGTAGTGGTTTGTCAATTACCTTTACTTGTATTTAATCTGGTAAAAAGGTTCTGACAAACTTTACTGTTGAAAAGGGAATTTTCCAGATTAAGTTGTTCATGCCACATACATATTACCTTTAAAAATTGAGATTTGCAGGATATAATTCAGAAATAGACAACAAATACGGAGTTCTCCTTCATTCTGAATCTTTGTTACCTATCGTCTTTTGTGGTAAATTAAATGCCAAAACTTCAGATTTCTACCACTTATACCAGCCAGATATTTCTACCATGGGCTTTCCATTCAGTTCTCTTTGGTATGCATAGCATGTATCTATCTGCTTCTTCAGCTTTCATAACCAACAGAAACGACAAAATGTTTACCCTTCTTCTATTTGCCATATTTTAATATGCACTTCAAATTTCTGCTTTATATTTTCTGAATTTCCTCTGCTTTCTGCTTAGTTTTTGAAGTTAAGAGATGGTTTATACGAGACTGTTACAGAGATTTACAACATCAAAGATGATTGCTGTAAGTCATGTCACTTCCTCCACCATTTATTACGTCTGATTGGTTTCACTCAGATAAAATGTTGCCTCTAGCATGCACACTGAGAATTTGAAATTGTTGTCTTAACCCTGACTGAAACAAAGCAAATCTGTAAGTACAGTCTCATAGGTTACTTCCATCACTGTATTTGTACCTCTTACCATTTCTGTGGTCTTGTTTGTAGTGAAGACTTCTTTCAGTCTCATAACTTTTATAGTAATAGTAGCATAAATGTGTCCCCATCAGCATTTTTTCAATCCCATGATGCTCAGTGTTGTCCAGGCAAGATTTATTGACAGTAAAAATAAATGATAGTAGCTTTCATGTGAAGTTTTGTGTGTGTAGTAAATACTTTCAGGTTCTTCATTTACAGTAAATAATGCAAAAATTGAAATTCTGATTATTTCTTTTTCTACACAAGTTAAAATTCTCCACAAAAAAAAAAAAAAAAAAAAAAAATTCATCAGCTCCAGTGATGCTACTAGTTGTTTTTTTTTTTTGGCATCATACAAGTACTCCCTAGAATTTTCTGTTTTAATGAAGGCTAATGATCACATACTATGAGAGCTCAAATGCAGAGGATAGTCTGATTTTGTAGGGGTACGTTTTTGCATCCATCTTTTTCTAAATGTTTATCATCACCTGTTTGAAAAGAGGTATCAAAAGCCATTGGTCAAAAAAATCCTTTAAGAAAAGAGGTTAAAAACCTTTAATCTCTTAGAGAGATGAGCCAAGTGTTAAATTTAGTCAAACGGTTGTTATAATAAGATTACTCTCGTGTAAAACTAACTCAGTCTTTTAGCGTAAAGGTTAATGCATGCAATATGTCAAAAGCTCATGTAGTTCTAATAAGGTACTGAGTAAATGAAATGCTTCTTTGTTCAGCAATGTCTGATAAATGTACCGGTTCTTAAATCGGTGCACAATTATGATATTCATGGATTGCCGTGCTAGCTCACAAACTTTTAGGTCTGTTCTCCTTTCCGTGTGTGAGCTTAGTATTTTAAAGTTCTTAGTTTCTCCTCTGTGTGCACAGTACAGACCCAACTATTTAAATAATAGCGACTCTTTTTACTACTTTTAGTAAATCGACTGTTATATATCAATTCTACTGTCCCTTTTCTAATAAGTCACTTGTGATGCTTAAAGTGGCGTAGAGATCTACCGGCTCCTGCGTGTAAGAAGTCTCTGCTAAAGTCTGCTGTGTCCCAAAACTTTACCTGCCAGTTTTAACAGTTTGGGCAACAGATGTTGCTTTTGTTGGTACTGTACTGTGGTACATTTTTTTGGCCTGCCTGATGTAGGAAAAAGGTTACTTTGTGTATGGAGTAGCCTTTATGTAGCCTTATGTTATTATTGCAATGGGTTAGGTGATCCCAAGTAAGTATGACCGTGCTTGCTTCCCTCTGAATCATTGGCCAAAGTGTGTCCCAAGTCTTCAACAGGCACAGAAAGAAGAGTACCAGCACTCCCTCTACTAACCCTTGGGAAGTCCCTTGGAACCCTTGTGCTACTAACCCTTGGGAAGTCCCAGAAGGTGACAGCAGCCTTTGGTCCCACTTCTCCTTATTCTGGTTTGGAGCAAGAAGATCTTCAGGGACATCCACTCCTGGTAGCAACCTTTCATCCCTGTCTAGATGGGAATGGATTCAGAGAGACTGTGTCATGTTTACTCTGACTTTTGGAGTCTTTTGACTCAGACCTTTGATATATGAGTGTGTATTAGTGGAAAATGCATTTAAAATGCCAAAATGTGTTTAAAAAAAAAAAATTAAAATTAATGATGAATTATTAGGGAGGGGAGGGGAAGGTACTGAACGTAGCACACTTTAAATCTACCTTCAAAATGGTTTTGAAAGTAAAAACTGATGCTATAATGTACTTATAGGAAGGGAATCATCCAAACAATAAAAACAAAACTGTTGGAATTTGAGAGAAGTCTGTCAGAGAATGTTTAAGTAGTAGCTGTTAAAGAAATGACACATCTGATTTTTCTTGGGTGCACAGACATTTGGCAAATTTATAGAAGAATAAGCTGTCCAATGACTGAGAAATACCTGTGAAAGTTATAAAACATAAAACCAAGATATAAAAGTCAGGAGATGTATGTATATAAATAAAAAGATGATGCATAAGAAGCTTTATATGTAAAGTTTTGAAATGAAAAATGTGAATATTTTTGTCATAATGATGATAACTTCTGTTCAAGTAAGATATAAAGTATTTCTATTAACAGGGGAGTAGTTCAGCTAGAAAAATCTTTCTGTGAGCGGTGTCAAATAAACCAGAATCCAGGCATGGATCATATTGTATTGCCCCAAAAAGACTTCCTTCATAGTTGTGTCAAGGAAGGTTATTCTGAATAGTGAATTTATCGTATCTCTGGATAGGTAGCCATTTGTGAGCCTTCTATGCTATTGATTGTGTAGTCGTCTGATAGGTAAGCCAGATTTTGAACTGAAATACTAGAATGATTTAAAAAAGATTGAAAGAAGTACGTGTGCACACATAATTTATAGATTTGTATAAATATTTATATGTTGCTAGGGCTGCCAAATCCAGCTGTGCAGTGGAGGAAGGCTGTTGCAGCTTGATGCCACTGAGTGTAACAGGTTGCAATGCTCTGCACGTATCCCCGACAAGTGCACACACCGACACCAGTACGCAGAATACAATGCAGGAACACTCAGCGCTCACAAACAGCACCAACAGACTAATCCTGCTTTCCCCTCAGGCTGATCAGGTACCAGATCTGTTAACTGGATATATATATACATATATAAGGCATGTATACGATATGTACATTAGCTAGGCCTAGGTCTACCCAGTAGCTGGCTGTGGATTCTGCCTTCCCCAGTTGTAAGTAATAAGAAAGATGTCATACGTGAAAAGATAAGCTTTAGTGAAGCATAGGATGTTGTCAATTTCTTCACGAGATGCTTAACATCAGTTTGGGGACCACTGTTAGAGAACAGATCAGCACTGCAGGTGTGCTACAAGCAGGGGGTTTCATGGCCTGTTATGTGTAGAAGGTGAGACTGGACAGTCACAGTGGTCTCTCTGGTTTTAACAGCTGTTACTCAATCATTTAACAATGCCACATGTAATTCCCTTCCCTTCCTTAAGTGAAAAGGAAATTCCAGTTTTTGAAACAGAAATGAGAAAGTGCCAAAAAAATCAAATATCAGGTGAGGGCAATATCTTGGCTGTTGGTTACCCACCTCGCATAGTGTAAAAGTAATGTACCATAAAAGCAACACAAGCTCTGTTTATTGGTAACAAGGGAAACTAACCTTGAATTACAAAAGAGGAAACTATCCCCTCAGCTATAACCACTGATAACTCCTGTTTGATACCTTCGCATCTGAACTGCATCATGATGGTCTGACACGGTAACGGATTTATTTAAAAGCCAACTTTTATCATCAATATACCTTGTGGCACCTTGTCTGTGTCTAGTAAGTAAGGAAATGAATTTTGCTTCACTTTCTCCAGAACTGACTGGAAGAGTGAGAGAGGGGAGTCTGTTTTTAAAATAAGCCATCTTACAGTTCTGCAATCATATGAACATTCCTGCTTTTGAAACAGTGTTTTTCTATCATCTTCTCAGGAAGGGGTAAATGATTAAAACATGGTACTGAAGGTGTCTAAACAAACCTGACAGTTAACATATTACTTCAGTCCACTTATTAAAATTGTGTTTAACCAGTGAGCCCTGACAAGACTTAATGTTTGGTACATACTTTTCCTTTGTTAGCCTGTTCCTACTAAGCAAAATAATTAGAAATGGAGAAGAGAACAAGAATTATACAGTCCTTTCAAATGTGGCAAACCTCTTACACGCCACTACCCTCGTCGCCAGCCAAGATCCTGTACTTTACCTCATATTCAGCAAGGTTACTTACCTCAGCCTTCTCTAAATACCTCTCAAAAATCCATGATCACTTCCTCTTCTCCCACCTTCCACCCTTCACTTGCCAAGCCACCAGTTTCCAGAGCATGCCTTCAATCGCTGCGCTCTCTCTGAAGAGAAGTCATGCAGGTCGTACAGAAAATTTCTTTCTCAGAGACTTAGATAAACTTAGAGAAAGTGAACAGCAGACAAATGTGTTTATCTGACAATACATAGAGCAGGTGAAGGAAACGTGGCTGCAAATATACCTTCTCCCAAACCAGCAGCTTCTAGAAAAAGAACATGAGCTTGAGATCAGATACGTGCCAGTTCCTGGCACAGTCTGCAGAAATTCATTTGATGAATAGTTAAACTTCAATCGTTTTAAAATTGCAAACAAAGAGTGAAGTTAATGCTTATGAGACACATAAGCATCTCTGTTTGTCATACTGCTGCTATAATGGGAGTGTTTAAAAAAGAGACTGCTTATTGTAATGACAGGCTGTGAAGTTAGTCAAATGGCATCTATCGCTGGTCAATAACAGCCAATTGCGCTGCCTAGCTACACTCACCTTTTTCCTAATCTATGATTGCTAGCAGACTTTTGCACTTTATCGGTATCTTTGGCAATGCACAAGGACCTGTTCCAGTGCAATACATAACGTCCTTATTGTTTTTCCATCCATTATGTGTTTCATTATATTCTTTGAAGAATATATGTTAGTCATCTGCAAATGCCTATTTACTTAAAAGGGTGTTTTTTTCTTAGTACAAATGAGTATATGTACTTTGTGTGTTTTACATATTTGTTGGCTTTCCAAAACAATTCAAAGAAATACAGGAACCCTTACAGCTTTGCCAGCAGACACTTTTTCATGGATCAAAGTCTTGTAATTGCTGAATGACTTTGTCTAGCAATTTACAATTTGTGCCTTTGCGTTTAGCGGACTGAACTGTAGATGCCAAAAGGCCCCAAATTTGTCACCTAGAACAGAGTGGAGACTTTGCCAATCAGTTTCCCCTGAATATATCATCCTTCCAAGAAAATGGAGAAATAGTGCAGTTTCTTACAGCTCCTTGCTGTGTTCTCTCCCTGAAAAAAATATTATTTGTATGTGTGTGTGTCTGATTGACTTTTGCAATTCTGATAAAATATACTCAAGATCTCAGAGTCAGCGGTGCTCTTTTTCTGCTGGCTCTGCCAGTTGGGGTATGGCATGTATACAATGTGATAGGCCTCCTATATTTCTGGCTTGTCCAACACAGTCTGGCCCAATGGTGTAAGCTGCAGCTTTTATGTGCTGGGGGTGGAGGTCTCTATAATAAAATTTGCAGGTCTATTGGGATAATTTTTCCAGTCTACAGCATTTGGAGCCATTTTGTGAATTCCAGTTTAGTAATGATAGGATGTCATGGTTTGTAAAGTATAAAAAATGCTATGCACTGAGGTAAGGGAGGGTTTAATAGTTTGGCAAGGGGAGCAGTAATCTTTGTTGCATAGTACCTGCTGGAGACGAAGTCTGTGGGAAGAATCTTTTTTGTACGGGGTAAAACAGTAAAAGGTGAAGGCAGAGTCTGGAGGAAAAAAAAAAAAGGCAGTCATGCAAAGGAAGAATTATGTGGAGTAAGATGCAGTTCCATGGAATGGAGGTAGAGGCTTTTTGGCAAGAGGGGAAACTGAACCAGGTTTCCTCAGCAATACAGAGGATTCTTCTCTTGTTTGGCATCAATAAAACAAAAAAAGAGTGTAAAATGTCATGAATGAGCCACAGAAAAGAGGATATGTGAGACTACATGAGAACTAAGAAGTTTCAGAGAGATGTAGATGGGACGGATTTGGGATTTTACATTATGTACTCTAATGGTTTGCTAGTGTGATTGGCATGACAACTCCGATGTTCTTACTGGGGTAGTAAAAACCTGGTTTCTTGTGCTGTCAAATAAAATGAGTAGTTAAGTCAGGTCAATCTCTGTGTTCATGTATTGTAATTGAAAAGGAAAAGTAGGATGTCAGAGCAACATATACCACTATCCCCATACTATGAATAACAAGTATTTAGTGAAGTCCAGTGGTTTACTATTACACAGTAATTTTGAGAAATGATGTTTACTAAAAAGCCATGTGTTTGTTTATTAGAATTTGTAATTACAACAGTTTGCCATGTAATAAAAGCTTTTCTTCTGCCTATACCAGTATAGTTTAAATAGGGAAATGAAGAAGAAGAGAAGAAAATAAATGGGTTAGAGAGGTGGCATGCATGACATTGGGATGATACTGTTGAACAGATTTCGTTTCTTAACTAGAGTTAGAGGTATTTCATCTTCTTGAGATCTGTTTATGTAGTGTAAACAGTGTTATATGGCATCCTCTGTGAGACTGCAAAGATGACATAAATTGTAGATAGAATACAATAATAATTGTGTGCACTTAACTCATTTATTTAGAAAAATATGGGAATTAAAACCTAAGAATGTGAATTCTTAATCTATATTATGTACTGTAGGTGTGTCTGTCTAGTTACCGAAGTTATTGAAAGAGTCTGTAAGAAAAGGGTAGCAAACTGTCAGGATCAAAGATTATTTTTAATTTTTCAAAAAATACTGTGAAGCTATCACTTGCATTAATAATAATTAGATATTACATTAATATGCTAGGCAAATATTTAACTGATGTGCTTAAATTAGTGTAATGCCTGCAGAAAACATCTGAATGGATAGTTCTTAACACTAAACAAAACACTGCATTGAGGAACGTTTTTTCTAAAATCCTTCAAGCTGCCACTAGATGGTAATACTAACTTTTAAACAGGCTGAATTTAGCCAACTACGTTACTGTTCTCTTGTTAAGAGCAATATGGAAAGCGCATTTTGGGTTCGTATATATAGTTTAGAAGCAATAATATCCACCAACTGCTATGTAAAACTGGAAATAGAAAAACTGTAACAATTTTTATTTCAGAATCGTTTTTAGAGCAATGTCTGAGTAAAGATCATTCAACCGTATCCTATCCTTACGCCCTTCTTTAAAATGCATTCTGTGTTGTGTACATTAGTGAGGACATGAATGTCATGTAGCTACCATTTTGTCCTTCAGCGTTAAAAAGGACAATGCTAGTCATTTTCTGGGACACTTCAGAAAGGTACAAAGCAGTTGTTGGAACAAAAATTTATGGACATGTTTTGTTCAAGTACCATTTTGTACCATTTCTGCAGCTCAGTGCAATAGATTCTGCTTTGCAGATTCAAACTGGAGTATTTGACACAGAAAAGGATGCAACTTCATGGAAACACACTTCATACGTAACATGAGCTACACTTTATAAATTCTATTCTGTAAAATGTCTAATGAAGCAGTAAAGTACACACACATTTTTGTTGGAAAAGCACTACTTAATAGTTTTGAATTCCAAGGATAGTTAGAAAAAAAGTATTTCACTGATTTTGGTGATATCATCAAAGCAGCAACAAATTCCATTAATTTTACAGCGGACAGAATTTTACCTCTGAAGCTTAAAACATTCTTTGGGTCCAAAACAACATCCGCTTTGAAAGTAGACCAACTATTCCATCCTCTTTTTCTCCCCTCCATCCCCTTTGTTCATCCCAGACTCTAAAGGCTGCAAACAAATCTTATTAATACCTAGCAAAATCTGTATAACTGCAACATATGCAACTAATCAACATTTTATGCTAGTGTCATCCTCTAGCCTGTTGGATGTCTTTTACTAGCTGTTCTTGGTAATTAGTGTATTTAAAACTCTATTCATAATGGACAATTTTCCCAAGAACTGTTTAATGCTGCCACCTGTGAGGCTTCTGGTCTGCTCGTAGATGTAATAGAGGCTGTACAATTCCCTCTGTTAGTGACAAGTAATCCTATGCGGGCCCATCCTCATGATGTACCTGAGCTCTGAAGCCCCCCATTAGGGTTGCTTCTGTTCCTGCTAATAAACAGGTGTTAACATGCAACTCAATTGATGTCATTGACTCTTCCATCTCTTAAACGTATTTTCCTTAACTGAAAAGTTTATCAAAGTTCTTCAACTTAGTAGGCTATTACGTTGCATATTTAAGACTTGGTAAATTCAAGGTGAAAGTCTTGTCAAAATTACTGACAGCAAAATGTAACTGGCTTGGGTATGTTCACGGGCTGCTTCAAGTTACCTACGCACTGAAGAATGAAGTTGTCTTGTAACCAAGGTGACAAAAAGTGCTATACGCTAGATATTTCCATGTGACAGATCGGCAAGACTGTTGTTTTCTATCAGATGTAAAAACTGAAATCTTGGATAAAACTTTCCAGTTAATGCATTTGAGACAGAGGGAATTTTCTCTCTGGGAAAAAGTGAAACTTGTTTGAGTGCTGAAATTATCTACAACTATAAATTGGTATCTGTGAAGATTTAAAACTGTGAGAGTCAGCTAATTAATATCTATCTGATAAGAGGACTACATATCTGTGACTTTCAAGATTTGTTACCTCCTACTATGAAGAAAACCATTTTGTTTTCTGATTATATGTTGAAAGTTCAGTTCCTCTGGGGTAGTGCTCCCAGTAGCTTTACACTTCCAAAAGTCATTAACATAATCATCATCCCTGACTAAATCTGCTTGTAGTCAGAAGGGGTTCATCATTCAGTTCTCTCCTATGAAAAAGTCTCATGTCTGGGAAAGTGTTAGAGTTACAGATGTTAGTATTTTAGTTTGGAAAACAAGTGTCCTTTTCGAGAGAATAGACCAATTGTCTTTGCTTGCTGTGTTTTGATTCATGTTGTGGAGAGCTTTCTGAACACTTGATCAGGATTCCTCTCAGCCAGAAGAGGTGCTGTCCCTGGAGTATGCTCAATGCACGTCAGCCACCAACAGGCATTTGCTCCGTTGAACTGGAGAGGAGTTGTTGAAGTAACCTACACAATTCATATAGTGTCGACAGTGAGTTCTCAGCCCAGTTGTTCAGATTTGCAGATCTTCTCTTGGTTTTCCATGCTAGCATTGGCTATATGTAGTCACATCCTACCAAAATACAAAGATTTTTGCCTGTTTTTAAAGTCTTATATTTTTTCAGTCATGACAACTCCCTTAAACTTGCAGGACAGATCAATGGGAGCTGTGTGGGCGCAATTAAAATCTCAATTACTAAAAAAAAAAAAAAAATCCTATTACCCAATAAAGTGTGTATTCACATGTATAGTTGGGGTTTGGGAAGGGTTAGGTGCTATATCCATAGTTATTTCTTTAAATTATGAATGCTATTAAAGAGGACCAGATGTCCCACTGAGATGATTTTGCTCCCAGTATTTTTCCTGTAGGTACTATAAGAAGTTAATTATTCTGGCTTCAAAATAGTGAAGTCAGCTTGGAAGAGGACAAGTTTTCAATAAACATGCCAAAAATTACCTCTTTTGTAAGTGCTGTTTTTTAGAATTGTCTGAGGAAGTATTATTTGTTGTTTATTGCTTTGTAAGAAAGCAGCTAACTAGTTTGTCAAGACTATTGACCCATGAGAAAACAGCACTTGTTATAGAAACAAAACCACTGTCCAAGCTTTAGATAATTTGATGTGAACGCTGTTCACAATTCACGTTACTGAGAATTATTTATGCCAATAAATATGCTGGCATGCATCTATTTCATTTTTCAAGCCCAGCTCTGTACAGGTGGTGGGAGATCTCATTTCAGTATTTCACCATGAAAAGCAAGGAAAGGGCCAAACTATACTCTCCAAATACCTTTTTATTTTTAATATAATATTCCTGTAGTTTTGGATAGGTTACTATACGAAACATCACAATCTTAACTGCCTTTTAATTACTTCCTTGAAAGACATCTGAATTGAAAAATCTGAACAACCGTGTGTATATATTTGATTTCTTCCTTCCCTAGGTTTCTTTATTTCTCTGTTCCATCGTGATCATGTTGCAAGTGTTTAAATAAATGCAAACATTTTTCATATAGAAGATTTCATTTCTGCTCTTTACTATTAGCCAGCTTGTGCCTTTACTCAGAATTGAAATTTTTTATTAGTAAGTCAGCGCAAGACTTTGCAAGTTAGCATTTCTTTGCTTATTCAACATGTAAATCTGCTAAAAAGGTGTTTCAAGCAGGGAAGTCTGCAGGACTTCCTGGAAACATCAGCACTTTGGATCATCAGGTGATGGGTCTAAAAGACTCTCTTTTGCCCTAAAATGTGTCCTGGTACGTTCCTATTGATGCAGAAGGACAATTGCTATTTCTCTTTTATAGTGCTGGAAAGCTGATTATATGGCCATGAATGGTGTGCTGTTGATGGATGTTTTGCACTCTGTGCACTTCCCTTACTGTTAGAAAAATGTTTTGCTAGAACCATAAAGGCTGAGAACTGAAGTTATTTGTTTCAATAAGAGAAGAATGTGCTAACTTTGTGATCACAGAAGCCATTAATAATCAGACAGGCTTCTTTTACTTAACAACAAAACCCAAGAACAAAACCAAACTTTTCCTGTTAACTTTATTTATCATGCCTTATGGAGTTTATTTCTCACTTGACATCTACTATTTATTATTTCAGAGATATAAGGAAAGAAAAGAGAGATGTTTTCAGAAAAGATTAGAGGAAGGAGGAGACAGAGCTGCAGAAAGGAACTGGCCTATTACCATAACGGCAGGAGTTCCAGAGAGGAATTATTCAGAATCTTGCTGAATAAATGAGAAGTAATGCTATCTGTATAGATCATAATTCAAGCATCGTCTGCTCCAGTTGCTTAGCAAAAATGAATAAATCAACTACCTCTGGTTAGCACTTGAAATTTGTATAGACATTGGGACCTACATTGTTAAGCTTTCCTCCAAAATTATGAGAAATACCTAAATTATTGAAAATGCAAGATTATAACCTAAATGTACATATAATTTAAATGTCATTGCTTGAGTCAAGTGAAGCCTAAACTGGGAAAAAAACGGGGAGGAAAGGTCCATTAACTTCAATAAATGTTTGCTGTGAAACATGTCAAACCTCAAAGGTGTGGAAGTGGAGAATAATACTGAAGTTCAATAGGATGAAAGACAAAAAAAAAAAAAAATTATCTTAAATTAAGCTCGTAAATGCTGGCGTGTTACATCAGCATGTAAGATGTGCAACTAATGAAGCAAGTGGTTGACATGTGGAAATTCAACACTGATGTTGGTAAATTTTAAGTAAGTTGAGCTCCACAGAATGTCATTTCATATTTTACACTGTGCTGCATAATAGTAGTCCAGCTCTAAAATGCTTTTTACCCACAATAGGAAATTTTGCAGACTGGCATGTGAGACGTTTTCGGGGCTTTCTGCTTGGTGAAGATTATACCTCATGGAAAGGCAGCACATAAAAAAAATTCTATTGTGTGAGGACATATAACTGAAAGGCAAGAGGAAATATAGAAGTAACATAATGGATTATTACACACACTCAGAGAAATAGAAAGAATGATTATCTAGTGAATGTTGCAAATTACAATGCCATAATACCTGACATATTTTGAAAAACTGTGCTCTATTTGCAAAGAAGCAAAGATGGGTGTGATTATAATGTGGCCTGATGAGCCTTCACCAGGCACAGGGTGAAATTTAGAGCAATAGAACTTGTGTGATTTTGACGCAGACAGCCCTGCTTCACAGAGGGAACGGTGATAGTGGCTCTCTATAAAAAGCCTAGCAGACGAGAGACATACTAACTTTGCCTCATGAAAAGGCATCTGTGGCATGCACAGCTTAAATCTTTGTGGAAAAAGAATCCACAAAGAATTGCAGTGATCACAGCTACTTGACAGGACCTAGACGTTTCTGCATTTGCGTAGTTGCTGATGGATGAACAGTGAAGGGAGGAAAAGAATATGAACCAGGAATTTTTAAGCTACAGTATGCAACTATCATAAATCAGAGAAAATAAGCATATTCATTTAATTGTGACTTAGAACACCAAATATTGCAGTTCTGTAGTTTTTGTCAAGTATAATCTGCTTCTGGAGACATATGAATTACAGTTAATAAGAAAGGCTTACAGTAGGCCTCCAAAAGGCTCAAGATCATGCTTTAAAACAAATGTTTTCGTGTCTCTGTTGCCTTGAAGTTTACATGGTTATTCTGCAGTCACTGAAAGAATGTGGCACTGATGGCAAAATTACTGTTTTGTCATTTTGTAATATAAAATTTGCCTTAATTTTATTAGGTCCATACAATAAATACAGGAGGAAATCAGTTTTCCACACTGCAAAAATTAATTTCTGAAATTTTAGAATAAAATCAAATTTTTAATTTGATTTTTTTAAATTTGATTTTTGTTTTACAAAGAGTAAAATTCCTTTCCACTCGTACTTTAAAACTCCTGTTCTTGTCTATGATAACTCCCTTCATTATTTGAAGTCATTTCCTTACTTGCCTAAGCTTGTTTGAGGTAATAGTTATTACTGAGCTACAAAAAGCAGATTAAGGGAGAAAACCATTGGAAGTCAAGTCCTAACTGTCATAAGACCACAACCACTACAATTAACTTATTTCTAGCTCTGTATTTTCTTGCTCTTTGTATTAAAAAAAAAAAAAAATACTATTATTTCTTTTATCTTTTTGATAGTATGTTAGTGTCTCTTTAAGAAGAGATCCTCAACTGATACCTATTTTTAATATGTGTTATCTTTATATATGCAATTTTCCTGATGATTCTTCCTGTTTCACAGATTGTCAGTGTTTCTAGAGATAGGCTTTTACATTAAAAAAAAAAATAGACTCTGCCTTGGTCTTTGGGACCAAGAGAAAATAAAATTCCAATTTGAGGTCAGTCTTCACTGTCACCATCAGCAAATATGCTACAGCATTTGTGATGGTATGCTTGGAGGTATGCACCAGAGTTAGAACTTGTTAACAACTCACTGTCTCTTGGGTAAGATGAACTAAAGTTTGTTCTACAGCAAGAATGTTCTTCCTTAAAATGTGAAGCTTGACTTCACAGCTCAGCTTAAACCATGAAGACTGAAGGTTGCAAGCTGCAGCTGAGGGTCTGATACCAAGTGAATGTGAACTTCCTCATTCCTTGGGCTGTCTCATATCTTGTGTTATAAAACACATATGTATCAGTATTGTTATCAGGGTCACTTTTATTACTACGGCCATACTGTGTAGAGGTGTTAATTACCTGTGCTCCAAAACCAATCCAAGTCACTTCTGTGAAATTAGCAGCCATCATTTCAGTACCTGTTGGCAACTAGTATTGTTGGTTAGTACAGAAATGTGAGCATGCATAACGGGCAAATACCAAGCAGGAAACAATAGGATTTAACAGAAACAACTGGAAAATTAGTGATGTCACACTGAAAACTATGAATATTACACAGCTTTCTCTATTATTATTATTTTTACTATGGAAAATAAATTTCCAGCAGCCTTTCATAACCCTTACATTTCCTCAAATAATTAGCTGTTGGAATCCACAATATGGATTATCCAAATGGCTGTGCAGTTGTTACTCAGGAAAATTCATACAAGTCGCCATTTACATGTCCTATAAAGGTATGCAAGCAGTGTGTCTTGTTGATCATTGACCTTGTTCTAAAGCATCTGCAGAACACACTTGAAAAATATTCCAACGTAAATGTAGCTACTGTGTCTAAAAGCTTTTTAAAAGCCATATAAAGCTACTTGAGGCAGAAATAAGTCTTTTCTTCACCAGCAGTGAGAACAGAATGTGCAGTCACCAGCAATATTGAAATAACTGAAAATTTTTTTTGAGAACTTCACTAGATTAATTTCTCATGCTGTGTCAATCACACTGCTTTACCTGAGCTTTTGAGAAATGAGTGCCACAGATGGATTTTGTGATATGTCAAAAAATCTTGCTAAGATTTTGGATATTCTGTTTAATATGTAGATATATCACAAAGACAACGGTAATCTGATATGTCATATAACAGTAAGCATAATCCTGATATAGAAGTGTAGTGATACTTTCCTGAATAGGCGCAAGCTATACAGGAACACTGTTCTGGTGTCGTAAGTCTGTCCTTTTCTGACTGGGGACTGCTGACAATAAGTAAAATGTCTAAATTGTAGTTATTTGGGGGGAAAAAAAAAAAAAAAAGGTTATCTTGTAGCAGGTTGAGCTATTCTTACTACAGTAGGAGTATATGCTGCTTTTAGTTTTTCTTCTGCTCTTTTGTCCAAAAGACCATTGTGAAGGGTGCTGAAAGATTCAGATGCGGGGTGGGTGGAAGTGCTCCTGTATGTGCAAGTAAAGAATGTGACAGTGCAGCATTGTTATCTGAGTACTTTTGGGAGTTGCCTGGATTGTTATATATCCATTTGTAATTTGAACCTTTTGCTGTTTTTCTGCTTCAGAGTGATGTATGGAGGAATGAGCTTTCAGTGACATTCCTGAGTCAAATGAGAGTTATTAATATGGCCACACGCCTGCGCATATGTTACTTGAACATGAAAACAGCAGCACCTGGCTTAGCCATGCATCAAAAAAGTGTAATGAACTGTATTTATAGCTTGGCTTAAGGTTTGACTGACACAAGTAGGATGAGAAGAGGTTTGGATGGATGGGAAAATACTTGGCTTGTATTTATTCTTCAGTGATAAAATCTTGAAGTGTCACTTTGTCACTGTCCTTCGGCTATCTAATCTGTAAGTGTGTAATTATAGATAGCCAACAAATGTTGAGCTATTCTACTACTATAAATGAATATTTGGGTATGTCCTAATATGATAGATCCAGTGAATACACGTGACACATTTAAATTAGAGCATTTATTACAGAAGAAATAATAAACTTTGTTTATGACATTGAATATTTAAACAAAGTTTGTTATTCTCTTGGGTCTTCCACATTTCAATAGTGTAAATTAAAAAGGAAAATCTAAAGGGACAAAAAGAAGGAATAAAATTCTGTTGGCAGATGGGCTAGGAAAGGAGCATGGAGCAGCTGGAGAGCACTTAGAATGTGACAGTCCTTTTCTGTATTTCTTTTTTGTTGCTGCTCCGGGAGTAGAAGAGAAAACCAGCTTCAATATATGTCCTATCAAATAAGTATCTACATAAATTACAGATGTGACTCTTGCTAGGGCATGTTTTTATCTCTGTGCCACAGACATCTTTAGTTTAAGATGTTTGCCATTCTGGTGTGCACTCTTCGTTTTGTCTGTTCTCTCCTGTGGTGCCAAGCAAACACCTTAGCTCCACTGTCTGTATTTTAGCATCTGCTGTCTTTGCATGCAGTGATATACTCCTTCATGTCTGACTGCCTCACCACTGTCAAAATTGTGCTGGGTAATCAGGAGGAAATTTCTTATTGTAGGCCCCCATAGACCTCTACCTAGAAAAGTATTTGTCTTATTCTTTTCTTCCTAGTTCTAGTAATATATTTTTTTCTTCAATCAGTAAATATCTTCTTCAAGTAACGTCTTTTCCAGAACCAAGAGAATTTGATGATTAAGGATTTTTAGACAGCTCCACTTACCCTGGCTACTGATATTTCTGAGCTTTCTGGGATTTGCCTGAAAAAACAAGCAATAGGACAAGCAGAATTGATTTGCTACAGTCTTTTCAAAATCACTAACCACTTGATCCAGATAGGTCTATAGTTATATTGACAAGCTTTTCCCCTTTGTTCCTTTTTCTCCCTTCCTTTCCCTTCTTCCCTGCTTTCCTTTCTAAATTGCCATTTCATTAGTATATCTCAATTTTGCAGTCATTTTATTAGTTAATCTCAAAATCCTTTACCAATGAATGCAATACAATTCTCCAATTTTATAGATGAGAAAAATGAAGTGCAGAAAAAAGGGAGTTGCTTGCCTACTGTCACTGAAGGCCATTTCAAATTTCATTTTCCTCTGTTAAGATTGATTCTTTACAGAGAATCTCCTGTTCTCCCTGTCATGATGATATAGATGGTGGTGTGGAGAAAAAAAAAAAAAGCTGATTTCAACTTTGTAGAAAATTATCAGAGCATGCTGGTAACTGGGTTTGTGTTCCTGAAGACTTCTGAGCATGTTCTTGTGCTGATTGTTTTTGTCAACTCATATTGGTAATGGCCCTGTTCTTCTAATTCATTATTCAAGAAAGACAATTTAGTCTTTGTCTGAGCTTTATGCTTAATTGTGTGGAGATATCATATAGCCAGTATTACATGTTTTTATTTCTGTATGTTACAATATATCAACCAAAGGCAAATACTCCCAGGCAAGGGTATTTCATGTATTTAGGATCTCTTCAATTATCTGTAAATGTTTGTAGAACAATACTTGTATGAGCTGGTTTAATACCTTTTCTAATTCAAGTACTTTACCACTGCTTTTAACTGTCCTGGTAACCTTCAATTAAATGCTATTGGAGGCTAAGGTACCTCTTTTCTGGCAGTTGCCTTATAGGAGCAAGAACTTGTTGAAGCAATTTTCCTGTTCTGATAGATTGGTCATGAGGTATGCAGTTCTTTCTTTTTCAGAAAAGGAAATAAAAGATGCTGCTACTGTATCAGATCAAGGCAAGCCAGACACCGAGGTAATGGGACACAGACTGAGGAAGGAATGTTTGATTTGAGCCCAGCTGTTACTGAAAATTAAGCCTGAGTGACACTGCCTGGATTACTAAGAAGTGCAGCTTCTGTTGGGTTCTGAGGGAGTCAGTGATGCTTATTAAATGAGTTAATCGTGAAATTGAGTACAGAGAACAAAATAATTCTTATGCTAGCAATTTTTTTCAACAGCCTATTTAACTAGAAATAGTGTTTCTGGTTGGAAAGATCTGTGCTCATAAATACATTAATTGAATGGCAGTATGCAATATAATCTAATTATGTTTTTTATGTTCCTACATATAATACAATGTTGTGATAATTCAATCATAATTATATGCCTGTTTTTAACCACAAAGAACCTGAATGTATAGGTAGCAAGAACCTTTCTGTGGGAGGGTCTCTTGCAAAGAATGTGATGATAATGTTGGTGCCGATAGATACACATATTAAAGCATAAAGTATTTTCAGATGAATTCTTATACCAAAGTTTCCTATGGTTTTTTACAAGACACTTTTTCTTGGTAGAATACCCTTTTGGAATCTAGGTCTAGTAGCAAAACCACTAGTCTCAGGTGTATCTTGACGGTGACCATGTCTTGACTAATGTCATGAGGTTTTTTTAGAAAACAATGGGGAGCTATGTTGCTAGTCCCTGAATTTAAATACGTGTTTTATTCTGAAGACCAACCAAATATTAATTTGTTTTGTCAGCCACAGATAGAGGAGTTAGAAATATTAATATGCAGGGAATTTAGAGATACTGCCTAGAATCATTCCCTGGACTCTACAGATGTGTTTAATAATGCTTTTTATATTGTATCTCACCACGTTTATATTGTGACACTAATTCCTTGTGGGGGTACTTTGTCAGTGAGTGCAGTGATAGGAGGACAAAGGGTAATGGTTTTAAACTAAAAGACAGTAGATTTAGATTAGATGTTAGGAAGAAATTCTTTACTCGGAGGGAGGTGAGGCACTGGAACAGGTTGCCCAGAGAAGCTGTGGATTCCCCATCCGTGGCTGGATGGGACCTTGGCAACCTGGTCTGGTGGGAAGTGTCCATGCAGGGGGGTTGGGTGGTCTTTAATGTCACTTCCAGCCCCAACTGTTCTATGATTCTCACATATGTATCTATTACTTAATTCTAAAGTATGCTCAACAGATTTTTCATTTGAAGACAATTCTGCATAGCAAAATAGTAGCACTTGTTCACCAGAACCAGTTCACTAGTTCTTATATTAGATGCTCCCTCATTTTGGAAGGTCAGTCAGAAACACAAGGATTTTACTTTGGTTCTCTATGGAGAGAGGCTATCAGCAATCTTTCTTAAATTTGCTCTGACATTTGTTCTGCTTGAAACACTTGGTTGCCAAGGATGGAAAAATGTGTTTGCTTATTCTAAGAATTAGTTTCTGATTACAAGTACCAGCAGTTGAAAAGTACAGGTCATTCTGCTCGGGGATAGCAGGACAGGTTATTGGGTGTTCGTATGGGAGGTATTTTTGCTTACTGGTATGAAGCATATCTCTTCAGTAGAGATCACAGTACCTTAGGATCCATGGGGACACGCATCTAGATGTTTTGTTATTGAAAGCCTGCCCAGATTTTCTTCCTCTGGACTGAGAAGATGTGCATCACCAATGAAAGGAAAACATAAACTGTTTCTTCCCTTTTTCCTTCATGTGCAGTTACATATGACTGGCTACGCATATTAAGCAGTGGAAGGTTAACAAAAACTCTGGGTATGCCATGCCTTCTGACAGACCAATCTTGTCAAGGCAAAATAACTCTTTGTATTTCACAGACATAAATCCTCCCAGCAACAGTTGAGGTTGAAAGAATCCTCAATGTGTTTTTTTTTTTTTTCCATGGGAGACTTTCAGAGGTGTCAAATGAAAAGCAGATTGCAAAGCTTCCTACCACTGAAAGCAAGTGAAAAATTCTTAAATTATCCTAGATAAACAAGCACAGATACGGAGTCATGGTATGTTTCCTGCTACCATGGAGATGTTTGCTAGCAGTGAGATTTTTCGAGAAGTTGGGTGTCAGTTTTCAGACAGGCAGAAGTAGATTACAATTTCAACTGGTTTAACTAGGCAATACAGTGTTTCTTTCTTCTTCCAAATCACTTTCACAGTATATGATCTCTCTGCTACCTGCAATTCCTCAAATGCGATACCAGTTCATTTATGACTGGGTAACCTTCAAGAACATAAATGCATTCCTCTATTCCCTGCTCTGCCTGATCCCAACCCCTTTCCTCACAGTATATTCTGTTGCATTATCAGAAGTATCTGAGCTACATTGTCTAATTCTCGTTTGCCAACTAATTTCCTGAGATGTGCAAGGTATGTTTAGCCAGAAGTTTTTCAGCCCTCAGTGCACCAGGATATTTTCCAGGATTATGCTGCTTTTACTTCTGCGATTCATACAAATTTGCAGTCTATATAGCACATCCACCCTTGCTTATGCAGATCTTTTATTTCATATTTTATTAAATTTCACTTCAGAATTCCTTATTTGAGAAGATTATTCAAAGGATTGGAAAAAAGTTTCCTTAAAGTAAATTTTGATTAGATTTAAAGCTAAAAGACTCTGAAGCTCTCTTGGGTCTTGATGAAAAGCTTGTTCCTCAGAAGTGGAAAAGGTTTCTTCTCTAGTGCATTCACTATTTGGACTTGGTAACTTATTGGTCTTACTTGGTAACTTTTTTTGTTTCTCCTTCTGGCAACGCAAACTTCATGATAATTTATAGATGTTCTCGATTGAGGGGGAATTGCATGGGCAATAAAAGATATTAGAAGGACACTTGCTATTTCTGTCTTGCCAGGTTCACCACAGGACAAGCTTCAGTGTCCCACATGGGATTAAGCTGGTTGAAGATCAGAGGCTTGGCTGATGACGGGAATCAAATCAATCTACTGCATCTTCCTAAGAGCTGTAGAGTTGGTCTCAGTTTTTTGTTTCTAAATATCTGCACGTATTCGAATTTCTGTGGTCAGCTGGAAAGAAACACTATTTTCATTTCTTTAGTTAAGTTGGGAAGGGAAGGAAAGGTGAACAAGAACAAAGAATGATGTTAAATTTATCCAAAACCCATATGGTCATTGTATGTGCTGAAATTAACTATATTACTACCACTACTACTATTTTTATTATTGTTGCATTGAGCAGGATTTAAACTTACTGATTTGAAGATCAAAATAATTAAGTTGATACCTTTCTATCTTACTATACACAACAAATTCAGATGAATTCACCAGATGGCATTAGTTAGGTTATTCACCAGATGACATTAGTTAGCAGATTATGATTCAGTTTATATGTTGTATCTTTTTAATTCAAATTTGCTAAGCTCAAAAATCTATAGTGGATAATTCTTATATAATACTTGAATATATAGATCTCTGATTACATATGATTGCATATTTATTTTTCCTCATGGCTTTAAACTATTTATAAAAAAAAAAATGTAATTCTTATCTGTATATTTTGTTCTTGGAATTTGGGGGTGTTATGACTGATGAGCAAAGTGTTTGGAAAAAAAAATTTGTGGACATCATGGGATACCCTTAGAATAGCAGGAAAGATATAGTCATAAAAGCCTTTATATTAGGTAGGCTTCCTCCAGGTGTATGATTATGGAAGAGGTACTACATTATAGGACCTTTATAGGTCCTTTAGGACCAAAATAACAGTAGGGAAAATAATTTTGTTTGTAAAATTGATCTGATGATGGGGGGGTGGGGGTGGGGTAACAATTCTTTCTTCACTGACATTTAACAAGGATGCTGGATTGTTCTTATACTACGGAAGAAAATTAGATACATTTTGACTTCACAACTCAAATATTTTGTGTAGCAAGTGTATTTTATTGTCTTTGGCCCTTGTGTAGGAAACAGGTGAAGGATTAGAGCACACTGCTTTTAAAGACTGTATCACACGAACATGATCCAGCACTTTGGCTTTACACTGTTGAAATTACTGTCTGCATGAGTGATGTATGTTTCCCAAATGTAATTTTAGTTATGAAATTAGGACTATCACATACAAGAGTTGATAGAGGGTTTTCCAAGTAGAAAGAGGAATATCAAATTAGGCATGGTTACACAGGAAATGTCTTCCCCCATGACTTAAAGTATGATGTAGACTGCCTATATCAAACCACACAGAGCAAAGGAGAATAAGATCTACTTAATATTTGAATGTGGTGCTTTTTATTTTGCTTAAAAGCCTTTACGTCTAATACCACAACTGTGCTTTGCTACAGAGAAGACAAGTTGACAGAAAATGCCATTAAATCTCTTGTTAACTGATGATTAAAAAGCAAATCATCAAGACACTGGAATTTTCTATCAGCTGCTTCCTGGGTGCACATGGCTTCAGACTTTTCTGAAAACAGTGCTATTTGTATAAAATGCTGCACCAGTTGAGGAGCATTACAGCATTAATCTCTGACCAAACAACTCAGCAAGCAGGAATCCTGTTTAATCATGTTATTACAGAGTAGGATGAATATACACAGGATGGGGATGATTATTGTTCTCGTATCTGCTGTGGGTCAAAGTACATGGTTCTTTTATTCTGAAGGAATATCTCTAGTTCAAACGAGCTCTGAACTGTAGAAATGTAAGAAGCTACCTCAACCCTGGGAGCTCAAATGAACAGCAAAAGCCTAATTTCTGGTAAAGTACCAAAACCTTATATACCTGAAGAGAGCTCTTTTATAAAAAGCTAGTATATGGGTTGTAGCTGTGAATGAGGGGAGTCAGCCCTGTTATTGACCACCTATATCAAAGTTAGTAACTTCTATTAGCAAAGAGCTTTGGGAGCAACAGTGGAAATTAAAAATTCTCATGTGCTCAAACTCTGAAAACATGGACGACCCTTCTGCCGCTGCCTTAAGACTTCAGTCATGATTGGTGTTTTTTCTTCTTGTTATCTTTAAACTTTTAATGTACTTTATTGACAGAACGTTCACTGTATGTGTTCATCGAAGAGACAGAAGGAAAAATAGTAATTAAATAAAGTGAATTCAAGACGTTTTTGTTCTCCAGAAAACCTGCATGATACCTCAGGTTCCCTAGTACCTTTTTGTCTCAACGTATATATGTACTCCTTATATTAAGTCAGAGCTTGAACTGCAATTCACTTCAAATTCACAATAAGATGTACTTTAAAAGTACATTTTTGAAATGTAAAATGTATTTTAAAAGCTGGGTCTGAGAATTTTTTGGATGCCTTGTGTTAGAGTGAGTCAACACAGTGTTCTTGAATGGATTAAATGACAAGTCAAAATACAGAAGCAGCTTAGGAAACCTAACCCTGTCTTGTGTTTCCCTGTCCTGAAAAGATGCCAGCTGAAAGTAATGAGATTAGCTTCTGTTTCCCAGGAATTGTGTGGTGAAAGGATCCTGAAGTTAGACAGTATTCAGTCTTAGCTGAAACTCTGCCTTCCACCTGGGAGCTGAAGTATTTTTTTCCTCTCTATTTCCATCAGATGATAAACAGGTTAATTTAAGCCATCATGAGAGCAGAGCAGGAGCATTCACTCAGATAATTGTCTTCTTTGCTGATGGCTGTTGCTTGTTAATGAGTCCTGTGCCTCTTTACTGCAAGCTGAGAGCCTCCCTTATTTGTGGACACAACAGCAGTGATGTCTGGAGAATTTTTGATGGGTTATTTGGAAGAAAAAATGACTAATCCATTACAGCGTACTTTCAGTTAAATATGCACTAGCAACAGGTTGGAATAATAAGAAGAAACAGGCACCTATCAGGCAAATCCACCTGCACTTAGATCTCTGCAATATAAGTTTTCACTGATGTCCTCAATGTAAATGGCAGTTTTATTGGTGGGATCAAATTATCACAGGTGGTTATTTTCTTTCCTTTTTCTTTTCTTCAGATCTCTCTGGTGTACCTCATTAACCTGCTTTTCCTGCTAACAGTCATCACATCTGCATTATTTCCTGCATTACTCTTCCTGTCGATCACTGGGGATGGTACTGTACCTGAATTACACAGCTTTCTTGTTTACAGACCCTTGCCTTCCTTCCCCAGCTTGGAACTCTGACACGGAGGCTGCCATTAGGAAGGGTAAAGGTAACAAGATGGTCGGGGAAGTCATGTTGAAGTCATGCCATGCAGCAAGTCACTTCAACTCTTGATAATCTAGCTTCTTTCAGATCCATCTCCATCGTGGCTTCGTACAACATAATAGCTGTAGTCAAATGTTTCTGTTTCTGCAGGTGCTTTGACATTGTATCACCTAACTGCTGAAACGGCCACTTACTGTTTTTTGGTTATTTGTTTCTCTCAACTTTATGAATCTTTCCACATCTTTATTGGCTTCTAGAGAGCATGTTTTAGAGAGAATCATTTTTATACAGAAGTTGATTTCTGTAAGGGCTCCACTGTTTGTTGAAATCTAGGTTTCCTACTCACAGAAAACCCAGTATTAGGATTCTTCTTTGTAGCCTATCGGTGGATTTCCCTGAATGTTTCAGATTTGCTGTCCTCTGTACTAATGGTAGGTGTGCGCTTTCTGTAGAAAACCAAGTTTTCTTTTAGTGAATTCTCTCTCATATATGGGTATATTTGCACAGCAAACAAACAAGGAGCAGTTTTCTTCTTTCCTTGGGACCTACCTGCAGTTCTTACAACCTTCATGTAAGCTGGATGGCTGCATGTGAATATTTTTACTTCAAACTGCAACTTTCATATTTGAATGCAGGTAGAGAAGAGAGCTCTTAAAAAAGACCCATGTATTTCATATGAATGTTAATTTCTAATGTTGCATCCTAGCTTTTGTCACTAGCACTATATATGTACCCAGACAGCTTCTTGAAACTGAAGGGTGAGGAACAAAACAGAGGGAGAATGAGACCTTTCTTTTCATTTGTACTGCAGCTGAATATTTCAATCTTGAAATAAATAGGTGTTATTCATTAGTGCTCTCGATCTGAAACTTTTCTTTAACTAACAAGACATTTTTTAAATGTAAGAGAAAAATACTTCTTACATGGAGAAACAATAAAATGTTGAAGGATTCTAGTTTTTTAATATAAAAAGGGTATTTTGAATGGTTAAATTACATAGGTGACACTTTTTCTTTACTCACTTATTGAAACTTAGAAGCAAGAACGTGTTACTCTGCTGTGTTTTCTGCATTGAGAAGGGGATATTGAGGTCATGACAAACACTCAGTTAATAACTGCTTAATTCACCAACAGTATTAGAAAGTGAAGCTGCTCAAAACCTGTCAGAATTTACAAAATAGTAACTGAAGAAGAAGCTGCTATACCAGCTCTTTATAAAAATGACATGGCACTTCAAGGCTACTTGTATTGATGCGGTATATATTTGATCTTTATTCTTCACCTGAAATGGCTTAAAATTATCAAAATCTAATTTCTTGAATATTTTAATGCAAGCTCACGATTTTCAAGCCCGGATGATAATGAGTAGTTCACATTAATTTTCTGAGAAATTGAAGTGAAATCCTGTCACTTAATTATAGCATACATTCATGAATACATAAGTTTATAGGATAATAACCTAACTAATCTAATATACCTGCAATGAAAAAACATACAAATGATAGAAAGAAGTACTTATTAAAATATATTTTTTTCACCAGCTTGCCTTTTCTTTATGTCAGCATTATCATGATAGTGCAACAGTATGGGCAGGTTTTCCTTATTCTCACTTGATATTTCACCCATTTTTCTATTTCATCAGCATTTACCAAGTATCCCTGGTCCATTTGGGTACCAAACAGAGCAGGAAGGGCCCTTTATGGGGGCCCATGTATTTCCTCATGTTAACATTTTTCTTTCTTAAAGACAGCTTCAGCAAAATGTTAAGAAATTGCAAATCAGAAATTAGAAGTTTCAGACACATTTGGTAGTGGTTGCATAAGCCTGTTCCCACAGAACTAAATCTTTTTTTTTAAATAATTCTTAGCTAATGCCAATAGAACAGCTAATATGTACTAACATTCTTGTAGAAACATTAACAGTGAATCATAAAACTGGAAAGGAAATTTGAACCATTTGAGCTTGAATTGCAGACTTTAAGCTGATAGTAATTTATTTTTTTAAAGTTGTTGCTATGTGTTGAAAGATATGATAATAATGGTATTTTACAGCTAAGTAATTTGTTTTGGCAATTATTCATACTAGAAGAAAGATAAGAAGTAAAGTTAATAATTCCCTTATTTTCTTATGCTGTATACAAAACCTCATTACAGTAATTTATTGGTTATTATATTTGAGGAAATTAGTTAATATATTTTCTTGGTGTACTTGAAGGACAGAAATAAACGGTTCCACAGGAGACAGATGGTAAAATAATTGCATGCTGCATTTATTAATATTGAATAAAAAGAGCTACAACGTCAACAGTTGTGAAAGCTGCTGAGTTGTGAAAGCTGCTGTCATGGCCAGCCTTACCTTTGTTGTAACTCCTACACACGGCTTTGAAAATGTATCCCTCAACAGCTGTCTGCTTAAATGGTAGCTGTGGAGTGAATTCTAACTTCGTTGACTTCCTAAAAAAGGAGTCAGTCACTATGTGGCTTATTAGCATAATTAGTTGTCATAAAGATGCAAGCCTGAAGATGTACTTGCTAATTAGCCATCTGAAATCTGATGGTTGTGCCTCTTCCTTCCTCCCCCCATAATCCTTCTCTCTTATTGAAGAGAGATGAGGATTGTATGATACTTCTAAAAAATCACTTACTCCAATATTCTTTCATCCTGGAAATCGGACTTAGGGAATTCAGGTAAAGGGAACAATTCCACATTACACAGAACTTATTCTTGTGTCTATTGTTTTTTGTGGGTTCTGTGGAAGATGGATTTTTCCAAGTTTTTAAAGTATCTTTTTGCGCTTCTTGGAAGATGTTGAAATGTCAATAAAAGCCATGTTGTTTTTTTTCTGTTTTTTGCATTACAGAAGAATTTCTTATGGTCAGATGAATATAACAAGCTCTGTCATCTTGTGATAAAATTTGTAAAGAAATTCACTTATACTATTATTAATTTTACACTGGATAAAGGAAACTTAGACTCAGATGGTCAAGTGCTGAACTCCCAGTGAGTTCAATAGAAATCACATGTTTCAGATGCTTCTGAGAATTCTGAAAATTCTCTTTGGTATCTAAGTAAATCCCAAGGATAACCAACTTGAATAGGGACCTTCCTTTGAACTTGTGGGCTTTTATTGCAGTTATCTTGTTCTACTCCAGTCTTTCCTGCTACTACTTCTAAAAGTCATTTACATACTGACATATTTTTTTAGTGTGAACTCTCTAACACTATTATCAAAACTTACTATATGGTGTAACATTTCTTGTGACAAGCTTAATGTTGTGGAATTCAAACCCAAGGTTTTGACTGTTAGAGCAATCTGGAGTTCCAGGTGTTTGTTTATATCTAGCCCTAGAAGTAGGGGAAAAGATACTGTGTCCCAGTAATGCATATTTCTTTGGTTCCAAGAATATCTCTTCAGCAGAAAGCTGGAGGTCAGTCCCATCTGATTTTCCATATGAGCTGCTGATTAGGGCTTTTTGCATTTTAAGTATTGGGACTCATAGGAGGATTTGGTCACTGTGCCTGTGTTCTGTATCCTACAGAGTCAACAAATTTTCCTGACTGCTCGAACTACAGAGGTTGTAGTTGTGCAAAGAAGCAAATATTACACACCTAGAACTTTTCTGAGTTGAATAAGAAACCATTTTGCCAAGTGCCTCCAGATTGGAAGACAAATGCTGAGCAGGGGGTTGTGAATTCAATTTGGGGTTTATCTAAGGGTTATATTAGCAGCCTGAACCCTAACTTGGATTTAACTGTTGATGTATGCTGGCACAATGCCAATGAAATCTGGCACCAGTCTCTCAGTTACCACCACCAAGATTCAAGGGCAAAAAGTTTTATTGAATATTTTGTGTAATACTTAATGTGAAACTATGAAAGATGCATTTATTGCAGGGGGCCTTTCAACAGCTACCAGCTTGGATTTTATGAACAGTAGGTGAGCAGCAAGCTGGCTAAAAGAAAAAAATAAAAGGTCAAGTAGCAGGCAGCTGTGATTGCAGACTTTTGTAAGAGGGAAAAATATACCTGCCTACTGTGTCAAATTAAAACAGTGGCAGCTGCATTTCTTCCAGTGTGAAGCTGAGCAGTATTTTGCAGAGTATAATTAAGCTGGAAGTGAAGCCTACAACTATTGTGGTCAGCATCAACATTTCTTTAAAATTATTTTCTCTTCTTGGACCTTGAAGGAACAGCAGAGTAATGTTAGACTGAGTTTACAGTATTTTTTTTTTCACTCCCAAGAAAGTTAAGAAGTCAGACAGGAGCCCCACAAAGTCATATGCAACACAAACATTTTATAATCGTCTCTGACATACTTACTGGTTTGCTTTATTGAAATCAGTGCTTGGTAATAATTGGCAGATGTATTGATACGTTACTCCAAATCTTTCACTTCTCTTTTTGCTAGAGTAAATTTTATTTCCAATCTTGTTTAGAGGAGAAATGGTTAACAAGATGTACAATTCAGATTTGAGAAATAAGCTCGTTTTAAACAACAAAGTTCTCCAAGCCATGGTATTTATGCTGTACATCCTAAACAACATAAAATGTTTACCTTGGCTATGTATAGTAAGAGATGTAGAATGAAGTTGCTACAAGAAATTGTGGATTTTGATGAGAAGCATGTTCACCTAGCAAAAGTAAAAATGAAATTTGAATGGTAGTTGTCATAGGAAATCAAGAGAGCACTGCAAGGGAATTAGTAATTACCTGATTATATCCTTGTGGATTTAGTCAAAAACTTGAAGTGCAGAGGAAACAGCATTATGACAATTGAATTGCGTGAGTTTGTGGTAAAAGCAGAGCAGAATTCTACAGAACGGTTTCTGAGGACACAAAAATCTGGAAGAAGAAAAAAAGCAGAAAAAAATACCACAAACTGATATATATGTTTTGATGACATTGAGAGATAATATTAGTCATCATAGCATGGAATATGAATATGGCAGAAATTTTTAATTAAAATTTACTGAGAGGTACCCATGAAAAGTTCGATGTACTATATTTCTGATAAAGGGTCAAGTATTGAACTCACTTATTTTGAGTTTTATTTATAAAACACTGCAGTGTGCATTATAAAGTGAACACCACTCCTCATGCCCCTGGATTATCACCATATCAGGAGATAAGTGGAGATTTAAAATGTCTGACATATCTGACACTTCAAACTAGCAACTAAGCCTGGAAAAGAACCTTTTGTTGTACCAAACTGTATCTCATCTCCTTTCTCTGTTTATTTGCTACAGTTCAATTTTCAGTGTGGTGTCTGCTTTGTTTAGCTGCTTTCAGGGTAGCTCATGCTTTAGATCCATTAGGAGAATGTTTGGCTCCTAGCTAACTAGCTTATTTGAAGCAGTTATTAGCAATGAATGTATATGAGTACACTTGAATTTTGGCATGATCTCTTCTCAGTTTTGGTATTTGAGGAAGGTAATATCTGAATTCACAATGACAGAAAACCGAGTTAGGTAATTTCAAGATTATAACTGCTCCCAGCCATTTTTAATGGAGTAGTAACATTCAAAAATCCAATCAAAAGACTTCTATGGTAAGAATGCAATGAGATTTGCTTAAAATTTTGCTTGTTTTTCAAAATAAAAAATGATTTTTTAAAAATCTATTGTGCATTTTCTGATCTTGGTTTAGATCTGAGCCATTTACATACACTCATATAGCAATTCTTTATTCTGCAATCATCAGGCCGAAGAGTTAATATTAAAATAAATATTTTTAAAAAGTGAATTTAAGGTGCTAACAAAACCACATAAAACACCAAGGAATGTAGCATTTCTATTTCTCTGCTTGTTTCATGTTATCCATGTGAGTAGTTCTACCTGACTTCATTTCTTCAAAGTTAATAGGAACCTTTCAATATAAATTTTAGTGTCCTCGGGGGCCCTATTTGTAAACATATTTTGTGACCCAAAGATGTAGGTAAGCAGGCTTCTTTGTAAAACCCTGATACACTGCTATCCCTCTAAAAATGCGTGTGCATTTATTGCATGAAAACTTTGTGCAACTGTGTTTTGCATTGAGTTACTAAGATTACCTTCTGTAGAAGGTCTGCGGAGAGTAGAAGATAGCAAATCATCTTAACTATATAGCCCTCCCAAAGAAACATAATTAAAAATGTAATTTGCCCCTTTCCATGAAATGAGTTTTAACATGAATGCTTCAGTAAACAAATCTACCTATATAATTAAAGCAACACACAAAAGCTATTTAAAGATCATAGAAGGAGAAATATGATATAAGGCCAGCCTAGTGTCTCATCCTACAATCATTTTCAGTGCCGATGAGACACAGGTGTATGCTACATAAATAAGAAAAAAATCTGAGTGTGATGGATGTGATTATTATTCATCTCAAACATCCTCTTTCTTTTTTCTTCCCTGTTCTAATTAGGTAGTTTCCAGCTGTTCAGCATTTGCTGCTGTGAGATGTGCCATTGGAGAATCACTTCCCAAACTAAACAGAGCCATTCTGAAAGCAGCTTTCTCTTAAAATACAATTAGGAAAGCTATGGTAGATACTTAAACAGAGTTAGATAGGCAAAAAATCAGTACTGCAAGAAAAACAGAATGGAGAAAAATGCATATAAGATAGATAATGTAAAAATAGAAGAAATCCATATATGCAGTGGAAGGATAATGTGAGTTCTCTTGCAACAAATAATTGACTTTATGTGGATGATTCTACAATGGTAACTAAAAAAGTGGTGCTTGTCATGAGCACAGAAGCAGCTGTATCTCTCCACAGATTAGCTGTAGTTGAACATAACATCCCTGAAAACGGGTGGGCGCTTAGAGAAGTTGAAAAATGGTAGTGAAGTGCAGCTTTATAAATTTTGGCTTGTCTGTCTTGCAGTTTGATGTGGTTCTATGCTGCGGGAAGGACAAATATTGCAACCAAGTCTCTAGGGTGGTGTATGAAACAGAAAATCCCAGGCAGTTTCTTTGGGCTAAAGAAATGCATTTACCTACTCAGGCAGTAATTGCTTGTTAGTCTGTTTAGTTAAGCAGCAAGGTGGCTACGGGGAGGTCTGGACTAGAGGTGTATAATGGTTCTTCCTCCTCACTCTTGGGTGCAGCTGGCAATATATATATGTATTTTCTATCACAGTCTGTTTACTTTCTCCTTCTTCACTGGTCTGCAAATTCCATGCTGTCTGAGCTATCTATGGGATCTTTCATTTACAAGAGATAGCTGCTCTTTTCTTCTGTTCTCTCTGTTGTGTGAAAAGTCAGTTTTCCCCTCCTACCAAGGCTGCATCCTTTCAGCAACAACCGACTGACCCTTTTGGATTTCTGTTTGTACCTTCCTGGCCTCTGTTACCATCTTGTGCTTGTACTAGTGGGATCCCCTGTTACTATCACAGTTTATTTTCTACAGTGGTCAAGCTGCAATTTCCTGATAATGCAGCACTAGTGTTTTATTAGTTCAGCTTGTTCACATGTATGCTCCTTGTCCTAGTGTCATCGAGTAGCTGACTCTACCAAGAGGCTGTCAGGAGATGTACAGATAGATAAATACAGTGCTTTCAGAACTACTTGTTATGCATGTCTATTTGTTATGGTAACAACACTACCATATAATCAAAGTTGTTTTGCAACGCAAATAACTAACTGTTTTTATTCCCTAAAAACATCTGGGAAAAGCATCGTGCTTGGTACAACAAAGTATGGCAATTTTATTCAGTTGCATTTGTACTTTTGATTTCCGTTCTGCATTTGAATATCTGAAGGAGTTTGAATTAGCCAGTATTCCTTTCTGGTGGCCTCTAGGGAGAAATATGAATAAATAAAATTCAGAGCTTCTCTGCCCTGTTGTGCTGGTACCTGAGACATATATGCCACATGTAGGATGGATGGAAGGAGACCATCCTCTCTTCTAGAGATGAAGTGGGCAGAGGGTTAGCACAGGTGTCAGAGCAGTCCCTGATGGGTTTGAAATTTGCTAATTACTGCTACAGGCACCTGCTGCTCCTCCCCATGGCCTTCGTCCAATTAAGATAGCAGCTCCTTCTCCCATTGCACAACATGCACTTTTTTCCTCTCCCCAATGTCTTCCCAAAGAATCAACAAGATTTTAAAAGTGTTTTTCAGCTTGCTGGCAGCTGTACAATTTGCGAGTGCAAAACAGGCTTTTGCTGTTTGTTGAGAACAGGTAAATATTATAGATTTGCTTGCAACTTTAAAAATAATCTTTAAGTGTTAAATTTTTTTCATCTATAAAAAGCTTTCAGTGTTTTAGCGGCACAGTTCAAAAAAGCTAATATAACCATTGAATTAACTGTCTGCTTTCTATAATTAGATGAAAAAGGCTTAAAGGCTTTATTGCTGAAGGAAACATGCAGGACAATTTAAAGCATATAACCTGAGCATTAAAAAAAAGAAAAGGAAAGAAAAACTTAAAAGATAGTTTTGCTGTTGAAAGAAGTTTTACTATTCTGAGGTAATGTGCAACTACTGGTTATTATTTTTTAATATTGTTTTCGTTGATAATATTATTATTTTTTTTCTATTAATCATGCTTGAATATGAAAATTGTCTGGCTTTTAAGTGTTAGGTTTTAAAACTTTCCCTGCTTCTTATGTCTTATTTGATAACTTAGTGAAGTGCCTCTATTTATAGAATTGATTTGTCATATAAACTGTAGCTGTTTTGTGGTGATGTTTTTTTCTCAAAAGAGACATTATCTAATAAAATGGCATAAATTTTGACTAAATTATTAACTGAATTTCAGGGCACAAAATTGCTACAAATACCTTAAGAAAATGTACTTATACTATTATATACAGAGTTTCCACTACCTACAGTTTGAGGGGCAAAAAAAAAAAAAAAGTTGACTATAGCTTGTTAAAATAGTTTTGAAGGAATCGTGAGGACGTGTACAAACACTTATTCTTTCTGTTATGCATCTGTCATGCATATATGTTATGCCTATCAGATTCCAGCAAGAAATGGAAACAATAAAACACAACCTTTCTAAATGTTACAGTGCGTGGAATTAATATATGTATGCTCAGATTGCACAAGAGTATTCTAAAGTGGAATATCCTTCTCCTTTTTCATGGCTGTAGATTCATGTGTCCTCCAACTTAAGGTTTTGTTGTGGCCTGATGGTAACGTGTTTCTCCTGTCCTTCCTTGCCTAAAAGCCCGTGCTCATCGTGCTTCTCAGTTTTTCCTCATTTGGACCCTGTTAAGTCTGAATTTGCTTCTACCCAAATATGAGGCTTTAAAAAAATATATTTTCTTTCACTTTAGTCCAAATAAATGTTGGCCTAAGAAATGTTCACGTTAGACTAGGCAATTAGAGGTATCAAGCTGGTCTAGTATCCTGAGGAGTCACATACAATAGCTCTCTTAAACAGCCACATATTTGATGAGTGTTTTCAAAGTCCCACGCTCCTGGCAACAGTATTTTTATTTATGCACAGCTCATTCCCTGTAATGACAGTTATTTTGGCTTTGAAACAAAACAGATTGTGGAAAAGTAGTGTCAGAAATTCAGAAGTACTGGCATTTAGAGGAAATCATGACTAATTCATTTTCATTTAAAGATGATCTATGCAACCATGCACTACAATTTTCCTCTTTCCCCCCGCATTTCTCCTCTTTCCCTATCTGCAGCAATTGCAACAGTCAGCAGCTGCAAACCACACACTGTGGCTTGGGAAGGGCAGACATGGCCAGTTGTGGTGTTTTTAAAGTAGAGGAGAAGGGATTTCACTCTACTGACATCGTGAATGAGGGATAGGCTTGAGAGCCTCTCATTCTTATGCCATGCTACCGCTTCCTCTGAAACAACAAATATCAAATGAGATTTTTCTATCAGCTGAGGTTTAGACTAATATTTTGCATTAAAAACTACTGGTTTTATTTATTCGTACTGAGCTAGAAAACAGTTTGGCGGGAGTTGTCAGAACAGAACTGAGCATCCTTGCTTGCTGAGACTTGAACACACAGCGTACATGTTTGTAACTGAGGTGATAAAATGCAGCGTACTCTTGCATATTTTATCAATACTTTTGAATAAAATGTTCAGTTAAGAAGTTACGCTTCCACTGACTTGTTGGAAAAGATCTTTCATGGCCAAAGGTGGATAGGTTAAATAAAATATTAATCTGACTGGTCAAAAAAGGTCAGGAAAAAGAACCATTCATTTTACTCCCCCACTCTCGTAAATCAAACTTATATTGGTGGACTTCATGCATGGAGAACTGGAAAAAAATTGTCTCAATGGGCAAAAAGTGTTGGCTTACATGCAGAAACCTAATAAGGCGATTGGTAAGGCTTGATAAGGTGCTGCAGACAAGCCCCATGGGTTTATTCTGCCCTTCAGCTGGAGTAGAAGGAGGTGATTTCTGCCTTGCCTTCTCTTTAGATTGTTTCAATACATGACCTGTGCTTAGCATCTTTAAGGAAGTGATTCTGCATCGTATTTTTTCTAGTCAGTGCTGAAAACTTAGAGTAGGTGTGAAAATTTGTTTGTTTGTTTCTTTTTGGAAGTTTAATTAAGGAAAATAGATGCAGAGTATTAGGTGAGAGTGACAAAAGCCCATCTGCAGCCTGACAAAGGAGCAGAGAGAGACACTGGCAGGCTGGGAAGCCCAAATATGACCATGTCCAAGGTCCATCCCAGGGACCTTTGGCCTGCCACACAGCCAGAGGAGCACGGGGGCATGCTGAGGGACAGGAACCCAAAAGAAGGGCTCAGAGGAGGGGTCGTCCTGCCTGCGGCCCTCCCAAGACAGCCCCAGCTTCCAGATGTGAAACCCATCATGACGAGACAGTGTTGGAGCAACCTCTGGGTGGCGGGGTCGTGCCCAGGGGTATGGGGCCTGTGGGATGTAGGGGATCACTATGGGATATTTAGGGGAGGAACTAAAGGCAGGGAAGGGGGTGGACTGAGGTGATTTGGGGAGCAACAGGCATGGGGAAAATGGAAGGGAAAGCGGGGTAAAAAGGACCAATCACATGTAACTTGTTTGGTGCACTTGTCAGGCCATTCCTGTGCCTGATCGGTGCAGTCTGTCCTATCCCATTATTGAATTGTCTGTGTTTGTGCAGATGCTACGTGTGGCCTATGTGTATATATGTGTTGTATAAAAGTGCTGTGTGCGTGTGTGCATACTGGGAACGCATGCTTCGCCTCGCTCCTGGTTGGCCCCCGGTGCAGGGACCTGTGGTGGCCTTGCCTCTGTGGGGCTGCCAGATATGGCCCTATTCCTCTAACAAAAAGGTTGTTTATGGATACGGTTGATCAATAGTGTTTTTTTTTTTTTTTTGTTTGTTTGTTTTTTTATATATCTAAAGCCGTGTCTGCCTAGTTGATGTATGAGGTTTCTGGCGTGCCCATCTATGTTTTGTGTTTGAGGAGGAACAGCGTGTATTTTTAGATGAGAGTGACCATACAGCATCTGAACAAAACTTTCCCTGAGGCAGGTACTTTGTCTTCAACAGTGGCAGGCAGCCTTTGTCTAGGAAAGCATGCAAGCTCTGAATATGGTGTGGTGCTTCAGGAAAATGCTCTCTGTCCTCCAGCACCTTGAGGTTAATGGAAAACTTTATGAAGACCTTATCTCTTCCTGAACTTTTACACTAAGGCAAAGTAGGCCTTTTGGAAGACCATAAGTGGGAGAGTAGCTATGTGTTGATGTTGGTGATATGGGTTTAACCATGAGCTCAGCACAAGATATATTCTTCAGTAAGGAATGTAAAATATTGTAAGAAATGTAAAATATCGGTTTTGTTTTATGGACTTTAAAAGTATTTCTGATTTTTTTTTTTTTGTGCTTAAATGATACTGACACAGGTGTTTGTTTTTTTGGAAAGGTCTTCACATTAGACAGAAAAAAGGTCTTACTGTGTGCATGTGTATGGTCATTCAGCGCATCTCAATAGGTTGTAATTACACAAATTATATGTGGAAAAAAATATGCGCAAAGTACAGTCTCAACCTAGTAGTTTTCCTTGCTTGTGATTTTTGTCCATGCCTTATTTGCTTGTAACAAACTAATGAGAGGACTGAGTGTTTATTTTTTATTTTCTAATTTATTTTAACTGCAATTCTGGCCATATACCAGAGGAATTCTGAAGGAATAAAACTTGTGAAGGAGTAATGGTACAGGCAAATAATACTTCACAGTGAAAACCACAGCCAAAAATTATTGTGGGTTCAGATGCACTATGTGTGTAACACTGTTTCCATAGTTGTTTCCTATCTTCCCATAGTTTAGATTGATTTATAACAAAGGATAAATCCTGCTAATGCTGTGGTGGGTACATCACAGAAAAAAACACTAATCTTATTTGAACTGCTACTAATGTTTGCTTTCTGTTTCAATTATCTTTAGGAAGCCAATCACTGTATCTAGTAGCAATTGTTTGAAAGATGAAGTATATCCACTGTTTCCATTTTATTTAGATTACTTGTAATGATGAAGGCCAAGAGGTTGTACCATTCCTATTCTATTCATAAATATATAAATAGAAAATCTGTGTTTGTTTTTTCCTATTCAGTTATGGGATAATTTAAATTTCCATGATTAATTACCTTCCTTTTTAATGGTTCTTTCTAGTTCATTTGTACCTCCTGATGTTAATATCTTCTTACATATTACATTTTTTCCAAGCCCATTTCTGAAAATAGTCTTAATTATTGTTCCACATCTGTCCAGTTTCCCACCAAAAAGTGAAAAATTTGTTCATTATGTTGCTTTCATGAGTATTTTTTAAAGTTCATACATATATATTTTAAGACTTGGGAACATATTTAAGTGTGCTTTTTGTAATACATCTGAAGATACTTCGACCTTTAAGAAGTTTCTATGAACTCTTATGAACTTTTATTCATTAACTAGAAAGAACAAGTTCATTAGTGTAATAATATGATATATGTTGTTGAACTTTTCTGCAGAATTCCTAGCAATTTCATTAAGTATGAATAATTTAGTGGTCTTTAATTAAACTTTCATGTACTCTTCATAAGTAAGTTGGTTTTAACCCTTATATGTAACTCAAATTAAAACAAAATGTTGTAAGATTTATTGCAGTGGAGGCATAATTTTTAAATACTGACCATCTCCAGTTTAAATGTCAAAATGCTATACAGTCTAAAGACTAGCAAGAATAAGCTTGTGTGTCACCTGATAAATTCTCTCATCCTTTATTGTGAATAACTTTGAAGAGTATCTGAAAAGTACTCTTTCTATTCTCATTGTTTTAGGGTGATCAAAGCCACTTTTTTCACTTTATACCATTTTTACAGCATTCTTATAAGGTGCTTACATAAACAAAGAAAAACATATACAGCATTTTTGTAAGCACCATACTTGGCTCTGCTAACACGTAACTCAAGATGAATTATCAGCTTGAATTACGAGTATCTTGATAAAACTGAAATTGGTAGGTTCTTGTATGTTCTAACTACATGAGCATTTTAAGAAGTAATTATTTTTCGAAACCCAATTTAAGTAAAGGAAGAAGCAGTTGTATTTGTAGCAGTGCTCTATTACTTTTTAAAGAGCTTTCGAACTTGTGTTACTTCCACAAGGTTCTTCGTTAGCCAAACTACCTTGTTTATTTATAATTTTTACAACAGCATATAAATCACATAACTCATGCTGTATATTTCTACACTTCTTACTTTTAATAGTGTAGTTGAGTTGAGTGGCTGAGAAGAAGCTCAGTGCCAGAACTTTAAAACACATTCATAAGGAGATCCTTGTCCCATTTTAGGGAGTCTCCCAACCACTGGTTAATGACTCATTTATTTCTTTGGGTTATATGTGTAGTGGATTTGATTCTAAATCAAAGTTGTTGTTGTAAACCCAAAGTGACAAAATAACATTTCTTAAAAAGCTTGCATTTTTTTTCTATTTTGCTTTTATTGTTTTACACTTTTTTCTCCTCAAAAAAAAAAAAAGAAAAAGTTTGTGCATGTTCAGTGGAGCATGAAAAAATGGTGCTCCGTGCTTTATGAGGAGGAAGGCTGCCAGTGCAGTTTGGCTGGGAAATAATGAAGTAAGGATCTGTGTTTAATTTTCTTTTGCTTCTGTGCGCATTGCTTTACTATAAGTGGCTGAGTCATGGGCTGGCTTGCTGAGTAGGTTATTGATTCACTCTTCGGTCATATTTTCATTTTTCCACAGTTCTGGCTGCAACACATCCTGGGAATCTCCTCACATGCTGAGGTCTACTTGACCTCTGTCAGCCTAGCAGTCTATAAAACTTCATTTGTTGATCTGAGCATAGTGGATATTCATATACTGACATACAGTGTTCAGAGAACTAGCTGTGCACGTATTCTTATAAGAAATTAAGTTAAAAATAGAATGTAAATCACTAATTCATTATTTTAGTTATATATTTCCTGAATAATGTATTTTCTCTCTCTCTCTCTCTCTCTCCCCAACCCTCCCCCCCGCTTCCACTCTGCTCCATCTTCCTGGTCTTTTGGAACTACACAAAATTCTAAGTTGTGGAACGATGTAACCAAGAATAGTCCAAATAAATCATTAAAATGGTGCTTAGTGAAATACAATACGAATAGTTACATCCTACATATATACAATTGCTATGTAAAGCAATGTTCTTACATTCCTTTTAACAGAGATAAGAAAAAGTGATATTTGAATTCCAGATTTTCCTAGTTTATGGTCATCATTGCCTTAGCAATAAAATCTGAATTTCAAGCCACATGTGTTTGATCTCCACAGTGTCTGGAAGACATAAATCCAGACATATATAAATAAATAGCACATCAAAACTGTCCTGTGCTGTTTGTTCCTGGACTTCTGAATGTTCTCTGGTACTGCTGTGGTACTGAGTGACATTTCGATGAGCTTGTATGTACTAGCTGTCATGCTGCTGATGTTCGTTTTCCCTAAGAACTGGACTCTAATGTCCATATTGTGTGACCCCCCAAAAAATACTGCAAAGCACTTTTTTTTTTTTTTGGTATGCAGAATTGCTGCAGTAACTGTATGCATCAAAAATGTTAGTCCTATGACACCTTATCTCTTGATAACTTCTCCAGAGACCGGAATGGCACACTGAAGTGACATAACAGAGAAGTAACAATATTGTAGTGAAGTAACTATACTTAGCATGAGTATACTTAACCTATTAGCGTTGTTACTAATTTAGAGAGATTAGAGATCATTTTTCACTGTCATTTAGAGAAGTCATTCAATCTGCAACACTGGAACCTGCTAAATATGTTAGTAAACCTGAAATAAATGTAGCTGGGAGGAGCTTACATGACAATAGTTTTAAGAAGTCCTGATTTACGTTCATGAAAATATAATGGGCATACACCATGTTTCTAGCTTTTCCTGTCTTTTGCTCCAGCTGAGTTTGAACCTCTGCTGAAACTGTCTATGAATAGTTATGCTTCTTACTGCATTTAATAATCTGTTCCCTTCTTTAATTTGTAAATTAATTTCAGATTTGTGAAGTAATGCTGGTAAGCCCATGGAACTGGAGAGGAGAGAGGAAGGCAAATATAAAATACAACAAATAATATATAAATTTACATGAAAACAAACCTTCTGCTTCTAACAAAATCTGTTTTACTAATGCAGGTGGTATATGTTAACTATTTACAGTCATAGTGTGCTACATACTTGGATTTTGTAAACATTCTTTATTACTGTGATCTTCTTAATGTTTAAAGTGTAGAAGACAGCAGATTTTCTGTTTCCCTGCATTTCTTTCAACGTATGTGCTTCATTTCTCTTTCTTCTTCTCTCTTGAACAAACTGACATTGCTAAGAGATGGTTATAAATGGAGATAATTAGATTTAGTAACAATATCTTAACCACAGGCAGGCATAATAACAATGATTTTTTTTCCATCTGCTTACCAGGTTCATATCTCTTCCTAACACAAAAACACTTCAGCAAGATACATTTTCTATGTATTTGATAGCATTTAGTCTCAGGGCATTCACAATGTACTGTTAAACCTACACGGTAAAGGAACTGCTGATTGTATTTGAAGATCTGAGCATATATTATAAATATTGCTGGGATAAGAAGCTCATGCAAGAAACTGTAAAGCTGTAATAGCAAGTTGCTATACAGCAACTTTTTTTTTATATATTCTATGTTCATCACTGAGTTACTTGGAAGTCATAAATGATGCCTGTGCATTGACTCTTGGTATTAAAGAGCTGCCACGTCCCCGTTGGATGTCTGGGTGGCTCCTCCATGCATCCTCAGGCAGGGATGGGGAGGCTGGGGGTGAGATGGGTGGAAGAGCAGATCCAACTCCTGGAATGCTGCATCAGGGCAGAGCACAGAGCATGCTCCTGTGTGTGGCTGGTCGGAGGGGAGAGCAGCCCTTCAAGGTGGTGCTGGGCGAACTTCATTTCCAGGAGTAAAGGTAGCCCAATGAATGCAGGAGCAAAAGGGACCTTTGGATGCAGACATTGGTGACAGTCATGCCTGTGTTTACTGAGTACCATGAGCTAACAGTCCGCTTTGCATTGGTAATTAGGAATGTTTGCTGGAAAATATATTGTGTATAATGTTGTTGTTTCTGCAGTCTTTGAAATTTTGCTAAGGACTACTAAGCTAAGTAGATAGAGGCTTTTTCGTTTGTTTTTATCAGAAATTGAGTCAGTCCCTTAGTTATGTATTCATATGCGGTGGGGGATTTTTAAATCCATATGTATGTGAAACCCAAACAAATAACCTGATTTGGCAGACAGCAGGAGCAAACATTGATTTCTCTTGCTTAGTACGTTTGAAAAAATTGAGCGGTGTATTTTAGTACAGTTATAAACTTGCTGGCTTCTTATTCATATTTAAAGGTCTAAGATGGATTTTTTCATTATCTATTTCATAAAGACCTTTGCTTAACTATTGATATTTCTAAACTGAAAATGCAGAAAAATCTGAGATTAATTTTGCAGTCCTTATTATCAATTAAATCTTACTGGGAAAGTTAAATACTGATATGAAGATGCTGAAGTATATATATTTGCACGATGCTATCACTGCTCTTTGGTATTTCAAAAGATTCAGTTTTGCATAGCTATTTGACATTCACTCCTGTTACTGCTTTTGAGAGGGCTGTTACTAATTCCTAGCTCTAATTTCACTCTTACATGTGCTGTATAGCCCTCTAGCTTTCTTACTTTGATGGGAGCTGCTCAAGATTCATAGGACCAAAATTCCACCCCAAGCTCTGGAGAGAGTAGTTGGAGCAATCTTCTGATACAGGATGAGCTGTCCTACAGCAATGTACATCTCAATAATTTCACCAGTGTCAATGGCGTTACTTCAGTTGGGCAAACTAGGTCACTGAAGGTTACTGGCCTGAGGTCTTTCTGGTCATCTCTTAATTTAACTAATTTTCAGTTTTCAGCCTGTAAATCAAGTATATTTATAGCTTGGACCAGATATAGGGAAAAGGAATGATAATTGATTAGTATGTTCAATGATGACACTATATAAACACTGTATTTCAGCAAATAGAGGAAAAATTAATTAACGTCTAAGTAGTATACAAAGTGGCTTTCAAAAAGGCAATAAAATTTAATAGTTTTATTTGTCTGTAATTATTATTAGATTTTATTTTTTAACTTTAAATGGTGGCACAAACTGGATATTAAAGGGCATGAAAATGATTTATGGTTCTAGACAGAATAATCAGACTACCAGTAAAGTGAGCCACAGGACGTAATCATTACAAATACAGACCCTATTTAGACGTTTGTTAAAAGAAGGCAGCTGAATGATACACAGGAGAATGCAATTTCAACAACAATTTGAAAGTAAAAAGTCTTCCTTTTACAGAAAATGTAGATGTAGTTTTGCTGAAAAACATTGTTTTATTTACTGAAAGATTACAGAATTTCTTCCTAATTTACAAGGAGAATGCCAGGACTGAAATATAAATTGTTCTCAAGGGTATTTCAAAAAATATCTGAGCCTTTTGAATAGTTTTCCTTTTCATTTTTAAGGACATTGTTCTTTTTGCAAGTGAGGCCTACTTCTCTGCCTACACTAAAACTTCCTATAGAAGAGAGCATCAGAAACACTTTGATATCTTTTGGTACCTTAACAGGTATTAAGACAATGAGAGTATTACCTATAGAGTACAAAAATAACAGGAAATTGTCCTTCTTTTTTACATAATGTTTTTCCCAGTACTTCTGAGAGATGTGGTGGTGTTGACATTCTGTGAAGCTCATTTGTCCTTGTTGCAGTCAGAGGGCAATGGCTGGGCAATTTTCAGTAAAATTAATTGTTGGGCCTAAAAAGTAAGCGTTGAGCAATGATCATTGGAGAAGTAAAAGCAGTGGGAGTAAGGAGGAAAGGGAGGGTATGCTGTCACTGCATAACTTTTTATAATTTTAGATTTTTTTTTAATGTTTGCAGCTGTGAAAGGAGAGTTGTCCCAGATGGAAGTGACACGTATTTAAGGAATTCAAACATTGTTGACTTTAGGAAGTATTTCATAGAGACTTATATTTGTCATCAAACGTCTAGTTGATGTTCTTGCTCTTTCAGTAAAATAACTTCCCTCCCCTCCGCCAACCTAGCCTGAGGTTTCATTGCAGAAAGTGTCCTTTGAGAAGGATTTTCCCAAGCTACTGTTTCATGGAACTTGTGTAAAAATCTGCTAAGATAAAGTATTGCAAGTAGTTGTAGAATAAAGACTTTGAGGAGCAATTTCCAAACAAGGGCAAATGTAAGTCTACTATAAGTTATTGGCTAATATACATATCTCTTATATCATTGGAGTCCTTATGTACCATTCAGTTGCTCTCCGGTGTAAAGCAAGCTTTACAGCATTACACAGAGGTTGGTTGAACCATGAAGAGAAGCTGGAATCTCCATCCTTGGAGATATTCAAACAAAGCAAAAGTACAATATAGAGTCTAACTGGCAGAGGCTGGGGTAGGAGACCAAGATATGCAGCAAGTACTGCCACTACATCCAAGATGGTAATGCTTTATATGTTGTTAGGAGACTGATTGATGGTGTATTATTAGACACTACTGTGCTGTTTGCTGCAAATTCTGACTTGTCTCTGTCATATTTGCAGTGCCTCCATTCCTCCTGAGCACCTGCTTACCTTCCGCAGCAGGTCTCAGGGCCACCTCCTGCAGTGTTTGCTGTCTTCAGAAACAGGGATCTCATCCTTATCTAGCTCTGGGAGAGGGGTTGGAGTCAAGAGTGAAGCTGTATTTTCCACAATATTTCTGAGCCATGGCCTTCAGATCTCCTGTTTCTCTGCAGAGAGGCTTCTAAAGCTTTGGTTATTAGTAGCAGAATAGTCCATCCATACAGGGGAAATATAGGAGGTATGAACACGTGAGGCATTTTCTTCAGTAAGCCTCAATTGAGTGAAAAAGATTTTTCTGTTCCATTATTACCATTAACTATAATAGCCTAAAATTCCCAGCATTATACAACTTACCTTTCATTATTTTTTTTTTTTAAGACAATTGTTGTTGCTGTTTTTGGATGGCAGAGCCTCATAGTCCGTAGTCGAGGCATTTTCTTTGGACAGAGAGAAAGTGAAAATAAGACGAAAAATTTTTTTAGCTGTGCAGGAATACGTGTCTTATTTATTGTGATGATTTGACTGAGCCATATCATTATCTTATATCAAGCATTTGAATATGTTTGTGTCTTGCTTAGTAGGGCATGTCACCTTTCGTGTTAGGAAGGTGAAAGAACTGAAAAATAAAGCCAAATGCTGTAGGTATACAATTACAAGAGTGTAGGAGTTTGCACTCTGATCTTTGAATGATGTGCAAAACTGTGCATTAATATTTAATGAATTATTTTTCTGGTGTAATTTTAAATTTCAAGACATATTTCAGCTTAATGTTGTTTTCACTGAATCTAGCAGAAGGAATATGATTAGGCTGTGTAAAAAGAATGATCAGAAACAAGTAAGGATACTTTGCTTAACATCCCTCATTTTTGCATAAAATAATTCTACATACAGAGTAAATATACACTGTAATCTCCTGGAGGCTGGTTGTTTTTGTTGTTTTGTTTTGTTTTCCGAAGAGAAAATATCAACAGTGATATTTGCTAGTGCCAAGCAAAATTATCATAATTTTCATTATGCTATAAAAGTGCCATCAAGCACAGACATGAATGTTCAGCTATAAAATACATAATGCTTATCGTATTTAATTAGTAGATACCTTATTTTTAACACTAAAGGTTTTTTGTCCACTTTTAGTCATTGTTATGGTTAATGCCATCTCATGCAAAACATATTAGGGCTAAGAGATTTTTTTTTTAATTTTTACTATGTAGATAATACTAAGTTTGCAGCTATTTAACTTGCTTGTATGCAATTTTGTGTGGTGAACCCTCTTGGGTCCATTCTGTATCTCAGCTTCACTAATAATTATTGGGTACAGAACAATTTATCATCTTGGAAACAGTCTGCACAGAGCTGCAACCAGACTCTTTCTGCCGCCTGATTTATCTGCTTATCTCAGGTAGCATCTCTGTGTAGACGTGTCCCAGGTATTAGTGGCTTTCAGTGTACATGTAAAATCAAGCTAGGGCAGTTGAACGTGTCTAGGTTATACATCTGTAATTACTAATGTCTGAAGCCATTTCTGTGCTACCTGAGCTTATGACTAGACAGTCACTAAGTGCTTGTAGCTAGGAGTTCTGCACCGATCAGATGGGATATGTGAAAGCATGCACTTGAGCCCTCTTGAACACCATGGGATTGAAGTATTCTTTTAAACCAGGCAGTGCATCAAGTATATTCATTCCTGTATTTGGGTGTTAACATATTACATGTTTTTACAGGGCCCAGCTCATGTTTTTATATATTAGATTAATTTGCAGGTGGCATTCTCAATAAGCATAGTGCAAACGTTGTTAAATGCTACTTGAGCTGTCACTGAACTTTAGGAGTTGGTATCTAACAACAAGAAAGTCATTTGCTGTCTTGATTTGGCATCTGTTAGCTGTATTAGTTTCTCAGTATCTTCATATATTTCGTACAGAAATAGTAATAACACAAGTACAGTATTTTTAAAGCAAGGATTTGCAAGATGTCATGTTCAGCAAAAGTCTAATCAAAATAACATAGTTTTCCTAATATCAGAATCTCTGACGTGTAATTATACACAATACCTGCTGTAAATCAGGATCTCCACAGATCTCCCCCTCTCCTTCCCAATCACACAGACACACAGTTACTGAATAGTTAGCGTTCAAGGGCAATTTAGGAGTCTCCTGACACTTTAAAAGTTCTGGTATGGGAGCAAAAGGCTTCCTTCTGCCCATGCTCATCTGTTCTGGAAACTAGATTGAGAACAGCACTTTAGGGAAGAAATACTTTAATGAGCTCAGTGCACACTAAAATAGTCTTTCTCCAGTCCCCTCTGGATATGCTGTAAAAGCACAGCCCAGAAATATGTAACGTGATCCCCACTGCAGTTTGTTCAACAGAAAGCACGGGTCTCTGCCTATCAAAGACAAAATGAAATCATCCAAAACTCTGGGCATGCTGAAGCTGTGCTGTTAATTTTGCAGACAAAAACTGTAGTGCTGCCTGTCAGATGTCTATATATTTTGTTCTGTGTTAATTAGTGCATAGCTAAATTCAGTTAAGTATGCAACGCGCTGTAATGAGAGGAGTTGAGCTGAGGTATTTGAGATGGTCAACTGACCGTGACTCCTGCTTTCTGTGTTGTAGATGGCTTTATGAAAATGCCATGTGGAGAATCGCTATAATGTGCAGTCATCAGACACAGTAATCAAAGGCAGTCAGGAAAAGAATTCTTCTTGCATGCATACTATAAAAAGAGAACATCTTTCTAGATCTTCTCTTCGGTTTTCTTGGTTTATATTTAGTGAACAACCCCATGAGGGTGCTCATCAAACATTCTCTGAGGAGAAAAATATATTTGGTGTTTTTGATTCAAAGATCAACTGAGAAATATATACTCCAAGATCCACAGAGTATATTTGTGTTTTCAAATAATTATTATAGATATGGATGGCTGCAAAGTTACTGCTCTGGAAATCAGACCTTTTAGTGATCCTTTTTTTGTTAAGCATTTACATGAAAGCAGAAAAAAAGAGCCTAATTTTCTTATAATAAAGTTATCTGCTAGGGTATTGTGAAACAGGAAAAACAATGAAAACTGTGTAAGCAGTAGCTGTGTTCACCTGGAATGGAAGAGCTAAAATATGCATTTCAAAATATGCAGGGTTTTTTTGTTGAGATTGAATAGAGACTGCTTACTGCCTCTAATTGTTTAATTATTCATCTAAATATTAATTAAATTATGTTCTATGCATAATTTAGCTATTGTCCATGATCATTTTATTGCCACGATACTCGACAAATCTAAAGCAAATATTATGCTCAAACTCTTGTTACAGGCAAAATGGAAACATGCCTTTTAAACAAAATCAGAATTTATTATTTTGTTAATTGAAATCTTAACAGCCTAATCAACTCTTATTGGTAGTTCAGACAATTATTACAGAAAGAGAAACGATAATGGAGAATATTATTATAGAAAAAAATCACACATAATAAAGCTATTAGTAATAGTACAGTAAATAAATGTTAAATGTCCATCCCCTGATATTTATTCCATTTCCTGGCGTTCTTTGTCTTTCACTGCTGCTGGGGCATGGAGGAAGAAGGGAAGGGGAAATGTGGCAAGTTGTCAGCATCTCTTTGCCTGAAGAAGCTTGATTGAGGCATTTTTGTGTGTTTGCTAGGACAGCTTTGCACCTTGTTGCTTCTTCATTGGTCTGCAAATGTACCATACAAGGTGCATTTTACATAATGTTAGACACTTGTTTCTTTTCTGTTACTCCTAAGACCAGTTTGTCCAGAGCCAGGTTTTTGGTTCTTCAACTGACAACTGGTGAGTTGTTTGCAGCCCCAGGGTCTCCACTGCCAGCCTGTGCTCCATCTTTTGCCATCCCAAGCTACTCCTCTGTGTTTCATCTTGTGCTGCTCCTTCCCGAGGCCTCTGTTACCTTCTATACGATAATTGTGTGCACACCATACAAAGATGTGTCTGTGTAAAGCAAGTTAAGAATACCTACCTGGTCACTGACAAATTATTGTTCTAGCTAAACCAAGTGACAAGAAAGCTCCAGGTGGGTCAAGACGGGCAAAGCAAATCTGATAGCCATGAGATCTTCCAAACTCAATTCGAAGGCTGTCGCCTACTACTAGTGATGGCAATAATATATTTACAGGACTATAGGGCTACACATATAGTTAGTTCATCTGTTTTCTGAAAGGACAAATCTGAACAATACTGCTACTGGGCAACTATGTATTTTGACTAGATATTTGAATCTTATTTTAATTGCATGAAGAAAGAATATATTATTTGTAGTCAATGCAAATATTGACATGATCTGAAGTATGCATGTTTCTAGTCAGAATAAATTAGTAGACTTCCATTCAGTTATGTCAAGAAGGTCCTCTTTATTGTAAAAAAAAATAAAATTCTTTCACATCATTTTGCTGTTGACACACATGGCAGCAATAGCTAGCGTTTGGGGAAAATACCCTTCACCTATGTATTTGCATAATGTCAAACTGTAGGTAACTTGATTACATTTTTCAATATTACAGCATACTTTATGAATTTTAGACAATATTTTTGTCAGCAAGGTTTCATCTAGGTGCAATTTGTTTACTTGTTCTTTTTTAACTAATGAAAAGAAAAAAGCTGTTGATTGACAGCATTTCAACTCAAAAACTGTAGCTGTTCAAGAGGTGAGCTCTAGTATGAAGAAGTAACATTAAACTGAGCATCCAACATGTTGGTTTTTGTACTTGCAACGCATTTAGATTTTTAAGCCTCCATAAAGCTATCCCATAGATATAGATTAGCTTGTCCACTTCTTTGGAGTTTATGGACAAAATTGTCTTACTCTTTTTAGCAGTACTCTTCATGTAGTTAATACATTATAAATTGTTGATGTTTATGATGTGACCTTTAAATATAATCAAGATCAGATTGCTAAGGTCCTTCTCTAGACAAGTTTTGATATCCCAAAAGATAGTCTCCAAACTTTCTGGACAACCTGTTTGAATGGCTCTCATTGTGAAGATTTTTTTTTATTATTCTTTCTTACAACTAGTTGAAGGTTTCCTGGCTGCAATTTCAGCTTGTTGCATCTCTTTTACTGAGCGCTTCTGAAAGAGACCGGATATATCTCCTCTCTAGATCCCTGTTGGTAGGTAGAGACAGCAAATAGATACCCCTCTGAACTTCTTGTATCAGACCCAGAGGTCTCGGCCTCTCCTCACACAGGTCTTACAGGGTATGGCAGTGGTGAGGGGTTCCTCAAAGCTTCCTGTCCCTTACAGAAAAGAAGGGTGACCTGGTTGAATTCAGTCCATCTAGCTGTTAAATGTTACTATTCTGATGCTGCTTTTCAATGGTAGAAATAGATAAGTAAAAAAGAAAAGGGAAAAAATAGTTGATATTAAGTGGGTTATAAAATGCATTTCAGTACTGCAGAATTTCTCTATCCATGTCCTAAAAACCTGTGACTTTCTCCTTCCTATATGATATGATGCTTATACCAGTGTTTTTCAGCACCTCTCTAAAGCTGAAGTGTTTACTGATTTAAGACTTTCATCTCATGAAGCAAATTTGGTATTAAACACTATATTTCATTGTTTTCAAATAAATATTAGAAGAGAAAACAAAGATTCTTAAAAGTGCATATTATTTGATTTTATTGAATTGACTTAAAAAGTGACACAAAAAAAAAAGGAAATAGGGATACAAGAATAAATTAAGCCAATCACTTCATAGACTTGTGAAAGCCATTTAATTACCCCTTTCACAGGGTGATCAACTCATATTTTGAAGTAGATGGGGTTGGGAGGACTTCTCAGCTTTTCTTTTTTTTTGGCCTGAGTTAACAGCTGGGGTGTACCTTTCTGGTTATGGCAGTATTATCCTTCCATTTACATGGGAACAGAATTTTGTTTGCTTTGTTTTTCAGAAGGCTTTTTTTATAAACATGAGTTATCTTCCCTGTTGGTCTGTTTTTTTGGCTAAGTTAAGCAAGCCACGCTATTTCCCTTTAGCCCTCTAGCCCTACTATTCCCCAACCTAGGTTTCGTTTATTTACTTCAGTTGTAGTCTGAATTCATCTTTCTTGAAAGCAAGTGATAATGAAGTCTTCTGTGTTAGTCTGTATACGCTGCTGCCTGGGGTTTTGTGTGTGAACTTAAAACTACGCTTCATCCCCGTGCAGGAGCTGTAGTTTCCCTCTTTCTTCCAGGAGCTTATGGTACAAGAATGTCACGTGCTGGTACTGCCACGTCTCTTTCTATCTTTATCATATATATATTTTCATTCCATATACATAACTCCGAATTCCTCTCATCTCTTCCTAAAAATGTGCACAGTATTGTTGCCTGTATTTTGTCTTGGCACCAAAACTTTTTTGGTACTCGCTTTTAATTTTCTGCTAGTATTGCTCTTTAGATTGGCCTTGTGACAGCAGAGCATTCAAGCAGATCTATGCAGTTCTTCCTGATTATCAGCTTCTCAAAAGGGAGGCTAAACTCAAATGCCTATTTATGAAGTAGACTTTGTAAAAAAAAAAAAAAAAAAAAAAAAAAAAAGTGGAAGCTTATTTTTACATATCTAGTTTTGGAAGATGGCATTTAGGGTTTAACCTGGTTTTAATCTACAAACGGAGATGGAAAGTAAGCAAGGGGTGTGACACTGAGATTTTAATTAGGCATTTGATATGGACCTAATGAAATTTTGCTTTCAAAATCAGTTTCAATTGGATTGAATACAAATATTGTGTTGCCTATGACAGATCTTTGGAAACAGGGGAGGATGTGGGAAAGAATTAATATAGCTTGATTGATTAGACACTAAGTAGACAAATAGAATATTTGAAAGTATATTGTAAGTATGTATTCAATCAACTGAAAGGAGCAAGAAACCATTTTTTTTTTTGCACAGCTGTTTTCTTTTAATCAAGCAACATAAATATTTCATTTGTTTGTGATAGCATTTTAATTCATGTTTTACCTCTAGTCTTATACTTCACAGTCTGGCTTTACAAAGCCTTCCTTTACTTATACTAGTTACAATTTTATGCAAAATATGAGTCTTATCAAAGCAGAGGATAGCTGTTGAATTTTCGGATGATAATAAAGGAAACTTTAGAGATTCAAAGCTGGAAATTGAGTACTTTAAGAAATTATATAGAAGCTTGCTGAGCGATCAAATTGGTGTGAGAAGGAAAAGATGGGAAATTTGTCACTGACTAGGGGTTATATACTACATGAAAGATAAAGGCAACATGGCCTTGCATTTAAGTTTCCTTCAAGGAAAAAGTGTAGATCTTCATGTTCTCTGAACAGAGCTAAGTCATCCATCACTTTCAAAAGCAAAACACAATTGATGTGGTTTGCTATATTTGATTAGAAACCATCAGGCATGTGCACGAAGAAGTAGGTAGTGAGGTAAGCAATGCCAGATTTATGAAGGGAAAATTAGTCCAATTTATTTAAAAATGAATTATTCTGCAACAGAAATGCCTCTGAGCTCATATTAAAAAACAATATCATCTAATGATATTTTCTATACTAATCTATTATGAATCTTATTTTAAAAAATGTTTTATTATGAATAATTGCCATTGATTACTTTCCTTATGTAATTTTCTGTCTTTTCCTTTAGGTGACTTTGTTTGGTTGGAGGTTTAAAACACAACTGCTTATTTCTTTATGAAAGATATACCATGGAATATTTTGACTGGAAAGTTATGGCATATATCTTTTGCAATGTTTAACCTTCATACTAATTCAGAGTGCAGAATAAACACACGTTTTCCACTATGCAGAATAAAATACATATGCATGTTCATGCATATATGCACACATACACACAAATTAGGGCATCTGTGCACAGAAGTACATGATGCAAGTACTCTCTACAGTAGTCTCTATAGTCAAGGATACACTTTCCACTATCACCTTTTTTATGTACATAAGTCTATGGATGATGTATGCTTATTTTGCATTATGAGGCAGAGTCATACTTTAAGTTCATAAAGTGTTATACTCTTCAAATTAAGTCAAGAGAAGGACTACATCCGAACTAGTCAGTGTGGCATTGACCTGTGATTTTTTTTTTGGCATTTACTAGTGTGTGTTAAGGTAATTTTTGGCCTCTTTTAAATGAACCAAAAAGACACCCTTCTCACTGAGTGTGTGATTATCTTTACTTGTTTTACTCTTTAATAATACGTCCTTAGGGTATACGATGGCACGAGTAAGTGAAGGTGTTAAAAGGGGAAAGGACATGGAGATGAAACCAGAGAGCTATCCTGGATGATAAGATTCTAAGTAGGCATTGGCTTTAATAAACTGCCTTATCATGTCATGCTGTTCCTTGGAAGAAATCAATTTGTTTGATTGAGAAATACATTATGAAAGCAATTAAAAAAATATTATATTACAATAGCAAATACTCAGTTGGACAATCAAGGGATAAGGGAGCTGGTGTGAAACAGGAAACCCTACCACCTCTTCTAGTTCCCATTTTCTCTCTTTTCTGTTCTTGGGCTTACTCTTAAGTTCAAATCCTTTAATGCTCTCACCCATATGCTAAAAGAATAGCACTATGCAAATGAGGAATGTCACTAAGCCAAAAACTTGACTATTTATTACAAATAAGAAAAGCACATGTAAGTTTTTGGTTTGTTTCTTTTCAGTTCCCAATGGAATAAATAAACAGACTTTATCCTTGATTGGCTTCTATATCATTTACACATTGTTTAGTCAAATGTTCTTCAACTAAAAGGAAAAACACTGGGTAATCTTAAAAGGACCAAGATTAAGGCTTTAGGCACTGGTTCAAATTAATTTTATTCTCTTGACAAAAACTGTGAAGAGCATGGAAAAGTATAAAATATGTTTTTTCTTAAACAAAAAAAAAACAAAAACAAAACAAAACACTAAATCCAGTAGTGAAACTGGAAATGTTACAAAGTTGAAGTGCTTTGAGAGACTTAAGTCTTGCATTTTGTTAGGTCAGAGTGTTCGCCGTAATAGCCAGTGCTCTTGTCAAGCCCATACTGGCACAGTTTGTTATTGTGCATGGAGTTGTGAAGAAAAATAGGAGACAAGGAGTAAGGACAGAAGTAAAGTGAAGTGCTCAGGAAGTTATGAAAGGTGACTGGGAGGTGATGGGATGGCAGCCTCAGTTATGGATATTTACGTGCACCACGGCCAAGGCTTCTCTACAGACAGCTGCAGGGAGAGGCAGCCAGTGCCTGAGAACTCCCCTGGTGGCAGGGAGCTGTCCTGAGGCAGTTTCTAGGTTATCTCATCTAACTTGTGTACACACAGGCAGCCCTGTGGGCATCCATGCCCCCCAGCAGCCCTGATGGTAGAAGTCAGAAGTTTGGGGTTGCCTTGCACAGCACAGGCACAGTAGCTGGATTGCAAGAGCACAGGTTCTACTGTGGGATGGTTTTCACGAGTGCAGTGTGTCACACAGCTGTTTAATTTCCAGAAAATATCATTTGTATCTCTGATGTACTCAAGTTAAATACCATCAATTTAGGCAAAAATTACATTCTAGTGTCATCTCTACCCTTGGAGGTTAAAAAAGGTCAAAAGAACATCTAATTCAACAGGCATTTATAGAACAGTCAATAAACTAGCTTCCATAAATGTCGAAATTAGAATTCATCTTGCATTATATCCTAATGTTTGTCTCCAAATACAATGACAGATAGTTCTTTTGAAGGATGATTAATAGGATCTGAACAACAATACTAAATTTGTCATCAAGAAAGAAATAAGAATAACAAATGAATATTACAGCACTCTAACATGAAAAAAATTACATTTGAGATTTTGTTAATCTTGATACAGACCAGTGTATGAAGATGCATGCATATGTGTATTTATATATATATACACACACAGTATACATACACACATGTATAAAACAATAGTAAGAAACAGTATTTGTGCAAAAAGTTTTCTGATCTTCACGCTGCTTTCGTAGAGAGGTTTTTTAATTCTAAGTTTTTATTTATTTATTTTCAATAATTCATATCATGGTTTTGGCAATTGTCTTTAAAACAGCAACAGTAATGAATCAGGAGTATGCTTAGGGACTTTTAGTATCAGCAGAAGCTTTTGAGGTCCCTAAAAACACTTTGAACTGTTTTAACGATGATAATGTATAATCTTTATTGCATACAGAAGCTTGAAAATGAGAACTGCACTGAACCATGGCGGGCTGTGTTTTTATTTTGGGTTTGTTTATCTTAATTGAATGCTAAGAGTCTTGCAGGACTCCATAGCTCAAGTATCGATTAAAAAATGTAGGTGTTGGAAAATCAGTGATAAAAATCTAGAGATGTAGCTGGCTATGCTAACCAACTTGCCTTTTCTTTTTCTCTCTCATTTTGTAATATTCTATATTGAATGGAATATAGTATTTTCTTGTTCCCATGTGTTATGGTGAAGAAATACTAAACATACAAGGATAGCTGCTGTGAGAGCCTTCGTCACGGTTGTGGTTGTGTGTATGTGAGGTGGCAAGCTAAGAGCTATGGGTATTTCTCTACCACAGAGAAAACTTTGAGCTATAATGTCAACAGTGCTATTAAAGCTAGTGTTGCTATTAATTAGAGGTACCATCCTGTTTACGCTGCAGTACTGGATGTGAAAGTAACATTGGTATAGACATTGCTGATCTAGATACGTATGCATAAAATTAGCTAACTCAGGCTTGACTCAATTTAGTCATCAACTTTTTGGTTCAAAACAATACGTCAAATATTTACTATCAATCATGGAGAGATTAGAGAAGGTTATGAAACTAAATAAACCTTATTTTTTCAGACTGGTGTAAGAGATTAGCGTAGCAGCTCCCAATTTGTGGAGGAAAAATTATAAGCAAAATGTTTATAATCTGATTTTAAAGACTAGACATAAGACATGAGTGGAGTTGATGGATATAGGTATAGAATAGGACAACATCATATTTCTAGTCAGTACTTTTTCCAGTTTCAACCTGTTGCCTTTAAATCGTCCTTCAGCTTTAATGTGTGTTTAGTAAGTAGCTCCTCTATACTGTAGCTTTATACAGTGCTGTTTGGTTTGTTGAATAAACTCAGTTTATTCCTACATTTAATAAACATGTATTTATTACTGGAGCTGTACTCTACTGTTAAATTTCTTTCTATGTCATTTTACATTTTAGAAGTCATGCTATTATTTCCTCTCTTCGTGACATATAATTACCCTTATAACCCATCTTTCTCTTTAGGTAGGAGCTCAACTTATGAATTTATTTCCCTGATTTAAACATGGTTTACTGCTTTTTCAAATTTTCTCTGTAAAACTCCCCCCCCCGGTATCATAGTTTAGTTTCTTTAGCATGCATGTGCGTACCTGAACAACAATCCATAGCTCAGAAAAGAAGGTTAAAGGGGGTCCAGATTCAGATTGGAAACTTGGATATGTTAGCTTTAAAGCAGAAGTTGCTTACAGTGCTGATCTAGAAAGACTTTGCAAGGACTATTCTTTTGGCAGAAGTCATAAGATGGTCCATAACCTTCTAAGCTTTTTCCTAATGCTGTCAATACTTTTGGCACCGTGTATAAAGATACTCTTAAGAACTGCTATGGTTTTGAGGAGAAGAGTCTGGGGGAAGAGACTGCAGCTTGCAAGCAGTTGTGGGTTTACAACGGAAAGCATGGGGAGGTGAGGAAAGTCTTCTGCTGAGCCCTGTGTCCCAAAACTTCATTCTCCATGGAGAATAATGTAGATCATGTGGGTGTCATCAATTTAAAACCTCTATGATGTACTTTATTTCAAGTTTACAGTGTCTACGTTTTGACTGTGTGGCAGGGGACGTAGTAAAACAATGTTTAGTTTTTCCTTTCCTAGCTCATAGGTAATATATAAAATCAGATGAAAGAAACAGTGCTTGTTTTCAGGTATCCAAATAGCACAGTTCTCATCATTATTCAAAACTGCCTGAAGGCTGAAAAATGCTAACCTAATCATAGTTCTTATCATCATTTATGAGCACAAATAATACCATGGAAGGAAAGCAAAGAGAAACAAAGATGGTCTTTGGGGATCTAAAAGTTGTGATGGAAAATGGAAACATGATGCTAGGGAGTGGTACATTTTAATCTGATGAATAACATAGATTTGAAAACTCTGTGCCTCCTGTAGCATCAATGTTGTTTTGTGGTCAACAGCCATCAACAAAATGAAGGAAAACGTAAGAGCAACCTAAGCATATGTATTCAAGGAATATTGAGTGTATGTTTCAGAAGAGTAACAGACAAAAGATTGACAGAAAACTGCCAGAACAAACCCTTTTGGTACAAATACATAGAATCTCATTTTATTTATCTTCTTTATAGATGCAGGGCAAGATTAGGGAAAAAAAATCATTAAAAGAGTTCTAAACTATATCTTTTAAATTAGAATGCCTTTGTATCATAAGAAGGGCAAAGCAAGGTGCAGAATGGGTGAAATCCTGTTCTCTTGAATATATGGGATTTATTTCCTCTGAATTTGAGAGAATTATGATTTCATAGTCTCCCAGATAGACTGCACAATAATCTTGCCTAGATGAGAGGATTTTAGATAAAAATCCTCACTGATGCTACCAAAGCTTTTGCTGTACAGATGGGAACCACTGAATCATCTGACCATTATTCTCCCTTGCACAGGATTTAATAAGATTGAAGGGAGTTTAAAAATATGGGATAAGAATAAGAGGTGTGTAACTGTTTTGGTAAAAAGAGCTTAAAAAAGAGGGAAGGTTGACAGAGGCACTTGAAACAGCTACTGGTAAGTATTCTCATAAAATAAGAAATTATGGATCCATCTGAAAGTTATCAAGTTAAATTTAGTAAAAAAAAAAAAAAAAAAAAATGTATGGTGTTTGTACAATGTCTACAACAAACTACAATGCATACAATTGAAATGTCCACAATATGGTAATTCTACATCTAATAGTTTACCAGATTAAAACATGATTAAGGAATTCTATGAGTAAGGAAAACTGTAAAAGCAAACAACAAAAAAATAAACCTACAGGTGTCAAGGTGCTATTCTAGGCATGGATTTGGAAAAAAAAAATCTTTTACACAGCTTTTTTGATTTAATGATTTCCCTGGCATGAGACATCAGATGCTCTGAACAGGATCAGGAAAATGAATGGTGTTGGTTGAAGCTGGGAGACTGCAAACCTGATCTTCGTGTTATCTGATGAAAGTTTGCATGTATTAACTCTAAAATTAATTTGCTTAAGATCCTTTAAACATTAGCAAATTTAGAGCAAGTTATGTAATCTACAGATTAAAATTGTTCTCATGCAAAATTAAACTGTTCGTCGTCTTTCTCAAATTAGTTCCCCAGGTAGCTGTACTAGAAATGAGAAAGACACAAAGAAGTATTACTCTTAAATCAGCTTGACACCAGTGAAAGTTCATATTTCATAAAGAAGAATTGATAATCAAAGATTCAGGCTGCCCACAACTGAAAGACAGGTTTCCATCTTTCTCCCCTGTTTGGGTTGTAAAGCAACTGTTTCTTACATAATCAAGATAGGTAAGTTCAGTAAATTGCATTATCATCTTAGGAAGTATCGTTAGTCTACTCATATAACCAGGTGTATTGACCTCATTAATACTCTGCTTCATTGAGATAGCCTTCTGCTGCCTTTCTCAGGCCTTTGCTTTGCCAGTGTTGCTACCACAGGGACTTATGTGAGGATGGAAAGAGTCTGTTCTCCTTTAATATGGTCTCAGGGTAATATACTAATGAGGAAACAAACAGAGCTTAGATCATATTGACAATACCTCAGGTAGCTTAACTAGAAAACAGTGGACTAGCAAACGAGGTGCACAGCTTGGAATAGTTAGAACTGTGTATGTGATGCACTGATAACATGTAATTCTTCTGCTTGCTGTGGCAGGAACTTGCTCACCATGGAATGTGGTGTTCAGATGTTTTTATTTTATTTTTTTGGCGGGGGGGTTGCTGTTTTTTTCCCCATCTAAAATAGGTGTCAAACATATTGGTATTCAAGTATTTGGTGATTCTTTGATAACTGCTAGACATGCTTAACTGATGCTTCAGAAAACATCTGTTGTTGAAGAATATGAGTGGGATAGAGTGTAGAACTGTTATCATATGTTTCTGTAAAATGCTGTTTAAGAGTTTCCACAAGTGTGCTGTTCTCAATTCAGATTCAGACCTCCTTAAAACTTTGTGGACATCTCTGTAGGAGTAGCATAATTGGTGAAATAGAACTGTGTGCAAAGCCACCACTACCAAAAGTAACGACTCTGTCATGAACGTTTTAGCCACAGTAATGGTCACTGCTGGTCAGTTTGAGTGCTGCCTTATATTTCTCTCCTACAATTTTTGACACTGACTGTAGACGTGTTTTTGTGATGTTCGCTTTTTTTATACCTCCTTAGGGATTATTCTGATTTTTTTTTTTTTTTTAGTAATTTTAGTAATATTGGCTTTATCTGAATTCTTGTTAGATAAGTAAATATCTATTTGGACATGATTTCTTCAGCATGGTTTACTGGCCTTACTGGATATTATGTAATTGTTTTCAAGAAATCAGGAATTCTACCTTAAGTATTCCACTTGTTTATGTTCCTCTAAGAATGTTACCATCCTTCAGAATATGTGTTTCAAGGAGCATTCCCAAAAACTTGTTTCTTAGAAGAGAAAGTGGAGGAAACCTCAGGGATCCTGATGAAACCGTAAGGGACAACTAGTATAGCTGGACAGGGGGATGCTGCCTTGATAGCAGCCTTAAAGCTTCTGGAGAGGAATAAGATGTTCATTACCTGACAAAACTCAGAAGGACACTGATATTAGATCCTTTTTAAAATGGTTCAAGAACCTGTAAACAGAGGAGGTGAAAGCAGGACAGATATAACTTAGATTTATATTGAAATTATATATATATATATGCTATTTAGTAGAATAAAGACTACACACCTAAGGGAAGTGTACCAGTGATTGCCCTTCAATATTGTGAAAATGCATGATTTTCAATATTTGTGAGTTTATTAAAACTAAAATTATTTAATGATTGTTAACAAGAGACAATCATAGTCAATAGTGTATTTTATAGCACTGTTTTAATGTAGTTGGGAGATAAATAGATGGAAAACTTCCTTAATTCTTTAGTTAGCCACAGCTCACAAAATCAGAATTAATCATGTTCTGTAAGGAAAGAATATGTGATTAGATGATTCACTTTAAGTACATGTCGAGTTCTAAAAAGGAAAGAACTTCAGTTTTTCATCTGGAATGAAAAGGATTGGGTTGGGAAAGGGGGGATTAAATTTGAAATGCCCACATCTCTCAGGAGTGTACTTTCTCTTCCAAAATTTCTAATCTGAATTGTTCAGTGGCATCCTACATAAGATGCTTTTATGCACGCTGCTCACATTCTGAGTCATGTAAACATGTGAGGAAGGGAGGAAAACAATGTAGAGTGAATATTCAATGTTTTACAGATTGCTTCACAAGTTGTTTCGTTTTAATACCACAGATTGCACTTCTACATTTACTATGCAGGGCGCTGCATATGCAAGATATATTACTGCACACCAAATACTTTCTTCGCTGTTTCATGTTTGATAAAAAAATGCACAAAAGATAACAGAAAACTCAATTTTGAAACAAAAAGCACAGCTGCTAATGCCAGCATGAAATTTTGAGCTATATGAAGCAAGACAAAATAGAGTATGATAAGGTGTTCCAAAATACAGCAAAACATTCATATTGAGAATTTTCTAATTATTTTACATTTATCTAATCAAAACAAACACTGCTGGAAGAGCTCGAGTAGAACAGGGGTGATTATTCTTCAAGTCTTGATGCTTAAAATTAGGTATCTAAACCTTCAGTAAGATTCTGAGGTATCTGGAAGCTACCTGTTGTTTTCATTAACATAATGCTAAAACATAAATTGAGATGCTGAGAGTTGGATTCCTACAAATCGAAACATTTGTCTCCTTGCTTTAGAATCCCTTAGAAACAACAACATAAGAAGAGCCTCCACTATAAGCTAAATTAAAACCTTTGTCCTACACTTAAGATCACTAGTAATTGTTCTTCCTAGAAGATTTGGAGGACTATATCAGGAATATAAGGTAGTGATGTTTCATAAAAGGAGGTGTTTGGTTGATGCAGAAGTATGTGCAGATTTGAGCAGACCAAACATCTTGAGGCAAGTACATCAGTGTAAGACCATGCACAATGCTGTAGTATGTGAGAGACCAAATGTTGATTAGTGTGCAGACATGCAATGATAGAAAGTGACTCCAGAGCACGAGTAATGTGATTAGCAAATTTAACTTTTACACAGAGCCTTGCTGTAGTGTCTGTGTAGTATACTACAGAAACTGGAAAAATAGCCCTAATCAGATCTTCATGTAATATAATCAAGAGTTTCTGTCTGTGTGTTGGTACAGAATGAGATGTTCTTGCTATAGTATGGACTGGAATTTTGTAAAAGTCAGCAGCTGGATGTGTTTTATTAAAATATAAGCTAACTGCACACTAGAATATCAGTTCCAAGTTAGGTACATTTTTTATTAATAAAAATAGCTAATGGTAGCTAACTGGCTTAGACTATTTTCCGCTAAGAAGTAGCTACTGTTCCAAGAATGGCCTTCTTAGTCTGCATCTGGATTCTTTCCTACCTGTCACCAAATTCCTAGGTGATCTTGGGAAAACAATTTTATTTCTTGGTCTGTAGGGCTGTTTTCCTTTCTTTAGAAGCAGAACAGCCAAAATCAGAGATGGTTGCTAAAGCTGGAATTTTATTTTGTGAAAATAATTGTTGACATTTAGTATGAGACAAGAATGATATATTTCTTGTGAAATGAAATGGCAGTGATCAAATACTCCTATTAACAGGCATCTCTTTTGTCTGGCAGAAATCTGACTTACAGAGAGGACTTTGCTTTCCCTTATTCTAGGCAGCTGCTCTAATAGCTATACTTGAGACTGTCTTTCTCTGATTGTCCAGACCAGCTCTACTTATTAACCTAATCCCTTTCATAGTAGCTGTGATATTTGACTAATTTGTGTGATATTTCCCAAAACTAAAATATCTGTAAGTGGTGTCTGTAAGTGATTTATTATCTGTAATTCTCTGTAAGTGAATTACTAATTCATGTTTTTCTGCATGACTTTGAAAATAGAAATCATGGTATTAAGTATAGTAACCGAACAGATAGTGGCTAATAGTCACTTTGGCTCTAATGGGTGTGTGTGGAAGAAACAAAACAAAACAAGCACCAACAGGAGGATGCTCTAGTGTGACTTCTAAGCAACATTTGTACCTGATTAATGTCATGTGAGAAATCAGCAGCATAGATTCCAGTGACATCAAAGTCAAAAGACCCAAGATTTTATCTGAAGTTGTCTTGTGTATGACAATTTTACCAGCTAGTGTAAGCTTAAAACATTATGCAACAGAATATAAACAATGTATGGAACAACGTAAGTTGAAGTTTCCAAGCTTTCTTAGGAATTGAGTTTGAATAGTTTTAAGTTTGTCAACTCTCACTTTACTGGTTAATACTGTGGAAATATGCAAGCAAATAATAACAATTACACATGAATCACAGAGATAAGTCTATTTACAGATTCTAATTTATTCTTCCCACTGGTATAAAACTGAATATGACAAACTGCATGTATGCTGTGGATTGAATTATGATGCCTTCTTGACTACTTAAAGAGAGCAAAACTGGGAAGCAAGTTAATATTTGCAGGCAATGAAACAGCATAAAACATTTAGAGAAAAAGTGTTAGTCATACTTACATAGATGTTAATTTTTTCCTCAAAAGAACCACATGAATTTTCTTAGTAGAATTCTAACTGAGATAAACTAGTAGATAATCCAACTGCAAAAGCTGAGGCATGAAATTAGCTGGAAGATAATGGTGGGATGATCTCAATTTGGAATCCCTGTTTATATGAGAAGGTCCTTATTATTACTGTTGTTGTTTGTTACTTTAATTTGATTGTTTTCAAATTGGAGCAAAAGTCATCTATTTGGGGATTTCAAAGTATAACATCTATTAAAAAGATCATTTTGATTCAATGAAATTTAAGAAGCTGGCATAAGAACATAACTCCTAAAATAAATTTAGTGGCTTTAAACCAATATTTCTAGGATTTATGTGAAATATTTAAGAAATTACTAGAAAAGCTTTTACTAGTACATTAAAACTTTCTAACTGTCAAAATTAACCCTTTGATGCTAACAAAACAATGCTTTCTAAAGTGAAAGGTACCTTGACAAAAATATTTTGACTGTCTTTCAAAATCGGCCTGGTTGTGGTAGGGGTAAAAAATAACTTCAAAAAAGTTCCAATTAACAGTCTAGAAAACTTGCAAAGCTCCAGGTTTCTCTAACCAGATTACTAGAGGGAAGGAAATACTGACAGCATTGGAAAGAATTACAATATTGCTTATCTAAGTGGAAAAATCAAATTATGCATAATTTAATGGGTTCAATACTAATTAGGAAAATACACCTTTAAGTCCTGTTTTTGGAACATACTCTGTGAGAAATTCAAATTTCACTGAAGTGATTTCCTCAGTAGGGACAGACCTCATCATGAGTCATAGTAGAGAGATTACCTGTGATTTACCACTTGTGTATCTATGTGCACAAGCCATGTGCATGACTTCAAATTTTGCTCGTGTCCCTGGTGATCTTTCTCATGATATTCTAATTCTGACTTGAGATGCAACTCCTTCTAGACCAACCTTAAATACTCAGTTGGATTTGCCTGTCCTGCAAGAATTCTTGAAGTATCACTTTGAGATAACAAACACAAGAAACTGTCTTACCTAAAACTCAGTAAGCTGAGTTAACCCAGGCCTGCTGCTTTGGTAGATAGACCAGGGGAAAACAAGAAAATAATATGTATGGTTCTAAACTTCTCTATTTCTCGCTTATTTTGACCAGTTCCTACTTCACCCCTCCCATATTCAGTGTTGCAGTTTAAAGCTGCCTTTGAAGTTATTTTGACTGTTGTGATTCTCCAGGATGTCCTTTAAAATACTCTGCAATTATGAGAGGTATTCCAGAACACAAGTAATTTCAGGTCTGCCTTGAGAACTAATTTATAGCGTCATTTTAGATTCATTTCTCCTCTTGGCTTGCATGCCACCTAAATGAATAAATCAGGTTTTAAACATATAACAAGCACAGTGAGGAAAATAGATGAGCATTCAAAATAATGCAGGTGTTTTCTTCATCTTTTGTAACTGTTTCATTACTAAACCGAGTTCTTTTATTCTACTACTTCATTTTTAAATTAGGTACTTGCATAAGAAACTCAGTAAATAAACACTTTGGAGGTAAGCGTGGAAAAATGTTTAGCTTGCTAACAAATACTGCTGTCAAGAAATGCTCATAACCTGAGTTTCAAAACAAACAATGGAACAAAAGCTGTAAGATGGAATCAGTTGGGAGAATCAATCACAGCTTGGATTGGTAGGAATTTGACTTAATTCTTTCAAAGACAGCACATGAAAAGAATCAATATAAACTGAAGAATGTCTTATGATGGTTTTCCTAATACAACACAAAAACACGTCTGTATTAGTTGACCTGCAGACAGTATACTCTCTTCAGACTGATTACTGGTATGTTAAGAATAACTGTTGAGTGTACAACTATACGGTGTATTAGGGCAAGTTGTGTTGTGCCCTTATATTGGATTTAATTGCAATCATTTAATTGTTTCAAATGGGTAACGAATGAGGGATTTGAAAGCAAGACTTGAAGGCTAGGATAGAATTTTAAGCAGGTTAGCCATACCTTGAGGTGAGGTTTACTGAAAAGTCATCGCTTATAGATTTGAAATGGCACCTCTATATCCTAGCATAAAGGGTTAATCTTCGATGAAAGTGCATTTGATAAATACCTTGCCGATTTGGATGGAAATAAGGTCCATGCACTCTAATAGGTCTAAACAATCTAAATAGTTTGGCTACTCTGTTTATATAACACTGTCCTTTTCCAGTGAGGATTCAATTTGCAACAACCGTGCTGTTTCATACATAGTCAAATGTATGAAATGTATGTTTCATGCATAGTCAAACCACCGTACTGGTTTCATAATTTAAGTGGATTCATGGGCAGCGAATAAAAGTGCTTGCTATAATGCTGCTTTAATGTTTGAAAACAGATAGAAGTAATATTATTTTCATGTTAATATGGACCTTTTCTGCACTATTTGTTTAAATCTGCTTTTTCTTAGGTTGCTGATGGGATGTATTCACAGCACAGTGAACTTGATTTTGCTTTTGCATATTTTGGTTTAAAAGTAGTCAGTGGAGACTACTGACTATAATTGTATCACTGAATTTGCAAACAAATTAAACAAAAGCCCTTAGCACAGTTTAATACTGTATTTTATTTCAGAACTGCATTTCAAAGATGCTTACGCTAAATAAAACTGCACTAGTGATAGGTTGTATCATATCTTTCCTTGGCTTCTATGACTAGACTGACATCTGTACCTGAACTAGTATTAAATGAGCCACTGAGGCATCTCCACCTTGCATGGATGGGGTTAGCAGCCACAGCTGGGATAGATAAAAACTTCACACTTACTGATTTTGTGTTACAGCCATGGAGGCTTAGATGACAATATGGTCCCATGTGAAAAGCAGCTGTAGATAAGAGAATGTAATTTTGCTGTGGTTTTGTGGTTGGCCTAAACAATTTTCTCAATATGCCTTTGTATTGTTTGGCACCTAGCAGAGGTTTGAGTGTAACATGATTTTATTTTGAAGGGCTTTGGGTAGTTATCCGCTATGCAGTGGTACTCTTGCTGATACCACCATAAGCTCTGTTATGTTTGGTAAGGCCTCAAAGTACTGAGTAGTTCTGGAGTGCATTTGAACAAGTATTGTCCTGTGGATTTTTTTCTTTCTTTTATTGCTGTAGCAGTGTCTGATAAAGCTGAACAAATATATTACACGAATAACTCATTAATTATGCCGTTCTTGTATTTGTCAAATCATTTGTTCTCAAACATATTCACTACTTAAACTCATGTGGGAATTTACTAGGTGAATAAATCTTCATCTGTAGGCAATTTTTAAAAGATGATTTTGAAGATTACCAATTTGCACTGGTTTATTCTGTTTGCTAATAGAAACTGTAGACATTCTAGCACACGTGACTTGTAAAATCGTTGCTATTTTTAAAAAGGCAGATGCTGAACTGAGTTTCCTTAGTCCTACACTCCACAGCAATAGTTTTAATTTACAGTTTGCTATCTAGTCTAACCACCTTTTCACTAATCATGATTCATCCCTCACAATTTGTCCTCTACTTTCCTTTGAAACAAAATCTTGCTTTTTTACTTTCCATAAAAGATGGGTAAAAACCATGGCGACCTTTACCACAGCTGTTTTCCCGTTCCTTTACCACAGGTTCTTAACTGTCCTATCTGTTCTCCCTCTCTAGCCCTTCCACTTATTCCAGCAACGTCATTCTGTTCAGCATCTGTCTCTCTCCCTGCTTCCCACCTCCTCTATCGTATTCTTCAACTCTTTCGCTCCTTTCATGGTATTTCTGTTTCCTGGACTCAAAGGTCTGAGAATCTTTTTGGCTGTAATCCTATCTTGCCATTTAACCTGCTTGGCTGTTCCACTGGGCTTCCTCTTAGGGTTGAAGATAAGCCTCTGAATCCTACATTTCGGTCCTTCATCCTCTTGTCATCCAATACTGTTTCTAATACTGCCGATTCAAAATTGGTGCAATTTACCTACTCCACACTGCTCTGTCTAAACTGCAACTTTAGATTTTTTTCTCAATCATCCCTCAAGATTGTGGAAGACACAATCCCTGTTTAACAAAGGTCTTGAACCCCTCTGCTACTTTTTTTTTTTCCTCCAGTGTAAGCTGTACATTTAACATTCTCATTGCTTCCATATTTAGTTCCATCGTCTTGTATCAGACCAAGTTTTGCAGGTTCTTTCTTCACAAAGTTTAAGGTGCAGCCTTTCCTATCACTAAAATGAAGTTTCATCCAAACTTTTAATTACCTAAATGCTATTTCATGGTCAGTATAGTGTCATCTTTGTCCATGCTTCTTCAACAAAAGACAACACTTCTCCTAAATATATCGCCCCTACAGCCCTTTTTTCAATGTCATCCTCCACTTCTATTGCAGCTTTGCTTTTATTTTTTACTGTTTGCTTTTACTTGTAAGACATCTACCATTCCTGTAATTGTTTCCTGTTTTGCTTTCAGTCAGACTCTAGCTTACTTGCTATTTTTTGAAATTAGCATTTGTAAGATTCTTCAATAATGTTTTTCACAGTAGTGATTCCTCTAAAAATATTTTCAAAGTTATCTCAAATTACCCTTTAAAATAAAAATAAAAATGTTGATGCTCTTGTTGTAGTGTTGTCTATAAAAAGTTTGGAGATAACTCATTGCTGGTCTAATTAATTAACTCTGCTTATCATGCTAAGCGATATTGTTTCCTTGTAGTATCTTCCCTGTATCCATCTGCTGTATTTTATTGAAAGGAAAGCTCTTTTGTTGGCATGAGACTGTTTTCTGTTTTTTTTTTTTAATTTTGATAGATCCTAAGCTAATAGTTAAAGCTTAGTTAATCTTAATTATATATAAATATAGTAACTATAAATATAAGTGTACAGAGAAATTATCTTACCCTACTTCCTTCTGTACACGTGAAGAGCTAAGATCTTAATATGAGCAAGGATTACATTGCAAGTAAAAATAATTTCTACAGGAAATGTGTTAGTTGGAAAAATCTGAATTTACGTACTGAACGGGACAGCATGATTACAGGTGGTGTAAGGAGAGGGTTTCTGTGCTTATCCGTTTGGTCGCTGACTTGGAAATACTGTTCTGCCTCTGCAGTAATTAGTAAGTCCCTGAGAACTTAAAGGTCGTTAGCAATTACATGTGCCTTATTTTTTCAGATGCCTTCATTAACTCAGCCTTCCATATTCACTGAATAGGGAGGTGCTAGGAAAACCAATTGTGATCTGTGTGAACAGAAATTGTGCTAGAATTGTGTATGTTCTCAGAAAAGTGAAAATTAAGTATTCATATTGCACCTACATTTCTAACCTTGTGACTTAGTTAGCAAATTAGTCTTTTATTAAAACATTACAAAATAATTTTATATGAATGTCAGTTGATATCTTAAACACCTATATTTACAAGTAGCACCTCATATGTTTTATAACATATGGCATGGACTGTGTTAATTCTGAAACTTCAGAATGATATTGACTTCCTGACCGAAAACAAGTGCATGGTTTAGCAGAAAAACAAATGTGGAAGTGTTACATGTATTTTGATCCTATTCCAAAATGTTGACAGTATGACAGTACTGCTTGTATCATTGGACTTTTTTAGTGAGAGAATTCTGTGCATGTAAATTCTGTAGCACACATTGGGCAAGTGAGCACAGCAGGCATATTTTACAGCGAATATATAAATAGTTTTACTGATCCAATGTTATTAGAGTATATCAAGCAAACAATACCATTTATTTTAAAAGTGCATGCTGTATTTTTTTCTGATCTCTCTGATGTTCAGTTGTACATCTTCATGCTCAAATATTAGATCATCACTACTGATGGTATGTAATCACTACCTTTAAATTCACACGTTGATTGATAGGGAAGGATTATCATGTGATTACGAGTGAATAAGAAATGGCAAACTTCTGTTCCCAGCTTTGCCCTAGATTTCCTTTTTTGACTGATTGAACAGCTTAGCCTCTTGGTATTCTTTTCATCATTTAAACAAAAAGAGGGCATTAATGTTTTCTTTCCTTGTGAAAGCATACAAGAGTCATGTCTCCTGTATTCATGAATACTAGTAAGGTAATCAAACCTATGACGAGTATAAATACATAAATATCATGTATAGTGAATTTGAACTATTGATTTATAGTTGCTTTTGAGAACATAATAAGATTTTTTTCCTGGCATTTTTCTTTCAAATTTCATTATGTTCACATAAGACTGGGTAATCCATTTTAAACAACTTTCCATAAATTCACAATGAATGAGGAACAGGAACCTACTCTGACTGTTTCTGACTCTAATAAAAGCTATACGAGTTCCGGGATATTCTGCAGGACACAGGGAAAAAAAAAAATCTTTTAACTGAATATTTAACAAGCTGTAATACTCTTTTTCTTTTTTTTTTTTTTTTTTTTTTTTCCTTTTTGAGGAAAGCATTTGGAGAATATTTGATATTTTTGACAAATCGCAAATAATACTGTACTGGTGAAAATAGTTTCTACATTTAATTGGATAGTATGTCATATGTAATTAAAAGTCTGTCATTTAAAATTAGCTAAGTTTTGGAGTAGAATTAGCTGAATCTAGAAATGGGTTCACTGAGATGTGCAAGAACTGGAGAGTTTCAAATAACCCTTTCCCTTCTCTCATGCTACTTCTTACCACCATATTAGGCTGGTGGCAGGAGAGAGGTGCTAGAGTTTATATACTGATGTATGAAAAAGGAATAGAAATGTAACAAAATTAATGCAAAATACAAGCCTACAGTTCTAATTTTTATTCCCATGAACTACATCATTGGGAAGAAGTACAAAGATATCCTGTTTGCATTAGGATTTGCCGATATGAGACTGGCACACTTAGCACTTTTGTATCATCCCATTCCTCTGTACAGCAGCAGTAGCAAAGTGGTTAAAAACTAGTGGCAAAAGTAAAAGGAGAGACTGGGATGCAAGGGATGAAATTTCTATGTTCCTTGAACTTGTTAGCTTTTCTTTCATTTTATGATTGACTCAGATTGTCTTCCCAGAGAACACCATAAAAAAGGAGGATTCTGACAGTAGAACTGTGGACTAAGTGATGCAAATGATGATAACATTGCCTTCCAACTGAAAAGCGTACCATATTCTCTACTGTATTTAGTTGTTGCAATATCATTTTGAACCTTTGAAATTTATCTGCTAAAGAAATGTAAACTTCTGCTCTATCAAACTCATCAGTCAAAATATTTGCCTCATTTAATATTCCGTGTGCTCTTCTGTGACAGGCTGATGACTCTCAAAGAGAGACAGGGTAAGATGTGCCTATGAACCTTACATTATTCTATTCTTGGACTCTAGAACTGTACAAAGTGTCTCTTACCTCATACTGATACTACTGTTCATAGACGAGCTTGCTTCAAAGTCAGTAAGTGCATTCTTTGCAAGAGGAGGTTCCATTACATTCTTAGTACAGCTTGGGATAGAATCAGATATACGATAAGGCTTATGGTTAGATTGAATTAAGGGTATGTATCTGTGTATATTCATTTAGACCTGTGTTCCAGACCTGCAATCTCTGTTGTGGTTGGCTTACTTCCTAGCAAAACCAAGATGAAAGCAAGTCATCATGTTCCAACTCCATGACATGGAATTAGGACAGATGAAGGAGCTTTCAAATTGCAGGAGACATCGTTTTCTACTTCTGTAATGGCTGGATGATGAAAGGTGACAGACTATATTTGAGTACGCCTTATGTTTGAATGCTACTACGGAAGTCTGCATGGCCTCAGAATTTCTGTGAAGATTCATTCCTATGCTAATACACAACACAAACAAATGGATGATATTTTAGGTTTCAGATTGTTGCTATAGAATATTTTTATATGTTGTTGAGCCAACGAATCCATTGCTGCTCAAGGGAGAAAAGTTACCTAGTTATCTAAAGTATAGTAACAGTGGATACTAACTAGTTGTCAGACTCCAGTTAGGTATCCTATTGTTATGTTGTTTTTGTTATGTTGTTTTTCTTTTTTAAAAAAATAAGTCCAGCTTAATGCAGACAAGGCTGGTGTAGAATGCTTGCTACTTCATTGACAAAATTTCAAAAGTTAGCATTTCTGTGAAGAAAGTCAAACTTTTTTTTTTTAATTCTACTGAAAACTAGCTAGCATGTGTCTCCAGAATCTCTACATGGGACTTTGAGGAAATGAGTTGCATAACAGAGAATGTTCCAAGTTAGCAGACAGGCATAAATCATGGCAAATGTGTAGAGATATCAGGATTACTACTGTAGAGTTCCAGAAGTAAAAATTCAAAATAAAAAGGATCTAAATAGGTGAGAGAACCAACTTTATGGAAAAATAAGTCTAATTGAAAAACTTCATCATTCTTGATAAAACCTAATTCTTATGTGATGAATTTCTGTTTTTCAGTGAACTTTTTCACATAAAATAAATTTTCAATTTCTAGATAAACACAGCATAGTATTTGCAGTACATATGTAAATATTCAAGATTGAATGAGCTGGCAAATTATGAAATGTAGAGTTCATTTCATTTCCATCTCTTTCATTTCCATCAGTGAATACTTCCATCTGTGAAGTTATCAGGATCAGTGCTAAAATACGGTTCTTATTTGTCTGTTCACTTTAAAAGCTCTGGTCAATCTATTGAGGACTGTTCAGAAGAGAAAAATGTTAGAATTAATATTCTTGGTTAAATCTGTTAACAGAAAAAGAACCAACTCCTTCTTCCCTATCTTTTCTGAAAGCTCCTATCTTTAGAGTGCAATACTAAGATTGTCCAATAGATGCCCTAAGAGATCTCTTATAAACATCACCACTAAGTACTGAAATCAAGTATCTTCATCTTTGTGTGTGTAATAGAATCTGTTATCTACTATCAAATGGTATTATGTTTTCAGATTTCAGTGATATAGAATAATGGAATTATTTGATCCCAAATGAAGTCGAAAAAAGCTGAATGTTAAGAAATTAAAGGTATCCTGATTTCTCAGTTATTTTTAAATAGTAATTTCCAATGTGGGTATGAATTCTGTAGTGTATTGCCTCGTTACTGTTTAATCAGTTTTACTTTATATTCACAAGACGAGAATGGGAACAACGGCATCTTGTCAGAATCATTACCATTGCAAAGTTGCCACACATCAAAATGAACCTATAGCATTTACCTAATTAGAAATAATGGAGAAATCTACATATCTAACATCAGAATCTAGGCTTCCTCTCCCCAGTAATGACTTTACATCCATTGCCTTGTGAATTATTATTTTGATGCATTTCAAAGATAGATTTATTGTGGGTGAACACTAGATTATTGCATATTCCTTTTATTTAAAGCGTTTAGTCCCTTTGTGAGAACTGACTTTGGGGAGACGTGGGGAAACCTTAATGTGCCTTGATAAATCTTGTGCAATTTGGAAGATCTCCTGTGCCAGATGGTTGGCACAACCTCTCTCCAAACCACAAGCAAGTTAATTTTCTTCTATACCATTTGCCAGCGTCTGCCATTCTGGTGCTTATGATGCCCTGCTGTTATAAAAGCACCAGTCCAGATCTCAGTACACTTTATTGTGCTTTTTGATCAGCACAGAATTTCTAGTGGGTATATTATCATCTTTCAAATTCATTAAAACATTAAGCAGACATTGAGTGTATTAGACCAGCAGAAGATGAGGGAAAGGAAAGATATTTGTTTCCAAACTTTGTGCTATGTGTGAGAGAGCAAGATTGGAGAATAATTCATGGCATCTCATGTCAGAGCAGGCTGAGAGTTCTCTTGCCGTCATTTACTTCAAGCTAATCAATGATCTTCACTAGCAACAGCTGCACTGAAGGGGCAGCTGTCTCCTTCCAATAAAAAAAGAAAAAAGTTTTCTTAAAAAAAAAGTAGAAATGAAACCCTGCAGAGGGCAATAGTTTGTACTTTTTTATATTTTGAAATAAAATTTATTGCTTAAATTTTAATTTAAAAATGATTTTGGACATTAAGTCACAATTAGGAGTATGTCTAAAGTTTTGTGTATTCTTGATTCAAAGAATACAAACATATTCTATATTCTCTCCATATATTTATATACAAATATAAATTCAACTTATTTTTTTTAGTCTTGTGTTTAAGTCTGTCACCTTAGCTGTGACAACAAATGGTACTTGGTAGTATCAGGTTTTAATACCCTGAATTCTCTGGTAGTTTGATAATGCTGTTCATGTGAACTCTGCTCACTCTGTATGTTTAAACACAAACCTACAGATAACAAATACACTATAGGAAAATAAACTGTTGTTGTACTTACAGGTTGAGAGTGGTACCAAGCCATACGGAAGTCCCTGAAAAAAAATCTTTTTTTTTAAATTTTTCTTTATTGTTTGCTAATACAAGAGCCCAAACACAGAGAAATAATTTTAAATAGCTTTAGAAGTGATAGCACTAGAAAAGCTAGGAGAAAAAAAAAATCCACTTCTGAAATAACGTATTTACTCTCTAATTCTGCACTCATTTCTCATCCAAAGCTGTTTACAAGGTAAATAATTCTGGAGGAATGGCTACTTGTGGTAGAAAAGCAGATCCAAACTATTTAGATCAAGAAAATTACTATTGCTATAAATTGAATGGATAAGGGATAGGCTGTAAATTACAAGAGCAAATGTTTTGGACAAATGCTGAACAGCTTGCTAAACAACTTTCATTATGTTATTTGCATTGACTTCCCCTTAATATATTGAGACTTTGATCTTCTCTTTGTCTTGCATACAGTTTCCTGCTGTATTGGATCCTGTATTATACAGTGCCTCATAAATACAAAATAGAGAATCTTTATTATTAACAATGATAGTTTTAACAAGAATAAAACAACTTTGAAGTTCCCCTGCGTCTCCCACCTTTACAAGGAAACCTCAGTACTTACCGTATGCCTTCTCAGCTGCCAGTGTAAGAATGACAAATGCTTCAAATACAAAAATTAAAGTAGAAAAATGAAAGCCAAACATAACTAACTGCTGTGCCAATGGGACTTGGGTATATGAAACGGCAAAAACTGTGTGGCGTGCTACATGGGACCTGGTAAAATATTGTCCTAAATTATCCAAACTGATGTTATGGAAATCAGGCCAAACATCAACAGTATCTCCAGGCTAACAATTAATTGCTAAACAGAATATCTTCTCCATTGAAGTAGTGTACTTTGGTCTGCATTACAGCAAGTGAAGTAATACTCCATTGTAACACTCTGTGAACTAAAATGTTTCAATTGAAAACAGGAATAATGGGATGTCTGGGTCACAAAATAATGAAAAAAGAAATGTTAAAGTTCATTCAAATATATGTATTTGCAGAGAAATAGAGCAAACCACACAAAATGGAGCTCACAAAGAATATTCATTGAGTAGAAGGCAGAAAGCTGTAGGGTAAGAATGAAAAAGATTTATTTTCTATCAGCTGTGATAGCTTTATACACAGAGCTGAAATAGAGGAAAAAGTAGAAAATGCCTGCTGTACAAATACTTCAATTAACTATAAGGTTCATAAGCTAGCTATCCAAGTGAGTGTCCAAAGAAGAAAGATGAGAGTGATGAGACACATAGATTCAAAAATGTAAGAACATCCAGGTACCTTCATATGTTACACTCTTGTATCATTATTTATACTCAAATTTAAAAGCCTAAGCCCTCACAAAATTTTGAGGTTTTCAGAATTCTTCCTAGAGTCTTCCTTGTGTTATCTTTGGGGTTCTTTATGCCTAACAATTTGCAAGGCCAACATGTCAGACCATGATAGACTTTGAGTACTGCGTTAATTGTGTTACATAGAAAATTTTGATACTTGTTGATGGTTCGTTTCAGGCCCTTTCATAAGGGCAAGGGAGAGTGAATGTGCAAGGTCCCTGTTTGCCCTTCTGAGATTTCAATTTCCATTCGATTTGGAACCACTCATTTCCAAGTTTACCCCTGTCCCCGGAGAGCTTATGGTGTAGCTATGCTAGTAGGAAACGAAACTGACTCAACATCAGTTTTGCACACCCAAAATTGTCATTAACTAGTGAAATTTTGTTCTGTTTATACCTTGCAAGCAACCTGAGAGGGGCTTGAGAGGGAAGAAATTGAACTGTAGTGGTTCAGAAATGTTCTCTGGTTGCCAGCTAAGCTGGCTTGGTAACTGGCAATTATAGAAGGTGGTATCAGTGAAAACTGGCTGATTTGGCTTTATATTGTATATTTTGTGTGTAAAAGTGTAAAGTTAATTATGTTTCTTCTTGCAGTACCATGACCTAATTAGCAGTCCAATAAGAACTCTCTTACGAAACAGTGATAAGCAAATGCAATCCCAAGCATCCCATTTTGTTATTTCTTGTGTTAACTAGTTAAATTCTTTAAGTGTGCGACTTACCTAGTTGTGTTTGTCACTCCTGTTTTATTCCACACACAGATGCGTGTATAATTAACCTAGTGTGCCAGTGTAGATCAGAACAGCTGACCTCTGTCTTACCCTAGTCACGGATGATTTAAAGGCAGTTTAATACTTTAATCTGTAACACGTTTTCCCAAAAGGCCAGAAGCAGGTAACCTGTAATGCCTCGAAGAGTAGATACTTAATTTTCATAATGACTTCACATTGAAGATTAAGTAGCTACTCTTTAGAAGTGTTGGAATGGATGATAAATTAATTTGAAAGTAATAAATCAGGTAACTAACTGGTTATCTCACAATAAAAAAAGGGCCAAGGGAGACTTCAAACTATTGTTATTTTGCTTGACGTGTAAGTATTTATAATTTTTAGGGTATTTTCTCCGTGTTGGGGGGTGGTGGTAGTGGTTTCTGTTTGTCCTCAGGTGCCAGTTCTCCATCTTACAGACGAAGGGGATAGGATATACACGGATGGGATCCCCAGTCCTATCTCGGGGTGCTTTTCCCTTGCGTTCCGCAGCTGGCGCTGACTCCCGGGGGCAGGTCTGTGCTTTGAACAAGGGCTGCCGGGGGAGAGCTCAGCCTCAAAACTCTGGCAGCCAACTTGATAGGGGCGGCAGGGATTTCTCAACACGGAGCCTCCGGCATCCCTGCGCGCTCGGCCGGCCGCTCCATAACCTCCAGCATCCCTAAGCGCTCAGCCGGTCCCTCTACCACGGCTTATCAGCACCTTATCGCCCCCACCCCGCCGTAACACGGGCAGGGACACAGCCGGGCGGCTGCGTGTGTCTCCCCCGTCCCTCCGCATCTTTGCTCGGGGGCGAGCGGCGGCGCAGAGCTGCGAGCCGAGCCCCGCGCCCCCTGCAACAAAAGGGGGCGGGCGGGCGCCTTGGGGGGCGGGCCGGGGGCGGGCCGGGCCGAGCTGAGCGGCGCGCTCGGTCGGTCCGGCGGTCGGTCGGTCGGTCCGTCCGTCTGTCTGGACGGTGAGCGCGGCCGGTGCTGTCCGCGGCGCGGCGGGTGCTGAAGGGCGGGCGCCCCGCGCCGGCGGGCTCGGGCTCCGCGCCGGCAACTCGCCCCCGGGTCCCCGGCTCGCCACCACTTTGCTCCCGGCCGGGGAGGTGCTGGGGCGCTCGCGGGTCTTCCGCGGGCACCCAGCGGCTCGGCTCTTCTTTTTTCCCTTCTTTTATATTTTTATTTTGATTTTTTTTCCTCGGGGGCTTAGTGACTCCGGGCTAAGGTAAGCGGTTCCTCTTCCCTTCCTCCTCCTCGAGTGGTAGCGGGGTGGCAGCGGGGCGAGGAGCTAGCAATTAGCGGCACAGCAAAGTTGGGAGCTTGGGTCAGCGTAGAGGCGACGCTTGGGCGTGCAGTTTTCGGCAAGGAAAAAGGTGCCGTGAACAAAAGGTGTGCCTAGGAGGAGAAGTTGGAGGCTTATTTTTCAATGAAAACTTGATTTCAGGGTGATGTTCAAATGTTTGAAAATATTTTATTTTAGAAATCTTTGCTGCTTTAAGGATGTCAAAAGGCATTACAGAAGCTGCTTTGTATAAACACTAGTTTTGGGGGACAAGAAAAGCTCTAATTGATTCTGTTTGGAGGAAGAAGGGATATGTAAGGTCATTCTGGGAAGTAGAGAGCAAAGTAGGAATTAAAGAGGATTTAAAAACATAGCCTCATGCTGCTCTGTGCTCATGTGCGTGCTGGTGTGTGTGTAACACAGAAGGGCGGTTTTACCTCGGTACGTGATTAACAATTTAAGGCTGTAACACCAGGCACTTGTGAAATAGCCTCCTCCTGAAAAGGATCAGCCCCATCCCCATCTCCAAGGTCAGTGTGTGCAGTGAGGTGTGTGAGCCCGTGAAAGTTGTGGGTTGTTTCCTCTGGTACGGACCGAGGAATGGCAGGCCTTCCTCCAGACTGCACCAGGTGTAAATGTGAAACTCTGAGTTAATAACGCAGTATTATGTTGCATTATAGGACTGCTGCTGGTAGTAATTGAATGGAACTGGAAAGTGTGGGCACATGACGTGCCTTGCTATTCCAGCAGTGTTTAACCTTTCACAAGCTTAGTAGGGAGTAGGGCGCTCTGCTTCATGGAAGGGATTTCTGCCCCTTCTGTGAGCTGTCAGGCTTCTGTGCACGCAGGGACTTCTGTGCACACACAGAGCAGCACCAGGCAAGGATTTCTGCATGCCCAGGGCAGAGCAGCACCACGCAGGGGTTCCTCTCTGAGGTGAAGGCTGATTCCAAAAGGAATGGGCTGCTGCTGCTGCTTGTGCTGCCGGTGCTACCAAAATGACTGCACAGAACAGGCAGGCAAATGAGGTACTCAACCCGGATTTTGTGGCACTATGTATTACTTTATACTCTTGAGGTTTTGGTAAATTTTCTTTAGAACAATGACCTAAAATATTTGTTTCTTTGCGTAGTTGTCTTGTCCAAGAACTAGTAGGTGTAGTAACTGTAAGTGTGAAGTAACTTTTGTTGATGGTAAGAAGCTGATCAAAGATTTATTTCATGTTGTTATAGCATTTTTTACTCTAGTATCATTTATTTAATGTTAAGGTAGGGTGTGTCGTGGTTTTACTCAGGTGGGCGGCTGAGCTCCACCAGAACCGCTCTCTCACTCCCTCTCCTCAAAGAGGAACGGGGAGAAAATATGATGAAAAGGGCTCAAGGGTTGAGATAAGGACGAGGAGATCGCACAGTAATTATTGTGACGGCCAAAACAGACTCAGCATAGGGAGATAGTAAGATTTATTGCCTATTACTAACAAGCTAGAGAAGCAAGAAACAAAGGAAAGAAACTAAAAGCACCTTCCCCCCCATGCAACCTCTTCCACCTCCTCCCCCTGAGCGGCGCGGGGGAACAGGGGTTATGGTCAGTCTATAGCGCTGCTTCTCCGCCGCTCCTTCTCAGTCACTCTCGTCCCCTGTGCCGTGGGGTCCCTCCCACGGGTTGCAGTCCTTGCTGAACTGATCCGGCGTGGGCTGCCCACAGGCAGCAGCACTTCAAGAACTGCTCCAGATATGGGTCCGTACCACGGGGTCCATTCCTCAGGAGCAAACTGCTCCAACCTGGATCCCCCACGGGCAGCAGCTTCTGGCAGGTCACCTGCTCCTGCATGGTCTCCTCTCCATGGGCTACAGGTCCGGCCCGGAATCTGCTCCGGCAGGGGTCTTCCACAGGCCGCAGTCTCCGTCAGTGCAGGTCCACCTGCTCCACCGTGGTCTCCCCCATGGGCTGCAGCGTGGAACCCTGCTCCACCGTGGTACTCCATGGGCTGCAGGGGGACAGCCTGCTTCACTATGGTCCTCACTGCAGGCCGCAGGGGACTTCTGCTCCGGCACCTGGAGCACCTCTCCCCCTCCTTCTTCACTGACCTTGGCGCCTGCAAGGCTGTTCCTCATTCCTCTCGCTCTCCCAGCTGCTGTGTGATACAGCGGTTTTTTTCCCTGTCTTAAATATGCTCTCACAGAGGCGCAAAACAACATCGCTTCTTGGCTTGGCTCTGGTCAGCAGTGGGGCCCTTACCAAACATGGGGCAGCTTCTAGATCCTTCTCACAGAAGCCACCCCTGTGGGCCCCTGCTACGAAAACCTTGCCACATAAACCCACTATAGGGTGTTTTTACTGAATATTTTTATCAGCCAGAACTTAAGGAAACCACTTGGCAGCAGCACAGAAATACTGAAGAGTAAAGTTGAAAGCAAGAAAATTGAGGAGAAGGTAGTTTAGGTTGCTAGGATTTTCATTAAATTTAAGAAGAATTAGGAAATACATATGATATACTACTCGCTCCCCCCCCCCCCCCCCCCCCCCCAAATTATAAAGCAGCCCTCATCTTCCTCTTTCCAAAACGTAGGGCAAGATAGTTTATTACACCAAACATGCACTGGTTATAAATCCTCATTAACAGTCTGCCCATTAACTAAGTCAGGTCTTATCATCTGTCGCTGACAAGAACTTGCTTTTAAATGTTTTGTTGTAAATAATGGTACTTCTCAAAGTAAAAAGACTCAAGTTGTTTGCTTTCTAAAGTAGACGTTTGAAATGTTTTGGAGAAGTTAATTTAGAACCACGTGGTGAAAGCATTGCATTAACTATGAAAAAATCTGAATAGATATTGCCAAACTTTTGATGTTCATCTGTAAATATACAGGGCCTGAATCTGCAAACCTGTGTTCACTTGAGTAGTCTTTATTCATATATGTAGTCCTGTTAACTGCAAAGGGACCGCATCCATCATTACATGAGTAAAAGTCATTGGTCTTGCTGAGATCAGTCATTTTACCAGCATCAATCAGATGATAAACTTCGAAGTTAAAACATTAATTTGGCACTTTAATTTATATCTTATATCTGATTGTATTTTCCATGCAATGCTTTGTCTTGGTTTCCATTTGGTTGCTTTATTTTATAAATCATGTTTAAAAAATGGAGCTTTGAAATGATAGGTAGGCTCTCAAGGGAGTAAAATGGCACTACTATACCTCAACAAAATGGTTTTCTAAATATGCATGTACATCGAGTGGAATTTGTATACTGTGGTCCATAACCATTTTGGTCATTTGTTGTTGTTAGAGGAAGTGTTCAGACTTTTTATGACTGTCTTCAGTAGTAATCGTGTTCAAGCATATTTATGTATGGAAGGAAGCATGGAGTTCCAGGATCTTTAACAATAATATTCAAAAGTTGAAGAAAACCAGGTGCTGATGGCTTGGCTAAATAGCTGTCTGCAAACTCAGGAGGACTGTTGTCATAAAATCAGTATTCGGGGAAACCCACTGCTGAAGTGGTGCTTTGTAGACCCTGCTTACACTGACCGGCAGACCCACATGTGCATGTGCTGGCACATGCTTACAATTACTGATGACAGCACCATGCTCACAGCCTTTTAGGAGCTCTGAGCTTCTGTTTTGTAGTGGGTCACCTGGGTATTTGCTGGGCTAGCAATTAGCTTGGAGAGTAAATGGTACTCAGTAAAAAACAACCCTAACAAATGTTATATTCTTCAGTTCTAGATGGGTTCTAGATTTATCATATTATGCCAGTTTGTCATTCTGATTTCTTTTTGTGTGAGTTTACTCGATAATCCTCAATATTTGTTTAAAGAAGCAAGAATATTCAACCCTAAGAAAAGCAAATCTTACAATCATGTACATTATTTCTCTAAAATTATATTAGACATTTTTTTCCTTGGAATAAATTTATGCGGCTTTAAGCTGTTACTTTGTATAAAAATTCAGAAAATAACTTCTGGATCACTTTTCTTTGACTTTTGGAGAACGTAAAGTTCTAATGAAAGCAAGGTTATACTTGGCTAGTGTTAGCTTTAAAGCTAAATGAGAAGGTGGAGCTCTGATATGAACAGTTCTGCCATTTAACAGTCCTGAATTTGGCTTAGAAATTTCTAAGGTAAGAGGTCAGAGGAAACTTAGGTCACTACTTCTGAATATTTTTTTCAGACTGGCAAATATTATAGGATAATCCAGGATATTAAACATTTCAGGAGTGAATCACAGGTTCAAGGGGGAGTGATGAATCAAATACCACTCTTGACTTTGTTCTTCTGTTTTTCTAAGTGAGTGTTAATTATTCAGTGTAGCTTGGCCTATAATGTGCTATAATTTTCAAGCAAAGTAAGATTAGCAAGTTTTTTTGGATGCATAGGGAATAGCTGTCAACAAATCAAAAGTCTGGGAACTTGTTTTCATAAGATATTATACATATTTAATAAAGTGTGCTTTTCCTGCCTCTTGATAGACAAAAAAGACAAAGAATGCTCTTATATTAGTATAAGAAGAATACATTTAAACTGGATAATAAAAAGATATTGAGAGGGCTGTGGGTCGATTGACAGTTATGGTTGCCCAGCACCTTTGAAAACAGTGCTGTATGAAACTACCTTTAACAACTTCATTAAGATAGAAAATTAAAATAAGCAGGGAATGAAGTTCTACCTTCAGAGGAAATGAACCCTCATCCTAATTCTTTTTTGTGCTATTTTACAAATTCTTTGGGTTTGCGGTTAATAGAGTAACCTCTAGTTACAAAATCTTGTTTTCTAATAAGCAGGTTTTGTTCCTTTCCAGTACTTATATTTATTAGCACATATTTTACCAGAACAGTTAGGATAGGCCAGTGCAGATAAAAAAAATTTCTGTACAGTTATTGTGGCAGAACTGTGAAAATGCTCCCCATTTTCCATTGTCATCTGTTTCCTCTTTGTCATTGGTAACCCTGGTCGTTCTGGCTGAGTATATTGGCTGAGAGATGTAATGAATTGAGTTCAAATCAGCCAAACTGTTGTGGTCCAGCCAGACATGCTTCCTTTACAAGTGAGTCTGGGAACTACTTGAAAATATGTAATTGTTACCTGTTTTCAGCTTGATTTGGTAGCAATGTTTATGTGGGTATTTACCCTTACTGCTCTAGAAATGAAAATGGTGAGTCTGTTTCATTAATTACACTTTATACATTCCGCAAGTGAAATCAGAGGTCAGTTATTTGGCTGCTTTGCTGAATTGTGCAAATCTCAAGAAAATAAGTTCTAAATAGTTAAATGAGGGGAGAGTTGGCAATACTTGCATTGATTGCTTGAAGTAGGTTGAAGTTCACAGTTTATTTGCATTTGAATTAATTGAGATTAGTGTCCAGCAGTGCTTTTCAGAGCAGGCTTCAGAAAGAATTTTTTGTATAATAAAGTACTTGAAAATGTTAGTTGGAAGATGATGGAGGATATTTAAAATACTTTTTTCTTCTTTTGACACAGCCAACTTTTTTCCTTGTTTTACTTAAGTTAGGCTTATTGTAATTCTGAAATATTTTTACCATTGAATGGGTGTTCTTGTGTTAAAAGCCACTATCGTTTTCAAATCAGCATATTAAAAGCTTTCTGAAATCATTTTTAGTTTCTTCATGAAGAAGTTATTAATAAGTTTAAAAACAGCTCGTAACATGAATCAGATGCAATGTAATGGAAATCATCACTCATATACAAAAGTGATTAAAAAAATACAATTTTGGTTTCCATTAGTGACTGAAAATCATACCACCAAATTATAATTAAATAATCCTATGGTTTGAGTACTGCATTCAATGGTAGTCATGCGCTTACAGTGATAACAAGAACCAGGTTCTGTAAGGAGCAATGGAAGCATTGGATGCATGAAAATGCCATCATATTTATAGATATCTTTAGGAAAAATATCAATAAACTGTAAAAAAGTAGGCAAAATAACTGTAAAGAAAATTACACCTTATATCTGGTCTTACCCTTCTGTGCTTCAGTTTATGCACGTTGTATCACCTTTTCTATCAGAGACTAAATTTTCCCTTCTAAGGGCCTGGTTTGAGTCTTAAGTCAGGCCTGGTTTGAGTCTTAAGTCAACAGAAAGCAGAAACCCTCATATGATATTAGGTGTGTACAACATCTAGGTGACTATTCGCTTTTTTATTTTTATTTTTTTAATGAAAGATTATTGAACTTGTAGAATCTGAGATCAAGTATCTCTGGTAAAGGCAGGTTTTCTCAGTGTTGTTCAGGTATTCCTCAGTTCTGAGAGGTGAAGGCTCTGAAAGTGATTGGAAAGACAATACTGTTTCCAAACATGTGCTTAGTTAGCCCTACATGGGATTGTGAGGAGTGCAGAAACTGATATTAAAATGAAATAGCTTATTTTAACAGTGAGTCCTTAATTTCTTCTTCATTCTTGTTCAAGATGGTACCATAGAATCATAGCATGGTTTGGGTTGGAAGGGACTTTAAAGAGCGTTTGGTTCCAACCCCCCTGCCAGTGGGCAGGCAAAGCATCTTTGGCGGTGGTGGGATGACTACCATTCATCATCTGTATTAACAGTGGAAGGTCCACAGAGAAGGAAGAGAGGCTCTTCCAGACAGTACTTCTGGCATGTCCTTGAAAATGGAATTAAGTTGCATGGGTTCTCTCTCTCCTTGCAATGGCAAAGGTTAGCCATAACCCAACCTTCAATGAAAAAATCGATGTTTTCATTCTTGAGTGATGATTTTCAAATTGAAGTACAGTTTGTCACATTGTTCTCCTGTTTTGTCAAGTCCTTTAACAGACATTATTCTGATTCAGAATAAACCATAAGACACACAGTGGCAGATCATGGTGTTTTGAAAACTGATCATATTTTGTACTTATTTCCTATGCCATGAGGTGAATAAACCTCAGCTACTATATCAGAAAGATAAAAGATTAATTTGAAATGTTCTGGTCCTCCAACATATGTGTTATACCTTTGTCTTCCCTTTATAGTACCTTTCAACTCTTAGGTAATTCAGAAACCTAGCTATAACTAGTATTATAGTAGTATTTAAAAAAAGAAAATGATATTTGTCTTATTTTTGTTCCAGGCTGTTTTTGATAAACAGGAAAAAGTCTTCTGTACATTGATGCATGGGCTGATTTAGTTCTTTTGTTGGGACAGTAAAAGAAAAAAAAAACACAAAAAACAACAATATCACTCCTGAGATTTAACTTCTGTATTATGCAAAGTATTCTTCAAACTGGAAACAGTTTTTCAAGCAAATTCAAACTGTGTTGCTTAGCTATAATTACATTTTATTCTACTGTCTAATAATAGACCAGTTCTTTTGTGCTTAGAGAATTGTCACAAAAATATTTGGAACAATCTACATTTGTATGTTTTGTTCCGTTCAGTGGGGGTGGTGTTGCTGTACTTTGGGGTTTTCATTTGAAGCTTTAGAAGAGTGCTTCCAGTATCATATCTTAAAATTGATGCCCCCTATGAAAAAAAAATCTAATGTTTTAATATATTTGTGTTCTTTATATCTTTTCAGTGTGGTAGTCATATTAATCTACTGCTGTAGGCTCTCAGTAATTTCTTCCATGCATAAATAAGCCTAAAGAGTTTCCAGGCTTGTTTTTGCATACACCGTGTACATTTTAACATAAAAAGTTAATAAAGCTAAACTGAAGATTTGGTTCATATTTTCAGAATCTTAGAAATGAATAGGGAAAGTAACATCCCTCCCCTCCCCATGTTATCATGATTTCTGAGGTATAACAGCTCTCATATTAACAAAAAGATGTACATTAAAGTTTGGGTTATAATTTTATGTCTGTAATGCTTTAGAATGTTTTTATTAATTCATGTGCTGTACCTGAGTCCTTCACGAACTGTGAGAAGTAAAATACCGAACAATTTCAGTTTTATCATTCTTTGTCTGTTCTCTCTGTAAGAGACAAAAGGTTCAAATGCAGTGGATTAGTCTTGTAGTTTTGATATAATGTGTACTTGTTCCTGAAGTTACCATGTGCATAAATGTTGAAAGAAACCTTAAAATTTCGATCATTAAAGTCTTAGTGGTTAAAACAGGCACGGAGTCTTGTATATTTGTTCTTTTTCTAATGAAGAGTGTGAACAGTAGATTGCATCCATGCATAGAAATTCTGAATTCTAAAAAATCAGTTATTTAAATATTAGATTGGGTTATTTCAAAAAGAGCTACAACGTTGTATATATAAAGTAATGCAAAAATCATTGATAGATTTTTAAATAAGATTCAGAATGAAGCCTCACTTTAAACTTCCCATGCATCTGAGATTCTAAAGCTGCAGATTATCATTTTGATTTTCAGCATCAATTTTCTTGACTCATCCTGCAGCAGAGGATGCTGTGGCACATCATTTTACATCCATTAATATCCCTTTAACATCCAGTTTGGTGTTTTTAAGAAAGGAAAAGACTTGGTAATATTTTTGGTTCTTTAGCATTGGTTACCCATTTCTCACTGGAACTGGATCTTGCAGTGACTATTGAGGAGGTCTGTTGATTTACTAACCGTGGGTATTTAGGGATGGCAAGACGGAACACCGTTTCCTGTGAGCAGTTATGGCTATCACTCCTGTCAGTGAGTACTTAGGGACAAGTAGCTCCTTAGCTTATTTTGTTGTGCATGTAAACTAGGTTTGTGAGTCTATTGGCTTATCATTATGCAATTTTCAGTGCTTTTGACTAGTGTCTGCAGGATCAGTTCTATCACAACCCTGTGCTAACTGCATCGGAAGTATTTGTGTGGGATGGATGTAACACATAATTTTCTTTTATTTCTGGCATTTATGTCCAGCAGTAAGTATGCCCTTCTGTTTTTCTGTTATCTTTTACATCATTTTTTTCTCCCCCCTATTGCTAGTCATTTATTGAAGAAATGCCCTTTTTCTGAATTGATGAAATATTTATTTATTTATTGCGTTAAGGATTGTATTTTTAGTTATTTTGAAGTTTCAAATATGTTCATCTTGCAGTCTTTCATGGAATACAAAATGTCAACTGTAAAACTTCACAAGCTAAAAAAACTCCTTTGACTAAGTTAAACTGAGATACAAAGGAGTACAGAAGTGCAGTCAGCACAGAATGCAAAAGCTGAATCAATATGCAATATGAAGTGAAGGTTAATTTAATTTACAAAGATGAGTGATAAAAATGAGGCTTTAGATCTGAAGTTTCAAAATTTGAAAATGATGCATCTAGGCAAATATATTCAATCTGAGATTTGTTAATAAGCATTAGTGGATGAGATATAGTCCAGAGAAGGGCTTGCCCATATTAAATGTTGTGTAGAATTTATTCTACTTTAGAAATCCAGAAAAAAAAATGCTGGTATTATCACTGTGAAAAAATGCTATCTTTTTTTCAAACGAAGTACCTTTTGAGAAGTGTTACCCACAAATTTGTTATTCAGTACGTTTTTGAGTTTGCCTAATTTCTCAAGATGGTCAAGAAAAGAAGACCAGAAAAGAAAAGGCTGTGCATTCCAGAAGCTGGACAGTAAGAATCCTGCTACCCCTTTTGGCTTCTGCTATTATGAAAGTATACCCGGAGGAAGCCACATAGCTGCTCACAAATGAAGGGTCGGAATTTGGCAGAACTAGGCTTAAAGAGCGTAGTGGATAGGGAAGACAAAAATCAAAGAATTGTACATAAGAATTAATAGAACATTAAGAATCTCAAAGAAATAATCCTTGGAAACCATTATTTTATGGATGGATTTTTTTTTTCGTCTCAATCCATGATAAAAGACTGCCATTTTTCTCTTCAGCAGGAATTCAATTTTAGTGTGAAGTAGCTAGGTAGAAGACACAAGCCTTTGAAATATCTGATTAGATATCTGCTAGATATCATAGTATCTACTGAGAGAGGAAAAAAAAAAAAAGAAAAAAAATCATAAAATAATCCTTAAAACAGAAGAACATAACTAAGGAAGGAGGGTCAGGCGATGAGGAAGGAATACAGGGATGTTGTTCGTGTTTGTAGGGAGAAAACTCGTGTGGCCAAAGCCCAACTAGAGTTGAAGCTGGCCACGTCTGTGGGAGACAATAAAAAAGGTTTTTTTAGATATGTGAACAGAAAAAGGAGAACCAAAGAAAACATAGGTCTGCTACTAGATGGGGAGGGTCTCCTCACAGACAATGACATAGGCAAAGCAGAGACGTTTAATGCCTTCTTCGCCTCTGTCTTCAACACTGATGATGGTCTTCGGGACCCAGGGTGCCCTGAGCTGGAGGACCATGACGGTGGGAATGACAGACTCCCAACCGACCCTGAACGTGTGTGGGATTTGCTGCTCCACCTGGATCCATACAAGTCCATGGATCCGGATGGAATTCATCCCAGGGTGCTTAAAGAGCTGGCTGACGTCATCACGGGACCTCTCTCAATTATTTTTCAACAATCTTGGGAATCTGGAGAGGTCCCATTGGACTGGAAGCTGGCAAATGTTGTGCCAATTTTCAAGAAGGGTAAGCAAGAAGACCCTAGCAATTACAGGCCTGTCAGTCTCATGTCAGTGCCTGGTAAAATTATGGAGAGGATGATCCTTGAAGTTATTGAAGCGCACCTGGGGGACAGTGCAGCCATTGGTCCCAGCCAACATGGGTTCATGAGGGGTAGGTTCTGCCTAACAAATTTATTTTCTTTTTATGATAAGATCACCCATCTAGTCGATCAAGGGAAACCAGCTGATGTGATCTTTTTGGACTTCAGCAAAGCTTTTGACATGGTTTCCCATAGGATCCTACTGGACAAAATGTCCAGCATACAGCTAAACAAAAACATCATACGGTGGGTGAGCAATTGGCTGATGGGCAGGGCTCGAAGGGTTGTAAATGGGGCCACATCTGGCTGGCGGATGGTCACTAGTGGGGTCCCTCAAGGCTCCATTTTAGGGCCAGTCCTCTTCAATGTTTCTATAAATGATTTGGATGTAGGACTAGAAGGTGTTTTGAGCAAATTTGCCGACGATACCAAACTTGGAGGAGTTGTGGGCTCGGATGAGGGTGGAAAGGCCTTGCAGAGAGATCTGGACAGATTGGAGAGCTGGGCGATCACCAACCACGTGAAGTTTAACAAAAGCAAGTGCCGGGTCCTGCACCTGGGACGGGGCAACCCTGGCTATACGTACAGACTGGGCGACGAGACGCTGGAGGGCAGCCCCGCAGAGAGGGATCTGGGGGTTGTGGTTGACAGCAAGTTGAATATGAGCCAGCAGTGTGCCCTGGCAGCCAGGAGGGCCAACCGTATCCTGGGGTGCATCAAGCACGGCATTGCTAGTCGGTCGAGGGAAGGGATTGTCCCGCTCTACTCTGCGCTGGTGCGGCCTCACCTCGAGTACTGTGTGCAGTTCTGGGCACCACAGTACAAAAAGGACATTAAACTGTTGGAGAGTGTCCAGAGGAGGGTGACGAAGATGGCGAAGGGCCTAGAGGGTAAGACATATGAGGAACGGCTGAGGTCACTGGGCCTGTTCAGCCTGGAGAAGAGGAGGCTGAGGGGGAACCTCATCACAGTCTACAACTTCCTCACGAGGGGGAGTGGAGAGACAGGTGACCTATTCTCTGTTATCACTGGTGACAGGACCCGCGGGAATGGTGTCAAGCTGAGGCAGGGGAGGTTTAGCCTAGACATCAGGAAGAGGTTCTTCACCGAGAGGGTGGTCGCACACTGGAACAGGCTCCCCAGAGAAGTAGTCACTGCACGAAGCCTGTCTGAATTTAAGAAGCGATTGGACTGTGCACTTAGTCACATGGTCTAAATTTTTGGGCAGACCTGTGAGGAGCCAGGAGTTGGACTTGATGATCCTTATGGGTCCCTTCCAGCTCAGGATATTCTATGATTCTATAATGACTTCACAACAGTGCCTCCACCTCCAGCCCCCCATAAATAAGAGAAGAATAACGAGGTATCTATTTTCTTTAAAGACACAAAGGAAGTCCACAATATCTAAGCTTTTGACGCTGTGGCTACTTTTCCTTCTCCCAGTTTCAAAGGGAAAAAAGGAAGTGTAATTACTTGTGGAAAAATAAAAGAAATAAAAATAGATGTGTTCTCAGACTGATGGAAAAATGGTGTGGTTACATTTACATTATTATTATAGCAGGTTTACATCAGTGAGAGTATGAGGATAAATCAGACACCATATGTGCAACTCCACACTTAATTACTAAAAGAACACTTCAGTAATGAAGACTGTGTCATTGTTTTGAAGTTTGCTTCCTCTTTATCCTTGCACACGTTACTTCTGGCAATCTGTAGGAACTATTATAAAATCAGAGTCAGTGGGCAACTCTAACAACAGAAGAATATTAATGGTAAAAATCTGTATTACAAAGGAAGGATAATATATTACTGGATGCTCACCGAGTGCTGTTATGACCAACTTCAATATCCTTTTGTTACGTAACAAAATAATCATAATAACAAAAAACAGCACCTAGAATGTTGCTTTAGAAGGGATGTTTACAACTTCAAGATAAGCTAATGTTGCATAGTGAAAATAAAACTTTGCAGAAGTCATTTGCAGGATGGAAATATATTATTTCTGTCAAGATGATTCAGACTGTCCCAAAAGAAGACAAGTCCTTTTTCTTGCTCATGTTGTAAGGTCGAGTTTCTAGTCACAACAGTATGAGACAGATGCCCATATATTATACTTGTTTAAACAACATTTCAATTATATTTTGGGTATAGTGATTTAAAGTGTATTGTGCTCACTTTGACATAATAGCGGAAGAAAAGCAGTGAATCAGAGAATAAGCTATGTATTTTTACAGTGTAGCTAAATAGATAAGTCCTTACTGGACTCTGATATCTATCAGAAAAATGAAAGGTAAAAGTATTAGTCCATATTAATCCATCATTTTGCAGACAGTCACTAAATGGAATCAGCGGAATGATGTAAAAACAATCTTTGTCTAGTGGAAATGAAGATGTTTTTCCTTTGCTGTGTGAAGATATTGAGAAAATTGGTGTCATGTACAAAACTATGCAAATAGTATAATACCACGTGGTGTGTATATATATAGTACCGCTTGATCTTTCCTTTCCTTCTGTTGAATAGTGGTGTTCATATGAGTAGGTGGTGAGTCAGAATAGGGAGCTGATCTGGACAAAAAATGAATCTTTTCCTTCACTGTCCTACCCCTCAAATGGTTTCCAATTGGAAATTGAATGGGGGTTTCAATTCAATCATAGCCTAAGATCAGCTTAAAGCTCGCACTGAACTGCAACCAAAGTTAAAAAATCAGTTTTCTTCAAAATTCTGGAAGACTGATTTAAACTAGTGGGTTACTGTGGACGTATAGTAGGTTATAGAAATAATTATCCGAGATGAAAATAGAACAGAATGGAACAGTCCTCTGACTTCAGACACTGAGCTGCATGTAACTTTTTTTTTTTTAATTCCTAATTTATTTTTTTCCTCCAAGGGACATAGTTTTAAGTTTTCCTGTCAGGGCTTCTGGTGGGATAATTTGTCCCTATGGCATAAATTCAACTGGATGATGATAGTCTTATGGGAATGTTATTCTAGAAAGTGACTGCTGGAGAGCAAACACTGTTATGCCTGGGAGGATAAATGTAGCTATGTTTCTGATATCCCAGTTAAGGGGAAAAAAATTAAAAAAGGCTGAGAAGGGTTTTGCCTAGCTTTCTACAAAATGGTACTTCTGAAATAATTTTTAGATATCCCCTTTCTAGATTCGCATCTCCCTTAGGCTTTTAGAGTAGGCAAAACTAGAGTTAGAGTGAAATGTAGACCTAAATCCAAGCTTTCTTTCATGTGTGATGGTCAAAGAAGTCAAGTAAGTTTGGAAATGAGATAATTTTGGAGTGTTTAAATGACAGTATTCTCTTTTTCTAATGTGCATTGAGTGCTATCATATTGTGCACTCAGAACCATGGGCAACTCAGAGGGTGTCATAGTGTTGAGGGCAATGACTAGGCAGCAGTATGTTGTGGCACCTTTCTGTATGGTAGCTTAGTTTGTCACTCGGAGCTGGCTCTAAGCTTAGGAGGCTGCCCAAAACAACCAGCTATTAAGGGAGAGCAGCGATGGCTCTCCTGTTTTGTTTCCAAGCATTCAGCCTGGAAATTGCAGGCCGACTGCAGTGCCAGAACTGAGTGTTGGAAGTCATTTATTAAGGGAGAAATTAGGGAATGTGAGCAGTATGCCCTGCTATGAGGAATGCCCCCAGCGCTCCCTTAGCACCACTCCATATCCCCTCATCTCCTGCCCCATGCCAGCAACAGGAACAGCAAACCAAATTCTTCAGTGTGGTCCCCTGGGTTCACTGCCTTTTTTCCTTCTTTAACACTCTCCTCTAGGGCTTTCTGTTGTCACAGGGTAAGTTGGTCCCAGTTCTTATTTTGGGGGAAGTTAAAGATAGAAGGTTTGACCTGGGTTTGCCATCAGCTGTGCTTCAATGTGATCTGTGTGCTACCTTGCTCTGGAGGACACGAAGTATTATCCCTTCTCTCCATTGAACATACCTGGCAGAACAGAGATCTTCTGGAATTCAGGGGAAAAAAAAAAAAAAGAGTTTATGACCTTTGGAAGAAGGGGCAGGCCACTCAGGAGGGCTACAAAGATGTTGTGCGGTTATGCAGGGAGGAAATTAGAAAGACTAAAGGCTGGCAAGAGCTTAACTTGGATGCTATAGTAAAAGACAATAAAAATGTTTTTATAAGTACGTAAACAAGAGAAGGAGGACAAAGGAGAATCTCTATCCTTTATTGGATGCAAGGGGAAATATAGTGACAAGGTATGAGGAGAAGGCTGAGGTACTTAATGCCTTCTTTGCCTCAGTCTTTATTAGTAAGACTAATTCTTCTCAGGGTGCACACTCCGCTGAGCTGAAGACGGAGGCAGGGAGCAGAACAAAGCCCTTATAATCCAAGGGGAAAAGGTTAGTGACCTAATTTACCACACCACTTGAACACCCACAAATCTATGGATTTGGTTGGGATCCACCCAAAGGTGCAGAAGGAGCTGGGAGAAGTGCTTGCCAAGATGCTTTCAATAATTTACCAGCAGTACTAGCTAACTGAGGAGGTCCCAGCTGACTGGAGGCTGCCAAATGTGATGCCCATCTACACGAAGGACAGGAAGGAAGATCCAGGGAGCTACAGGCCTATCAGTCTGTCCTTAGTGCCAGGGAAGGTCATGAGTGGATCATCGTGAGTGCCATCTCATGGCATGTACAGGACAACCAGATGATCAGACCCATTCAGCATGCGTTTGTATGAAAGGCAGGTCCTGCTTGACTAGTCTGATCTGGTATGATGAGATGACCTGCTTAGTGGATGAGGGAAAGGCTGTGCATATTGTTTTCTTGAACTTTGGCAAGGTATTTGATACTGTATTCCACAGCCGCCTTCTGGAGAAACACAAGCTCATGGCTTGTGGGTGGGCATATGTTGTGCTGGGTAAAAAACTGGTTGGATGGCAAGTCTTGAAGGGTCATTGTGAACAGAGTGAAATCTGGTTGGCAGATGGTCACAAGCCATGTGTACTGGTTTTAGCTAGGATAGAGTTAATTTTCCTCCTAGTAGCTGGCAGGGTGCTATGTTTTGGGTTTAGGATGAGAATAATGTTGCTAACATGCTGATGTTTTAATTGTTGCAGAGCAGTGCTGACACTAAGCCAAGGGCTTTTCAGCTTCTTGCTCTGTCCTGCCAGCGGGCAGGCTGGGCATGCAGCAGGAGCTGGGAGGGGACAGACCCAGGACAGCTGACCCAAACTGGCCAAAGGGGTATTCCATACCATCTGATGTCATGCTAAACAATATATAGGGGTGGCTAGCCGGGGTGGGGGGGCCGGCTGCTCGGGGATAGGCTGGGCATCGGTCAACGGGTGGTGAGCAATTGCATTGTGCATCACTTGTATCGTACACATTATTATTATTTATTATTTTATTTTATGTCCTAATAAACTGTCTCTATCCCAACCCACAGGCTTCAGTTTTCTCGTTTCTCTCCCCCATCCCGGAGAGGGAGGGGGGAGGGTGAGTGAACGGCTGTGTGGTGTTTAGCTGCCAGCCAGGTTAAACCACAACACCATGTTTCCCAGGGCTCAGTATTGGGGTCAGTTTTGTTTAATACCTTTATGATCGTATCGATGAGGGGATCGAGTACACTCTCAGAAAGTTTGCAGATGGCACCACGTTGGTTGGGAATGTTTATTTGCTTGAGGGTAGGAAGGCCCTGCAGAGGGATCTACATAGCCTGGATTGATGGGCTGCATCCAGTTGCATGACATTCAGTGAGGCTCATTGCCAGGTCCTGCACTTGGGGCATGACAACCCCATGGGGTAGTATGGGCTTTGGGAAGAGTGGCTGGAACGCTGCCTGGCAGAAAAGGAGCTGGGGGTGCTGGTTGGTAGTCAGCTGAACATGAGTCCATAGTGTGCCCAGGTGGCCAAGAAGGCCAATGGCATCCTGGCTTGTATCAGAAATAGTGTGGCCAGCAGAATGAGGGAAGTGATTGTCCCTCTGTACTTGGCAATATTAGTACAGTCGTCATATAGTACTGTTCCTCTGTACTAGTGAGGCTGCACCTCGAGCCCTCTGCTCAGTTTTGGGCCCCTCACTACCACAAGAATATTGAATTGCTCATGTGTGGGCAGAGGAGAGCAACAAAGCTGGTAAGGGACTGGAGAACAAGATGTCTGAGGAGCAGCTGAGGGAATTGGGCCTGTTTAGCCTGGAGAAGGTGGAGGGGCTGATGGTAGGCCTCTTTGTTCTCTACGGCTACCTGGAAGGAGGCTGCACTGAGGAAGGTGTCAGTCTTTTTTCTCAGGTGTCTAGTGAGGAAGGAAACATCCTCAAATTGCACCAGGGGATGTTTAGATTAGATATCAGGAACAATTTCTTCATGGAAAGAATAGTTAGGCTTTGGGACAGGCTGCCCAGGGAGTTGCCATCCCTGTAGGTATGGCAGTGTTGAACAGATGTGTGGACATGGCACTAAGGGATGTGGTTTAGCAGTGAACTTGTAGTGTTAGGTCGATGGTGGGACTTGATGATCTTAATGGTCTTTTCCAATCTAAATGTTTCTATGATTCTATACAGAATGCCTCATTTATGCAATTGTATGCTTAAGGTGGCTCTCTACATTAGAGAATCTTTTGATGTTGTGGAACTCCAGGCTGGGAATGATAAGGTTGAATCCCTGTGGGTTAGGATCCGCGGGAAGGCCGGCAAGGCTAGCATCCTGGTCGGGGTCTGTTATAGACTGCCGAACCAGGATGAGGAGACGGATGAGGAGTTTTATAGGCAGCTGGCAGAAGTTGCAAAATCGTCAGTGCTTGTTCTCGTGGGGGACTTCAACTTCCCAGACATATCCTGGAAGCACAACACAGCCCAGAGGAAGCAGTCTAGGAGGTTTCTGGAGAGCGTGGAAGATAGCTTCCTGACGCAGCTGGTTAGAGAGCCTACCAGGGGAGGTGCCCCGCTAGACCTTCTGTTCACAAACAGAGAAGGACTGCTGGGAGATGTGGTGGTCGGAAGCTGTCTTGGGCAGAGTGATCACGAAATGGTAGAGTTCTCTATTCTTGGCGAGGCCAGGAAGGGGACCAGTAAAACCGCTGTCTTGGACTTCCGGAGGGCTGACTTTGAGCTGTTCTGGATACTGCTTGGGAGAGTCCCTTGGGAGGAGGTTCTGAAGGGCAGAGGAGTCCAGGAAGGCTGGGCGCTCCTCAAGAAGGAAATCTTAACGGCACAGGAGCGGTCCGTCCCCACGTGCCCAAAGACGAGCAGGCGTGGAAGAAGACCGGCCTGGCTCAACAGAGAGTTGCGGCTTGTGCTTAGCAGAAAAAAGAGGGTTTATAATCTTTGGAAAAAAGGGCGGGCCACTGAGGAGGACTACAAGGATGTAGCAAGGCTGTGCAGGGAGAAAATTAGAAAGGCCAAAGCTCATCTGGAGCTCAACCTGGCTACTGCCGTTAAAGACAACAAAAAATCCTTTTACAAATATATCAATGTGAAACGGAGGACTAAGGAGAATCTCCATCCGTTACTGGATGCGAGGGGAAACCTAGTTCCTAAGGATGAGGAAAAGGCTGAGGTGCTTAATGCCTTCTTTGCCTCAGTCTTTAGCGGCAATACCGGTTGTTCTCTGGATACCCAGTGCCCTGAGCTGGCGGAAGGGGATGGGGAGCAGGATGTGGCCTTCGCTATTCATGAGGAAATGGTTGGCGACCTGCTACGGAGCTTGGATGTGTGCAAGTCGATGGGGCCGGATGGGATGCACCCGAGGGTACTGAAAGAACTGGCGGAGGAGCTGGCCGAGCCGCTTTCCATCATTTATCGGCAGTCCTGGCTATCGGGGGAGGTCCCAGTTGACTGGCGGCTAGCCAATGTGACGCCCATCTATAAGAAGGGCCGGAGGGCAGACCCGGGGAACTATAGGCCTGTCAGTTTGACCTCAGTGCCAGGAAAGCTCATGGAGCAGATTATCTTGAGGGTCATCACGCGGCACTTGCAGGGCAAGCAGGCGATCAGGCCCAGTCAGCATGGGTTTATGAAAGGCAGGTCCTGCTTGACGAACCTGATCTCCTTCTATGACAAAGTGACGCGCTTGGTGGATGAGGGAAAGGCTGTGGATGTGGTCTACCTTGACCTCAGTAAGGCTTTTGACACCGTTCCCCACGACATTCTCCTCAAGAAACTGGCTGCGCGGGGCTTGGACTGGCGTACGCTTCGCTGGGTTAGAAACTGGCTGGATAGCCGGGCCCAAAGAGTTGTGGTGAATGGAGTCAAATCTGGTTGGAGGCTGGTCACAAGTGGTGTCCCCCAGGGCTCGGTACTGGGGCCAGTCCTCTTTAATATCTTTATTGATGATCTGGATGAGGGGATTGAGTGCACCCTCAGTAAGTTTGCAGATGACACCAAGTTAGGTGTGTGTGTCGATCTGCTCGAGGGAAGGAAGGCTCTGCAGGAGGATCTGGATAGGCTGGACCGATGGGCTGAGGTCAACTGTATGAAGTTGCAACAAGGCCAAGTGCCGGGTCCTGCACCTGGGGCGCAACAACCCCAAGCAGCGCTACAGGCTGGGAGATGAGTGGCTGGAAAGCTGCCTGGCAGAGAAGGACCTGGGAGTACTGGTTGATAGTCGGCTGAATATGAGCCAGCAGTGTGCTCAGGTGGCCAAGAAGGCCAACAGCATCCTGGCCTGTATAAGAAGCAGTGTGGCCAGCAGGTCTAGGGAAGTGATTGTGCCCCTGTACTCGGCTCTGGTGAGGCCGCACCTTGAGTACTGTGTTCAGTTTTGGGCCCCTCGCTACAGGAAGGACATGGACGTGCTCGAGCGAGTCCAGAGAAGGGCGACCAAGCTGGTGTGGGGTCTGGAGAACAAGTCTTACGAGGAGCGGCTGAGGGAGCTGGGATTGTTTAGCCTGGAGAAGAGGAGGCTCAGGGGCGACCTTATCGCTCTCTACAGTTACCTTAAAGGAGGCTGTAGAGAGGTGGGGGTTGGTCTATTCTCCCACGTGCCTGGTGACAGGACAAGGGGGAATGGGCTAAAGTTGCGACAGGGGAGTTTTATGTTGGATGTTAGGAAGTACTTCTTTACCGAAAGGGTTGTTAGGCATTGGAATGGACTGCCCAGGGAGGTGGTGGAGTCACCATCCCTGGAGGTCTTTAAAAGACGTTTAGATGTAGAGCTTAGCGATATGGTTTAGTGGAGTACTTAGTGTTAGGTTGGAGGTTGGACTCGATGATCTTGAGGTCTCTTCCAACCTAGAAATCTGTGTCTGTGTCTATGAAGATGAGAAAAGAAAGATATATTTTTTCCCTCAATCTAAGCAGGGTAATCCTTTTTCACCTTGGGCCAGAATGAGAGATTTTCAGTCTGTGAGAATGATTATGTAAGGCTGATTAATGAGAGAGTGATTAATTAAAGACAAAAAGGGGGCTTTATTTCATCTGAATAGCCTTCATTGAGGCTCTTTTCTCTGCTTAGTAGTCACATAAGATCTGGAAGAGTCTAAATGTAATAGTTCTCAGATTGCACTGGGTGTTACTGAATGAGTTGGGAACCATTTTTCCTGCATATGTAGTCTTCAACAAGATGACTAAAATGACTTTCATAAATACTTTTTTTTTTTTTAATCCTCTGTTTTGGTTAATTGGTGATGGTTTGTGGAAAACCTACCTTCTGGATAACAAGAAAAGTTTCAAATTATTGCAGTGTAGTCATTCCGAAACCTTCAGGATACAGACAGACACAAGAGAAGCTCTTTCAGTTCTGTGTAGGGGTGCTTACTTGAGTCAGCACTGAGGATGCTTTCATGCAGACAGTAACTGATTCATCAATAAAGGGCCTGTGTGGAGTTTGAGTAAGCTGCACTACTTTGACATTTGCCATCAATTATGTGATCAGCATTTGCGGCTGATCAGTAGGAATGTGCTGCAATGTTCAGCAGTGTCTCCTGGATCCCTTTTAGAGACTGTTGGGTATCCTAGACAGTCCCAGAGTCTATATGGTTGACTCAGAAATTGGGAACAGTGGCAGGGTGGGATGAAAAAGGGAGCACAAACATGTCTCAGGGAGGTAGAGTGATTACATGAGGCTGTAGTTTCAGAGGGATCAACTTATGTGAGAAGAGATCCTCTTGCTTATACGCGGTTCACACTGGATGTGATGTGGAGTGTCTGCTGATGATTATACCTAGGTCATATGAGCTTGAATTTCTTGATTATTTTTTTTTTGTGTGTGTGGTAAAAATAAATAAATCTTAGTGTTTTCTGGCATCATATATGGTCAAAACTTTGTTCCAGGCAATTTTACAGTGAGTTTTCCTGCATCCCTACTGTATAAATAAAACTGAAGATATATACCTTTTTTCTGCCTTTCCAAAGCAAATAGATAAATATATACTTACATTTATAAAATAATTGTATTCTGTTTCTTCTTGTTGTTGTGTGTTTGTTTATTTAGTTCAACCAATGAACACAACAATTTCATCTTAATGTATTATGTTAATAAGATGGTGATGGTAGGGGAGAGACCAAATTGATTCCTTTCACATACTGACCATTTCATCACCACATACTGGCTACTCCTTAACTTTTGTTTTGTAATGTACCCATTCCATTCTTCTTAGAAATGACAATTTATTTTTTTTTAGTTGATGAACTATTGGAAATCTTACTTATAATCCATTTTAGCTTCAAGCTCATAAGGACATTGTAGGTTTTATGTTTTACCTTCTGTCAGATTTCCAGCATCCATTTGGAAGGGTTTTGACTAGTAGATGTATTAGAGCACTATAAAATCATACTCATTAAACTCTTTAAAATAGTGTCAGGCAGTTAAAACACAGTAGGAAATGAAGATTCTGATCCTTATGAATGGGATTCAGAGAATAGAGTAAGAGAAATGCATTATTTTATTGGGAATATCTCTGTGAAATTTGAAGAAGGCTACGGTTCTATGAAATATTAATATAAACTACAATGATGCAATAAATTTGCTATAAGTAGGGGAACATAAATGACGAAGCTCTGTGGAAAAAAAAGTTTCATCAAGTATGACAGTCCAGGGTGACTTTTTTTTCTTTAAAACCTCAGAACTGTGTGTGTTTGCTTCATATTCTACTCAGTCTATTCACTGCACATAAGGAGAGAAGGTTCTTTTATTCACACGGACTTTCATGTCCAAGTGAAACAGCAAGTCTAGTAGATATCAGAGATTCATTTCAAATTGAGGTCAAAGGCATATCTTCAAACTTGTTCCCGTAGTATCCCCAAAGAATGCAGCTAAGCTGACAGGTTCTGGACACTTCCTCAATTGATGGGTCTAAGAAAGCTCTTGACTGACAGAACTGCAATTTTCTGTACTTCTTTCTGACTATGCTGAATTCAGGCTCATGAAAAAAGTTGACCTTTGTGGCAGTAGAATAGAAACAGAGACGAGTCACTATGAAACAGGAAAGAAGAGAGGCAAAAAAACTCCATAGCAGATAAATTAAAAAGGAAAAAATACCTACAACTATTTTAGCTAGTAAAGTACAGAACACTATTAACTATTTGTCTACTTCTGTTGATCTGTATGAATAGATTCAGACTTCATTTAAAGACAATCAGGAGCAACTTGGAATTTCATATGGTTCAGTTAATGGAGTTATTTTAGAGTTTTGTATCTGTCGTTGTGAACCTTCATCATCTGTAAGTCCTATAAACAATGTAAAATTTTGGGCCTAATATAATAAATGCTGGTTTTAGAGTTATTTTCAATTAGGTCAGGATTTCATGTGTAGTTGACTTACTTACAGTAATGCGGGCACTGGGGCTTGGCACTGGAGGGCAAATGTATTTTTGGTTCAATCTTGATAAGGACAGACTGCCCTCAGCTACAAAAAAATCATTGTTTATTTAAATAGCTGCAACAATTGTCTGTCTTGCTGGTGACTGATCGAACTGTGGTTTGATGCAGTGATACTAAAATCCACGTGCATCTTTTCTCTCTGCAGTTTGCTGACTTAGTATTCCCTATCAGCGTTTGTGCTGCTGTGTATACTCCTCTCCATCACCCAAGGGTGCATTCAGACTGTGGTGAGAGTAAACACCCTCTGCCCATATTCTTGTCGTGATAAAACAAGTCTTGACACAAGTTCAGCCATTCCCAGAAAGGATTTTTTGCTGAAAGATGCAAGATTTCTGTTTCATGTTCTACTGTTAAATTGAAGTAACATAAACTTTATAAAAGTTTATTTGAATGCAGAGTTTCTAAACGCTAATGGCTTTTAAAGAATTAAGTATCAGAGAAAAAAAAATAGGAGAGAAGCATTTACTGAACACAATTTCTGTTTAACCTAATACACTCTTGTGTTACTTGCTTGTCTGTGTTTAAGAGGCAGGGAGCTTATGGCAAAGTTTTGTAAGATGTTGACAGTACCAAAATATTTATCAGAGTTCGTAGCTGGCAGATTTTATATTTCTGATTTCATAACATAAAGCAGTTGAATTCCCATTGGTTCAGAGCCTGCCATGATGATATACATTAGTCCTTTAGGACAGTGAATAACCAGGAGTAATAAGCTTTCTTAATGAGGGAAGAAAGAGACTGCCTTGCTGACAGCATAACTTCCGCAAACGAGCACTTATATACATCAGTGGTGGTAAACGTACCAGTTTCCTGAGATTGATCCTAAAGAGTTAGGAAAAAAATTAGATCACCAGGTGCAACTCAGTTCTATTAGAAAAAGCTCCTCTGAGATATGTGAAACATAGTTCCTTCATTTTGTTCTGCTTTCTATAATAAAGAAATTGTGAGATTGTAGCTGTGAGGTTGTGTTAAGAACATGATGAGAAAGGTTTAAATTTGCCATTTCTCATTTCATTGTAATTCATTTAAACACGGGTCACTGACACTATGAAATCTGATGTCAGCCTTTCAATAAATAAATAAATAAACGTAAAATGATAATATTAAACCAGAGCATGAAATTAGCAGCAAAGATTTCATCTAATAAATTGAAGCTGCTTCTTTCATTCTCAGTGTTCATGTTGCTGTATACTGCTGGGTGTAATATCCTGTTTCAGTGTTTTAGTAACCCGCTTACCCAAGTCTACGTTGCTGTTCCATTGCTCCTGAGGACTGCTTCAAAGAGATGTATCCTTGCTGCGCCCACTTTCCAGGTGTTCTGGGCCTTTCGGAAATGCACCAGGCACACAAGTAAACAAGTTTACTTGTTTCTGGGTTCGCAACAGCTGCCTATAAGCTTTTTGGTTCCATTCCAAGTTCTTCCAGAAAGGGTGTCAGCCATGGGCAGTTGCCTCCCACTCTCATCCTCCCACGGATGCTTAATGCCTGAGCTTCTGCCCTCACCCACCAGCATCTGGCAGTGAAAGCAGCATGAAGGCAGAGAGACAGCAACAGCAAAAGGCACGGAAAGCCTTGCCCTTGTGCTGGCTGCTCACCACAGAGTGCCCTGGGAGGATACATCTCAGAGCCCCCTGACACGTTTCATGTATCTACCAAGTGTGATACTACAAGACCAGGAGTGAGAGGGTCTGCACGCTTGTGCAGAGGGTCCTTCCACTTGTGCAGCATGATAGTTTTGCAATTGAAATTGGAAAAAGTAAGGAAGAGATCGACAAGAGTCAGCAGAAGGCAGGATTCGTCCAGCGTGTTGAATGCTTTTCATGAGATTTAACAACAAAAATGTTGTTCTTGTGTGTGTTCCAGCACATGAGCTGTCAGCAGGCTTCTGGCTGCTCTGCAAGGACTGTGCCAGCCTTTTTCCGTGGGTGAAGGACGAAGAGGGTGTGCCTGCACGATCAGTGACCATGGCTGCCTGAAGTAGCAGCTGAGAGACAGAACAGATTGGTACACAGATGCGCGAGCTGTTGGCTGCCGTGGCAGCGCTGCCTTTCGCTGCTGCGAGCCCCAGGCCTGCTGCAGGTAGTTGAGGTCAGCTCACAGCTTCGGAGCCTGGTTCAGAGCGTGGTTGCTGCTTCTGGAGGAGAAGCGGTGGGTGCCAGATGGAGGTGTGCTCTGGTGAGAGCTGGCAGTAAGGCCCAGGGGGTGGCAGCTGCTGCTCTGCCACTGATCTGCTTCCCACAAAGCATCCTGGAGGACAGACTGCTAGGTACAGATTATGGCTGTGTTCACAGAGGGAGTCTGGTGCTGTGACTGCTTTCTAAGAACCCTGGGTTTGGTGTGGCAGTGTGGCCTCCTCAGATGCCTTGTTTGTTGTGAAGTTTTTGAGAAAGAAGGCTGTGGGTGAAGATGTGGGGGCACTAGTCTGTGGGGGTACTAGTCTGTGGGGGTAGTGAAGGGACTCTGCCTAATGGGAGAAGACATGCTTTTAGCTAAAACTGCTGCTACTTGTTCGAAGTGGGATCCCTATTATTGATATATATGTGTAGTATATAAATATATATAATACTACAGTAGTCTATAATATATGTATATATATCATTTATATAAAAATTACATTGTTTGCAGATGCATCTCTGCCATGAAACCATAATGGTAGGTGAAAATAGCTTAAGAAGGTAGCTGCATGTTCTTCCTGACAGGGATGCGTATCCATCAGTATGTACAATGAAGTGCTCAAAGCCACAGGCAATGAAGCATGGTTTATGTTTATTACTCTATCTATATTAGAAACCTATTAATAACACTGAATATGATGATAGAACTTACCCTCTTTTCCTTATCTAAAGAAAATAGGCATATTATAGACTATAGATTATAGTCTTTCTTTTTTGTCCCCCTTCATATTTATAGTATGTGAAAGACAAAGACTGATGTATCCTGAGGGTATACAGTACTATTCCTTGATACGTTAAAAATGACCTTTTAAATAAAGGCAGGTTAATTTCTAATGTGTCCTTTCTCTTAAAGGTAGTAGGAACGCATTGATCTAGTCAGTATTTAAAATTTCATTTATTACACTTTGTAGATATTAAGTTGATTAAATCAGTTTATTTGGATACAATGGCTGTATTTTTGTCTCTGTTTTGAATGTTGAATATCCTAGCTAGTCACCTTTTAGTAACACAGAACAACAGCATAATAGGTGAGGAATTTTGGAAACAAGTTCTTCAAAAGGGGAAAATTTCTTAATTTTAAGTATACACATATTTTTAAGTAGGGCATTCTCATATTTAGGTATATATTTTTACTCATCATATAAACTCTCATTTAAGTCAGCTTTCATTAATTACATGTTTTATACACTATTATATATACATTATCACATGGTACTGTATAGTATATACATTATCACATGGTATGATATTTTTTTGGTCTCTGTTTGCAAAGCTTACAGCATAGGGAGACGTAAAATAGTGCTCAGTATATATTTGCTAAATTCTCATCATAGCAGTATCTCTTCCAGTACGTCAATTCCAAATGAAGAATGAAGCAAAGAACAAAATTTACATTACCAATTTACCAATTGTTCATTTAATATAAAGTACTGGGGAGATTTAGATAACACAATAAACTTTGAAATAAATTATTCTATGATACATTAATCATGATTCGATATTCATAAGAAAGATGTCAGAACTGGGGTTTTGTTTGTTTTCCACAAAATATTGAAAAGTAGAAGGGTGAAAATCATTAGCAGAAGAGAAAAGGGAGATGGATTCATGTTGCTTTTTCCCAAGAATTGAAAGGAATTGTCCTCAACTGAGACAGCTCATTAGCAGTGATAACTGTGGCAGTTTGGTGAACTTTTCTGGTAGTTTTCTTTCATTTTTTTTTCCTTTTTTTTTTTTTGTGGTATTTTTTTTTAATCATTGAAAAAATAGTGAATTGGCACACTACTATTTTACACACCCTTTAACAGAAATAAAAATAGATAAGCAGTGTTTTCCCTACCCTGCAAAGGTTGGTGTTGCTGGTGGCTTAGGATCTGAGTAAAAAAGAAAAACATACTTTCACAGCCGTTTTCCTTTTTACTTATTGTGTGTAATACTTTCATTGGTTTTAATATAAAGCTTACAGGAGAATGTACATTGAAATTGCTAGTAATGGCTAAAGTTCAAAGAGGTTGGATATTCAGTTTATATGGCCATCTCTCTCAGAGTTCAGATACGTATTTGAATTCCATCCATTTTATTAATACTATTTGACAGTTTGGGTGCAATAGAAATATTGAAGATTATTTAGCATCAATTTATCAGAATTGGAAATACAAGCAGCAGTTTAATTCTGCAAAATCAGTATCCTAAGCTAAGTAAAGAGTTAATATATAATTTTGTGGTATGGTGTCCTTTTTAGTAAGTAAAATAGCAATTTAACTAACTTGTAGCATGATAATGATTTAACTATATTGTAGCATAAACCGCTTCTGAGACAGTTGGAAAGTTTCAAGGGTAGAAGATTAGAACCAGTTGCTTTACTGCAGAGACTAAACTGTGTGTGATTGCTTTGTGGCAAATGTATTCAATTACCACATTTTTAATCAAGAGTGTGTGCAGTTATTTTTACAAAGCAGAGTTTTCTTTAATAAAATGAAGTATTTCATATTTATGATTTGTAAGTTTCACTAAAAAGCTGTGATTAACTTTTTCTTCTTTGCAATTCTGGTTTCCCCTAGGCATGAGAGTCATCTTAAAGAACAAACCCTGATAAGATAGCTAAATCACCACCACGTATGTTTGTATGAATGGTTGCAAACTGAAAACATGTGTAAATATTGTTATAAAAAGGTTTTCAATATAACAATTGTTTTGAAAATTCTATGGAAGGACGAGAATAAAACAGTAACACAAAGTACAGATCACATGGAGCATATACAGGTTACTTTGCTAGAGGATTGACCATAATAAGGTCTTGATTCCCTTATCGAAATGAGGCAAGTGCAACGCTGTAAGGTGGCTGCCATCCATCTGTCACTTCAGAAGGTACAGCTATTCCAGAAGTGCTCCTTACTCGAGGGTTTTAAGAAGCAAATTTGTCATAGGATAAAAGAATCCTCTTGTGGATAATAATTTATCAAAAATTTTCAGAAGTAACTGAAATGGGGAGAAGTTAATAGCAGGAAAACTGCAGTGTGCATCAGATTCATGAATGCTCTGGAAATGGGCTAAAAACTAAAATGACAGAGCTTTCTGAGATTCAGAAAAGCAAATCTAAAATTGAAACTAAAGAACTTACTGTACAGTTAGAAATAAGGAATAACTGTTATCTGTTCCACTCCCTTCAATTTATCCCTCCTCAGCTTTTGAGACAAATCTCAGGCTGATGGAGGACAGCACAGAAGGATCCCATGATACTGATCAGCTTAATGATGAAACGGAAGGTGAAACTCATGGTTAATTAGAGAAATAATGCACCTGAGAAAAAGAAACCACCCTAATTATTTACATGCAATGAATAGCTGTAAATTGTCTATTTGCATTTATAGGGTATAGCAGGTAATGGCAACTGTTAATAGCTGTCTGAGAATTTCAGGTCAGTATTTAGTAGCAAACAAATTATTTACGTATAGTAAAAGATATACTAGCGTATTTTAAATTTCTCTATGTACTTTATGCGTAGCTTATATTATGTTTTAAATATAGATTATTATGTAAATAGAATTATAAATTATGAAAATACAATATTTTATATTATAAATTTTTACATTCAGAAATATACTAGAGTATAAGAATTATTAGGAAAGGAGTATTTAAAGACAAAAGAAAATGTACTATTATATAAATGTATGGTGCATTCCTGTCTTTAATATGGTATTAGACTCTGGTTACATTCCGTAGAAATGTGTAATACAAACAGGAGTGTACAGAGAGAGAAACTGGAAAACCCAGAGGTACAAACTGGCCTCTGTTTGAAGGTGTAGTAAGTAAATGAACTCATCAGACTTCCAGACATGGTTATGTGAATATAAAAAAGCAACACTCTTCACACCCATATAATCATATGAAAATAAATATACATACAAATTTATAAAAAGAAGCAGACAAACTTAAGCTAAAGTCCATCAGTGAATATTAAACAAAATTGCTAGTTGCAATTTCTAGCTTAGGCAGTAAACACACTCAGGGCAATATTCTAACAAGTCCCTTCTCACCCTGTTTCTGTACTTACAATTTAATTTAATCATCTACCATTGGTTACCAATTTATTAACAAGTAGTTATTAAAAAAGTATTTGCCTCTCTTTACAGTTTCACATCAATGCTTAGTGCAAGGGAAGTATTAGAGCAAGTTTTCTGAAAATATAAGGTACATTTTGGTTAATAGCTGCTTGATGGCAACTCCTGGTAAAGTAGTTGAAAAGTAAAACAAACGTACAGAATAAAGAACTTTTAAACAATAGAGTGGTGAAAATATGGGTTAGAACTACATCTTATTTATGCAAGGCTTTAGAAAAAGCTTAATACTTAAATGTTTTAAGAAGACCAAAAGATACCAGATGATACTCAGTCTTGGAATCTCTAGAAAATGGCAGACTTCATAACAGCATTAATCAACATGTAAGTGGTTATCTTGTCTTATATTTAAATCCTTTCAAATACATGAGTTGTACTGTAATGCATGGAGCATATATTTATGTGTGTTACATGAGGTAGTATCATGCATCTGATATCACTACTTGCACAGCCCTAGCAAATTCAGTTACACTGCTTTTTGGGTGATGCCTCAGTGATGTGAGAAACTCCAGAAGAAAAAATCTCTCTTCTATAGGGTTCATATGAAATCGTCAAATATAATGAAATTACATTTATTTTCCAGAATGTTTCTTTCAAAGCTGGCCTCTCTGTTTTCTCTGGCTGTGCAGCAGCTTAATTCAGATCCTTAACTGCAGTCTGTGGTGCCCCTCTCTCCCCACCAATTCCAAAGTTTTCAGAAATACATGTACTGTCTGGGAAATGAAAGTAGAACTCTTTTTTCCCTCTACCGAACAGTGATAGCAGAAGAATACAAAAGACTAAAAGTCGCTTGTAGTCAAAAGGTCTACAGGAGCTGTATTTGTTAAACTCTTTATCTTAAAATTTTTCTTAAAATCCATATTGTTAATGCTGATTTTCAGCAGTTTCCTATGAGACAAAGTTTTGCATGGTGTTGATTATAACATTTGATACATCAATCATGTTTGACACTGAAATTGCTTAAGCCCATTTACCTCCAGTACTTTTGAAAGATATTGTATATAATATCCTGTGCACTTAATAAAAGCACGCTAAGTAAGCGTATTAATTTATATACTCAGTTGTTGTGATCCGTGGAAAGATTTCTGATAGCTTAAGGCAGAAGATACCCACCATTATTTGAAACACACAGAAGCTTTTACTTGAAAATAAAAGTAGTTATATAATAAAAAAACCCTCAAAGATAACTACTATGCAAATATGTAATTCATGAAATTAAAATACAGAAGTTATCCAAACAGTGAAACATCACATTATAATCAGTGAGTAAACAAGACCTAGATCAGTAATGCAAATTTGGGTTCATAAACATGTCACTTAGCCCCAAGAGGGCATGAAATAAGCATCCTTTTAAAACAAAATACCATTTTGCAAGGATATTTGTATGATTGTTTGATAGTATAACCATTAAAAAGAATGTATAAAAATTCTGTACTTACCATTTATGCGGCAGTCCCAAATGGAAATAAGGATTCACTTATTTTGGGTATGAGTATGTAGAGGTGATACTGTCTTTCTTTCTGTTCATAAAGCTTTTAAAACTCATGCTAATTTCACATATTTAATTCAACACCTGAAAATGGAAGTCTTAAAGGGCATATCTTATTTTGTTGTTGTTGTTGAAATAACAATAACTATTTTAAGGAGATCTGTGTTTTTGGTAGTATATTTTAAGTAAGAAGTAATCACTTATGTTGTGCAAGTTCAATAGAAAAATTATGATACTTTGAAAAAACTGGGGTTTTATTTCTGAAAAAAACAACTGCAGACACCCTACATACTGCTGGGATTTTAGATGGAGTCCATCTTAAAAGGTTACTTATTTAATTTACATTTTAAGTGTTAATCCAAGTAACAGGCAATGAAGTCAGAGACTGAGCATGTAATAATTTTGTCTTTTTTTTTTTTTTTGGACAAGTACAAAAGAGAAGCCTTTCAGGGTCAAACAATTTTCAAAACTATAAGGCCTCTATTCTTTTACATCACATGAGGCTTAAATGTATGCAGTTTAGATGGGAGTGGTGGTATGTGGCTGCCCTCACCATCTTCTGTGAAATGACTGTTCTCCAACCTAATTTTCATTTCACAGAGAGATATACCAAGAGTGCACAAAAGGGACAAAGGTTCAACTGTGCATAGCTAGCGTTAGCATGCATAACTGCTAAACTAATCTGATTCTGGCCTTGAAAGTTAACAATAAACTTTTTTCAAGACTTTTCAGCAAATACAAATAAAGGAGTGCTTTCTTCAAGATTAAAAGTCAAGGTTCAGGATTTCTTTTTATTTTTATTTATTTTTTTTTACTGTAATGGACATACTGTTCCATTAGCAGTGATACCGAGAACTAACACAGAGGCAGTGAAGGAAAATGCCATTCCACAACACACTTGAGTTCTTGGAGTTCTGAAATAATCTCTTCCAGTGTTTCAAGTCAGCGAGCTAGATTTGTTGTAATAAATAACCATGGAACAACTGATTAGCAGTTCTGTTTTGGTGGAAGAATGAAGGGAACCCCAGGAGAAACAGAACTTTCTACTGTGTCACTTTTTGTCATCACTTTAATATCAAGATGCTGAACAGCTATAAAAGACCAAGCTTTAACTTACTTATATAAAATATGTCTGCATTAGAGCACATTGTCTTTGTTTCAGATCATTCACTGCTTAGCTTACCCTGCAAGAGATCTATGAGACATACTTCTACATTAGAAGAGTTGGAAACGTGACTTAAGTGGGAACTTTTAGAACAAGAAAGGCAATTATAACTAAGGAGAAATCTTAAATTTTCTTAATAGGGAGTCCCAGAATGAGATTGGTTTTGGTGGAATAAAAGGTATGTGGTGTCAAGATAGTATTGTATATTAATCTTAAGACTGAGGTTGAGTTAGGAGTGAATGACAGCTAGGTGGGCTGGTAAAGTCGGCTGGAATGAGGCAGAAGCTGATACTGGTTTAATGAAGTTTGGTTGACTAGCCCCCAAAGAAGGTAGCATACTCGTGCAGGATCCCATTAGTGAGTAGAGGTAAGGCAAGAGTCCATTTAATACCAGTGATATCTCCATGGGAATTAATTCTACACAGTCTCTGCCTTCAGGTGGATGCGAGGGCTATGCTACATGAGGAATGATAGAAGTCAAAATCACAGCTTGTGTAAGAGGATTGCCGGGAACATGGCTGTAAATGATACAGGATAATAAGTGATCCCCAATTTGTTCACATTTTATGCTCTGCTGACTTCCTATGCAAAAGGAAATAGAAAGACAAGTCTTTAATGTTCTGTACACACGCTGTGTTCTCACCGCAGTCTTCTGACTTTCTGTACTTATTTCTACATTATTTGTACATATTTCTACATTGGCAAGATAAGTGCATTAGAGGCGAGATACAAAGGGAAAAAAATAATAAACACTCATATAAGTCAGTATGCACAGAAGTTGTTCATCTTTATCCTGTATTACAGGACTAAATAATACAGAATAAACAGAATGGCTTGCATGTATCTCAAAGTGTTTTCTGTGTTGTCAGTTTAAGATGATAGCTTTAATACAGATGCTGAATATCAATGAGTATTGTCTAGCTCTAATAAGTACAGAAACCAGTTGTGAAATGTACATTTGTAGGTTCAGTGAGAACCATCTAAGGGAAACTCTCTAGCCATATGTATCTATAAAATGTGTGAGTATGATTGTTAGAAGCCTTCCGTGGTTCTCATCTTACCTTTGCAGACTTATAATGTCTTTGTCTTTACTCGAAAGGAACTCTGACACAAATTCTCAATAACATTTTCAGCATCTCCTGCAAGGATTTTCTCATACATGTCAGAATATGTTTCTCAGAGCCTTTAACTTTAGCAACAGGTCTGTGCATTCTTTTAGACTGTTGTCTAAAACCTTCCTAAATACCAGTACATAATATCTCAGTTTTAGTCCCAGCAGTTCACACCGTAAAGGTATCACTGTAGCTGGGTAATGTAGGACTAACTCTGCAAACCAGTCTAGTTTTGTCTCAAAAAATGAAATTTTGTGTTCAGAAGAGCAGAAAACAGTTTCGATAACCTGGTTTACAAATATACTAGAACTTTTCAATTAGCGCAAGCTGGTTTGTTAAGGTGACTGCAGGGTGACAAACTTATGGTTGTCACACAGATGAAATAGTCAAAATAAATAACTACACATAATTGTATACTTATCATATGCTATGCAAGTGACCAGATGGCTATTGGTATTTACTCTTAAAATCTCCCTTTAAAGTACTAAGTTTTGAAATGCTTAAGTCAACTGTTTGGTTTAATGATTGTAAACAAGCAAGTATCCTTCTGCTAATTTCTCTTTTCAGAGAACAAGGTTGTATCAACCATTAAAGATGGCCTCTTTCTGTAAAAGAAAAATGATGGCACTTTTTCTTTTCTCTTTGTAACATTTCAGGTGATTTATGAAGGTGAAATACATTGAAGCAGTCTGCAATTTTAAGCTTTGCATAAGAAGAAAAAATGGATGTAAACAGTATTTATTTCTGTTTTCAGAGCATCATAATAAAGTTGCATAGGCTTGTTGGAATTGTGTGATTTTTAGTGTTCTTGTACAGATTTCAACAAGGTGCCACTGTTTATGCAAATAACAGTAACTGTTGAACACCATCTGTACTCACAACTGAAGACACTATGTTGCAGTATTCTGAAATATCTGTTAAGAATTATTGCTAAGTCTCCTCTGGGATGACAATATTTTTCTTTCTACTCCTAACATAGTGGTAGACAGGTATGAAGCCAGACGTGTGTATGAAGCTGTACCAACACCAGCATTTTTAACAAGTACTTCTGAGGACAAACGTAATTCACTAAACGTCATTAGCGCTAATACAAATGTATTTTATGCAGTTGTCTAAAGTGTCCTATGACCTCATGGTTGTTTAAAATCTCATTTTCTTTTTTGGGTTTGCTTCTGATGAGTTATAGAGCAGTGGTGCATTTATCATGGCAGTGCTTTTCCTGCTCAGATCCTATGCAACATGATTTGTGGATTTCTGAAACAGGAGTAACCCAAAATCAAAACCAATCAAAGAAAAGTTTTTCAAGTGCTCTACCTTGAATTTTGCACCTGATCACAGTGAATTCTGGGACAAGAATTTGGGGTTTGCTTGATAGGCTGGGAATATTCTTATAATGCTGACACAATATAAAATATGTATAGTTTCAATAATGCAATTTAAAAATCCCTTCAGAATATTTGGCAGAAAATACAGAGCTTTGCTTACAGTTTAGACTTCAGTCTGGTAAGATAATAGATATATGATACGTGTTTTATACTAATGTCTGTCAGGATGCAAACGGTGCACCAGAGAAGCCTATATTTACAAGAAAAAGCTGATGACCATGTCATTGATGATCATCTCTATTGCTTCATTTGAGAATTTTTTTTGAGTTTTTTACCATTGCTTTTCTATTATGCCCTGCCTTTTCTGAGGCTTTTCCATGGTTGTTTGTCTCAATTGATGTCTCATATACCCATACTTGTAAGAAAATGACTTGTGCCAATATAATATTTCAGTCTGTCACTGAACTTTTACATTTTATTTTGACAGGAACAGACCTGTAAAGATGTTTATGTGGTGGTCAGCTGTTTTACTTCTTGGATGCGTTTTGTTGGGAGCAGACGGGTGGCCAGCCAAGGAAGGATACAACTTTAGGCTCTATCAGCCCCTAGTAAGACTACGCCACAAGGTACTGATTATTTTCTAGCACTTCTGACTCAGGCTTCATGGTCAAAGGTTAAATTATATGCCAGCCTTGTCTTGTTTAGATTTATTGGAGTGGTGTTTAGAAATTAACTTTTTCAGTAACATTCTGCAGAAATATAGACTTGCTTTGATAGGTAAACAGGAGCTGTTTGTATTTGGATGCCCAGAAACCTTTCAAAGAGTGAGATTAGCTCTATTCTAGTTTCACAGACTAGAGATTATATATGTCAACAGATACTCGCAGAGAGACAGGAGAAGTTGTCTCCCAAAAGTGACTGTCTGCATCTGCTTAAGGCAATGATTTGTCCCAGTACCCACTGGATTTCAGACCAAGCAGCACCAAGAGAACTGCCTATCAAAGAAGCATAGTGGTGAGGTTAGCTCGTCAACAAAAACTTGCCTCCATGAGGTAGATGTTCACAGTACTAAATTTGAACTCTGGCATAATTACAGTGTTTCCTGCAATGATTTCCCAGCTACAAGCATTGTATGCCATTCAAATTTTGCCCACCTGCCACACCTTTGTCATGAATCAAGGACTACCAGAACAGTTCTCATCTAAAAGATCCTGGTCGTCTTCTAGCAGCTAAAAGGGAAACTACTGTAGTGGTTTCGTACAGTAACAGGAAAGGAACAGGGCTGTCAAATCTCCATGGGCTGCCTGGAGCTAGCATAGATCTGGTGAACTTTAGTTTCTACTTGGCATGGGACCAATATCTGCGGAACTCTAAGGCCTGTGATCAGGACAACAAAGATCATAAAAAAAACCTTTTCCCCCTTCTTCTGAATCTGGGTGTTTCAACCAGAAAGTCCAAATTATTGCTAGAAGCTATAAATGTTAATTTCTATTACTGTTTCAAGATCTGGCTAGTTTAATTTCTCAATATATTTTATAAAATACCAAGATATTTCCTCTTGGACCTAGGTTTGCAAAAATGATCCAATATCATGGATCATGTGATTCTATTTCAGCATGTAAGGAGAAGGAACTCATAACTGAAGCCATTGAGAGTTCTGCTCAAACAAGATTAAAATATTTGCCTATTTATTAACCCATTATTGCCTACTGTGTACGTAACATATAGAAAGTTTCTAACAGATGGAAAATAAAACGCAAAAGTTTATATGTTATTATAAAATTGTGTGTCATCTAGGGGAATGTGGTTCTGTCAGAACACAACAGCCCCTTATCTGGGGCCTGATGTGTCATGTGCTAAACCGTATAGGCACACAGGTGTTTACATTGAGTATTTTGCAAAATCAGAAACTTTGTCTTATCAGTTTACCTCCGTTTGTCAGTTTTAAACAAAGTAAAACAATACAGGAAAAATACTTTGAAGTCTAGAAGAAATGAGAAACTAGTAGTTTATCTATGGAACGAGCTGTGGGAGAGAGAAATTACATGTACAACACCCCCCCGCCCCCCCCCCCCCCCCAATGAATATTGTGAAAAGAATCAAGGGCAGCGGATGAGGTGTGGTGAACATCATTTCTCAGTTGGTCTGTGAAATCAATATTATATTATATGTGGAACTAATAGTATATTGGTGTTCCTTAATAATACTTCTAATCCTCTGATAACTCTCATATAATATGTGAAATAGGCTGTAATAAGCATTACAAATTTAATTATGGGGTAGATAACACACATGTTCACATATATGTATGTGAACACATATCTCTATATCATTCATGTATGTATATGTCTATACATATAGATCTATATTTCCTCTTTTTAATTTTGTGTTACTTTGTTGTGCATGTTTCAAAAACACATACAAAATGGAAAATAAGCATACATACAGAAGAAGCAAATGACATTCTATAAGTAGGTTTTGTGTTTTTAAAAGAAATTAAACTTTAGAGGAAAAGAATTGATAGAGGTGAATATAAAAGAAGAGGAAAAAATAATAACTTGAGATAAAAGTGTATTCTAAAAGGCAAAGAAAATATAGGCATTTATTTATTCTGAGGCAATATGTCTAGATGAAAAAAATGTTTAGTATAGTTCTACTTTTGGTATTAGGGATGCATTTTAGTATACAACAATGAGGAACGCAGAACTTTTCTAAAGTCAATTTTTAAAACCACTTCTGGCACAGACACACATTCCAAATATGTAGATAATATTGTAAGGGAGACTTTCTGTTTCAATCAAGCATTTAATATTTCAAACGCTAGATTGTTATGCAAGTAGAATACTTATTATAAATAGAAGATGATAATGAATATCAGCAGAGTCATATTTGCTTTGATCAAGCGATATGTATACAAGTTTAAGAGTGTGCAGATTAAAAAAGATGAGTAATCACTCTTGCTCTTGTAAAGGGGAATTTATTTGACTTGGATGGTATTCCAACCACAGCAACTCCAAATGTCAGACTGCAGGGAAAAACAATCTTGTTGTTTATCTGTCAAGTTAATATTTGGTTATTATCTTGAAAAACATAATTGTGTTCATGTTGATAGCAGGCATCCATATCATAAAGGTTTTTTTTTGTTGTTGTTGTTTTAAAAGGGATTATGAACAAATTTGTCTCCTTGTGCATGGAAATTACAAGTAGGCATTTAGTCTAAATGAATTATGGTCTGAATGCATAAGGAAAAGACTTTGGAACTAGGGAAATACTTTATGCATACAGAAAGGGTGAGTTGGACAAGGTCACCACCAGAAGTCTCTTTCTTGGAAGTCAAACTGGGGCTCAAGAGCAGCAGGACTGGTCAGGCTGGGAGTAGATGATAGATTTTATTTTATTTTATTTTTCTGAACAGCTAGGCATTGGTTCAATTCTGCCTCTTCTTCTATAGTGTAATCTATTGTCATTTGCTTGAACCAGAATGGAGAAAGACTATTACAAAACACTCCTGAAAATTTTATTTCTATATCATATTCAAACTGCTATGGCTTACCCTTACGTAATGACAATGAAAAATATTAGGATATGTCTCAATTGCACGTACATTTCTTGTTGTGCCAGTTAATCCTTGGTTCTTCATTAGTCAAAACACTGAAAAAGTTTGTAAGGGACTTTCCATTTGGGAGTCTGCTTGTGTTGCTGCTGATGGTATTGTAAGCAATTTGTTAATACCTAGATTCCCACCTGAAATTGTTAGAAAGTGTTTCTAGCATCCTAATGAATTTTATTCTTCTGATTTGCATGGCTCTGACAGAGAGAGCAATGTTTATGCAATATCTTCAGTGAAAAAAAAAATTTTGCTGTGAGATCTCCAGGTACAAACAGGAAGAAGGCAGCCAACAGAACACTAACTGCCAGCTTCTGATTCATTTCCAGAGACCAAGAAATATGGGGTATATTCTGTACATTCATATGTATATTGCAGAGCATGCCAAGTTTGCATATCTAACACATGCACACACATCTCTCCTCTGCAAGCCAGGTGAAGACAGGTAGGTTATTGGGGAAGGAGGAGAATATGTAATACTAGCAACAATGCCTCATTGTATATGATATCATTACAGGTAGGGAATTTTTTATTTTCAGTCTCAAGAGACAATCAGTGAAGATTGCTAATTTAGTCATCATCACCTGAATACCTTTTACTCAGGCCTGATTCTGATTTTGTGGAATTAAGACCACTATATTCAGGACAGTCAGAGTTATAATGCCTAATAAAGTGCAACCACTGGCTCAGGAGGGCGGGCGGGGGAAGGAGGAGCAAAGCTCAGGTGTATCAGGGTGTAATGGAGGGAGGAAAGAAATGAGGAAATTGGAATTCAGCCTGTGTCTGTGTCAGGGAGGGAGCTTCAGTCAGAACAGAGCTTTTTTTCCAGCTGAGCAGGTGGATAGAGACATGTTTTGTTTTTAACCCCTTCTATGGGCACCTTTTAACAACTGAGCTTCCTGTATTCATTAAAACTATTTCCAGTGTTGACCTTGTTTTGCTGAAGTGTTAATGGGATCAGAGTCAGATGCACAGCAATCAGTGTTTTCTGTGTTATTTCTCTGGATTAAAATATTTCTTTTAATCTTCCTGTGAAAAACTTGCCTCTTTCCCCTTTCTCTCTCCCTCCTGTCTTACAGTCACTGTTTGCTGTTACATTAGCCAGTTCAACTCTGATTCTCATTTATGGAGGCCTGAGTAAGAACAGAATCATGTCCAGTGTAGAGGTCTTCAGGCAATAATGACTTTGTCTGAAATGAAACAAAGTAAGAGAAAAACATGTAATGTTGTAAGCACGCTCCCCGGTTTATTGAAGACAAATTTAATTGTATAAGCACAAAGCATAGAATACATTTTCTTCATTTATTTTTTTTGCCCAGACTATAAAATACTCTCCCTCAATTAATAGTGTATTCTGCGTTACAGTGAAGCACCCGTAAAATACAGGCAGGTGAAGAAAGATACAGGCAGAAAGTAGTACTTGAGGATTCAAAAATAATCTGAGCTTTTCTTGTGTGGTCTGGTCCCCAGACAACTGGAGGTTTATAGTTCACAGTGCTTATCTGGAAATGCTGTTTGCCTGCAGGCTCGGAGAAGTCATAAAACTTGATCCTTTAAAATCCTCTGTCCTAGAGAGAGGGGGGAGTAGTGGGGAAATCCTTTGCAGTAAGATGCAGCAGTGAATTCTGAAGACTGAGAGCAGAGCTCTTCTTGAGTATGTCAATGTGGCTCCCAGTTCTAAGGTAATAAGAGAATTCTCTTCCTCCTGAGGCTCCCTGAATGTAGTATCTATGTCCTATGCAAATTCCAGGATTTAATCTAAGTAACAAGACTTGCTCCCCACGACCCCCCCAGTTATTTGTCCAATCACAGTTGGACAGTCTTAAGGAACTTTTTTTTTTTTTTTTTTTTTTTGCTTTTTCTCATGATTGAATATGTCTTGCGTTCTAATCTACTTTTTCCTGTGGGCGCTAGCATTCAGAAGGCATGGCTATTTAAGAAAAAAAATCTCATTACAATCATGGTATATTAATAAGCTATCAATTAAACATTTTTGCTACCTCTCACTACATACTCAAAATATATTTTTAAAAAGTCATAGGAAGATTGCCTATAAAATTTCTCTGTAAAATTTCTTCTACATTCCTTCTTCTAAATAGTCTTTCCCTGTGGGGGGAGAAAGGGATGACAAAGCCTAGAATTAATGCAGGCATGAAATTCTTTTTTTCTAGCTATGTGCTGGTTATTCCTTCTGTTGCTAACTCAATAGCAACATCTAGCTGTAAACTTTTAGTCAAGAAGTCTATGGGGTTAGCAAGGGAGAAAAGGTACATCTTTACCATTGTACTTTTGCTGTACTTTTCTTTTGTGTTCCTGATACTGAAAATCACCACAGTGGAAATGATTAATCTCATCCAATTATTTTAAGGGATGATGAGATACATGTGTCATCTAGCTTATAATTAACATTGCCTTTTTAATTTCATGTGTCAACTTGGAAGCAAAGAATGAAATATGAAGTAGTGGTATATGGAGGTGATGTAATTACCCTTTACATTACAGTATTCAGCTTGGACTTAGCACATTGTTATCTAGGAGGAGGATTTCTGATTAGCCACTAAATAGACAATAATGTTATACACAATCTATATCATGCTGTTAACAGCTACAATTTCAGATTCTTGACGATTATATTTTTTCATATTATATTACAATGTCAAATCATCATCACAAATTCCCACCACAGCAAAACAAAACACGAACAGATTTTGTGTACGTAAAATTTGAGATGCTTGTCTCCTGCTCAACTTTGTGCTGCTTGGATTTCTAAGATCCGAGAGGCCAGATACTTGAAGTGGACATAGCTACAGAGATTTACGAGGTCCAGCTCTTTTCCACACCTTCCTTGCTGACTCTGATTCTTCAGGTCCTCAAGACTGCAATATATATAATTCAACCTCTTAATATTTTTTCTATCAGCCAAACTTTATTTTATTATTTTCCACTTTTTCTTCTCAGTCATTTTTCCCAAGGATTTAATAACTAATTTCATAACCTATAAGATGATACATGTAAGCTTTTATCTTTATTAACCTTTATCATCATAGTTCATTAAAGTGAAAGTCATGCCCTGCAGGATACACAGTGGTTATAATGTGGAAAATAATATGCAAAATCAATATAAAAATATTAAATGAACATAGTATATAACAGTGACAAGCGCAATCAGCTTTACGGGTTTGCTGACAAACTGGGATGTAAAACTCTGACTTATTTTTTAAATTAAATAATTGTCCACTTAGTTTATGGTTCGTTTTCACTTTTCTGATTCTAATTAGCTAGTTAAATTCTGTTTTTAAATGAGAGGAATTGTGCATTTTAAACATTGTTTTAAACACTAGTATACTATGTATCTATAAGGTGATATATTCTAAATTAAGAATCACCTGTTCTTAAGAATCATGTAAAATAACACCTTTTAAACTGGCTCCAGTAAAGTTGACTACGTACATCTAAGTTGACTGTACATCTGCCTATCTTTTCAATATCTATATTCTTAAACATCTCTAAGACTTTCACTCTTACTTTATGTGACAGAAAAATAAGTTCAGAAAAAAATATCAAATTTAAATACTAGGAATGTGCCTCACTGGCTTTAGCACTTTTTTCTTCACAGGTTAAATTGTCTTCATTATTTTTTGAAAAAAATATTTTTAAAAGTTTATTTTCATTTATGGATGTTTCATCCTTTGAAAACAAAACAAACAAAAGCCTTGAGATAATCATTTACTCCAGACAGTAACTATTTTAACTTCATTTGAAAATTGGAAATGTTTGGATTTTGTTGAGTCTTTTTCTTGCATTTTTAGCAAATACAAATATTATCTCAGCTCTTGAAACTCCATGACTATTTCTTAAATGTTTCTTTTGTCTTTGATTCATTTAGAATAATATTAGTTGTCCTTTTGCCCCAATCCAAATTTTTGTAACTATTGTAATATGTTTAATATTCTACAGAAATCTTCTATTGTGTTGCATCTTGCATTTTTTTGTTGTTGTTAAGTCCTACTAGCAGTAGGACTCTGTATCATTTAATGTGAAATGTGTTGTGAAGCAATCCGGAAAAATGACAATCAGATTCGTAGAAACTCTGCAATACTTCTCTTGGTGGTCTTTGAAAACACTTTATTGATGGACTTTCTGCTCTATTATTTACAGAATATGAACCTGATCTGAATAATAACTTCACAGTTATTCTAAGATCCCACTTCATAATTAAAATAAGAGCATGTTTGTTGCAAGTGTCTGACCCTATTAAGGATAATGAATCCAGTTCCACCCTAATTCTCTCAGGCTGCCTCCATAGGTGGCAGAAATCACTTGTGATCAAATGGTAAACACGACTATGGCTGTATTCGGCCAAGTGTAAGTAATGAGTTGGAGAATTCCAGAGTACCAGAAAATAGCTTCTTCATGTAGTAATATTGATTCAGGACTACTGAATCAATGCAGAGAACAAAAGTTGAATTGAGGAAAGAATAATTTATGTGAAATAAAGAGCTTTAATAAGATCTCATAAAAGAGTGATTTTCAGGGTTCTGGCTCAAGAGTATTTTATTGTAAAAATGAAGACACAGGAGAGGGCCTGCATGCTTAGAAGATTAATCAGTGACATAACAAAACACAGTGATGCATTCTTTAAAAACATATTTTACTTTCCTCTGAAGATCTTTCTTTCTTCATCAAATGTATCTAGTTTCAGACTCTAGAGACTTTCCTTTTTTGTGCCCTTTTTAAATAGCATTCAGTATTCTGAAAAATTCAAGGTAGATACCGTTATACAGCATGATCGGTTTCCCTGTCATGTCAAAATGGTATATGAAACTTTCCAATTTTTAGTAGATTTGTTTGCAAAGATAAATATAAAAAGCCAACTTATTTATGGATGCATTCTACTATTTAACATTAATTCTTATATCATTAACCATTATCATACAACCATATACCATTATCATTATTTTACATGCTATTCTTGCTAAAAATATGGTTCACAAATTTGTATTTTTCTACAAGTCATTTCACACTAGAGATGCAACAATAAATCCCCACAGAAAACCATTTCCCCCAATTATATATTCAGATCCAACTCTTTGATCAGTTTAACCATTGTAGTGGTCTTGAACTATAAAAATTTTACTGAGAAACTATGTGCAACATGAGCACAAATCTGCTATATTTTGGATAAATTCATAGGTGATGAAATGATACTATAACTGTTTTTTGCCATATGAATTGCTCCGATCTCATGCTACCAAGAAATTCAGGTTAAGCAGTCCATCTGCACTTCATGTGAAATATGGCTTTTATTATCTTGCAGTAAAAGTATTTCTTATTACAATATGTAAGATAATTCTTCAGCATTTATTTTCCAGATTGGCTTTAAATTTTTCATTTGAAGGCTTTGCAAAGGAAACACAGGAAGAAACAAGTATATGTTTAGATATACTATGTTTATATTTGATTGAGTTTTCTTCATCAGTCTTTCCTTTGTGAGATTTGTAACTGCAAAACTCAGTCTGTGACTTAGCTCTGTCTTTTCACAAACCAAAGTATCAATTAAAAAATATCTCATAAGCTTCTGTCCTCTTACCCTGTGCACTATTGTTACTCAAGTAGGCTGTGCTTACACTGGGATGCTTCCAGTTCTGCCTAGATTACTATACGCATGACGTTATTTTTACTTTTTTTTCCCTTTTGTATTTACTGTTGGGATCATTTATGTAGTCCACACTCAGGGCATTCTATTTGTTTCTCAAAACTTCTTCCATGATAACTGTTATTGGATGAGTACTACATCCATCACCATCATTCCTTTCAACCAAAAAATAGGAGAATTTGATGTTTTTCAGTTTCAGATTTGATTTTCATTAAAAACAAACAAATTCCACAGTGGTTTTATTTGGCTTTCAAATAATGAGGATGAATGTTAATGTGCCCGTTAAAAACTTTAATGGTTTTTGTAGCTCTATTCAGGCCTGACACACAAAGAAAATGGAGAGTCTAATGAGACCTTAACTAAAAGATGTCTTAATTATGCCTACTTTGATTGTTATGCATTGATATGGCTATGCTTAGATACTTTTAAGAACATAGAAAGTTAAAGCCTTAAATATAAAATTTAAAACAAAGATCTCACAAACTTTAATAATTAAAAAATGTTACTATTTGACCTTGTTGAAAGTGACCCAGGAAATGAGCAAGTGATAAGTGTTTCACTTGAACTGTCTCTTTAGCTCTTCAGTATTTCGAAGTTTGCATTTAATGTAGCTTGTTAAATATCAGTACAGACTGTTCATATTTCCTGAGTTAAGTATAGCAGCATTAAATATTTCTTTAACCATCACATGATATCAATCACATCTGTTTAATGTTCATTGTTAATTCTGTCAAAAAACTTGCTTTGCACTTGAACTCTCCTACTAAGGACATAGTAAAAAAATATTAATTTAAAATGATAAAAGTTTAACAAGCTTATTCCTTATACTTCACCTCATCCCATGAAAACAAACCAAAACAAAATTATCAGTCATTTGTTTAATGCATAACCTATAATTATGGGTTTGTAACCTCGAATGAACAACCTGTAATTTAAAGTGTAATTTCAGAGGAGAAATAAGACCTACCACTTTTCTGAGGCATCAGTACAATCTTCCATTCTCTAGAGTGGTTCATGGGAATGCTATTAATTTCTATTACTCTTTTCTAGATGTTGTACTCGTACATCAATGCAAGTAATACATAACTAATATTGCATTATTTTAACAGAATATATTCAATTTTGTTGGTTTACCTAACATTATTTTCATGTTAAATCATTTGATTTTCAGCATTGCTTTTTACATGAGAAAATTCTACTGGATAAACAGGAACTTTAAAGTGTTTTATTTTAATTACTGTAGTACAGCAAACTGATCCTAAAACTTGTGAAAGACCAATCCCATTGCAATTGATTTATTCTATTTTATTTTATTTTTAAAGGTCTGAGAAACCACTGCATTAACTAATCTGGTTTTCCTTGTAAAGTTCTCCCATTTATCTCTATGTAATTTCCTTCCTGCTATAACTGGAACATGAGTAAGGCATGCCATTAAAAAATAAAGAAATAAAAATTAACAAGTCTTCAAACACATTCCATGCCTTAATATTTTCAAATTATTTCTCTTGATGGTTCATTATTAATAATAAACCAAAGAACAGATTTATCTCTCTGATGCATTTGTCCTCTCTTTCCAATGACTGCTTCCTGATATGTACTTCAGTAAATAGGATGCAATGAAAGTTTTTTGTTAGGTACTCATTTATTTTCTCCATGGAATAATTTTGATAATATACCTGTTCAGAGTTAACAAGTCTCCTCTATTTAGATTAACTATATGCAATCTCTCAGAAACTAAGAAAGAAGCTAGTAGCCAAAATGGAAGTTACCAGGAAGGGTCACAAGTTCGACCATGGAACTGTCTGGCAGCTTGGCAGATTTCTGAGTGCAAAACTTACAAACACAACAGCTGCTATTAAAAAGTCAGTAAAATGGAGGATAATGAAAAGACTGAGAAACTGACAGAAATTTTGAATTGATACAAGGAAATCTTTGTAAGAAAGATTATTTATAGTCTATTATTAAAAACAAATTGTATTTTAGCCATGTCTGCTAGTATCAGTAATAGGTTTGGGGCAGGGGAGATTCATTATTTTTTTAATAAAAAAGGAAATATAATTAAAAATACACACATCAACTAGATTAGAACTTCAGATGTTTTCTGAATTGTTATTGCAGCTCTCTGCATATGTGTATATATATTTAAAGTTACTTCCTATCAACACTAACTCCAAGAGAAAGTAACTAAAAGCTTTACAATACATTGCCTACTTCACGGTAGGGGGACAGTAATGAATTGTTGCTATATTTGTAGCATGTATAACTCTACTCTATATTTCATTTTAGAAAAAAAATAGTTGGAATGCAACAATCATATATTAAGCTAATCTTGAATTTTTCTAAGATTCAATAATAATAAGAAAAATCTTAATTCTGCGTTCTAGTTTCATAAATGGGTAATGAAGTACCCATTTTTATCAATCTTTCATCAAATTTCTGGTAAAATGAATGTGTTCCTAAAATATATAGTTGAACACTTTACAAAAGGACAGATGCAGCTGATTAATATTCTTATCATGAACTTCTCTTTTCCTTTGTAATGCTACCTTATCTGTCCTTGTAAGATGAATGGTAGAAAAAACAAATTATTACTAGAAAATCCTCAGCACATTGGTTTTAATCAATACTGGTAGATATACTACAGTTTTACCCATAATTATGTCCTCACACAGACTAAATATTACTTGCATTCCTGGATTGTAAGAAGGTAATTGATGTTGATGCTGACATGTCTATACTCTCTAATTGTCATTCTTCCTGCAGATTTTCTTTTATCTAGACAAAATTCTGCAAAGAGGAAAGATAAGATCAGAATGAACCTCAGACAGGCTGAATAATAAAATGCAACAACACATTATGTGGTTTCTAGAAAATTACACTTTAGAAAATTACACTTAAAAACCATCTCTGAAATTTTAAAAAACGAATAGGTGTTTTAGGCAAATTACTCCCATTAATGTCATTGGGAATTGTGCAGTGAAAACCCATCTGCAGATTTTTATTTTTATTTTTGGAGAAAAATAACACTATATTGTAAGGAAATATAATACTTTTCAGTAATTACGATAGTACCTGGAGTTTTAGGAGCTCAGATGTGGGGGAAGATAATGGAATACCCGTCCTGTCCCTTACAGTTTCTGGTGATAATTCAGTATACTAAAATACTGCTTCTTGGAGATCTCTCTCCCTCCTCTTTGTCTACTCAAATCCGGAGTGTCTTCAGATAATACCGAAATAAATATATACACTGAATATTATTAGCTTATATAAGGAAAGACAAGAGTGTGTGTGTGTATATATAGTAGAACTTTTTTTCCCCCTCTCATGTTCTATTATACATATATATATATGTATATATATATCAGGGCTACAAAGATAGGGGAATGGAGCACCTCTCCTATGAGGAGAGGCTGAAACAATTGGGACTGTTCAATCTGAAGAAGTGGAGGCTCAGGTGAGATCTTATCACTGGCTATAAATGCCTCAAGGGAGGGTGCGAAGAGGACTGAGCCAGGCTATTTGAAGCATTGCCCAGTGATGAGACATGAGGCAGTGGACACAAACTGGCCCATAAGAGGTTCTGTTTAAATGCCAGAAAGCACTTATTTTCTGTGTGGATGACTGAGCACGGGAATAGGTTGCCTGGAAAGGTTGTGAAGTCTCTGCCCTTGGAGATCTTCAAAAGTCATCTTTTGTCTGCCAGGACATGGTCCTGAGCAACCTGCTGTAGGTGTCTGTGATTGAGCAGGAGGGTTGGACCAGAAGAACTCCAATGGTCCCTTACAATCTCAACCATTCTGTGATTCTGTACTATTCATCTATGGCACCTTATCAACTTCTGCATTATCTCATTTCCTTCTTGGTGGGTTGAAAGAAAGTCTTACGTTGCCATGTATGGCCAGCATAATTGTACATTGATTATTGGAGCATTTAAAGTTTAATGCAAAAATAAGCACAAGCGTAATCTACTGTTGTATAACCATCATTTATGTAGCATGCATAGCGCCTCCTACTTACATGAAAGTTGTAGCCTGCATTTGATGAGACAAATTGGTTTATATATTCCTCTGTACAGAAGCCATTTTGGTTGTAATAGTATTCAATAAGTTTCAATGCAATATACCTCTTCACTACTTCAACCATGCATTAGGTATTTTAGTGATTAAAGCAGTATAAAAAGAACAACACTACATCTAAAATTAATAGAACTTTTTTTTTTCCTCCCATGTTCCATAAAACTGTCTATGAATTTAATTTGGATTTGGTCTGCCATCAAAAAATGAGGTATAAAGTCATAATACTAGAACCAGAAATTACAGTTACATCATATTTCTGTAAAAGTGAGCTGCCTAAAAAATTTACCCAGAGCAAGCCTCTATACACGTTCATTTGAAGTTTTTTCCTATTTGGCTCAGAGCTTTGGCCAGTTGGTTTTGGACAACTCTTCTAATGAAAGCAGTGTGAGTATAGAAGGGCAACAACCCATGGAAGAGTTGATCCATAATGTCAACATGAAGATTCTTTTTTTTTTTCCCCTGTTAAAATAACACACACTTTTGAAAACAGGCCATTTTCTGCTTCAGTAAAGTGGAGGAAAGACTATTTGGCCTTTGCCTACTGTTTTATTGGGCCCACAGTATCCTTAAGATTACTCTTGGACAAGATCTTTCATCAGAAGTAAAACAGTAATAGAAAAGCATTTCAGAATCCTACTAAAAAGCAATGATTTAGTTAAATGAGGGTCTTGAATTTAAAGATAAGATAAAAATCAAAACTACTTCTCATCTTCTTTTCAACTACAGTAGTCATTGGGGTGTATGGGCCTAACTCTAACTCCTAGCTCTTGGGAGCTATCTGCAGCTTGCTGCATGCAAGTCTTTCTATACCAGGCAGCAATTTTAGGAAATGTGTCATCATCAGTCCTTCATATGTAAGCTCCCCTGAAGAATCTTTGCTTTTAAAATACTTCTATGTTTCTCTGCTTTTTTTTTTTTTTTTTTTGAAAAGTATTATTCAGTAGAATGTAATCAGTTTTCCACAAATCTTTTTGGTTTATACAATGTTACTGTGACATAAACCTGAAGTTATTTCAATGCAGTTGCTAATGAATGCTGCTGAAGAACATTAAGCTTAAGACTATGACTTTAGCCTGAAGCAATTGTTCCACCTCAAGGACCAAGGTTTTGTCTACTCTTAGAGTATCCAAGGCTGCCTTTAAGACTAGTATATGCACTACCAAGACATCTAGGAACTTCGCTTTAATGCACAGTCAGACATGCCTCAATAGAAAAACTGTGGATCAGCCTTTGTGCAGAGCTTCTGTGGACAGAACAAAGTGTATGCTTTGCTGAAGCATGGTCTTGAGATAGTTTCCTTTAAAAACATATAGGCAGGGACAAGATGATTTGGAACTTTTGCATATCTTTATTTCTTCTCTGCTGCCCCTTTGCTTTAAGGGGTTGTAATTTGCTGCATGCAAAGAACAGCTTCTTCCTGGGACTGCTGTGTTGTAGACCTGTTCTTCGTATTCATCAGGGATCTAAATCAGCAAACCAAGAAACAAATCAGATTTCACAGATTTGCCCAACCCTGATCTCTGCGGGGTTCATTTGTTTGTTTAATGATACAAATCTTGCACTTCATCACTTCAGCATCTAGGCTTCTCAAATACTGTTGTGTCCCTTTTATTAGGGGTTCATTACTCAAGACTTAATGTTCTCCGTAGGCCTCTAAGGGTTACTGTAAGACTCCTTTTATTCAGTGATAACTAGTCCTGGGCATGTCACTAATTCTGTGAAAACTTCGAGAGCTTTTTTTCTTATTTCTGCCTAGTCAACTCGGTCTGTATCTTGCTTCCTTCATGCAATCGTACATTCACGTGATGTGTTAACTGATCCAAGAACAGTCTACAACATAATATTTTCCCAGAATTTGCTTCCATAAATGGTAGCAATGTCCAACAGGATCGAGCTGTGTATGCAGAATAACAGCACAAGAATCCTGTTGCAAACATTAAATTACCATGCTTTCTGTGACAAGTCATGTTCTGACAAGAGCAGCAGCAAAATGGGTCACGTTTTGCTCATTCTTACTGTACTAGATGGAGGCAAGGCCTCGTTTACTGCTACTTGACAGGAGAGCTTTACAAATGCAAATCTTATTGCTACTTTGCATGTGTTTTGAGTTCAAATTGCAATTGTACTGCAGTTGCTGAGAGTATGTGATAAAGTCTGATTTTGTGATTTTTTTTTGAAACACAAATGCTCAGCATAATGTCGTTGATCAAACTGGTTCTGAGAATATTTTACCAAATTGTTGTGCTTTGTGTGCACGTGCTCTCTACTTGCTGTGACCAGAAGCTATTATTTCATCCATAAATAAATAGTTTCTGTGCGTTATAATTTGAATTTCATAACCCATTGTATTAATATAAGCTAATATGTAGATGTTCTACTATCTTAGCTTGTACATGTTTTAACAGCATGGTAAAATGTATTATCTTGGTAATATCTCTCACTGAAATATTATATGTGACAGTAATTATTCCTTTAATGCTTTTTTCTTTAAAGTTAATATATAGTAGCAAAGTATCCCCAACTTCAGAATGATCATTAAAGGTAATGAACACACAAGTATTTTTCTGCATTTTAACTATGTTTTATGATATGAATAATGATAAATTTTCATTATAAAATGTTAATCAAGCAAATAAGTTTGCATTCCCTCTTTCATCAGTTTCTGTAATTAGTGGTTTATGGTTATTAAATTATTTTAATTTTTGTCGCATTACAAGGACCATGTCCTATATGCTTTAGACTAATTAGCACTTTGTTTATTGTAAGAATTCCATTAATTCAGCAGTTACTTTTTAAATACAGCAGATTGGGAAAAGAGGATTTCTCCTGAGTTTTGCAAAAGAGAAATAAGACTTATCTTCTAGCCCACTCTAGGCAGACAACTCAGGGAGGCAAATGAGTGAGGCTCTAGATGTAGTATGTAGTTTGATTTGTAAGAACACAGAATTAACTGGAATTCGGTGTCTGTCTATGTGCAACATCTGTGGTTTGTAAATACCTACTCTTTTCCTTTCAGAAAGGTAAAAACAAACAAAATGAACATAATGCATACTTAAATGGGGCTACAAAACTACTGTTTCTACAATGGTATGGTGTATTTTGTTAGTTCTCAAACGTTATCTACCTGTACAGATCAGCTCTGGTCTTTTTTGTAAGCATCTGTGTACCTTCTCTTGAATCACTGCTCATTGAGAGTCCCTTTGACTATCCTGTTCTACTCCCTTTCTTGCTAATACAAAACCCTTTATCTGAAATCAAACTTGATAATAATACAAAATTATTTACAGAATGTCATTGCTGAACAGTAACATTGCTCATTGTCATAATGTCAAGATGTTTGAAGAGAAATTGATGCTGTTTTGTGTTTTGAGCCAAAGAGAAAATAACACTTGGAAAGGAGATTTTTTTTGTTTATATTTAAAACTTTTTTTTTTACAGTCTAGTTTGATATATACTGCAAATAGCTTATAAATTATAATTTGCCAGAATAGCAAATTGTGGGGCCAGCCATCTATGATCTTTTTTAGTTCACAAACACAGCAGAAAATTTAACATTTTTTCCACTTTTATCCACTGTGCTTTGAAAAGTTTGCATTGAATTCAGTTTGTTGGACACACCAGAAAGGCTTCTTTACAGTTCTAATATGTTCTGCATTGATACATTTCATCAGACTGCTACAATATGATGCAACACAAAATGATGCAAAGCCATGGAATTTGATTAATTTTGTTTGAGACTTCTAGGTTCAAAACTATTTTGGTACATTGAAGCAAATCAAAAATCCTTGGATGATTTGTTCTGCTTACAGGTGACTTATAGCAGTAGATAATCATTAATGTAATCACTAATGTGTAGCCCAAATGCAAGTGAAAATTTGTTTTGTTATAACCAATTGCTTGCTTACTTCTCTCATGTTTTTCTGTTCAACCAGGAAGAGTTCCTGCTCCCCTGAGCATTTGAACTTTATTTTCCTAAGTTATAGGTGCTTATAACATTTATTCAATTACATAAGTCATTGCTTCTTTATGGTTTTCTACATAAATTAATCCATATACTTATATCTTTTAATAATAAGAAAGAGAACTGTATTTTATGCACCTTCAATATAAGTTTTTCTTCTATATTTTTTCACTATGTTTTCAGTTGAAAAGGCTCTTATTGTAACAGGCTTTTCCTAGCCAGAGAGTTAATTTTGCAATTCAGAGATGCTCTACCCACTCTAATCACTGGTTAACCTTGAAATAACTTTAGGCTTCCAGTCTTCTCTTTCCTTCAGGATGCACTTTGCTGCTACCAAGGGTCTTGCTGGCAGAAGGCATATTGCACCAAGGCTGTTCTGTGATCTGCTAGCAAAGGTTTTCTTTGTAGATTAAATGGTAGCTTACACTTAAAATTTGTGTCTTTTGAGAAAATGATGCCATGCAAAGCTGCTCCAAAATCTTCAGCTGAAATAAAAGAAAATAATGATATTAAGATAATTAGGACTTTAAAGAAAATGAAAGACATTTGCAGCTAATGCCTTCTTTCCCTGATATTTGTTTTTATGGTGTAAAATAAATCTTAAGATATTTCATTAAAAAAAAATCTTTTTTTAATTCTAAAATTTCATCGAAATAGTTTTCTTTCCCCTCCTAGCTTTGCCCAACTTGTTACACTCTTTCCTCCAAAAAGGTCTTTTTCATCCTTTTTAGTGTTTCTCTTCTTTGAAACCAAGATTTTTAAGTTTGCTTTCCTGTGAATCTACTCTGACTTAATAATCAGTGCTTGGATAAGTCTTCAGAATCTACTTATTGTAGTCTAAGCAGCAGACATTATAGGCTTTGCAGCTTTATTGGGAAAAGAAAAATCCCATTCTTTTTAGTTGCAAACTAAAAGAACGGGAAAAATGGAAAAAAGACTTGTGAGCTTTGTGGGGCTAAACAGTGTCCACTGAGCCCATAAATTGCAGTATCTGAATGCTAACATAACTTGGCTCTAATTTGCCTAGCCTGCTTAACAGGAATAAGATTCTTCTGAGTTAAACTGGCTTGTTAGAGCAAAGTCTAAGTTCCACTCTCTGACCTCTAAAGAGAGAGAAGATGAAAAGGAAAACATTCTCCTTTGTGAGGACTAAAAGAAAGTACCGGATAGATCTTTTAAACCAAATGCTGACTATAGTTTAAAAAGAAAAGTCAAAGGAGTTAAGCAATACTAAAACCTGAATGACATAAGTATCAGTACTTTAGATTTACTTTGAAATTTAGCCTGTAATCATATAATATTTTTCAGGGAATACCATTCATTGTATTCAGGAAACATTAGGCAAGTATGTGAAAATGTTTTAAAATCTAGTATATCACATTTTTTCATTAATAAAGACAGAAATACATTTGTCTTCATTTATTTATTTTTTAAATCTAAGCAATATGTTTCATGTAGTCATGGAAAATTTTGGAAATGTACTTTTCAGGTACATACAGGTTTTGACACACTTTGTTGTTTTGAAACAACAGAAGAAAGAGAAAACAACCCTTGACTTAGATTTGCAAGATTGGGTTGCAAAAATTGCATCATTAGCCATGTTATTTTACAAGAGAAACACTTAAAACATTTTAGTCATATGCATATTAGATGGCCTCATTGTGAAGTTTAATTGTGGCTACACATTTCTATGTCCCTGTGAACTAGAAAATACTTTTGTATTATTGATTACAGCTTTATTCTTTTCATCAATTTTGAATCTCCTCAACAGAGTTTAAACAGCTATATGAGTGCACAGAATTAGTTGGTTTTTTTTTTTCGTATTAGTTGGACAAAGGTAGATAATAAGTCTTATCCTGAAATTATATGCTTGGTAAATGGGGAAAAAAATTATTAAAAGGCTAAGGTTTACCAATTCAGAAAAGTGAGTACGCAGTCCAGAAGAACATTTACATTGTTATAGGTATTCACGTCTTTCCTTAGATTTATCTGTACAATATTGGCATATTGAGACTCAAAGAAGTTGATATGTGCACCATAACAACAAATCTTTGGAGCTTATTGATTAAATAAAACAATGCAGTTAGGCCTGGATTGTAGTTAGTACACTCATTTTGTTATTATTAGTTTATAGAGTGTTAAAGATACCACATAAATTGCAGCAATAGGAAAAGTAAATGTCTCCTTTTTCTGTTCAAATATTTAAAATAAATATATCCTATAATAGAAATAGACCTGTAAAAGTGTTTTGCACTTAGCCTATTCCCAATGCCATTTTTCTGACGTGAATTTATAAAACAGAAAATATTTGAATACTTTGCAGTACACAAAATGGATAACATCTCCTTGAGCAACTATTGTGCAGAAGAGAAGTTTGAAATTTTTGGGGACAGATTGCTGTGTTGAGTAAATTCACATAGTTTTTTCTCATGTCATTGGAGACAACTAGCTCAGTGTATTTTTACACTGAATATCATGGTATGCAACAAGTTCTGTTTACTCTTGTCATGATCCAAAGGCGGGGGGAGTTACCTGGCCTATGGATATATATGTATAGCAACAGTGAGGTCATAGGATTTCATAATACACAGAAGACACAGAAGTTTTATTTCTAAAGATTTTGATTTACAGCAGATCACCACAAATCAGCACCAGCAAGCATACTATGATTAATAAGGCAAGCATGTATATAGATAACAAGCTATTACAGGAAGCAAATATATCTGACATAGATATTGAGGGAATAGCACTAATTAGTGGTAGCAGTGATTAGAAATAGTAGGAAGGCAATTAGATGTAGTAAAAATAAGTAATACAGCAGCAAATATAGATTAGTATTTTAGGTTCAACAAACCTATCAAAATACTATGGCACTGAATATACTTACAGATTGCAAACTTATTGATGCTATAACAGCAAATATACATATGATAGGTTATACTTATCTATATTATACATATTATATGCGTATATACATATTCATAAAGCCACTGGTACCAAATGTATCAGACTGATCACAGAAGAGAGGTCTAGCCCGTTCCAACCTCACAGGGGTCTAGTTGTGAAAACTGATCTCAGAGGGACCAACCTTACAGGGTCTAAAACCAATCTCAGAGGAGACCGACCACCCCCAGAAATGGGCCCCGAAGGGGACCAAAGTAAGGGACAGAGTCTCATTTCAAAGTTGATTTGCCTCATGGGGTGTGGAGCACTGCAGAGTTTACACTGAAGCATCACAGAGTTAACCCAATGTTCCAGCAAAGCTTCAGCCTGTTTAAGGAGGAGAAAAAAAAAAAAAAAAAACAAGAAAAAAAAAACCAACACAATAGAGAGAAAGGAGCACATGCAGCACAGGAAGTTTCTCAGAGAGGGAGTCTCTATTTTTGGTAAAAATCAGGCCCTTTTTGTATCACTGAGATGTAAGAGGGTGTAGGACATCATCACTTCAGGTAACTAATAGATGCTGTTAATGTTGGTCTTTATCCTAAGACAGCAAATAGATGATAATGTTCGATATTTTCATTTTTTGTAAACAAAAACTTCTCATGTCGATACCCACTTTTTCAGGCCAGCTTCCTCTTTCCCAGGCTATTTTTTACTGTCTCAGGTGATATATTCCTTTGTTTCTTGTTTTGTCTTTATCAATGGTACGTTCAGGATGCCTCTGGTTCTCTGGTGTCCAGCTGCACTTCAAGGATAGCCCTGGTTCCTCAGCTGAGTCGCTAGGCCAAAGGCCGAGTTCCCAGGCCTGCAGTTTCCAGGCTGTCAGACTTTACTCTTGTCAGTGTTCAGCAACCATTTAATGTCAGTACTTTCTCATTATAGCCATGTTACCTCCTCCTATAATGCAGGTAACCACTCTCAGCTGCGTTCTCTTGTGCAGGTGACTTGAGAGTGTTCAGTGAGTACGTGCAGTTATACGCAGGTGCACTACTGAAGAAAATTTCTCATGTTAACTGGAAAATATGAAATATGCATACAAACTTCAGCATTTCTGAAGAAATAACTTGTCGGTCATAACATAAAATACTTGTAAGTTAGATTAGGAGCACATGATATGGTAGCAGTTACCGGTTGAATGAGGAAAAAGTCTTTGCTGGTTGCCAGGAAACCAACGAGATGTGTGTCAAATAGTGAAATAAAATCAAAACAAATGAACAAAAGAGCTGTCAACTTGGGTTGTAGTTTCAGAGTATTCAGAGCAAGTCTTTTAGTAAATGAAATCACTGAGTCTTTGAAAGTTTCTTGTTTTTCTCAATGTGTATTTTACTTGTTTCTTTGTTTCTTATGGATGAGTTTTTACTAATAATACTAAGAAAGGAACTTGGATTCTTCAGCAAGACATGGTCATACTGTTAGAGGTATGGAAAGTAGAGCATTTAATAAGCATACCACTTAAAGTTTGTATTTAAATATACCATTAATTTTCAAATGGAATTTAATACCATATTTTAGTATGTGAAAAAAGTAATATAACTGGAAAGTATGGTTTAATAAATGTGTGCTCATATAAAAAATAAATTCCTTCAGCAACACTGGGGCTTCATTATTCAGAAACTTGTTTAAGAATTGTTGTGCAATTAAATTACAAAAGCTTAGAAGTTTTTGGAAAAAAACATCAGAATGTATATTTGTAGGAAGTGTGAGGCTGGAAATGCTTGTGTGTTTTGAACAAAATATTACCTAGACGTCATTTTTGGTTTAAAATAGTAAAATGATAAATTTCAGCCATTTAAAACTTTTATTTTGTGCTAATAACTTTGAAACAAATGTCTTTTAAGTATTTTTGATGCAATTTTGCAAACAAAGCATGGTGGAAATAAGTCAACACATTTAACATGGTTAAAGCCATGTTAATAATTCTTTATTACCATATTTATTCCATAAATATTCACCATCTATGAGACTAAAATCCTGGTAACATGTTTAAGGTTGATGGGAAAATCTATTTTCTTACACTCATGGGGGAGGGATTCAAAGATTTGCAGGGTAAGGAAGCAGAGCTAGAATTAACTTAGGTAAGCCAAATATTCTGACCTGAACTAGAGACAAGTGGGTCAGCCTGAGAGGTAGTGCTAATATTTTTAAGATTAAAAACAGCATCGTCCAGGTAGGAGCATCCAGTGGTGTAGGAAACAATTGGTAGGTTATGTAGTGAAGAACTAAGGGGATCATAGTGAAAAACTTGCTGGCTATGAATAAGATGTGGCATACTCTTTTTGGAAGGGAAATGTTATTTTCAAATATGTCAGTATATGTTATATGTTGCTGATGCAGTTACAGAGATGATGTAATTTAAAAAGTCCTTGGTTTTAGAAAGGTCTAAATTGGAATATTGGAATCCTTTAGACAACACATATTTTAAAATGTTAAAAAATAGGAAGAGAAGACTTGGAAGACAACTGAACCAAGAGAGGACTACTTTGGTTTGCTTTAAAGATGAAATGTATTCTATGTTCACTGGGTTGCAAGCAAGCAGGGAAAAACAGGAGAAGGGCTGGAAGAGGGGGAGAGAAATTTATTTGTAGTTGAGATTGTCTGTTTCATCTGGGATGAAACTTTCTAATTTTGAAGAGAGTTAAGCTCTGATCCAGGGATTGCAAGGTTCTGGTCCTCCCTCCTTGTCTCATGGAAGTCTCGTACTTTAGGCTGGTGGTCACCTTGATGGTTACCTAGTTTGGTTGATTAAAGCCGATATAATTTCAAAGTAGCATCACATTGTAGAGAGTTTTGGTCAGTTGAATTTTGAACATCTCCCAAGATAGACATAAGGTGGCAGAGATTGCATGACCTCTTCTGGGTCATGTTCTGGTGCTTAATCACTGTCATTGTGGAAAAAAGGTGCAAAAAATTGTAGGGGACTTCAAAAACAGGTGGTATAGGAAACTTTATGCAGCATAATTGACTTTATCTCAGAACAGGAAGGAGGAGGAACTAGACTAAGCTTCTTTTGAATCCGTGTGTCTATGATTTATGTGGTAATTAATACTGAAAATAATACATATTTCTACTTTTAATTGCAGCAGGAAAAGAATCAGGAGGGCTCAAGAAGTAAAGGTAAGTACTAATTATTTTCAAAATGTGTTGATTCTTGCAATTATCACAAATCTAACATTCATTGTTGGTAAAAATTTATTTATATACCTGGACAGATGGACAGATTGTTTGCTGAGTATTTGGTATTTGAAATGACAAAAATATATCCAGGAAAGAGGGATAAAATGTACATATCTAAGCTACTTTTTTTTGAAGTCTTTGCTTGAGATGGGCAAGACTGACTGCTGTACTCTGTATGGGGTGAACTGCATCTTCTCACTAAGTTTGTGAACTGAACTACAGAATATTATTATACTTTAATGAAGCATCATTACAATCACTTTATCCTGCTATGCAGTAAATTTGTAATTGGATGTGATTACAATTTACTCATAAATTAATTACGTCCTTAGCGGGATACCTTGCAAAAGTACTGTCATCTATGTTTTTTGCATACAGTTGTTTATACTTTCACTGCACCTTATTCTGTTACACTGGTTAAAAAGTATGTGAAATAGAATATCCAGGTTATAGAAACAGCCTTTTATCAAGAAAATAGAGAGTTCCAAAACACAAATTGTGTATTTCATGCTTTTTTTCTAGTGTAAAACTTTTATGAGAGAGAATACCCAAATCTTTTTATTTAAAGTTTGTTAAGCAATGAAAGGTGAAATTGCCGTTACAGGCAGAGATAGCTGTCTTAATACTGTAGATGCAGGATATTGTAGGTACTTTGAAAAGAAAAGCAATGGAAGGTAGAAGAGGAAAGAATACCATTTAATGGTTACTTAGAGAGGATGGAGTTAAGTGACAAGCCTACACCTTTTGTATTACCTAAGGAAGCAATGCTTAATCTTATCACCTGTGTTAGCTGTTCTTAATTCACTTATTTATTAGCCACAGTACTCATTAATCTCAATTTCCTTGCTCTCCCTCAAACTAAGGCTATACACGGGCATCTAAAGGCAAGCTAAATCTGTTGGTTGTGTGGAGTTGTGTCAGTATAATTGCATTGTTCATGATGATATAATTTACATAATATGAAGGACAATACAGAAATGAGAGATTCATGAATACTTAATTTTAGAGAGGTAGTAAACTTTTAAGTCTTTACGTACAAAGATACTAAAATCAGGCATTTGTTATGGGTATGTATGGCTTGTTATGGGCATGTATGCTTTCAAAGTTGTGTTACGCTTTTAGATCCTTTTTTCCCCCACTGTAGCTAGGTGTGTGGTCATTATGCAGTGAAGAACAATTAAAAGTAGGAACAAGCTGGTTAGGAGTATTCACCATATGCATTAGCTGTTGGTTTAGTTAACTAACCAAGTAAAGTTTTCAAAGGCTTATAAAATATTGCTGGCAACTACAGCCAAAGCAAATCATTTAACTACTTAAAGGGAGATATCCATTATCTCTAAACAGGCAGTGAAATTGGTACTCAGATGCACAAAATTTGTTGTGATTATATCTGTAACATCTCTTGAGGAAATTTTTAATCTACTGAACTTCCTGCATGCTGTGCATACCTAAGCTGACAATTCAAGATCTTAGAAGATTTCAGTGGTTTTGGAAAAAATATTCCACTGTTGCACACATACGTGTATGTTTATGGTATGTTTTTTATTTATTTATTTTTCCTTTTTTGGCCTTCTCTTTTTATATTCTTTAAATTTCTTCTGTGTTTCTATGTGTTTTTTTTTCCATGTCATTTGCAAATTTTCAAAAAAGTATTTTTATTTTACTTGTCAATTATGGTATATAAGATTTTTTTTTCTGCTTAAAATACTGGTTTGTTTGGATGAAATAGGGCTAAAATAATATTTTTTCATAAATGTTGCTGTATTGTCAATGACCACCTGTCTTTCCTTCACTACTGTACTACCTGTGCAGTACCTGAATATGTTGTGTTGTGTTCTGCACTTGTTCTTGTGAGGCAGGTAAATTTTCCCCCGATTCTCAGGACAGAGTTGCAACTGTATTACTTACACTCTCTGCATTTTGCAGGTACCATATACGATAAAGGGGCAAAATGTTTTCTTCAGATCCTTAAATCGTTTGAAACTTTCAAACCCGATGTCATCATCTTGATTCAGAGGACAATTACAAGTTCATGTTAAACAGGCCAGCCAAATGAAACCCTGGAGGCTTTGGGAGTGCCTCATAACTTCCATTGGTATTAGTGTTTCAGTATCTAATTTTTATTTAGTACTTCTTTAGGATTGTATTTTTATAAGATGAGAACATTGCAGCAGAATTAAGACATTAGTAACTGGCACCATTCCTTAGCTTTTCACATATTATAAATGCCTAATAATTTTTCATTTTACTTCATCTTTTGCTATAAAATAAATCTGATTCCTATTTATATTTTACTAATTGTTATTGTTATTGCTGTTATTGTTTTGCAGTGTTTGGATTTTGTCCTGACATTTTTCTGACCCACTTGTTTTTCCCATCTGTTACTTCTGCTGTCAACCACTAAGTCAATCACACCAAAATAGAAGCCAGTACTCGAACATGCCCTGTTCTGACACTAATCCCACCTCTCTCTGATCTGTGATATTCTTTTGCTTGTTTCATTTAATGTATAATAGAAATTTCTGTACACTTTTTAAGAAAAAAAGAAACACCACTTTTACATAAAATAATACAGTGCTACGATTTTACAATTCCACTATATGATGGCAAAATTTCTTATACTTTTGAGTGTTTTTCTGTATGAAAATGCTTATCACCAGTGTAAAATACAAATTGAGTTTTGTAACACAGGCCTTCTATTTAATTAGGTACATATATAAAAATAACAATAGTGTGAAAAATGTTGGTGCTAAAACATAAAAAAAAGGTTATCTAACCGTGCATTTAATATGAATATAAAATATACTATTTTAAAGTATATAAATTTATATGCATAGATACAATAAAACAAAAGTGTAATCTTAAAATGTGTTTACATACTTAACACACAAGGTGTAGATATAAAAAGAATGTGGTCTGTATAACCTGTTTACACATTCAAATCTTCAACACTTAAATCATGCTTTCTTATTTAGCATACATTAATAACACCCACCCCCCCAAAAAAAAAAAAAAAAAACACAAAAAAAACCACCACCAACCAACCAACCACCACCACCAACAACAAAAAAAAACAGTTTTGAAATTAGGCTGAGAGTGAGAGTAAGGCCATAATTTTTCTGATATTGAACAGTGATAACGATACTTGACACAACTTGTCTAGCTTTGTCTATTTATTTTAGTAACTTTTTTTTAGAACTGTTACTGAAAGGTATATTAATTGTTTCAGCAAAGATCTGGAAAACAAACACTTTTCATAACATTTCCAAATGATCATGGTAAGGGGATTGAAAATAGATAATCCTTTAAGGTCCCATCCAACCCAAACCATTCTATCATTCTATGATATATGCAAGTAAATAATTTGTATGATATTTACTTGTATGGCTGTAGTTTATTTTAGTGATACTTTAGAGTCTGACTGAACAGAATATTGTTCACATTTTTGCAAGCTACTATTGATCTGAGTTTTGAACATCATTAAAATCCAAAACTAAACAAGAGAACATTGACCACGTTTTAATTGCAACCCAAGTTTCTAGTTGTATTTAATCCTTCTAACTTTATGCTAACCTTAGTAGTAGGAATCTGAAATTGTTGACTCACAGATTGATTTCAAAAATGTAATTATTATTATGAACATATTGCCAGGCTTTTCTGATACCATTAACAAACATCTGTTCCTTTTATCATCTTAAGATACCAAAAATAAAGACCACACGAGCATCACTTGGCCATCTTACTTGCCTTTTGCTCCTTAAAAAGGTAACACACCTGCACGCTTGTGGGTTTCCAGATGGGTATAATAGTCTTTTTCTACACCCAGATAAAAGTTAGATAAGGAGGAGTGAGAAAAAGCTTAATACTGTTCAAAACTGAAAGAATTTAAGGGACAAAATCGGTAAGACCTTAATTAAATCAATAGCTTTTAAAAGTGACAAATTATCTCAAGATGCTTTCAAATGCCAGCGGGTGAGCAAACTGTTATGTCTATCCTGCAATATGGCTGTCTGGTATTGTTTTTGATACCGAAGAGAGCTGTGTATGTTCTGATGAGAATATATGGCATCAGCATCTTATGTCATGTTAAACCAATTAACTATGGCAAAAAATCCACTTCATTACTTTCTCTAATGTATCCAGTGACTCATTATGTCTGCTTGATCACACTGTTCTAAATTCATATTTCAACAGACTTGTGTTATGTGAGTATGGTGAGAATCTGAACTGCAGTCCTCCTGGACTGAATTGATTCATGTTTTCATTTGTTACACTGGAGCAATCCTTCTCTGGTAGACCAGAATGTATCATAAAAATTTATAGTATTTTAGAGAGTATGTGTAACAGCAGGCAAGTTAGTAAATATATGTCCAAGACTGTTCTTTCAATTGGAATGCAGCTGCTAAATATTTTTTCTAATATTTTATCGTTATGTTCCAACTTACCTGAATGAATAAACTTTTAAGAGGTGGTCTGAGGATTCTTTGAACTCAGTGTAGCCAATACTGTCCCGTTTATCCTATTCCATTCTCCTCCAGTGCCTAATCAGCTCAAACACAAATCTCTGTTGACTCTTAAGAATTGCCATAAGAAAGGCAGCTCCATTTTCCGTTCAGATGTTCCTCTCTTACACGACAGACTCAGTGCTATTGACTGAATTAAATATATATATATATATATATATTTCTTTCTTTATTATGGAATTGCTTTCACATGATTAATCTTTGTAATAGCACTCTTTATAATGGTCTGAATCAGTTCAGTTGGGCTATGAAACATTGAAAAGAAACAAAATTCTACCTGTGAAAATAATTTTAATGCAATAATTAATCTTACTATTTTATTTTTTTAACAGTCCTGAAACTCATTTTGAGGTAGTAAAAAGTGTGGGTCGGGTGTCAGTTCAATATGTTTTTGACAACAGAATTCCATTTTCAGTAAAATTATGCAATCATAAAACTTGATAAAGTGCTGATTTTCTTCTACTTTTCAACTTTTTACTGTCTTCTAATCTGAGTCATTATAAATCCAGATAGTATCTTTGAAAACACCATAATTACTCAGATCTTGAAAGTATACATTAAGAGCAAGGTCTGTGCTTTATTATACAACTTTGTTAGGTTTTCCTATTTATGTTAAATGATTAATTGATGAAGCTGAATTCCAGTTTTGAGCTAATGCAATATTCTTGTCTTTTCTTCCTTTTTTTTTTTTTTTTTAATTTTTCTTTAATTCATCTATATCCTTCTTAAATTTAGGATACATTCTGTTAATTTTTTAAATCTATTTCAAAGTAGACATTCAGCACGTGACTGGAGAAAACATGCTCATCAGTATTCATGAAGTTTCTTTCTATAGTGCACAAACAATTCATTTGAACAGATAGAGCGGGAAAAAGATTGAACACCAGGAAGGAAAAAAGTCTTGAATACTCAATGGAACATAGATTCATTCCTATTAAGGATCTATTAGTTTTAGAAAAGTTACTCAAACATAGAGGTACAGTTTGATGAACACTGATTTTTTTTTTTCATTTAATTTTTGTTTAGATGCTTCCATGTAAAAGTAGGTACTGATTAATTTTAACACTATTGAAAATGTTTTGGAGAGTTTCTTGTGCTGTTTCTGGTAGGCCAAGGAGAGAAAATGAACAACAAAACATTATTTTCTTTATATTAGTCTATTCTTTAATTATTATTGATATTGATTTTGTAAACTTAAAATTTCTGCTAAAAGCTTTGCAACTTCATATATTAAGTTTCTTTTATGTGCTTAATCCCAGTCTGGATTTCCCTTTAAGGAAGAAATGGTCTAAAGTATATTTATTTTCAAAAAATAGTATCTTTACTTTTCCTCTTTCTCCTTGAAAGAGGTATACAAACCACAATTGGCTTCTGAAGGATTTTGAAGTAGCTCTTGAGCACTGAAGACCTGTACTAAATTCAGAGAGAATGCAGTGCAATGAGAAAGTATTCTTGGATTCTGTACTATTCATAATAAAACATTAGTGCAGTGTTTGCAGGGGATGCATGTCGAGTTGCTCATATGTAGTGAATACTCATTTGATTATCCTAACAGCAAAAGTCTAAGAATGTAAAAGGGACTGATGCCCATGAAGCTGAGAGCTCTCCTGGCTTTGATGTGTTCAGGTACGATGCTTTAAAATGCTACCCACCTCTTCTGTCTACCCTGCTTCTTTGCGGAACGTTACCATCCTTGTAAAGAAGAAAATACGAAATATATGATGTACAACATTACACATATGTGTATATATATATGTATGTATTTAATATAATAGCGCATATAATGTAATAGTAAAAGAATCAATGTTATAATTTTGGGGAAAGCAACTTTATTATTTGTTATTATTCCTCTTATGTAACCCTTGCTTTATCAGAACATTTGAGAGTAATCTTAGTAGGAGTTTATCTAAAATAGTCTGCTATGATACCTTGTTACTGAAGAGAAAGGAGTCTATAATATTTATGTTACTGAAAAAGATAAACAGAGAGATCCTTTTAAAAATCCACCTGCATTTTTAAAGGCTATATAAGCATGCATTTTTAGATGTAGACTTAGAAAACAATATTGACAACAGTCCTATCAGACTGTTCATACTGGAGTGTTTAAAAGAGAGAAATGGTTGTCCTTACAGAAAAAGTCAAGTCCAAGAGGAGAACATAATATTCAAAAGTAACATACTGTTATTACGGAAATGTTTTTAATTTACATTGTTCTACATTGTGTACACACCTGTAAATAGCTGTTTGTTTTTCTTTTTAATTCAAGTACAATGCCACTTTTTTATTGTATACTTATAACACAGGTTTAATAACTATCAACATAACTTGCAGTTTGTTTTTCTGTGCTGTTTATAGACCATAAAACTTCTCTTTTAAGAACAGTTGTGCAGGAAAAAAACACAACAGATTTACGTTAAACAGCAGAAATTTCCTTACTCATATCATCTAAAAAAACAGAATTACTTTTTGTTTTCATCATGAATTCTTTAGAGTGCTATTGATTATATTGGGAACTTTTTTTTTTTTTTATATCGCCTATCTTTTGCAGTCAATTTAAAGGACAATCAGGACTCATGTAACCTTGAAATGGGAGTGTGGTGAATATGATTTCCTCCCCCCTCTTCAGGCCTACCCCATAACTGCAGCACTGTGTATTACTCAGATGCCAGCTGAAACAATTATAGAATTCATTTTTTGTTTTATTCTTTGCATAGCAAGGGTTAATGCATTTCATTATCCATTAAGGTCATGTTCCAGTTTACCCCAAGCACACTCTTTTGTCACTGCTTCAGACACTAGAACACGATTAACAGTGTCAGATTCTGTTAACGTTTACATCATAACTGGAAGCAGATATTAAAGTGAAGTGCAAATTAAAGACTGCTAAAACGCCTGCCTCTAACAATTATGGTGGGGCAGTATTACATTTCTCATTTGTTTTCAAAGGTCAGATTAATAAAGCTGCATGGCACATTATCATAAAGGGTGGACCCAGCTGCCTGTTTTGATTACGCTTGCAAGTCTAGTGTTTCTAAGGAGACTTTGCAAGGAATGAATGCATCTATTTTAGCTAGTGGTTTACATGTGGGTAATTATTAGACCATTTTCTGAAAAGATCCAAACCAGAGGTTGCTGTCAATCAAATGTCTTTCCACTTTTCAATTTACAAAGGTAAAAATAGGTTTCTTTTATAAATTTCTTTTAATTTTTAATCCTTACATTTTAAATAGTTCCTCAAGTACCTGAACAGCAAATTCCATAGATACACCAGCTGTAAACTAAACAGTTCGAAATTTTAAAAATACACCTCTCCAAATCTAGAGTTACAAGACTTACTGTAACTTTGTTGCTTTCTTCCCCTTTCCCTTTCTCTCAATACAGAAGTACTTTCAAGAATCTTATTAAAAGAAATTGTGTTTTCTTCCCAGATGAACAGCAACAGTATCCTGCTGTATTGTCCCCATAACAGAAATATGAAAAAATGTTCTTTGTAATTATTCCCACTGTGAAGAATATTGGTATCTTCAGGAAAAATGTTAGTTGTATGGGCATCTACTGATACATCTACTGTACAGATAGTAAAGTATCAGATAGGCAGATAGCTAATGATCTAGTACACTGCTATAGAAATAAGCAAAATCCCATGCGTATTACACAAATTAACATAACTCTTAATATTACAGGTATAGTCCATATTCAGAACTTAAAACAGCTCTACTATGGTAATTTTTTTTGAAAATTAAGGCACGTTGTGAGGGAGCCAGCAATTCTTTTCCCCAGAAAATCTGCAATGTAACTGGTTACCATTTATACACAACTTCCTAAGAAAATAATTTCAGTACAAAGGGACATTAATGGGCTTTAAATGAGGCAATTTTATCTTGTGAAGATGTACTTTTTGGACCATGTGGATGTTGGCTAGCCACAGATATTCCACAGATTAAAACTAGCGGCAGTTAAACTCTTTAAAGTTTAATTTAATTAAAACACTGGATAAGTAGTTTATACCTTAACATTTAATTCTCTCTAGTCAAACTAAAAATTGTATTTACATTGTAGCTATGTAAACAATTAGTAGAAAAAGATGGAGCACCTCTGATTATGCAGTTGCATACGTATTTAATAAATCAATCTATCCTTTTCTCCTTTCTATCCATCTTTCTATCCTAATCATCAGAATTCTGGGCGTTTTTGAAAATATCTTTTAAAAAGTTTGTTAAAATGTAAATATGAGTTAGATATTGTCAAAAAAAGGAAAAATAGTATTTGTTGTTTTAAATCCACATTAAAAAAAATCACAGCATAGTTTGAAGAAAAACAATGCTTTGACAAGAAGTGGCTAGTGGAGGTACTAAGTTATAGATCTGTATGTATTGCTGAAATAATTGAATGATTTTCAGGTTTATATTGAAGATGAGACAAATTTCAAGGAACTAGAGTAACTTTCAGAGATATAAGAATAATAGAACGTATTTTATATGACAGTATTTAAACATCAGCTAACATACTGTATCCATGTCTGAACGTTCATGTTTCAGGCTAAATTTAATCTTGAATAGATACAGAGAAGGGCTACTGCAGTGATCAGTGTTTTGTATGTGAAAACTTAGCTTTTTTGCCTAAGAGAATGGAAGACAAAGTTACATGTTTCTTTCCCACCTCTGCTCTCTTTTGTACAAGCAAATTTTGCATTTTTTCATACCAGCCATTCATATTTTTTATGATTATACAGAAAGTAAGCTGTATTCTCAGGACAGAACAGGCTATTTTGGTTGTTTTCTCATGTGTAGGGCTTCAAAACACAACCTACCCCAAGGGTAGGATATGCCTTTGAACCTCCAAAGCTTTTAGAGATCAAGTATTTGAAATCACTTCTAGCTTTTGTTGTAGTCATAGGACACACAGTCTTCAGTTTTAGAGTCCAAGGAGGAATGGACTTTATAGGATAAGAGGAAGTCAAGAACAAGCCTTACCAAATTTTATTTTGCTCAGGTACTGAAAGAAGAGCCATGTGTTATGTGAATGGCAACAAATTGTCACTTTTGACCTGCAGAGCTACAAGTGGAGTCATTTGGCAGTTTAGGCATCAGTTATTGATCAAAAACTTTATCAGCATTGCCAGCCTAGGACAGATTTTTGTCCGTACACCTCCTAGAATTGTCTTGCATGGGGATGAGTTAAAAAGCAAACCCATGACTGACAAAGTCCTTGTTGGTCCTTGGTTAAATAATCTAAAAAAATTGACAAAAATGATTACACATCTAAATACTATGCTATAAGCAATGTTTTCTGTATTCAAATGTAGTACGAGGCTTTGTTCTCTTCATGCTTGCTGGACTTTGTAGCATATAGAATATAGTTACCCATGCTGTCCACTGGCTAAAATCTCTTATTTTTCTAGCAGTTGGCTTCCTGTCTAGACTTAGTTTAAGTATAGGTTTAGATCACGGTACTGGCAGAGTCTCAATGCAAAAGCTTGCAGTAATAAGGTTCAAATTATACACAAAGAACACAGATACAATTGTGAATACTGGCCCACTAGCAATAATCAGTCAAATCTTGAATAGTGGCCCACTAGCAATAATCAGTCAAATCTTGATGTTTTTATTCTCTTTAAACACCATAAAAATCAGTGATGGCGTTGCTTGAATAGAAATTTATGAAAAAGTTTTATTATGGTTCTAAAATGAATAAATCTCAGAATATTCAGGCAATCATTTTCCTTAGCTTTATAAAATCCTGCATAGAACTGATTGAATGAAGGCTCTCAGGAGGAAGGGACGAATAAAGAATTTTAGCAAATAGAAAGACATACAAAAATCCCATTTGTATGGTGCCGAGGTTCCAATTAGCACACATTGATTCTTCCTCATAAAATGTGAAAGCTGTGTTTTTGTAGCTTTGAGGATAATTGCACACTAAAAATGCACTACAAATGGGGAAAAAAAACAATAAAATAATATTCTGTTATCATAATTTCTATGCCCAAAGGATCATTTATACAGCTTGCACTCTGATCTAATTAGCAGTAACCTGACCTTCTTCCCTCAGAAACTCTGAAAAATCTTGTTACTATTTATAATTGTCACTGATGCCTCAAAGTAAAAGCAGCATGCAGAGTTGTAAGTATGATTAGTGAAATTAGATTTGCAGAAGTCATACAGCATCATAAAATCTAAAGAGAATGTATTTATGTTCCTTAAACAGTCTTTCTAGGGCTGTTCAGTATGTTTCTTTATAAATAGGTATGAACAAATTTACGGAAGTATGTGTGTATATGTTCATTGACATAAACACACAATGTCAGAACTAAGCCATAAATAGATGGTGGTTTGGGTTTTAGGTTTTTAGCTTTGCTGTTTTTTTTTGCAAATTTATCAGGGAATTAGCATGAAGAGTGAATTTGGACTCCCACTTGTTCACAATAAGGACTTATACCATTACTGTGCTTTTGAAGGTATTATGTCATTTACTGCAAGCGTAATAAAAATAGCAGAAAATCTTGAGGCTTTTCCGATCCATTTCTTTATTTCTGCATCAATTCGAAGTGTTGGATTAGGAAAGATTTGGAAATGTAAATTAGTTCAAGATTAAAACATATTAGCTAAAGTATCTGGTAGTATAGAGGTTTCTTATTTAAAGCTTGGTTTGTTAATTTTATTTTTTTTTTTAGTTTTGGTGAAGTGTGTTACTGAGAAAGTGACTATCCACATGGCTGTGTACACTCAGTCTGGATCAATGCTCTTTAAATCATTAACATTTCTAATATGCCTGTATATTCTAACATATGTGCTAGACATTCATTGCTGAACATGCAGGTGTGTGACCTCTTATGACACTCTTTTCTTGCTTATTAAGAAAAAAAGAGTCTTTTTATGTGCTCACTTATCTTTATAAGCAGTCACTTGCAAATGGCATTTCTTCCTTTCCATGCATCTCTAGAGAGATACTATGAGACATGAAGCCTGTTTACTTTCTTTCAGGCTTTTTGTACTGACTCAGACTGCCCTTTTTCACACATCTACTTTATTCTTCCAATTGCGGAAAATGCTTAGAGGTTAGGGGAATCATAAATGCAAGTAATCTACACACTAACCATACAGAGCGTGAAGGTCAGTACTGTTTCTCACGCTGGGATTACAGGGTCCCATCAGACACTTTAGCAATCTGATCTAGTTGCTATCAGAAAAGTCAATATTTGCATTTTGTTGAATATGCATGCCCACTAGTGTTTGGAAAAAGGGCTATTTGGTATCTGTGCTTGTATGATTATCTTGTTTGCATTCATAAGATACTATCTGCAAATCCTCTAATGATTCAAAGACAACACTATGGAGTTATTTCATTATTAGGTTTAATTCTTTGCTATTCTAAGTTAAACAGGCTTAGAATTTGATGTTCTTTAATTTCAGCTAGGGCACTGGAAGGACAAGTTGAAGGAAAATACGGAGAGACACATTTATTCATAGAATGTTAAGTGTACACAGAGCAGCTATTATTTTAGTTCATGGCATGGTTTGTTTATTGCTTTATTAAGAACTCTTGAATCACACTGGCTATTAAACATTAGTTTGCCTGCAGATAGTAGTGTGACAGATTGTTGATTTTTAGGTGGTCTAACAGTTATCTAATCAACGTAATTATAATAAAAAAGAACCTACTTTGAACAATGAACAATTTTTAATGTTGTATAATTTTGTTTTGCAGGTCATAGAGTCAAAATGTTTTCAGTTTGGGCAGAGTCTTGCACATATATGTTGAGCCTGACTGACTGTAGTCAGTCTGAAGGTGTGCAGGATTTTGGCTGCAGACAGGGACTTAAGTCAGACCATGCCATTCTGAAAGCTTTTATAAAACAGAAAAAAAAATCATTTTCAAAGATCCATGAAAGTATCAGGGCAATTCATTTACCAAATTGCTCCCTTATGCTTTGGAAAATAATGGATAGAGATCAGTCACTTAAAAATTTGCAGCTCTGTTCAAACTGTTTCAGTTCACAGACCTGCTCTTGCTTTCCAAATGCCAGTGACACCGACGGCCATATGACCTTATGAAGCCACTTGCCAGTAGGGTGACTTTGCATAAAAATCTTCTGAAGTTGTCAATTAAGCTGAGATAGGAAAGTTGGTTTTTAATTAGCACAAAAATGGGGGCTAACGGTATCCTGTCATCTTCTAGCAAAGCAAGGAAACAACATTTTCAAGTTATTTTTGAAATGAATACCTGTCTGCTAAATACCATTTTGACCGGCCAGTTTGAGTTTGCCTCTGTCATCCAAGATGACGTGTAGAAGAAGGAGCTGGAGATCAGAGCAACCAGAGAAGGGTTTTGAGATACTGAGAAAGAGGTCTGGCCACTTCTTTGTCCCCTGTGCTCAAAATGAGAGAGAAGAGTCTGGACGATGAACCAGCATTGTGATTTGTAACTTAATTTTTCTCTGCTGTTTGACTCAGGACGTTTGAGCTCTTGTAACCTTTACATTGGATGTGTGAATCAGGTCATGAATACAAAGGAAGCCAGTGGAGTCATAACTTTTTTGTAACTTGGGATGGTGATGGTGGTGATTTGAGAAATATTGGAAGATTTTCCACTAAACATATAGAGGGGAAAACTTTTCTAGAAGTCATTGACAGGAGATTGTAAGGGATAAGTATATTGTTATTGGCTAAATAAACAATAAACAGTCGCAGTTAATCAGCCAAGAAATATAAGAGCAGAAACTGCAAGGGTAACATTAAACCTGCCTATAGGATCTATGTCTTCTAATTTGAGGGAGTGGTCACATTATGAGGCAGTGGAGAAACAATGGTTATGTTAATATCTGGTGTTGTCACATTATGGAGCATATACATAATCCAGCAAGCTACTGAAAATGACCTGTAAAATGACCTGTATATGGTGTATCTGTGTGCCCTCAATTATTGGTCGTACTTTTGCTCCCCAGAGCTCTGTGAGATAGGGTTGGACTTTCAGAATTGGGAACAGAAACCCATGTTGCATTATGGGAATTTCTTTGAGCCATCTCTTGCATTTGGTGAAATGACTAATAGGCAGGCACCTGCCTACCGAGTCTGTGAATAAGAGCTTGAGATAGATCTTGTATTCATTTCAGTGCCAACGCTTATGTATGGATTTCTGAAACTTGTTCATGTCATGTGTAAAACAGAAACCGAAAGCCAATTTCAGAATGGAAAAATCATAAACATTTTACAAGTATAGAATTCTTCCACTCAGCTTTTCAAGGTGCACAGAGATGTCTTAGGGTATATTTCTTGTCATCATTGTTTTCTCACTGCTAGATATTCCATAGTTTCACCTTTTTTGTTTCTGTGAGTTTTTTTTGTTTTGTTTTGTTTACCTGAGTGAAAGATAATAGGGAATGCCTTGCTCCTTTTTTTGTTCACCTTCTATAGTTCAACATGATGTTATTCTCGAGTTTTAAAGAGTGTCATCCCTTGCAGAATGTCAAACTGACTTTTTGGCTGTTGGGCCAAAATGTTTGGCTAGCCATATACTAAATAAATAAGCAGAAAATGATAAATAATGGAGTAGTCATTTCCTTCTGGTGAATAGTGAAATTCATATAATGAAAAAATAAACCATTCCATTTTATGCTATCTGAAAAATTGATAACTAGTTTGTGGTTTTTACATTATTCAGATAACAGAAAATGTACCATGCATTTGGATTTTATCTGCTTTTTCCCTCATCAATACAGCCATAAGGGTTAGCAGAACATGCATTATCTACTCTCTAATGACAGAAATATTTATGTTGCAAATAGATACTTGAAAAATTAAAGTATATTATACTGGCCCTCAGTAGAGTAACAGTCTTTGATTATAGTCCAAATAACAGTCTGAATAGTCACTGGGAGTTCTTCAAAATATGTACTAGCTTGTTGCTTGGTACTAAAACTATATTAGCTGTTTGAATTTTAATGAGAGCTGCAGTTAACAGGTAGTATAATATTTCCTGCTTTTTCAGTAATTATTAATGTCTACAAAATTAGTGTTACCTTTGATTCCAGTTCACACATATTGCCAACAGAGAGTCATGTGCATGCAAATTTACACTGAGATGTCTTAAGGGGATGTCAAATGCTAGACTTTCTCTTTTATAGTAATTCTATTTAAGATAATGCATTTGCTTTAGCTGTGAATTTCAAGATGTGTTGGAATTTTGACTGAACTTTGCAGTGTGTTATACTGAACAGCTTAGGTATAAGATATACAGTGCAGCAAAGATAAGTAGGTACTTTTGTTTGCATTTAATATTTAAAAAAAATATATCAAAAGTAAGCTTATTATCAAAATGGTTTTAAAGTTTAGTCCAAATGACACACAAAAAATTAGGTTGAACCTATGAGCTAAAAACTGTAACACTTCTATCTTTTTGACATATTTTTTCCTCTATAAAAAGTAGTAACTTTACTAAATTAAAATCCAAGGAAAAATGAATATAAAATAAAATTAGTATAATGCACTGAAGACTTTTCCTTTCCTTTCCTTAACTTCTCTTTTCTTTCATATCTTTAATTGTGAGCAGTGCTGTGAAAAATCTCGGTAAAAATTATTTAATAAAATCTAGCATATCCAAGTAACCATTTGCTTTTGAATACCAGAAAATAAAGCTAGAAAACTGGTTTTCCTCACAATTTTATTAATTTCAAAAAATGTCGATATTAACAATATGAATATTTGGAAAAATGCTGAAGTTAAGCTATTTTTTAATGATTTTTTAAAAATTATTATTTGGTATTTCCACTTATTTTTTGGAGGCAGATAACTACTTCATTTCACCATTAAAGAAATGGGAAACTTCTGAAAGAAATTAGAAGGTAAAAAAATGACTATTGGCATGCTAAATGACTAGTGAACTTGTGTGCTCCTTTTGAGATTGCTGGAAAAGCAGTTGTGTACTATCTAATGTTTTTAATACAATACTACAAAGTAAAAAGCTACTAGATGACCTAGAAACACTTTTTTCACTCCAGACAATATTATGATTTTTAATAGAAGAGGCTCAGGTTACGGGTTTGCATTCCTTAGAGGATTTTTCAAATGTTTATATTCTCTGTATGTAAATCCTATGCAGAATAGGAAAGTAGCTTTCTATTTTAAAAGCAGAAGTGAAGATCTAGATAGAGAAAAAAATACATTCAAGATACTGCCATATATTTCTCATTATGTCATTACTTGAATGCAATTTTTAATATTATATATATAAGTACTTGATGAAATATCATTCTAAAATGATTTTCCACAGATACTTTCAAGATAAGTTTTAGTTTTGATGAAAAAAACCAACAAACAAAACTTATCAGTTGCGCTCAATTAATTCTTTTTCTGTAATGCTTGATTTTTTTAACCTTGTAACAGTGTTGAGCAAATAATCTGGTATAGATATATTTTTCTGCCTTGTGTAGCATCATTTTTCAATGGTTTATAGAAAAGCTCTATGAACCCAAAAGCTTTATTGTCCAGGAGCTTGAAATACGCATGGGTATGTACACATTATGGTACATAATAGTAGAAAAGTATAATATGCACTACAGATTTATTTATTTTTCCTAAAATAAAACTTGACTTGCAATATACTGAAAATTACAGTATGAGGGCAAGTAGTCTTCACAACTATTTTTGGGAAGCTGAAAAAACTATTCATCTTTTTTCATTACATGAGTGTTTGAATTACAGTCTTTTATGGCAGGATGAACAAAGATAACAGCCAGTTTTGAAACAACAGTGGGAGACCAACTGATAGAATGATCTGTTTTATCTGAAAGGATAACATGTCAGTGAGATAGAGGAAAATCTGTGAAATGCTAAACCATTCACAGACTAAATCTAAATCTGAGTTCATATCAAAGTAGAAATGGGTTTCAAGAAGGTTGATTTTTATGGTTCTAATTAAATATTAGATGAAGATATGTTTGTAGTGACCTAGTTATATATTCTGGCAAGAAATACATAAACTTGAACCTTTGTCTGATGGCAGATGTCAGAAAGATGGCAACTCTAACTGTCAATGCAAAAACACTCCAAGCAGTGTTATAAAGCATGCTTTTTTGTTGTTTGTTTTTCTTTTTAATTGGGTGAAATTAGTTCATTTGTTAATCTTGTCTCAAAGAAACGGAGCTTCTGCCAGCACAGAATCTAGAAGATAAAGTATGTTGAATAAGAAACTGCTTTGTCTGTTAGCACAGTGTGATGCAGCTGCAACATTTGGAGGGAAGATTCAGAAAACAGGCACAAACCTTTAATGTTAATTTTTTATTAGCTTATTCAGAGAAACTGGTCACCCTGGACACTTAATTTTCCTTTTTTTCCTTCTAAACATGGGTTAAGAGTCATTTTCTGAAATAGAGATTATGTTCACTTATTTCCATGTAAAGGTTAATAATGCTCCTCCAGGATGTGATGACCTGAATCTGAGTCAGGTCCTCAGGTCCTGCCAATTTTGCTGTTGAAATTACACCATACTATAGCCCAGAAAGATGGGCAGGACAGTAAGTGAGAGAGAATTTTACCCTATAGGTTAGCAGGTATTTTGTTTCTTTTAATTCAACTTTAGGTGACTATTATTTGTCAATAAGTCAACAAGTTATTTTGAAGATTATGGTAAAAAGTTCATGAGGTAGAGGAGGCTCAGGGGAGACCTTACTGCTCTCTACAGCTACCTGAAAGGAAGGTGTGGGGAGCTGGGGGTTGGTCTTTTCTTGCAGATAACTAGCGGTGGGCCTAGAGGGAATGACCTCAAGCTGTCACGGGAGGCTTAGGTTGGAAATGAGGAGACATTTTTTCTCAGAAAGAGTATTCAGGCATTGGAATGGGTTGCCCAGTGAAGTGGTGGCGTCACAGTCCCTGGGGATGTTCAAGGAAAGGTTGGACATGGTTTAGTGGGTGACACTGGTAGTAGGGTGATGGTTGTACCAGATGATCTTGAGGGTCTTTTCCAACCTTTATGATTCTGTGATTCTATGATTCTAGGTAGCTGCAGATATTTCATGTTTTAGTGGTTGTCATCCTGTAGTCTTAAAACAAACAAACAAAAAAAAACAATGAAAAAGCAAAGCAAAATATTTTAGGCAGCAGAACAACCACTGTTTCTGACTGTCCTGAGCTCCATCCCTCTATACGAACTCTGTAATTCACAAACCCGTAATTCATGTGCTGAAACTTCTGGTCCAATATGGTACTGAGTTCTCATTTGGCTGATGTAGGTACTCCGGCTATAATCTCTGGCTATAGGGCTCCACCTATATTTCTTTTGAAGATTCCTGCATGTATGTGTTGTTCAACCACAGATACTAGTCCAGTAGTCTAAAATGTGGAAGATAGTGCTAGACCACACAGTACTCCTGGGTAGCTAGTACATAATACTTGCCAACTTCTACTAAAGTTACAGACTCTGTCTTTATTTTTTCCACTAAGCAATGGTACCTATTGTAGAGCACATCAGCCCTGATTGGATGCTTTATTCATGGAGAAATCACATTTATCTGAACAAAATAATATACCTGCACACGCCTTGCTTGTCTTTCTTTAATGTCCTGAAGAGTTTTAATCTAAGAGTTAATTTCTTCTATATTTTTTCTGTCAGCCTTTCTCATGGTACCTACTTGCCCTGGAATACAAAAGACCCTCCTGGAGGTTTTTAAACACTTAGGATCACAAGTCATAGTCTTGTGTGCATAATAGATATTTTGCTGATTGGGAACAGAATTTTGAACTGAAGAGCTAGTCCCAGTATGAGATTATGTTTGTAATCCTTCCTTGCATTAAAATAGTACAGACTTTTCTCTGTGAGGAAACCATTAAAATATTTGCAAACCACTAATCTCCCTGGGGATTTTCTGTTGTTTATCTAGGGCAAGTCTACAGGCTAGCGACTCTCCAATATTTCCTTATTTGGAGGAAACACTATCAAGATGAACTGGACAATGGTTGGTAAAGGAAAAAAATAGTATACAAGATAGAAATGAATCACAAAAAAAATAATCAGTGTCACAAGTGAACCCACAAAGATTCTAAATTTGATGTGGTCACATGTTTATCATTCAAAAGTAAAACAAATACCAAAAAGAAATAATAATAATAATAATAATAAATGTATCTGAATTTGATCTTGGAGAACACATCTTCAGTTTCATAAAAAATCCCTCTTACTTGATTCATTTGGAAGTGGTTGAAATGTCTAATTGCATGAATGGATATTGAAATATCTAAACAAAAATGACTGTGCCATTGTTGAACATTCATATTACATTTTAAGATGACTAAATGAAGAAAGTTTAAATTATTGGGTGATACTATTTTAAGTTTACTTAGGAGTCGCTTATTTTAATTTTCAATTGAGATAATTGTTGGAAATTTACGAGGGTGGACAACAAACATTGAAAACCTCAGGTAATCAAGACTACATTCTTAAGGTATGTTTTCATTGAATCAAGTGTGTAATCTTCAAGATAATTCACAAAAGAAAAACTAGATTTATGTCAATATTCAGGAAGATGATTGTATTCATATTAAGATTGCTTAACATGACAGTCTTCAACTTGAATTGAATAGCTGAATCTCTTATTTGTTTATTTTTCATTTCACTTGCAGGAATTACTTTAATAGTTTTGTTCTGCTGCTTTGTGGCACGCTATCACAGAGAAGAGAGGCTATTTTTGGTTCCATAAAACAATCTAAGGTTAAAATTGGAATTCTACCTGGAAGTTAATAGAACTCACACAGATCACAGTTCAGTTTATGATGTTCCCTAAGAACTCCTCTATTAATAACTGGGCAACAACAGTTGGTATCAGACTCTCTTTTGGGTTTTACTCCTGTGTATAAAGTGCATTTATATACCAAATGCAACAAAAAGACACCATTGGTAACTGCAACACAAAACACATGTAAGGGAGGAAAGATTGAGGAGAAGATTAAAAGACTGCTCTTAGCAACAGCCATGATATATACACAAAGCAATGCTAAGAATCAAATAATAAGGAACTTCTTACATTTCAAATGTGTTCCTTCTCAGGATCTGTAGAATGTTGCTGCATCCCTAACAATTTGTCATTATGTTCTTGGCTTTAGGGAGGCAGCTACAAGAATTAAAAAATACTTATTACCCAAAAGATGTTTGTAGCATATGTTGGAGTAGTGAATATGGAGGATATTAGTACAATGGAGCATATGCTCCTGTTGGATTCATTATGGTCAACATTATCTGTATACTTTGACTCTATTCCTAAACAATTAAAAAAACAACAACAACAACAACAACAACAACAACAACAAAAAAAGCTAAAAAACCAACACCATATACACAAACAAAAAAACTTTGAAATAGCTATATTTAGAGACAATGGCAGAAATGCAACAAAAGTCACCAGACCTCAAGCCTACTGTATGATACCCTAGACAACATGCTTGCCAAAACACATCTACAGGTATAAGAATTTTAAGTAGCATGAAAAACAGTGCAAAACTATGAAGAACTGAAAATGGTTTCCCTTTTATTTCCATATCTAATTTTTTACCATTTCTAAATTGGATTAGATATTATGCAAGTAAAAGTATTTTTAATTTTACTTTTCAGTGTTTGCTTATATAATACTAATGTGGTACTAATTTTTTCTGGGAGCCGGTCACATTATCCACCACAATAGGAAATATATTTTCTGTACCACATTTTGTAGCTAATAGGAATTTTATGCTATATTTGCTGTGCTATCCGTCTCTTTCACTTCCATCCCCCATCCATCTGTACTGTCCATAAAAACAAAACAAAAACAGAATTGTGATAGGTTTATTCTTTGAATATATATGCTGTTTTTATTTTAAAGAAAGTTTCTTTCATTTTTTTACTGAGCGAAACATGATGAAAATGCAAGTAAACTGTATCATGAAAAGTACATATGTTTAAAATTAAATGAGATAAAGCCACAGAAGCAATCAAATTGCATTTTCACGCTATCTCTTCACTGCACAAAAAAGTTAGGTTGTTGGAAAATTCCAAAAAGCTTGAAAACTTTAGCTTGCCTAATATGTACTGGGATTTCCGTAGGTGAGTCTTCAATATTTAGAGTGAGTTCAGTATTCCTAGTTAATGCATTTTTCATCAGAAGGTTCATGCTTTCCTGTCCTAAGACAGGAACATTTTGATTTCTGAAATCCACTGAGCCTTTCTCAGTAATAGGTACAAGGTACCATGCAGCAAGAATGTATGATTATTAGGAATAGTGCCCATACTCCTCAGTAACACCATTACTGTAGTGTTGATGATGTGCAAAGTATACAATGCACTGTTGTGCATCCCACATCAATAGGCAGCACTCTGAAAAACCCAGGTGGTACCAAAATCTGTGGCCCTACAACAAAGAATATGAAAAAAGTCAAATGAAACATGGAAGAACTCCTTTTTTCACCTCTCTGAAACAGTATTGTAGCTGTAACCTTCCTATGTTCTGTCACCTACCCTGATAACTCTAGATTTGCTTCTGTGGTCTATAAGTAAGTAGGATGGCCATCCCTCTGTGATTAGAGCAGAGATACACTCCTAAGACTGGCCATGAGGGGATCAAAGAGAAAAGATTCTAACCCTGAGAAGAAATTACAAAGATTAGGAGGATTTTATGTTGCTGTGCTGGGAAAACTGAAGATCAGATGGAGGAGCTTTCAGACTTTTAGTACAGCTTTCAGCTTTTCACAAGTGATACTTAAAAAAAAAAAAAAAAAAAGGTGATCGACCTTAAATACTGAAGGATAAATTCAGCCTACCTGCAATGCCAGGTTTCAAAAGTTTGATGCGAGTGTTTAGAACGTGAACCATTCATATTCTGCTGCTGCATTGCTCAGAAAAGAGGCCACTTGGGCCTCTTTCCACCATCTCCTTCTGGAGAACAAGATACATTTTGTGTATTTTAAAGTGATCAGCAATCATACTTAAGCTGCATTAATTTTAAGGAGTATCAGGTTTATGAAGTGTTATTTCTATTGCAGATAAGATTTAAATATTATTTCATGCCTACTGAAAAAAAAATAGTGGAAAATGGTTACACATTTCTCCCTATTAACATATATGACATAAACATTGCCCACAGAAGCCACCTATGATTCAAGTACAAGTTACAGAGAAACGTCGATTTTAAGAGGATTGCATGTGGTTTTATGATTGTAGCGATGAACTTCCCACTCTTTTAATGAGTCATAGCTAAAATAATTTTACACATTTTTAGAAAATGTAAGAATTTGGTTTTCGATATGGAATTTAGGGCTAGCTGAAAGATGCTCCAGGTGATAAATCTTTAAAGGAAATTATAAGCAAAATTATGCACTAGTGATTATAGCTAGCAATGAAATATGTATAAAAAATCAAGTGACGGTGAACTCGTCTTGCATTCACAAGATGATGACTGCCCTTGATGAGTATAGTGAAACTATTTGCTGGCATTAGGAGTGTGTTTGCCTATGAGAGGTCTTATAGACCTAGCATAAGAAATTTAACTGCTGAATCAATTTTAGGTAGCATTTAAAATTTTGTGAAATCATTTGTCTCTTTAGTAGAGCTCCTGTTGGTTATTTTACCTCATAGCATTTTTTTTTCATAATAGTTGGCTCTGTCCAAAAGTAAAATATTGCTTCCTAGTCAGCACATCATTAACTGCTGATTAGATACCTGAGGTTTCCTTACACTTTTCTTTTTCTTCTTTTATAGTCTGATTTCTTTAGAAAATGAAGTTTATGCAGTCACCTGTTTTTGTTAGTTCTCTCATAGTAACGTTTTATGTCTATTGATCAGATTGAGTCAGCTTTGAAAGAGCAATAGGAGTCTCAGAAATACCTAATCAGCAACTGGAAAAAATGGAGTACTTAATTAGTATCTCACAGAGAGGAAAGGACATGGCAGGCCAGTCACCATATGCATGCTGGCATGTCATCTGGTTTACATATTTGGTCCAGTGACCACGTGCTCTGCCTGTTTTCTGGTGGTATGTTATGGGACACATGGGTTTACTGTCAAAGAGGAGAATATTTGGGGGCAAGGAAAGTAAAGAGGAAAGGCAAAGCTGGGAGATAAAAAATAAAAATCTGTGAGTAACCAATGAGCTGATGGCTTGCAGAGCAATCTATATCCTTTATTTTTAATTACCGAACATCGCCTAATGATTGTCATTTTCTCAAAAAGGAAGTAGTGCAAGTTCATAAAAGAGAAAAGAGGAACAGGATCCTAAACTTCACTTTTTCTGTAAAGGGAGGAGTACAGCTCAGATGCAGTGTAGGGTAGCATTCAGGATTTAAAAGAAAATTCTCTGAAACATCTAATCTTAATCCTTACACAAGCAGATATGTGGAATTTCATGTTAATTTCTGTCCAATTATCGGAGGGCTCAATCACATGGGCTTTGATTAGCTGCTTCAAATTATTCATTAGCCAACAGGCTAATCTACAGCATGCCAGTCTCCCTTCTCTGGCTTCCACATCTTCAATGGAGAAATCAAAGACCTACATGGACAGTTTGCTACTGTTGCACAGATTATTGTGAACTGCTTTGTTTTACTGTAATGACCAAGAGAGTGCCTAGTGTGTAAAGAACTAAGTAGTAACATGGCTTAAATCCTCCTTCTGACTGTTTTGCATTAAATGAAGCTCAGCTATCTTAAATTTTATACAAAGTCATTGTTGTGGTTTAGCCCGGCTGGCAGCCAAACACCACACCGCTGTTCGCTCACCCTCCCCCCTCCCTCTCCGGGATGGGGGAGAGAAACGGGAAAGTGAAGTCTGTGAGTTGAGATAAAGACAGTTTATTAAGACAGGGAAAAGAATAACAATAATAATAATAATAATAATAGTATTAATAGTAATAATGTGTACGAAATAAGTGATGCACAATGCAACTGCTCACCACCCGTTGACCGATGCCCAGCCTATCCCCGAGCAGCCGGCCCCCCGCCTCCACCCCGGCTAGCCACCCCTATATATTGTTCAGCATGACGTCAGATGGTATGGAATACCCCTTTGGCCAGTTTGGGTCAGCTGTCCTGGGTCTGTCCCCTCCCAGCTCCTGCTGCATCCCTAGCCTGCTCGCTGGCAGGACAGAGCGAGAAGCTGAAAAGTCCTTGGCTTGGTGTAAGCACTGCTCTACAACAATTAAAACATCAGCATGTTATCAGCGCTCTTCTCATTCTAATCCAAAACATAGCACCCTGCCAGCTACTAGGAGGAAAATTAACTCTGTCCTAACTGAAACCAGGACAGTCATCCAGTGTCAGGCTGAATACAATGCTATTGTAATAGCACTTCATTATTTATAAAGTATCAGTGTTACTGTGGTTTTAATATGTTGTTTATGGCAGCATTGCTGTATAAGAACAGCTACAGTGGTACAATATTCTGTAGGCAAACTAAGTTATTAAGATTATACTAAGATTCAGCAAATGTGTGTGAAAATTATCTTGGGGTGGTTAGGTTTTTTTGGCGCGCTTTTCAGCCTAACTTATAAGGAATAGTGGGAAGCATTCAGGAAATGTGATTACGTGGAGTAGTGGAAATGGGGAAAAATGAAAAGAAAGAAGAGCTACGTTCTGTACTTCAGAGCTATATAAGACAAAATTCTGTTCTAAAGTGTTGCAAATGATGGAAGAGATGAGAGATGTACATGTGTGTTAGTACAGGATGAGCTGTATTAATCATTTCCCTTTTCTGAAATGACACTAAAGAGAATACTCATTTCACTGCAAGATGGTGGAAGAGATGAGGACTCTGAACAGACTAGAGGACTCCTGTACTGTCATCTTGTTGTCAGCTTTTTCAGGTAGTTAAAAGGTAGCCCTAAGTTTGCCCTCTATAAAGAAGCTTTATACTACTGAGTATCTTTATTACAAATAATATTAATGGAAAGCAAGCTGTGAAGGGAATGGGAATTGCTTTGTAGTATAGAAGAGGCAGTTCTATTTCAGAGATATATGGAGAAAAATGCCTTAAAAAAACTGGGGAAAACTGGAAGTATTCTCAAGCTCAGATTAACTTTAGACTGAAGTTGCTCGTACTCTTTAGTTTCAGAAATAGATCAAAATTCCATGGTGACAGTGAATTGAGACTTCTCAGAATATACTTGAAATTTGTTCAGGTCTGAGGGGCTTTTTTACCGTCAATAAACCTTACTGCCTTCAAGTATTTCAATTCTGAGTCGGTTTAGTATCCTGTACCCTTAGCAAAGATCAGGCTATTGTCTGTTACAGTCTGGACCACTTTACCTGGTCAATCTTTTCAACTGAATATCTTCCATGGAGAATTCTTTTTCCCCAGCAAATTTATATTTTCTAATAAAAATCTATGTAGCTAAAAAACATGCAACCAAATCTGTTAGGAACGGCATTTTCCACTCAGCTTCATTCAAGATGATTGCTATTCACTCAGTGTCCCTTGCATCAAAATGCTTACTACCGTGTGCATTTTAAACTCTTCTGTGACATTCAAGTGTGTTGAATAGTAAATAAAGCTAGTCTTCTTTTAAACAGTCCTAAGCATCCCACTTCGTATATTCCACTTTATATAAATCAACACTACTTAATTTTTAAAGTTGAGATATATTCTATTTCTCCTAGCTGTATAAATCATGTGTATATGGTGTATATGCATTTCTTGCATAGTGGCAGTATGAAAGATTTCATAGTGGCAATACAAAAGATTTCATTATTACAGTACCAGAAATGCAAGAAGAGATGAAAAGAAAATAACTAAACTGCATACCAAAGCTTTTTGTGTTAAGGAAGTTATGACTGACTAAGCAGTCATAACTGCTTTCTTGGGGAGGTGGGGGATGGACCCCAAAACAACAAGCACAAAACCATTTTTTTCACCCTGCTGTTCTTTCATTTTAGTTATATCAGAAATGATAGTCATATTAGGAAAAGCAATCAGAGAGTTTTGGGAAAACACCTCTCTTTCTTTAAAATGCAGGGAAGAATGTAGGTGTCCTTTGCTCTTCCTTTTCACACAGAAGCTATGTGAATTATCTTATACAATCCTTGTGAGGCAGTTGTCCGTAGCAGCTTCTTTCACCTCACATTTTATTTTCATTTATTGTTTTCCCTTCTTTAGAATTACATACATTGCTATATTTTTTGCACTTAAAACATGGTAGTATATGCCAGTATTACATACAACCATTCAGTTGTGTAATAGCTTGGAATTAACAGTTTATGAAATAGTTGGATATTTATACTACTATCTGGCTATAGAATTATTTGCCTAGTGATAAACAGATGTTATCAGACTTATTCATAAAATACATTGGTTTAGACTCAGATTGTGCAGATGTTTATTTTTGAAAGACTGTCAGCACCATGAATAAAATAAATCAACATTTTTAATGCTATTTCAGTTGTTTTTGCGAGATGCTATATGAGTTATGCATTATTTTATGCACACTTTCAATAACGTCTTTTTTAAGAATGCATTTTACTTTAGATTTCATTTCATTTCATAGTTTTATTTAACACTTAATCATCCCAGCCTTTGGGCTGTGGGTATTCTATTCTTTTCCACTTCAGTTTAGGGACTATAGACTTTTTCTTCTCATTTCCTCACATGCCTTTAATATTTAGCTTCTCTTCTTTGCTTTTGCGTTGATTGTTCAGGAAAGCTACATTTTCAATTAGATTCTTTCAGAATGGTTCAAAACTAACGGAAAAATAAACAAGAAGTTTCTTTGGATAGCTGCTTGTTTTCTAATGTTCCTCTTTGTGTAGGGGGAATGTAGAAATGATAGTCTTTCCTCACATTCCACTCACTGTCACTAGGTTTTTTTTTTGTTTGTTTGTTTTTAGAAGTGCCATGGTTGAGGGAATTCATCTTGCTCACAAAATTTCATAATCTCAAGAACCAATTTCTACTCCTTTCTCCAAGTCTCTTAAGATTATTTTTTTCTACCTGAAGTAGAAACTCAGGCTATTCAAGGCGCAGAATTTACACCTGACTGAATTAATGCAAAATTGGATTCTCTTGGAAAATATTAGGAAAGTTAGGACAGGTAAGAAACATAACCATGCAAAATATGCCTCTTGTGAAAAAGCAATAAAGAACCATGCATCCATGCGTTACTTTACATTGCAAAATCGAATTTCCTCTCTTGGTACTGATGAGGATAAAGCCTGTAGTTCAATAGAAGGCTTCTGTGTTTTATTTTGTTTTGCGGTTGCCTTATTATTTAATTCCCTCATTTTCTTAGAGTATTCTGAAGCCAAGTTATTTTCCTCATGATCACTGAGTGTTTTGCAGAGTTCAATAGCTGGAACTCTGACATACAAATTTCAAATTACAATAGGCGAAAATATGGATGGTTGTGGGTCTGGGCCTCAATTTTCTTTTTTTTTTTTTTTTTTTTTTGTATATTAGAATGGTGCTTCATATGAATAAGAGCATATTCTTACTGCTAGAAAACAACTGAACTGGTATTGAAAGCAAGTCACGGTGAACGTGTACATTATCAGCGCATCATAAGACAGACATGCCTTTTTTCTAAATGCTTTGACTAGACCAAATAAACAGTATTAATCAGATGTTTTCCTAAGCTGATTTCTGTGTATTTCCTTAGATGCGAATTTAGGAGCTAAAATCACATGCTTAAGATGTTTCACTATCTTTATATCTTCCATCAACCTCAAGTTTAGTCATGACAAATCAATTTTTAAAGCATTACACCGATTGTGTTTTCAAGCTGATAGCTACCCTGCAAGAAGCCTGAATTACAGGGAAGGTTTTTCCTCCTTCCCCAAAATCAGAATGAAGAATATAAATGTAAGGTAGTCAGGGTGATCTTGAGGATGAGTTCAGAAGTGAGAAATAGGAAGATGTGCCCTTGTTGTTGATCATCAAATTCTAGGGACCAAATTGAAAATTGGGGGAAAAAGTTATATTTTTTTCATCTGTTCTTTTTTTGCAGGGTGTTTTATCTTAAAAAAGAGTCTGTTAGATATTTTTATGAAATTGCACAATACTTTACAGTCAAAAGCATTAAGAAAATTCATTATAGATTTTTCTATGTTATTAGAAAACAATCATAACCAATATGAATAGGGCTAGAAAAAATCAGTCTATCCACTAAAAACTTTTTTTGTCAGTTGATTTGTTCTTTTTTACTTCCATAGGAACGTAGATCTCTCTGAGTGTTGCATTTATATAAATCTGCTGTTCACCGTGCATAAATTCAATCAGGAATATAGCTAACTCTGCTTTCATATCAGTGTGTATTCAATAATGTAAGAGGGTAACTCCTCAGTTATCTGTTCTGTACTGTAAGATGATATATCCTTGACTTTTATAAACAAACTTATAGATTCATAAGCAGCACACAGCATGATTTCTCATTTTTACAACCCCAAAGTTAAGCAAATGTTAAATGAATATGAGGAATAGTCCATTTGCGTGAAACAAATAACAATAACAAAAAACTCAAAACAAACAAAGAAAAACCAACAACTAAGGACAACCAAACCAAACAAAACTCAGACCCTGAAAGCCTTCCAAGTTTAGTCACTAGCACTTGGTATAATTTCTGTGTTAGCTGCAGGAATCAGATGGTATCAACGCAACTTCAGATGGTGCACTTAACACTTTGCTCAATTATTTTAAATGTTCTGATCTCATATCTTTGTTCTTTGCATGCACTTTGAATATTCTGCATAACAATACAAATGCAATTTTCTTTTAGTTGCAATTGTTCTATTAAAGCCTAAGCACAAAGACATAACTTTTTTTTTTCTTTTTGTAAACGGGCGCATAAGTGTTGAGCTTGTGCATGCAACAAATAGAAAGACAGACCGTGTTGAGAGTGCCACTGTATCTGTTAACAGTAGTCCTGTTTAATATTACATCATTAAACAGTTGAAAGCAATCATGTTTGTGTCTGCTCATTAATGGTTAGCTCGCTAACAAAAAACAACATGAATATGTTCAACTTCTTCTATTCATCAGGAAACATGTAAAAATTTAAGACTTTAAAAATTAGCATGACTCATTTTCAAATAATATAATTAATTTCTATCTTTGTCAAATGTTTTTACCTGGGAAAAACTTTTTGGAAGATTTTTTTTTTCTCCAGAAGTTGTTTTTATGCTTCTTTCAGTTTGGTTTTGTTTAATGATTTTTAATGAGAGAGCAAATGCAGGAAAGAGAAAATATTAATTTTACGAGGTCTCAAGCTGTTGATGTTATCGAATGTCTGATTCAGTTTCTTTAAGATCAAAACAAGATCAGCACAGAAAAACTGGAGAAGAAGAGGCAATCAAAGGCAGAAAATTCAGCTTCTGTCTCTGGGGAGGTTTCATTCGTACCTGGTTGCTACAGAAACACAAAACGCGAACATGACCTAATCTCATACCAGGCAAACTCCTGCAGTTGTTGGGGGTTGTTTAGGATAATGCTTTAGGTCACAGACTTGTAGCAGTGCTACAAGCGCTACAAGTGTGGAGTTGTCCAGGGCAAACTAACCAGTCTCTTTCTAGATGATGGTAAGAGATCATCTTCAAGGAGAAGTGAAAAAGCAAACCAGAACATTATAGTGTTGATACAAAGAAGAGTATAAAACAGTCATTAATTATTTAATGTTAATACATTAGGTAAATGAAAACTGCCTTCTCAATGCTGCTCCTTGAGTTAGGAAGAACATCAGACTCCTGATGGAGATTAAGATGCTCATACTCTCCATTGTCACGGGTGGTCCCATCACCTTGGCATTCATCAGTTCAGTTGAAGGTCTCTGTGCAAATGTGATAAGTGCTATAGCCCTTGTCTGAGTACTGTTTTGCAGTTTATGTAGAATATGAGCATGTTCTTTGAGTTTAGATGTTGGGACAGAATCACTGCAAAGGCTGGAATTGCAGCAAGGTTTGAATTACTTCTGCAGCAGTCCTACTTTAGATTGTATTGTATGGAGCATTAGAATAATTGATTTCTCAAAGAAGAAAGCTTTCCAATTCTTGTTTTCAGGACAAAATGCGAGCTCGTGAAAATAGGATGTACTGGGGAAACGTGTCAGAATTTTTACTGTGATGTTGACTCCAAAATAAACTTTTGGTTAGTATCAAAGGGAGAAAATTAGTCACTTCACAGTAACTTGCTAATAGCAGTTGAAAATGCAGGGAAGTCAAAGTCAGATTCATTATTCGATCAAAGATTTCTGCATCTTACATATCTATCAACTGAGTATTACAGTACTGACAACTTCAACAAATAAAAATCGTGAGATTATACCCCAAATCTAGCTTTTAAATGAATAAATTGATTTTATTCACATTTTAATTTCCCAATACTTCTCTTACAAAGTGGATTTGATCATTTTTTTAAACCTTTGTATGTTATATGCGTTATCCATTATCCATTATATTATTATGGAGAACCGTATTTATGTTTACGTGTTCTTTATACTACTGTACACGCATTCAGCGATTTTAAAGAAAATATCTAGAATATAGCTAACATCTTAGGCTATCTAAATATGTCTGTCAGACTTTATCTGCACGGTATCTGTTTGCATCAATGATATTAAAAGAGTTCTGCAGGTACTATAGAAAGAAACTTTTGTACTTCAGAGTAATAAACCGATCAATTATGAGTGAGTGAAGCCACAAGGCAAGCACTTTGCAGTTTCAGCCGGTGTCACCGTTTTGAAAATTTTCAGTGGATGTTTTTACTGTAGTGCACAGGTAATAAATAATGGGAGAGTGTGCCCTCCATGTGTCTCTGAAAAAAAAAATCAGCTTGATTTGATTGAGTTGTAGCATGAACAGAACTTTGATAATTTTTACTTGCAGAGTTAATCTGTGATGTTCATGTGAATGGACTCTTATGGTTAAGACAGTTGTTCTCCAGAAATGTTCCCTCAAGAAGGGAAAGACATGATGTAAAAATATGATTCTTATGGGGTGAGGCAGAGGGAGGAAGATAAAACTTGAGATAAACACTTTCTCATTGGCATAGCATATATACTCAGACAAAAGCACTTCACTCTGATACAGTTAAGATATGTTGAAAAAAATTAAGCAATACATTTGTGAATATTCTTCACACCAATTATCAAATTCAGGTAGAAAATTTAGAATAAATCTAAAGGAAATATTTTTTTTCCTAGATGGTAGGTTTTCCAATTATTTTTTGTGAAAACTGCATATGAGCTCCAGAGAGCTTTACACACAAATGATGGATCATTTTGCTGTTTTCTAGATGTTGTAATGCTAAGAGAATTCTGTGAAAATCCTTTCTGAATCCATGTATAGTAATACTAATGAAACTGCTGTTTGCCTTTGGTTGGGCATTGAAGAAATGGTGCAGATTAAATTCTGTACAAAAAAAAAAAAAAAAAGGATGTATTTAAGGGCACTTTTAAGGGCAAATTTCACTAACCAACATGATTGGAAGTACACTGACATCCCAATTCATAAGAAATAACTGTGGCAGTTTATGGATTAAGCTGCTTAATATACATATATTGGCTTTTGGAAAACTGCAGTAAGTTAGTTGGGTCATTCAAGTAATTTTAAACTAATGAGTCAAGTCGCACAGGTCTCAGATTTCTTTGCCAGTTTTCGAACTGTTGTAAATTGAAAGATCAGCTGGTGGCCCTTAAGCACAGAGAAAATATATTCTGCATTATAATTTCAGTCATTGAACTAAACTCTTTGTGAGGAAAACAATTGTAAAAATTTAGTTACGAAGACATTGCAAGTTAAAAAGTATTTGCACTGATATGCTTATATCAATTCAGAGTTTTCAAGCATAAACAAGGTTTGTTGACCTGTAATAATTTTCAATTCAGTGTAATACAAAATAAATCTAGTATCCTTGCTTCTTGTTGCCCAAAATGCTTTTTCTCACAACAGTGCTTATTTCTCCATTTGTAAAAAGCAAATTTATGTCTGTCTCATTTCATAAATTTCTTGAAATCGCTAAAGAAAGTATGATGCATAACATATTGTTTACCTTTATTAATGTGAATCAGAATTAGCTTTCCTTTTGGAAATTACATGTAAAAAGAATATAACAGGATTTTCATTATATTAGAAAAATTTCAGCACTTCACTAGCTAAAACATTGAAAGAATTGACAGTGATTCAGTGTCTGAGCTTACCATAATTTACAAGTTAACCTTTCTCCATTTTACAGTGGGATGAAATGCAGCAACCGAAGTGGAAGTGCGGCAGTTATGAATCACTATTGATGTTCCTGTAGCCAGTACTTCCTTGAATAGTAGCTTAAAATGATAGTCTGCTCTTTATGGTTTTCTACGATTAATTCTGTAGCTTGGATTTGTGAAATGCTTAATGATTCTATTACTGTAGCCCTAAATTAATTCATGCATAGCAATGCTAGAAGGTTTTGTCAATTTTTAATATTATTAACAAAACAAAAAAAAAGTATTTTTTCCATTTCTGGAATATGTTCGTCACTAGTTGGAAGTTACATCAACTATTACAAGAAGCATGACAGTTGGAATATCTGACTGGAACTTTTATTTCTATTGAAAACTAAATGCTTTCTTGTTCATAAAGATGTATATGCATTTTCTTATAAGTTTTGATATCCCATGATGTAGGAGAAAGGAACTCTCTGTATTTTTAGTTTAACTTGCTTTGACATATTATTAGAAGTTCTAAAAGAGTAAAACATGATTCTATAATGAACTATTTTCGCAAACACCAGACTTACAAAATTTAAACTGTCTTACAATGGTTTAGCAGTAAAACCAGATTATATATATATATATATTTAATTAATTTTATTTTATTTTTAGGAATTATGTTTTAAAAAATATAATTAGTTTAAGTGTGGAATTAGAAAATATGTATTAGTCACATTGCTCAAATAAGTCATCCCACTGTTGCATTATGTTTTGTTAGTGGAAGAAATTGCTTTTATATTTATTTGAATGGACAGCTCTCTTTTGTTTAGCAGGTAATTTTAAATATTTAATTAGTATAAAGATGCACATATAGATATAGAAATAGTTTTAAGTAGACTGTTTATGTGCGATATTGCTTTTATAATTTCATCAAAAAGGAATATTCTCATATAGTTATCATGTCAAGATTATTTTTAATACTTCACTTCATGTATTTTTCCTTTCATGGAGCAATAGTCTCTCTAAATAGAGAGCTGGGAAAGCATTTACTATTCCACTTTAGTACAGTCTAGCTTTTATTTATTTATTTATTTAGGTAAATGTAGATAATTAGGTTCACTCTAACTCCTTCAGGAACAAAAACAAAAACAAAACTTTTGCTGAGTATATAAGAATATATAGAGGAGATAGGATCAATCCTGCTCAGAAGAAAGGGCATACAAAGTGCGTTTTCACTTCCTAAGTAACTTAAAAAGGCAGAATTGTCATGAATGTTCAAGCTTACTTGATATGATGATTTTTATTTAATAAACTCCAAAGACAAATGGTGTTGCTTCACCATCTATATGTCTATTCTTAGTAAAGACATTCTTTTTGAGACTCATTTTTGCTGTCTCCAAAGGTTCATTTTCAGATACTGTATGCCATTTGGAACAATATTTACATTTTGTAGGTTTTTCTCAGTTTTCAGAAGTCCAGAGTTACATGGTTCATTGGTGTCAAAGTTTGTTAGCTGAGTCGTGTCTTTGTGAGATAAAATAAAACAGTAGATCCAGTCTTCTATGTAACTCTGAAGTTATTTTTTCTTGCTCCTGTCAGGAAGAGGGCAACTAAGAAACAGCGTCCTTTGCTGAACAATGCACAGCAATATTTTTTCCTTATGTATTTTGTCCTAATCTGTTGCGAGAAATACTTAATGACTAGAAATACATCCTAGCAGACAAAATTTAATGTGTCCTTTGCATTTACCCTTATACAATATATGAGAAACTTTACAAGGTTTTTTACAGTAAAAGAAACCAACACACTAATTCACAGACAGATGCTACTGTTTTGCAATATCCTGAAAGTAACTGCTAAAGATGAATGGAAAATACTGATTATCCGCTGCCCTGATTATCTTTGTTGGGATTTTCAAATCTTGCATAATGCTATCAGGAATAATTTCCAAGTGCTTCCTAAATGATGAGCAGTTCCATAAATGAGTAATAATTTTCAGTGTAGCAGCTTCAAGCTCATATCTATTTTTCAGTGATAGATGTTAGTCTCCTGCTGATATCTGCAGACATTTTTAAATAGAACTATATACTTCTGTTGATACTGATGCAGATGAAATTTTAAAAAGATCTCGCCTACTCTGTGTCTAATACAAAGATGGACACAGTCTACAAATTGAGATATGATACAAGTATGCAATGTTTTGCTGTTGTTTTTTTTCTGAAGGGCTTGTAAAATCATAGTCCACCTTAATAACTGTTACACTGTTAAATTAATGTTTAAGTTTCAGATAGGAAAAGGAGATGGACTATATTAGTCTCTCATTACTTTTGTCAGAGAAACTGAATTAGAAATTCTGTATATAAAAATTATCCTCATATTCCTCTATACATATTTGTTCCCTAAAAAAAAAAACAACACGCGGATTAGCAGTTTAGACGTTATTGTGGGATTTTCTATTTTTTTTTTTAACCTATGCAATTTCATCATTGACATATTTGGATTTTTTTTTCCTGTTGTCCTTCCTCTCCCAGCCCTCAAATGTTCTTGCAGGATTTCCTAACATATGCAGTGCTAGTTAAGCTCTTGCATAGTGTTCCTGTACTGGGTCTGCTGGGACAGAGTTCATTTTCTTCATAGCAGCCTTGTATGGTGCTGTAGACTGGTGATAAAGACAGTGTTGGTTACAGACCAGTGCTTTAGCTATTGCTGAGCATCCAGGCCTTCTCTTTTTCCCACTGCCTCCCTCAAAGCCAGTAGGCTGGAGTTGGGCAAGAAGCTGGGAACTGATCTGGCCAGGAAGGCAGACCCTAGCTGACCAAAGGGATATCCCATACCTCATGTCGTTGTGCTCAGCAATAAAATACTGGGGAAGGAAGGAAGGAAGAGAAAGTGGGGGACTTTCATAGCTAGGACACACAGCCTTAAGGCTCTGCTTTCCAGGGGGTGGCTGGACACCTGCTGGTGGGAAGCAGTGAAGGAATTCCTTATGGAATTCCTGCCCTATTCCAGAGTGAGGGCGAGCCAATGACCGGGTGGGGCTTGGTTGCCATCCAGGGCCAACCCACAGAGTTCCTTTGTAACAACTCAAACGAAGTCAGCAACATCAAGTTTACTAGGAGGAAATGTTTTTATTCAGTAAAACTGAAAATGTTTGACATTTCCATTTTAGGTTTCCCTGAACAGCAATGATCCTGCTTTTGAACCACATGGTTTCAATGCAGCTCAATCTCTATGCTGCCTTTTCTAGTAGAGATCCCTGAGGAAGATAGCTGAAAGCTATCATAGCTCTGTTCTGAAGGGAAGGCTTTGAAGTACTGCCCCAGCCCCCCCCACCCAAAAAAAAAAAAAATCACCAAAAAACCAACTCAACAACAAAACAAAACAATAACAACAACAAAAACACAACCAAAACCAACAACAAAACAGCATTAATGTCATACGTGGGAATTGTGTAATATCTGCAGTATGGTATGCTAGTTTGCACTGTGGATAGTTAAAGGGCCTCTTCGGTGCCAGCTACCTAATCAGAGGATAAGTTAAAATTTCTGTTTATAATGTTATTTGATATATAAGCATATTTAATCATAGGGAAAGCCTATGGGGGAAACAGTAGTCATTTGAGTACATACTGTTAGCTGAAAATTGTCAAATCTATTCTTCATGTGAAAAGTTACCACAGAGGAAGAGTTAATATTGCTGTGTGGTACAATAGTTCTAACTTTAGCTTTTGAGTCCAAATCGTAGCAGCTTTTCCGATATTTAACTGAGCCCTCAGTAAAAGGGAAATTCCAGTCAATAATTTAACTGAGACTTATGTTTATTTTGATCATTGCTCTTAAAGCTAATCTTATTACTAGTAGTAGTATTTTTTAAATAACACGTGAACACTACTTAGGCTGCTTTGTCTGGACTAAGCTAAGCCTTTGTGATTCTCAACAGGCCGTATTTCAATTAGATGTTGAAAAGTGTGAAGGTTTGTTCGAGTGGTGACCTTCTCAGGCCTGCAGTAGCTGCGATGCCCCCATTTCCTGCTTCTGTGTGGCTGGCAGAACCGAGGGCTGCCTGCTCTAACATAGTGGTCACTGGTCAAATGTAAGGAGGATGATCAGGGAAGGGGATTTTTACGAGGCTTATTATGTTGACAGGAGTTTGTCTCCTTTTGCAACACTTTCATACTGGGTTCCTCCAAGCAAGTGAACATCCAGGACCATAATTTCACCTGAGGGAGCCCACATACCCCTGTACTCTGAGGTTGCATGCAAAGACCCTGCCATCTGGGCCCTGGGCACAAGGCTGGAACATGGTCATGCAGCTCTCAGGTGGCAAAACAGGCTTTGGTTCAGGGAGAAATGGGAACTGGGCACTGCTCTGGAGAAAAGGCTGGGAACGGTGCCTGCAGCTGCTGTTGGTGAGGGTCAGGAGCCAGAGGGCCGCATGGATGCAGGCTGCTTGGCACTGGGGCTGGGAGGAGGCCGCGTGTGGTGGCAGCTGACAGGGAAAGGGAGGAGCAGGTGGAGACTGAGCTTCAGGAAGGTGGGAGATGTTTCCATCTACCACGCAGATGGCAGATGTTTGATGTTATTGTGTTGGTTGGGGTTGTGTTTTCACTTTTTTTTTTTTTTGGCTAGGCTGGATGTGGCTCTGGGCAGCCTGCTCTAGTTGGCAACCCTGCCCAGAGCAGGGGGCTTGAAACTAGATGATCTTTAAGGTCCTTTTCAACCCAGGCCATTCTATGATTTGTATTTATTTATTTATTTACTACATGGTGTTTTGTGCCATCTTCTCTTTGGTTCAAGCTGAGGAAGTATAGTTTGATTTTTTCTGCTTTCTGAGAAAGCTAAATCCCGTAAAGTTTGCTCAAGAGAGTTGCGAAGTGCTGGTAAGTGAGAAGAGGTTTCAGATGGGCAAAGGTGCCAAGCTGACTGTTTCTGACCAACGGTTAAATATTTTCAGGGAGATTAAGTATTTCAGGTTAATACTAGGGTATGCAACACTTAGAAATCTTCTTGATCTTACAGTTCTTGTTGTGTTTGTTTGTTTGTTACTCCTTTTACTCACTGTTGTTTTCTATATTTATTCATTTATACACACATTTAGAAGTGTGGGATTTTCTACCAGTTTGGTCCTCATCTGTCTTTGCAGGAGAATAAGAAAATCACTTTATTTGAATACTCAAGGCAAGCATTCTCCTAAGAATTTGGCATGACTTTCAAAGAAAAAAAACCATGTGCAGCCATGGAGGCTTTGTCTTTATCTGTTCAGTCAGTCCCCACCAATAAACATTGAGCACACCAGAATATTTCAGTCAGGGAGCAAGGAGGTGCAAGTCCTCACAGTACTTCCAGTCCTAAAAAGGGTGGTTTTTGGGTGGTGGGACGGGGGGATGCGCAGGGACGAATGGAATACAGGACAGGGCTCAGCCAAAAATTGATTGTAGGCACAGGCAAAGTGAACTGTTGCATAAAGTACTCTAGCTTAGTTGCTGCAGAGGGAAACCCATGGCCCAGAAAGCTATTGGCTAGCTAAGTGTGCAGTTTACTGTTGCTCCTACAGGTGGGAGCAAGACTCTGAGATGTGGGAAATCAAAGTGGCTGCAGCTGAGGGCAGGGGGCTTGCCCTGACTCTTCAGGGCCGTGCTGCTTGCTTTTTAAAATTAATTTATCATTCCTTCCCCTCTCTATCTTTAAAGCACTGGTGCTGCTACCATACAAGTCTTTATTTTGCCCTTCTCTCTCTCTCTGAGAAACTTTGAAGACATCCACTGCTTTCAGTGACAGCTAAGGCTGGTGAGGCTCCTTTGCCACCACAGGTAAAGCGCTGCACTCTGTAGCAGTACTTGTCTGACCAGTACCTTGTGTAAGTCAGAGATAGCTACAGGGTGTTGTTTTGCTTGTTGCCGGGTCATAGAAAACACAGTGAGGAAAGAATGGGAGGGGAAACAACACAAAAACAAACAAAAAACAAGGCAAGCTATGGCACAATTTTGCAACAAAATCAAACTTACTTCTGTGAATGTATACAGTTATTTAAAAATAGAGATTTTAAGTTTCTTAGCTTACTTCTGCTCTTATGAAAGGCTTGATATTGATATGGCAAAGGATAAGTTATTGAAAGGAATGCCCAGGAAGGAATTGCTTGGGCTATCTGTTACGAGAAGCACTTTCTGGTGTCGAAATGGGATAGTTTATATTATTATTATTATTATTTATTTTTGAGAGTCCTGCTGCACAAATATTTTAGTCTTCTAAACCACTTAGTAGAAAATTATTTCAGTAAAACTTGCATTGTTGTATATCTGTGCAACTGTTGTTTTGAACTCCATATTTTAAATTCTGCTTTGTGTTTTAAAACTGTCCCTCATGTTTTATCCATTCATTTTCATAACTGAATACTTGCAGGCATTTTGTTGTGGTTAATTAGAGTGAGGTAGCATACTCTTGTACTTATATATTGGTAATCTTTAAAAGTTCTTTTAGCTGCTGTCTCATTACCATAACCTTACAAGGTTATGCCTTAACAGTATGAATCTGAGTCCCATTTATATTTGTGTGCTATTGAACTCCTTACTGAAAAGGTCTTCATGTGATTTTTGTCCACAAAGCCTCTTGTGGACAGCCTTTCACCATTATGAATGGGAGTCTGTTTCAAGTGGCATTTCTCTGTTTTATATGTAATTATTGTATTCAAACTCTCCCTCTGACTGTGTTTGAATTGCTACTATAACCATTGTCCTTGTGGTGAAAGATAAGTGTAATTTTAAGATTATCTTGTCTTCTATGAGCATTTTTTTCCCTCATCATACCTGTGACATGACAAATCTTATTCCTTTCTCTTCTACAAAATTTAATTATACAAACAAGTGGTTCTTTGTTTCTGTTAAGAGGAATGCGCTTTGAACTTGACTATTGTACCCTGGGTTTTTTATTCTCAACTTTACTCTCCTGCAGTCAGGAAAAAGGTAGTATTTAAGTAATTTTTCTCAACAGGTTCTTGCTATGGTTTCCCCTTCCTCTTGTGTCCTTCTTCTGTCTCCTCTGCTACATAGAGACAAAGAACTTCAGGATGTATGGACAATTAATTGAGTTTTTATTTTTCTTCCCATGCTTAAACTTAAGCCTCTAGACAATTAAAAAAAAAATCAAATGTGAAGAGACAAGTAATTCCGTATAAGTAGAAATGCAAGAGAGACCTCTAAATTTAATCTTTCTTTTGATTGAAAAGAATGGATTATTTTTCAGGCTCAATCTCACAATCTGTAAAATCTTTGTTATCGAGGGTGATTTTTTGGAGCTTCAGGGGGTATGTTTGCTTCTACTTTTATGAGCCTTATTTTGTTAAGTAGTTCATAGTATGAAAGATTATTTAAATTGAAGCTGCCCTGTAATTGTTAAGAATAAGTCTGTTGCAAGATAAAAAGTGAATAAGCATGGAACATAAACCTATATTTTTGTTACTTTAAGGATTTGGAAGAAACGCTTATGTGTTTGTGCATATTTTATAGAAGACATGCGTTAGTTTAAGATTAATTTGGATTCAAATCTGTAAACATGACCACAAGTGATATTTCTCTCCACATCCGCCTTGAGGTGACTGTATTCTGGAGGTCCTGCATCTTCAGAAAAATGTATAAGATGCAAATTGCTAGTAGTGTGTCCAAAAGCTTGACTAAGATAGTCAGAGTTTGGAATGCAGACAGCTTTAACAACTGACTACTAAATTGTATTGCCTGTTAAAAAACATACCAAACAAAACCAAAATTATCTTTTTTTTTTTTCCTTACCTTTGTCTTAAAATCGAAGGAGTGTGTGTGTGTTTTCTTTGCGTTTTTTTTTTTTTCTCCTCTGAGTGTGAGGTCTGACTTGGGTAGGGTGAAGATGCTACAGAATAAAAGTGCTGTGTTATGGCACTTTAATATCATGTTTAGAGAATACTTTGGTAATTGCCCCAAATCCTCTCTCTCTTTATTTTATTAAAGTTAGTTAGTCATATAGGGGAATTTTATTACCACAGGCATTATACTTACAAATTATTGACAATCTTCATTTACTCTGAGATTCTCTCTCTTTTTTTTTCTTCAAATTTTGTCCCTACACAAAATGTTCCCGATCAAAATCAAAAACACTAAATTACTGAAGAAGTTTGTGTGCCAGGAGTGCTGGATAATGAGTAATGCAAATTTAGTGTCTTGTTCAGTCAGTACAATTACAAGCTGTTCTTGCTAGAAATATTAAAAATTGTCGAAGAACTGCTGCTAAAGTACTTCACTTTTTTTAAAAAAAAAGTCTAGATATTTTTAGAAAATATTTACGAACAGATACAGTTCATGCTGAGGTCATGTTCAGTGTTACTGCCCTATTAGTGTTAATGGTAGGCAGCGATCAATTTCCCTACTGCTGCTCTACCCTCGACCTTCCCCCCCCCCCCCTTCATTCCCCACCTCATCTCTTCCAGGATATTCCTGTTTCATGTGAAACTTTAGGCTGTTACCAAGACTGTAATCCTGATGTTCTGTAGGCCTTTCATAGATGATATGATGAAAAAATACAGCTGTAGAGTTGGTATGGTTATTGACAAAATCCTCTTAAATAAAAAGGTGGGGGGGACAGATGGACTGTTGACTCCAGAAATCAGTGTCAGTTATTCATATGCAAGGTATTGACTTATTGTCTCCCAAACTAGTTGCCACTTTGTTTTAAATGTCATGTAGAGAATGCTGTAAGTAATGATAGAAGCCATGAATACAAACTCTATTGTTGAGAGGAGAGTCTGTGTTTGGGAGTGAGGACTCAAGATACAAAAACCCTTTGTGCCTTCCAACCTCAGGCTGACTAGAGAACGGGGTGATTCACATGCTCATGAATTTCTGAAGTCTCCAAGTATGATGCTTCTCTTAACTGATTCATTAGAAGAAAAGTGGATATTCTTGCCAGCCTTTTACATACTGAAACACTCACTTAATTCCCAGATATGAATAAGACAAATGTGGCCTGAAACTAGATCAGTTCTGGGTTCTGTTCCTTCAGCTGGAAATACATATGAGGAATGCTAAGGGACAGCTTGAAGCTCTATTTATGATGACTTGTCTTAAAAGAGAAGTCAAAAACATTTTGCTTTCTCCAATTCTTAAAATAAAAATCATTTTCCATTTATTTGTTCTTTCCTTTTATGTTTGTCTAGAGTTTAATCCAAAAAAACATTGTGACTGCTTTGGCTGCCTTAGGTGTAATATATTTTTAATGATATTTCTTCAAATGTGGCTTTTTAAACTTATGGCTATGATAATTTAAATGTTTCCTGACTTGCAGAGTATGCATTTGCAAATTGAACAACGGACATTTTGTTTTCCATAGTACTGTAGATCCTCTATGAATGCATAGATATTATACTCTATCAGGTGAAAATGCAGAGTATGCTAACTTAGCTGTATTGGTACACACTTTCCTATAATCACGTTGTGCTATTTGTCAAATGTGGACTCCTCTATTGTCACATAAGCAATTCCAATTAAATTGCTGAAAAAAGATTAGCATTCATGGGCAGATCATTTGTCCTCTTGATTTACTTGTTCTCTGTCTCTCTTAATATTGAATATGTTGGGCTGCTTATCTTCTGCACTAAATTGTATGTCCAAATATAAGAACCTAAATTCATCTTGGACTAGTTTACTGTCTAAATCTAAATGCTTAGATGGAAGAACAGCCTTCAGAAAAACCCGGTGTTTTTTGTTTTTGTGACATGTCTGTACTATGAATGGGTTGGAAGGTATGCAAGTTCATAAATTAAAAATAACACAGAACAGCACTTGTTAACATTCAGTAATAGCAGAACTGAAGGTAAAAACTATGTCTGGAGAAGGAACACTACCTGTGTTGACGTCAATTTGAATTTTACAGTTGACTTTGATAGAAGGAGTTGTGTATGAAATTATACATGTAAATACATATGTTGTTTTGGATTAGTTAATGGTATAACATTGAGACATTTATAGAACTTTTCATTAGGGATGAAAGCTTGCTTATTTATTGATATGATTGGTATATGCTGATATATATCAATATTACTATCTATATATTAAGAAAATAATTCTCCCTCATCTGAAAGTAGCTGTTTTTCATTCAGACATCATATTCAATTATAGTACTAAAATGAAGTCCCAAGTGAAGTCTCAAATCAGTTTCTACTTTCACAACAATATACAGCTCTGTACGTTGCTCAAGTACCACACACCTCAATAATTCGGAGCAGTTGTCAGTTTGAGAACTTTATCTTCCAATTCAGAAAGCAGAAACAATAACGATTTATGGACTTTGGCTTCAAACTGCAGCAGTTCTATCACTCCAATGTCCTATAATTGTGCGGCGTGTGTACATGACCAGTGCTGTGAAGTGTGCTTGGATATTGCAAGACTTAACTTTATTTGATGTTAGCAGTAGGGGAAAGAAATGGGATTTAGATTAGTTTTTGTTAAGTAATCTCTGTTGCCTCTTTATAGTTATGACGTGTTGGTACAAGGAGTAATATTTTCAAAAATTAATTGGAAAATTAAAATTTTTGATTAAGTTTGCACATTTCAAGGCTGTTTGGTGCTTTTGAATGTTATGCTCACCAACACCAGCTTGGCCTAAACTGTTTTATACATGTGTATAAAAATGGCTATAATATAGTTAGATAAAATATGTCAGAGGTGAGCGAGTATGTAGTCTTCTCAGCATTGTGCTCAGATTGTTGTAAAATAATATAGCAAAAGGATTTGTCATATCAAAGCCAACTTTCATGGCTGCATGCTTTTTGTACTGTATTGGTCTGTGGAAAAAAGTGGGATCTTTGCTCTACAAGAAAGGAAAGAACCAATGCACTTTTGTCTTGGGTCTAATAATCCTATACGCTTAAGCAGAAAAAGTGTTGAGAATTGACTTCTGCCAGTGAAGTGAAGAACATAGATTCTCAGTAGTTAGGAGAAATGTGTGCCAAGCTGATGTATTTACTCATTAGCTCATTAGCTCTTCACTAAAGAAAATAAATCTAAAACTACTAAATTATGCATTGCCATTTGTTTGTTCATATTTTTTTCCTGTGGGGCAGCCAAGTACTTTTCAGCTTGGCTGTGAGAATGGGGAAGGAATCACAAGGAGTGAGATTACGAGGAGTATATGGTATTTGGGGATTGAGTTCTTAGGAGTTGTTGATTTGACTAGGAGTGAACAGCAAGAGAATAAAATGAGGTTAACTGTGAAGGGCTGTGTCTCTTTCTACATTTGGTGATATTTTAGTATTTTATACTTATTTGTTGATACAATTATGGTCTTTGTATGTACCTATGTTTCTATGTACCTTCTGCATAATCAAAGCATTAGTAACTGCAAGTGGAAATTTCATTTTATTTTTTCATTGTACCTCCCCTTCTTGTTATTAGATGATGCTTTTAATTACAGTTAATTGAACACATGACAATGAACACATGACAATGACTACCTAGTATACCTAGTCATGATACCCAGATTAAATTTGTTTAATTCCAGGCTAATTTATGCTAAGCATTAGGCAGGGTTATAAAAGAAGGATGTTCTCACTTTCTTTACATAATACAAATATCTTATTGAATCTTGCGTACAATTAAAATATACAGATTCTAAGTAGCTTTGAGATATTATTTATATTTTTCTGTATTTGCAAATGACCTAGAGCAGGCCAATAATTACTAGAAAATGGATAATTTTCTAATTCATTCTAGAAGAAGTGAGAACTTCACAAATCCAAAATGCAATTCAGTATTGTAGATGGTCACTGTATCAGTGAACCCAGCTTCTTGAAAAAAGTGGTACCAGAATGGAGAATTACTGCAGGCAGGCTTGATGGTCACAGTATGCTTAAAAGCACTGTCTCTTTGCTTCACTGATATCGTTATTTCTTCTTACATTGCAGTGTTGCATTGTCATTGGCCCTCCAGTACTGTTAAATTACCTGCATTCATGTAACTTTTTTATTTAAGTAGACCTTCCTCTATTAGGAATCCTCTGTAGCTAGAGGAGAGGTTTTGGTAGACTTTTCGTTAATAATAATGACTTGTCTTATTTCACTTCTACTCACGTCCATGCATGTTTTTGTTTGTCTGTGTGTGGTGTTTATTTATTTATTTATTTATGTTTTCCCCCTGCATTTGTGTTGTTTTTTTTTTTTTGTTGCTTTTTGTCTTACACTCATCTGTCCATGTACTGAAGAGTATATGCTGAATCCCACCAATAATTATTCTGGCGTTAGAACAAGAACTTTGCTTAGTAAGTACTTTCTTAAAAGATTCAGAAAACACTTTGTTGGTAAAATTGAGGCAGCTTAATAAAACAGCACTGTTATGACACAGTACAATTTATTGTATGGATTGAAGAGTTGTTATTTTTTTGCACTGCATTTTTCTGACCTGTAAGGTTCATAAAACAATTCTTACTGTGAGGACTTGTAAATAGTAATAAGAGCCTTAGAGTGCTTAAAAAGAAGGCCTGTGGGCAAAATAAGTATTTGATTTTGTCAGATTCTTTGCATGTGATTTGATAGATCTTCTATTACGATTTGTTTTTTTCAGGGTTCATGGGTCAAGATGGGCACTTGGGATCATGCGAAAACAAGTACTGCGGTTTGGGTAGACACTGTGTTGTGAACGGGGAGAGTGGCCAGGCTGAGTGCGTCTGCATGGAGCGCTGCAAGCCGCATTACAAGCCGGTGTGCGGCTCTGACGGAGAGTTCTACGAAAATCATTGTGAAGTGCATCGTGCTGCCTGCCTGAAAAAGCAAAAGGTCACCATTGTCCACAATGAAGATTGCTTTTTTAAAGGTAAGTGCGGCTGTACAAAACACTGCTATTGGTTACGTGTTTTCAAGCAGTTCATTTAAAGAATTATAGAGGCTGCATTGAATGTACAACAATTAAATGACTCTGGAAGGTAATACCATAAGTATGTCACTCCAGAGACATCTTATAGATTTTTTTTTTTTTCTTTGCGTTTATACTTAGTGCTATCTATGAACACCCTTTTTAATCTGAATAAACCAGATTTCTCTTTAGGATCAATCCATAGCAGTTTCATACAGATGTGGCAGTTGACCACATTCGTCTGAATGTACTTACAGTCCCAAAGCCCAAAGTACATTAATCTCTCTTGCAGCAAAAACAGAATTTAAGATTCAGAGGGGTTTGGTAAGGCTGGGGGACCTGTATTTATATTTGGTCTTGAAGTTGATGAATAGGTAGACTGGCAGCTAATTCATGGCTAAATGAGTCTTGCTCGCTTTGAATTTGGACAATCAAGTTTACTTGTGTATTTACCAAAGCGTGCAAGTTAAGCTGCCTTTTCATCTACCGAATTCTGAGAGATGCCAGCCTGAACACTGAGAGATGTGCCTTTATATGAAGCAGCTTATCATACTGAATTGCAGCTTGTTCTGTTTTTATGTATTTTGGGCACACCTTGTGGTTTTCTGGAACTCTGCCAATACGGACCTTGATTAAGTATGTTTGAGTTTTTGGGCAGATTTGTAGTTTGCTGTTACTGGTTAAAACAGACAGATGGCTTTTGGAAAAAAACAGTTTTGAATAATGCCATTTTTAATGAGTCTACCTAGGGGTTGAATTAATTTCTATTCTTTTTAAAGGCTACAAGTTGAGGATATAGTTACATTCTCGGTAATAGAAAACCTGAACTACTCAGTAGGACAAAAATTTGCATGAGCATTAGCTACTTTCACCACAGAAAGAAGTCTACTGAAAACATTTCAATTATATGAAGTTCATATTTCTTATTTAACATTCACTTACATTGTTATATTCCACTTAAATTTTAATCAGAATTTTCAAGGATTTATTCTGGTATAAGGTTGTTCAAATGGAACCAGTTTTAAAATTTTCAAAAATGATCTTTTTTTACGCTACATTTGTTGTTAAGGAGTTGGCATTTAAATGAAATGTTGGAACTCTTTACTAAATCCGAGCATCCCAGGTTATGCACACATCTTAATAACTTTGTTATAACAAAGGGTTTTGTAGTAGAACTGAATAATAATAATAAAAAAAAACCTTAATGTGGACACTGTGTAGAAAATTGATGCATTGTCATAATATATAGACTTTGTCCTGAGGTAGCAGAAAAATTAAAATTTGATTTTAGGATCATAGCATATGTCGCTTGTAGGGAATGATTTGTGCAATAATAAAACATGGATGTTTCTGTCTTGTGTTTCAAAAATCACAATCTTTTTTTTAAAAAAAAAAAAAAACAACTAAGAATTATGTTTTCCTAAGTAGATTTAAAAAAAACAAAACCAAATTCAACACTTTTGTTTTAGATGATACAATACTTAGAGAATAAATGACAGTAACAAACACAAGTGTTTAAATTTATGTGGCTAATTTCAGTCCTTCAGTATGTGATATACACTACAAATAAATTCAGAGCATGTTTGTGAAAAATTAACGTTGCTTTTTCTGAGGGGGAAAATGTGGCAAGATTTATTTACTGAAATAGAAATTGAGGCAGTGCCTTAGCTAGAAACATCATCCAAGTGCTGCCTAAAGTTTTGTTAGCTGATCTTCACAGTTTAAATTCACTACATTAGTTTCATGTGTACTGTAGTGGAAAATGGAGTATCTGAATGATGTTCAACTTCAGGCACCTAATTTAGACAGTGGATTAAAAAAGTGGGTTTCTCCTTTTAATCAGTGACAGTCCTCAGAAAAGGACTAGGGCACCCAGCTGACTTCCTTAGAATTCTCTTCTGAAAACTATTACTTATCAAGATGCTAAAATATTGTAATTTGGATGCTGTATCAAAATGCTTACAATTAGTATAAAACATTTCATTTATCTCCTTTTTCTCATTTTATGGTGCCTTCAGTGGTGTTAAGCAGACATGACTAGGGGCAAGTTTTTTCCTTTATTTTGTTTGTTGTATACAGACCTTATAAATATCAAGTTTTGTCTTAGTAACTTCAGCTCATTTGTTGCTATAGTACAACATGGTAATGGCAGCATTGTTGCCATTTATGACTGCTGAATATGTTCTCCATCATTCAGTTCAAAGTGTGATTCAAGTTACTTCTTTTTCAAAAAATTAGGTAATTTTCTTTAATGCTATCTTGTTTAACTTCTTGAGGGCTGAGTTTTGTGTGGTAACTTGGGCTTACACTTGAGGTATCTTCTATGTACTTGAATCTCACAGTATTAGTACCTGGAGTCATCTGTACTGTAAAAGAAGATTCTAAACTGTGTTCATGAGGTTCCTTTCTTTTAAAAGACATTTTTGAGTTAGCAACTAGTAGGTTGTCTTCCATAAGGCCAAAGTACTGCCAATTATCAGGTCAAAAACATTAAAGAGCCAATAGAAAATACCCTCAACAGTGAAATTCCTAGATAGAAAACGTGAACCCCATCGTCATTGGTGTTGTCAGAAAGGCACTGCCACATGACTTGTAGTTTAGCTGACATACTCTAGCGCAAATGATCTCATCTCAATGAGTTGCTTCTGAGATGAGAACGTTTCAAAAAAGATTTTATATTCAGAAAACAAACATCCTGAGCATTCTTTCACAGAGTTCTTTAAAAAGAATGAGCCACTCTGAATTGGTGGTGCAGGAAGGTGAATAGGTTCAGTATGTACACAACGTGCCATCATATGGTATCAGTGGTCTCTGACAGCAGTGACTCCACATATATTTGTGTGTATATATGCACAACTTCATGATTACAGTTAAAAGATTATGCTTTCTATGCTATTGCTAATCAGTTGACTTCAGATCATGCAAACATGCACTTGGTAACTTGATTTTTATTTTTTAAATTTCATCTAGTCTAAACCTTATATTTACCTTCAACATTTAGCTCACATTTTGGGTTTCAAATCCTCATACTGGGCTGATTTTCTTGCAAGAAAAATATTTCTTCAAGAAATAAGTTTTAGACTGGGCATTGAGCTTGAGATCAGAAAAGATGGGAAATGCAACATTAAAGTAGTAAGCTTATTATTAAACATTTTAGTATTCTGTGATTGGAAAATAATATTTTATAAACAAATGTTCTGTCTACCTGGTTAACATCACAACAACAGTTAAAATCTATGAATACTGAAACAAAGTTTTATAACTGAATGATTTACAGTACTAGGGTTGTTTACACTGGAGGAAAGGGGGTTGAGGGGAGACCTCATTTCTCTACAGCAACCTGAAAGGAGGCTGCAGCAAGAAGGTTGTTTTTCTTTTCTGAGGTGATAAGTGATAGGGCATAAAGAAGCAGCCTCAAGTTGCGCCAGAGGAAGTTTACATTGGATATCAATAAGAGTTTCTACATGGAAATGGTGGTTAGGCATTGGAACAGGCTTCCCAGGGAAGTGGTGGAGTCACCTTCCCTGAAGGTATTTAAGAGACATGTGAATGTGGCACTTAGGGACATGGTTTAGTGGTGGACTGTGGTGGTTTTACTCGGGTGGGCGGCCGAGCTCTACCACAACCGCTCTCTCACTCCCCCTCCTCAAAGAGGAACGGGGAGAAAATCCGATGAAAAGGGCTCAAGGGCTGAGATAAAGACGAGGAGATCGCACAGTAATTATCGTGACGGCCAAAACAGACTCAGCATAGGGAGATAGTAAGACTTATTGCCTATTACTAACAAGCTGGAGAAGTGAGAAACAAAGGAAAGAAACAAAAAGCACCTTCCCCCCCATCCATACCCTTCCTCCTCCTCCCCCCAAGCAGCTCAGGAGAACAGGGGAACGGGGGTTGTGGTCAGTCTGTAGCGCTTCTTCTCCGCCGCTCCTTCTCGGTCACTCTCGTCCCCTGTGCCGTGGGGTCCCTCCCACGGGTTGCAGTCCTTGCTGAACTGATCCGGCGTGGGCTGCCCACAGGCAGCAGCTCTTCAAGAACTGCTCCAGATATGGGTCCGTACCACGGGGTCCATCCCTCAGGAGCAAACTGCTCCAACCTGGATCCCCCACGGGCAGCAGCTTCTGGCAGGTCACCTGCTCCTGCGTGGTCTCCTCTCCACGGGCTACAGGTCCGGCCCGGAATCTGCTCCGGCAGGGGTCTTCCACAGGCCGCAGTCTCCGTCAGTGCAGGTCCACCTGCTCCACCGTGGTCTCCCCCATGGGCTGCAGCGTGGAACCCTGCTCCACCGTGGTACTCCATGGGCTGCAGGGGGACAGCCTGCTTCACCATGGTCCTCACCACAGGCTGCAGGGGACTTCTGCTCCGGCACCTGGAGCACCTCTCCCCCTCCTTCTTCACTGACCTTGGCGCCTGCAAGGCTGTTCCTCACTCCTCTCACTCTCCCAGCTGCTGTGTGGTGCAGTGCGGTTTTTTTTTTCCGTCTTAAATATTCTCTCACAGAGGCGCAAAACAACATCACTTCTTGGCTCGGCTCTGGTCAGCAGTGGGGCCCTCACCAAACATGGGGCAGCTTCTAGATCCTTCTCGCAGAAGCCACCCCTGTGGCCCCCTGCTACCAAAACCTTGCCACGTAAACCCACTACATGGACTTACTAGTGTTTGGTTGATGGTTGGACTTAATAAATCCATATAATGAAGCAGAAGAGATCTAGAACTTATTGGAAGAAAAGGAAACTTCAATGATGAGTCAAAGCAAATCTGGTATTGACAGAGTGAGCTGGGAAGTCTGATATGCTGATACCATCCTAATTTGGCACTGCCTTTGTCAGCTTGCTGACTATAGTTCTGCAGCTGGGTGGTTTCCACATGCTTTGCTTCCAATGTCTTGGCTGTTCTTGAGCCATGCACTTTGTGTTTCAGAGCAACTTAATGTTTTGTTGGGAAAAAAGAAATTAGACCATCTGGCTCACACTGCACTTCATACTGTCAAAGAACCCCTTCCTGGCCATCGCCAAGCATAGCTTTAACAAGCCCCAGTGGGTAGCGATTCAAATGGACCAGAACTGCTTTACTTGGTGCCTCTGCCACTGCTCCATGAAGTTTGTGCCAAACTTAGAAGGCTGGAGCCATTACTTTTCTTCCTGCAAGTGTGTTCCCAAGAGGGACAGCTGCAGCTCGAAGCTTCTAAAAAGTTTTGTTGCACTTTTGTATGAACTACCAGGGGCTGGATGGCCCACATTGGATGTCCAATAGGCTTCAGGTATGTCTGCTTTTTGTGTTAACTTCAGTGATTTGATTTTCTTAAATTCAGGCCAGTAAATCTAAACAGGAGACTAAAAATTCCTCATAACATAATTAATTTTATATTTTCTTTGCACTATGAGCTTCTAAGAGCTTTTCACATGAAGTATATTTCTATATATTTCTATACACAGCGATACACTCAGTCACTTTGACAAATTGCAATTTAATAGGAGTTCTCGGGAATGTAACATACTCCTGTGTACTATGACTTTCATAGAATATTGCTAGAATAGAAGTTATTTCATACATAAACTTTAAAGTAACTTCTATATCTTTCTTCTGATATTAACACTTTATTTTCCTTTTTTTTTTTTGTCTCACTTTTCATTTGGTGGGATTTATAATCTGTTAAGCTGTCTGTAAGTTTAAGATTTCTTTGTCCTACTACTAAAATGTCTAGGTTTCTGAGGACTGTTACAATAGAAACTTTGGTAAGAAAGTCTGCTGCTGTTACTGAGTTGTGCAGAGCAATGAGAATAAGAGCAGTCTATGCCCCTACCCCTTTTGGATTTGTTCAAACTGGAAAAAGTTCACAATAAGTATGACTGAAAGTATAAAATGGCTTATGGGGGATATGAATGAGGCTTACAAAATCATCAGGGCATGCTGATGGTAGGTATGAGGAAAATTTGCTTTCTATTCTAATAAAAGAACAAAAATGAAGAAAACACAAGCACATTCAAAACAAACTTTTTACAAGTTTACACAGCAGGTCTCATGGGTAAAACAAGATAGGATTTCACAATCAGACTTTGCAGCTACTAGGGAAAAGGATGTGGGTTTATTCTGTGAATTTTCTGATCTTCTCATGATTAGGGGAGGGGAAAACCATTTAACCATTCTGTGATTCAGCGAAAGTGAGTTGAAGTGAATTAGATCCCAGCAATAGCTTGCAGAAGAGATCTAGAACAGCAGTCTAGCCTTCCCAGTGTTTGCAACAGGATGTGTCCAAAGATAACTTTCTTGTGATCCGTGTGCTAGGTAAGTGTGGTCCTAAAATACTGGTTCCTAAAATACTGACATATTCGTTTAGATGCACTGACACTTGTTTTGTCTAATTTGATGTTTATGTACTCCAAAAGCAAACATTAATCTCTGTCATTTTATCAGTCTCACTTTAGGAAATATTTAATCTTTAATATTAACCTTGACTATCCACACTTATTATTTAATGGTAATCTGTAATCACTTTCAAAAGAGATTTAAGATATGTTAATAAGATTCTGTTGCAGTGTTTTCATTGCAAGAGAAATTCTTCCAAAGGTGTTTCTTTTGTTCTGTGGCTGTCAGCTGGCTTCTCTGTTGAAGTTCTCAAAACATCATTATTAAACGCTTTCTGAAAGCCTGAATTCCTGCAAATAGCATACGGCCTTAAGTTTGCTGCTGATAAACTGTTAAGCTTCAATTATCACTCCAAAAGTATATTCCTCATAAACTGGATTATAAAAAAAAATAATGAAAAATCTTTCAGAACTCTATCAGAAGAATAGGGGATGAAGGAAGGCTTGATCTTAAACTATGAAGTTTGACAGAGCACAGCAAGTCTTTGGCTTGTATTTAGGAATTCGGCCCGTAATCTACGTACATTTACATTAGTGCAACAATGTTACAATTTAACTGAATGTAACAATTTAAATTTAATGAATTTCTGAAGTACGTCTTCATGCAGGGAATTGCATATGCTCTTAACTATTCACAGTAGTAATAAGTCATTCACAGAGTGGAAAGAAAAAAAAATCACTGTTTTGTTAATGACAGGTAAATAATTAGTTTCTTTCAGTATTTCCTGTTGAAGAGGAATGCTGTAGCCAATGGAAAACTGCTTCTTTTTTATTGTTCTGTGAAACCATAAACCAAATTTTAGCACTGTTCCTCTAGTCTACTATCCCCACTTACTTTATTTCCTCAGTTCCATTGGTCATGAAATTTGGAAGATTGTCATCGTTTTTCCTCAAGCATCTGTTCAAGATTTGTCACAAACATCTCTTAAGTTGCTCCAAATTGTCTTAAATTTCTTAAATTGTTTAAACTAGCAGAAAGGCAAGGCCTACATATAGAAGAATATCTGCTACTGGATCTGCAGAGTGAAATAGGGTGGAAGATACTTGAGTACATGCTTAATTTAAAAACTAAACACTCAGCACATCCTGTGTTCATTGTTGGGAATACTGTACCACTTTACAGCTGAACCCCAAACTCTACTCTCTTTTTTCCTTCCGTTTGGATTAAATACTGTGTAGGATGGGACGATGACTAGCCTCGAACACTTGATAATTTTTTGACTGGCCAAGGACATACTGCAAAGACATCTCATTTTCAGCAGCTGGAGCAGCCTCAATCCATGTGTTTTCATTCCTTCACTACTGGAATAAATGCGTTAATAAACTCTAACGGCTTACGTATTCTGCATTCCTATAGAGATAAGGAATAACTGTTCTCTACTTAATTTCTGTTAAAAAAAAAAACAAAACTTAATGAAGTTTGAAATTGCTTGTAGGAACGCTGCTGCTGTTTGTTAATGCCTAAAGAAACGCGTGTTTGGACATAAGAAATTTTCATTGGTTGAAGAATGTTTTAAATTTTTTTTCTGATTCTAGTAATGAAGTTGAACCTGTTCAAAGAAACTTATGTTGAAAGCTGCATTCTGAAGCCTCTACTGAATCAGACTAGCAATATTTTAAATGATTCAGGTTGTCGATTTTCTTAGTGTCAGTAGCAACCTATTTGTGATGATATACTTGCATTGTAGGAGCACGAGGAATTTCAATGAAACTATATTTAGTGTAGTTTACTGTTTTTTTTTTTTTTTTTTTTTTTTTTTTTACTTCCACAAGTAAATGGGGGGGAGAGCTCAGGAAAGAAAAAAAGTAGTTTTAGTGATTTTTGGCTTGAAATGGAAATGCTGTGTTTGCATGAGCAGTTTTACAAATGATTACAACTCCTACATACATATCAAATATAGTGCAGTAGGCACAAACTGGAAGATGAGGGGTTACATCCAAACATCAGGAGACCCTTTTTTACTGTGAGTGTGTCTGAACACTGGCATGGGTTGCCTACGAAGGTCACAGTGTCTCCTTCTTGGAGATCTTCAGAAGCTGCCTGGACATGGGTCTGGGCAGCCTGCTCTGGGTGGTCCTACTTGAGCAGGGTTTGGACCAGATAGACCCTGAGGTCCCCTGCCAGCCTCAGCCATCCTGTGGTTCTGTGAATGAGCATGTCTGAAAAACACCCTCACTTGGACATGTTCTGCATGGTTTTGGAGGGTCAGCAAGTGGCACGCTGTGATCTGTTTCAGCCAGTGGTTTCCAGTACTGTCAAGGGAGTGACTGTGTATTCCCCAAACTTAAAACTTCTTGCTGCCAGCTATAATTCTATGTAATTGTTCTTATCTGATTAGGTTATTATTAGAGGGACTATGGTATAATGAAGATTGTTATACAATAAATCAAACAATTCAAACTTTAGTCATAATTTTATTATAAACAGAGGAAGCCTGGACTTCAGCCAGGCATTTAAGTGATATATATATATATTTTTTTTCATACAACAACAAAGCATAAAGTTAAGGCACACTGATCTGTGTAATGAACACTTCTTAAAGTTTTAATTAAAATCATATCAGAATTGTCATTAGGTATGAGGAAAATTTGATGGAACGTATTGCTGGCCTTTAAAAATCATTAGCAATTGGATACATATACAAGGCACTGGCATAATAGAATTCAAGGTGGCTAATATATGGTATACCAATTGAAAAAAAGCAACGGATTTTTTCCATAAATTCTGGAGAAAATTGGGTATGCAAAAACAATCATAAACATCCATTTCTGAATCCAGCAGCTTATAACTGGTGGGAGAAGTAAATCTACAGTGGATAAAACCTACCAGTTAAAAGCTGCTGCTTGTTTGCCATTTGTTTCTCCTTTATCGTAGTATCATGGAAACATTTGTGGATCATAGTAAACAAAAAGCTCCGAAATGAATGTCTTTCTATTTTTTTAAAAAATGTATAGCATTTTAGTGGAACCTGAAAAATGGGATGTGATTCAAAGTAGCAATCAACATAGTTGGCAATTCCTAATTCAGGCATCCTTCCATCAGTTTGTGCAGGAGTTGTAGATTTTTAAAATACTTTTTGGAATCTACAGGAAAGAGCAGAATATAACTAATGAAATGTAAGAGACTTTCAAATTCTTGCTGGATCACAGTCTAGTGGTAACTTAAAATTTTCCCTTTGCTCCTCCTCGTTTGGTGTTGAGAACGCACTGTGGCACAAAGATGATGACCATTCATGCTTGCGATGACGTGAGAAATGACCAGAAAATAATTAGCTTTAAGCTGTTTATAATAGAGGAAGACTTGGGCACTATACTCCGCTAGTTATGTGCTAATACTCGTCCCAGATTGGGAAATAGAATAACTAAGGCAGCACAGTTTTAATGAACATTGTAGCATATATATTCTCTATATTGTCAGGACTTGCCAGTTTTTAGATTCAAATCACAAAGATTTGCTACTGATATAAAAATATTAATATTTACAATATATTTGAATGTTTTTACTTTTCACGGAGAAACTAAATTGTTTAAAGTTATAAGATTAGAAAATGTTTTAACTGTCAGTGGACTTAGCAAATGCACTTCTAATACTCAGGCACAGAATAAATTAAATTTGGTAAATCGGGCAATGAAATCTAATTAGATCCTTTAGTTTTCTGTTTATATTGAATAACACTGATATATTTCAAAATTGTTGAAAGCAAACAACATAAGTAAAGGAAAACCTATTACAACAAAAATAGGTTAAAATGTAGCCCCAAGAAATAAGCTAAAGTAAAATTATACAAAACATCCACTTGCTATGAATGATGTTTAATATTTTTGTATTTTTGTTTTGTGCTTGTGTTGGCTTTGGGTGCAATTAAATTCTGAACTATATACTGCCAGGAAAGTTTGTCTCCCTCAGGGCTGGAGCAGATGGTGGATATATTTTTTTCTTCTTCTTTTCACCATTTAGAGACCAAGACTGCTGAATCTCTAGAAGAAAGTGTTTTTGTCAAAGAAAACTGCTGATGTTGGCCTTAAACCAGTAGGGTTCTTAGCTGTATTCTTGACAGGGTTACTACTAAAGCTCCAGGTAAAAGTGAAGTGTATTGAAGTTTTGCTAGTAGCAGTATTTTAAGGCAGATTTCATATCTGGTTAATAATGTTAGGTGTGTAGAATTGAAACAGTTCTACTGATTATTTACTAGTAAGTTTTAATTTTTATTCAGCCTTTGCGTGTCAGGAAATTTCACTTGTGTGAGGAAGCTATCAATTTAGTGTTTCCAAGTAATCACTTTCACTTTGATAGTTAAAAGAATAACAATCTTCTAAATACATAGGGAATCTTAACTGTTGTCAAAAATATAGAATTTACTTGTGCTCATATGATTAATGTCCCCGGGAAAATGAAAGAAAAGCAATCTTGAAGTTTAGTAAAAGAGTAAGTCTTATATATTGTGGGGAAAAAAAAAAAAAATCTGCAAGTGAGATAATACCTTTTCAGTGTTAAATACTAATTACGGTCAAGAAGTTGTTTCATTAGTGTTCCTAAATTTAAGACAACTTCTGAATGGACCATTTCTTTGTTATTTTCCCATTTCAGCTTCCCTTTGAAAAAGGTCCTTGCCATTTGAATGGAACATAAAGATGTTTATTGGTCCCTAATGATGCAAACTATAGTTGTACAATCATCATTTTAGAATATGAGCTCTGTGTGCTCTTAGATTTGTTGTCATTTTATCACAATTGTAGAAGCATCTTTAAGTATGTTTGCTTTAGCAGATGGTGAATGGCCACACTGGGAATATATCCATCTTTTTTACTGTATGATGAAGTTTTAAAGCAAATCTTTTAGCTATGGTAGCTAGAAAAAACATACTTTTGTAATAAACATTGTAGGGCGGGAAAAAAAAGGTTTAATTTGAAGTCCGTTATGCTGGACATAGGAAATCAGTATATACTAGATACATGAGAATACATGACATGCTATAAATATGGAAAAATGCTAATGCTTTCTTTAATCATTATAATATTTTTAAATTAAATAAAATTTTTTAAAGAAATTTGAAATAATGTGTTTCATCTCTTTGTGTAAAACAAACAAAAAAAACACCTGAGTGCTCTGGGGGGTGGGGGCAAAACCCTTCCAGTCCATAGGGAGTTTCCTCTGACACTATCACTGCCATGAATTCCAGGCCTGATGCAGGCCTTACTGCTGAAGCTAATGAAAAGATTGCTACTGACTTCAGGTTCATTGAAGTCAGACGCTTGAAGAATAAGCAATATATTGCAAGCATGAAAGATATGAAAGGGAGTCCAAAGGAGGAAATACTGGGTTTTAAATCTGAAAGGAATGAACCTTTAAAACAAAATAGAATGAGAGAGTAAATTGGAAAACGTAGTTCTACTGAAGCCATGCTCTTTGTGCAAAGAATGTGATGTTCTTTCTGCTACAATTTGCAATTTAGGATCAAGTTGATGCTGTGAAGTGTGGTTTCTAGATCTTTAACTCAAAGTCTTGAGTTACCCATGTGTCTTTCTTGGCAATCGTAGTATTCAAATGGAAAGTGCAGAAGAACAGTAAAGAAAGCCTTTGTAGGCTTTAGAAATTGACTTCACAGTTTATTTTTTTTTAAAGTTTTGTTGGGATGGCCTTTTTAAAGTATTCTTAAATACTTTAAATTGTTAACATATTTTTAAATACTTTGAATACTTCAGTTTTAATTATTCAGGAAATTCTGCTGCTTTGAGAAGTAAACAGACTTGCTTTGTTCATCTCCAGTGTTTGTAGAGAATATGTACTTTAAAAAAAAAAAAGGAACTCATTACTTCTTTATCTCTTGGTGATAACTCTTTATCTCTTTTCATGGCTTTACTTAATGCTGTTTATATTAGACTAACAAGTAATGCTGGAAAAATAATAATTAAAAAATGCATTTCCATTAATATTTTGTTCTGTATGGGCTTATGACAGCGTACTGTCCTGTTCCTAGGCAGCAGAAAGTCTGCGTAGACCAAGGAAAGAAAGACATTACTAGGGTAAGTCTTGAGTTAACAGCAGTTGAGGTGGAAGCCCAGGAGAAGTAGAGAGAACTTCATAGTCCATGTTCTGTTCTGCTCAACTGAAACACATTGTGATAACAGCTTAAAACCTGTACTTTTGTAATTCAGAGGTAAATGAGCACAGCATGTATAACCATTGTTATCTTGCTGTTGTCTTGCTATCTTCTCCTTAACACCCATGTGTACATACGTATGTAATCTTTACGTATGTCTAACTTTAATGTCAGTCAAAAAACTGCCTTCCTTCCCCCCAAAATAGTGGTTAAAAAGACGAAAAATATAGATCATTGCTTCATTTTCTTTTTTTTTTTTTCCTGTATTCGCAAATAGTTGCGGTGGCAGTGTGGACATTTTCAAGTGTCATGGGTTTGAGGTGTGCACCTTCCTGTTTCATACTGTGAAAGATCTGTGGATGGGGCCAGCCCATGGTGTCCTTTTGGTATACTAATTTCTGGAAGACAAAGATCTGTTGATGTGGACTAAAAAGAGTTGTTTCCCTCAACAATGCTCTTGTACAGACAGTCAAAAGATTGGGACTTTGGGATGCCTCATGGCTGAATTTTCAAACAACGTCTATTAAGAATATTTTTGTGAATTGTACATAAATGCTTTAACAATCATTCTGGACCTTTAAGTGAAAATAAATTTTAAAAAATGAACTGCAGAGTGAATGGTGACACAGATAAATTTCTAATTTTGCACTTGTTTTTGTTAAACTTCAGACGGTGTTTTACTCTTATTTTGATAGAGAATTGGGCTCTGAAATGATAATTTGATTGCAAAGAAAATTTATTCAGTGTTCACCTGACGAATGGTTCAATATTTGTGGTATTTAAATGATCTTTCGTAATGCATTATTTAAGGACTCGTACTTTCAGTGCAGAAGGCTGAATGGGATATTGTTATTTCTAAAAGCCAGAGGAGAAATCAAAGAATAAAGGATCTTAATTCTCTGCATTTTGCGTGAGAGAGAAAGTAGGCATACATAATCACCCAAGGGATGTGGTGGATTCCCCATCAGTGGAGTACGATGTGATATTGGAGTGCCAAGATGTGACTGGACAGGGAGCTAGGTAATCCTAGTTGGGCTCCCTTTACCACGAAATGTTGGACCAGGTGCTTTTCTGCATTCCCTTCCAACCTGGGCTGTTCTGTGATTCAGTGTTCTATAATACTATTAGTAAAAGTTAAATACGTTAGTTTTATTTCTAACTGGACTAGCAGTTCACAAGAAGTTGAATGCAATTTTATGGTAATAACTTATGTAAATAATTTACAGGATTGTTCACTCTCAAAATTCATCCATTATTACTTTGAAAATATCCATTTAGAAACAGTATTTTATATATATATATATATATATATATATATATATAAATTGGTATTTGCCAAAAAAAACAATAATAGAGCTTGTCTTTGTGTAGAGCTGAATAAATGCAATGCTACAAAGCTGGGGTGATCAATCTATACGGCATGAGTAGTAAAACCCAATAACTCTCCAGAAATGACATGAACTTAAATTTTTTCCTTTATAGGTCCATAAAAAAGGAAAAAAAGTGTTCACAAAAAATCTCCAAATAAGAGTTACATATTGAGAGCTAAAAATCCATCTTTTTGCCACTAAGCACAGACTGTGGTTAAGCAGGCGATCTAACGAAGCCACATTTTTGAGCAATTAAAAAGGGAGTTATTTTCATATAATTAGGTTCACAAGTTTAGGTTGAAAGAGAATAGAAGGAATAGCTGGTCTTTTGTCTACTAATTTTAACTTGCTATTTTACTTTTTGCTTTGCAGTACACTACTGCATTGCCTGGTTATTGGGAATGTAATGTGGGATTTTTTTTCTTGTATTCCAAATGATTTGCATTAATTCTTTTATTCTATTTATTTTTGTCCTATTATTTAAGGCTTGCTATGCAACCTTTCATTCTGCTTCTTTGAAGAATGATGTTGTTTTTACACATTTCCTTTCAGCTCTGTTGTTTTGCCTTTACCTGTGTCTTAAAGTATTATTAGAGATACAGAATGAATACACTTTCAGAAATTCTGTGTATTTGCAACTTGGGTTGAAGTGAATGGAGCAGTAAGTGCTTGGTTACTTTAGATATCTTGAATATTCAGTTTGTGAAATAATGTCAGTGAGTGACGATGTTTTGGTTTTAAGCTTATTTCTTCATCTGTTAGACTGGGAATATCATTGAGTGTTCTAGACGCTTATTTGTTAATGAGTATTAAATGCATGCAATTTTGTCATCAGATTTGCATGCATGTCATGCCTTCAGCTTTAACTCAGATGTTTCTTAACTTCAAATAATTTACTCTTCAGCCATAGTATTTGTCCTGTTTCTTTGATTCAGTAGGGGAGGTAAATGGGGAACACCTCTGAAGCTCTCTATAGCGGGTGCCTGGGTTGCTGTAAAGAGCTTGACAGGGTACTGGCCTATGTGGTCCCAGGACCCAGTTTTTGTTAATTAACAGATACGCTATCTTCTGTAACACTTCTAATAGGGAAGAAGAATCACTTTTATTAAAAAAAAAAAAAAAAAAAAAAAAAAAGAGCAACCAAATACAAAACCCAAAAAGCTGTCAGGCTGGAATTCCTGTCAAGACAAATCTGATACAGTTGGTACTTTGGGCATTTTGCTGTTTTCCTTGGCAAAAAAACTCGGTTGCTCCAGACTGTGAATTGGCTGCCTGCCTTCTGCCCTTTTTCTCCTAAGTCTCCATCACACTCATGAGATCAGCAGTATTCAGTCATGCCAGAAAGTAGCATGAACTGGTGATGCTGGTTTAAAGATGATTTCTCTCAATACCAGATTATGAGGTTAAAAAGCATCCTAGAATCAGAGGCCTTGCAATAACGCAGGTATTCATACGCTGCAGTCATTATCACTCATTATTGCTTCTTTAGTTTTGATATATGGAAATTGAGCTACTTAACGATGATCTCTGACGGCTTAAAATGGGCAGCTGCTCCTTGATTATTTTATTTTTTCCCAGTAGCTTTTCACAGAAGCAGTGGAAGACCCATGGGTGGCTTTGAGCAATAGTTTCTCTTCTAATCAGAGCTGTAGAAAAAAAAATAATGAAGTGATCTGTGGGCAGTATAGGCTGTAAAATTATCTAACAGCAATTTTCTTCATTTCTCACTTACAGCTTTCCTAGCTTAAGGTGTGGAGGAAGGTTCCCTTAAATTGATGAAATGTACTTCACCCAACTGACTTTCATAAGTTATTAACCATTTCAGAATGAGCTGGGGTCTCAAAAGTATTCCTGAATGCAGAGGGGATGCTGTACACAGTTTGGTCTGCTTGTTTCAGCAAATCACTGCGTATTGCTATTCAAATTAACACATTCTTAACATTGAATTTTTAATGTATGCACAGTTTAAATACTCTTTAATTGTTACTCTTGGAAGGAAAATATTTATTGCCTCAGGTCTCTGAAATGTAGCCTCTGTTACAATTGTCAGGGGAGTGAATTGTGTTCTGTCCTTTGAATTCATGTGCTTGCTGGTAATTGAGGAATACTAATGTTCACTAGAGCATAAGGATCGTTTAAGGATCAGGTAGAACTTACACTAGTTTGTGATGAAACAGGACAGGGATGGTGATTTGCTGAGGAATGCCATTTCCTTTTGACAGACTTCATAGGTTTCAATCTAGAAAAAAATCAAGTATACTGACATGTCTTGCGGGTTTTCCTCCCTGTGAGATTGTCCTAAATTGAAAATTTTTTCTCCTTGAATTGTTTAAGGCATCTGTTTTCTGTCCTGAAGAGGATACAGTTCCGTTGTGTGGAACTACCTTTATGTTTTGGGGAATAATATTCTGCAGAGATACTTCACTGAATCTGGGAATTTTATTGTTCTGCTTTGTTTGCATTTTGAAAACTGCATCAGTGAATTATTTCCCTCTTTTACATGGCAAGTGTGACAGCTGAGACAAATTGCTGTAGCCTTGGTATTCTGTTGTTAGTATTCAGGATCTGCTTGGTCTTCCTTGAAGTCACCTTGGTCAAGGTTTTACCTAAGGTTCAGCCTGCATATTTTTCTCTCATCTCCATGAGAGCCCCTATGGTTGTAGAAGGAATTGTTATGCACTGGGATTTCAACAGTGGACTCATTTTGTTGTGTAAATTGTGAGTTTTCTTGTTTTGAATTGCTGTTTATAAGGTACTACTTGCTGAAGCCCAGGTTGCCTACCTTATTTCTTTGTGTCACTGTATGCAACTGCCCAGTGAAGAAAATTCTTAGTTTGTAAAACAAAGTAGCCCATATAGGGTATTGTTTTTATATATATTGTGTGTGTATACATACACACTAATAAATGAAACTAGTTTTATATTTATATATTTATTAAAAAAAGAAAAAGAAATACATAAGTTATGTGGTTGCTAAAAAAGATAGGAAAAAATAAAAATCTCACAAGTTCCTAAAGGAAATAATGAAAATTGTTTCATTCCTTCTGCCTTTTTTACCCTCCACTCTTTCATGCTCTGTGTCCAGAAGCTGCCATATTATACCACTTCCTTTTAGTAGATACCTGTTTGTTATGCACTTTCTTATATCCAAAGGAAGGATTTATTTAAAATAACCTTGGCAATTTCTCCTTCTGTTGCTGAGATTGAGTTTCCATCTCTCTGTTTTGAATCTCTGCAGGGAATGTTTTCTTCAGCATGAACACTAAATGACCAGTTCAGACTTGCCTACAGAAAAAAAAAAATGTTGATGATCATCTCTGCTTACAGTAAAAACTGGTCTGTTCTGGGCAGCATTTTAAAATGTTTCGGAGATTTGAATTTTCTTGACTGCTAATAAGATACAGGAAGAAACATCAAATTGCTTTGGGATGTATTTCAAAGTACAGATGTTTAATAGCATTTTAACTCCATTTACAGACAATAGCACTATTTCCTTTTTTAATAGAAAAGAAACCTCGTAAAGGTAGAAACCTATCAATTGAACTATTTTCAATTTCCTCCACTGACATCCAGTATCAACTCGAAAGACATCCCAATGCCATTATGACAGTCGAATCATGCTGTAGCAATTTGTCCAGCCTAACAAATAGAGAATTATCCCCTCAATTCACAATCTTAAAGCAATGCCTTTTAAACAGTCCTCCAGATGTGCTTTTTATCTGATAATTTCTAAAATATGTTTACATATGTATAAACCTTTTGCTGACTTATACTTTGGGAGCATGTAATATTTTTGACTGTGGTTGCAAATGCAAAAAATATTTCAATTGTAAGTGAGTTTATATCAAAACAAATAAAAAAAACATTCTTGGTAAATCATTGTGTGTGCTAAAATGATGAAGTTTTCAGGAGCTTCGTTAAAGTAACATAAAGATTATCAACAGCTATACTGTGGATATGCATACAGTATGTCTAGCAATAAGGGCAGGACTCTGGTATTTCTGATTCAAGGCTTAATATGAAAGCCAAGTCAGTGGCTATCATTCAGTTGACTTCAGTAGCTACTTAAACTACTTAGCATAGTCTTCATATTGACCAGTATAAATGACTTTTAGTGATTTATATCATCAATTAGTGAAACACTTAATGTTGTTTGGCTTCTTTGATGTGAACGTAATAAGGGAGTTGCAATTTGCAATGTTAAGTTTCAACCTAATTGAAAAAGATTATTGTTATTGTCAGTTGCTATTATTTCTGTCAGTTGACAAAACACATAGCTGCCAAATTTTGGCCAGCTGTTGACATTATATGATGTATCAAATATTTAGTCAGTTCATTTACACATAATTATTTTAAAATGATGAAAATGTTTTGTAAATTCATAGTTATTGTTGACTAAAGGAATCTTATTAGAAATTACTATAATTAAAATCTTCAAACTATGAACAGGCAGCACCAGTGCAAATTTCCCATTCATGCTCTTTAGCCAACGTGCATCTCTGATGCAGAACTGACAGAAGTGTGTCCCTATGGGTTTTTTGGCCTGTTAGCTGACTCAAAGGGGAACATTAAATTTATTGACCACTTGTTGGCTGTTACTGAGAGTAGTGGGTGATCTCTTGGATACAGCTGGACCTCATGTACCAAATGTCAGATGCAGGTTTCTGCAGAGCTTACCTCTACTCCATCCTGGAAATGAAACTGCTTGCATTTGCCAGTGTGTAGTAACTGATGCATTTTGCAGGAGGGCATTACAGTTCTTCAGACTGTCCATTACTTCTGCTGGAAAATGTGAACTATTTTGAAAGGTCTGCCTGAAATAACGTAATCGATGATTCTTTTCCACATTAGGAAAAAAAGTAGAACAGAATGAAAGTTGTAGTCATCTGGAGTGGATATTGCAAATCTTCAATAGAAAGAATAGTAACTGCATAGAAATATTGGTAGTGGTGAGTAGAGGAGGCATGTGGTGTAGCCAACTGTAGGAAAAATTTCAGAAGGAGGAGGCTTGTACCGTGTGTGGTGGGGAGTGTACTGGTGTGTTTTCTCTTCCTCTCTCCCTTTCTTTTTACTGTGATGGGCAGAACAGCTGTCAGATGCATGCGTGTCAGTCACTTAGCAGGTCTGCTCATGTTCTGTCACCTTGTGGATCTGTGCTTTGTTTACACACAAGGAAGTCAAGCAGCTCTGCTGAGGATAGCCTACTTGTACTTGTTGGGCCATAGAAGGTCTAACATACCAGCTACCAAACAACTCCATAAAATGGACATGAGACCAGCAGTGTCTCTGATTTTACTTACATATAACTTTCCAGAGTGAGATTTACGAATGTTGTGCTAAAATACATACTAATAAATCAAATTCAGTATCTGAAATAGTTTGAACAAGTGTACGTGACAAATGAGTTTTGCTGTGCAAGAAAGAGAATTCTAATGTGTAGCTAGCAGAACACTTAGGATTTTAGAGTAGTAAGTCACTTTTCATTTTAAAAAAAAGTCTGGACTAAGTTGGCAGTCATTAGAAAACCTGAATTAGGAAGAATTTGAGGCACTCAGTAGGGCATTGTACTGTAGACTTACATGTTAATAAAGAAAGTGTTAATACCTTTTCTAGCCATACCGAGAGCAATGTCCAGCAGGGGGGAAAGAAAGACTGAAAATGGTCTTAGAACAGATATCAATGATGGATGAGGGAAAAATTCCTTAAGAAATGTGATCAGAGCTCTATCAGGAGGAATGAATGGGCTAATTGCCCGTGACTCACGCAGCTCTAATCTGTGCATTTTCAAAATAAAGTACTTCTGTAAGCCAATATGAGGGAAAAATGCATAAGATTGAAACATAAAAAAATAGGAAATAAGAAATCATACAGTATTTTCAGATTTACTGATTGTGGTCTGCAATACAGTTAATTCTGTAAACAAATATCATCCAAGCCTTGAGTAATGAAAAGGATTTTGAAGTCCTAGACAAATACGGCGTGATTACTGTACACAGTGATTCCACATTTAAGAGAACAAAAAATCCTTTTCTAAGCTCTAAATTGTTCATGTTGTCCTTCAACAAGAAGGAGGAATGCTAATTTGACTAATTAGTTAAGGAAGGTGTCCAAGGTGTTCCTTGAATTTCTAGTGATACAAAACAAGGCAAAAGTCTCATATGTGTGTACCTATAATAACTTTAGAGGCATTTTTGAAATTTTGGTTGTGACTATGAAACTATTGTCAAACTGAGATTTAAATATATATATATATATATATATATATATATAAAGTATTCAAATCCCTTAAGCAATTAATAAGCTGCATTATATTTTCGGTGGTTTTAAAAAATTCTATAAATGGCATAGAATGGAGTTTAAATATGTAAAAAATGTTGAGATATTTTACAATAAATGTATTTTTTTTTCCAAAGGCTAAATTTAGTCTAAACAAAAACTTATTCCTATTGACATATTTCTGTACAAATCATATACTTTTTCCACTTCCAATGTTTGTTATTCTTAAATGTAATATTTTTCTTAAAAATACACGTGTAAACAAATTGTGGGATATATGTTAACTGATTTGCTTTGACAAGTTACACTGTATTACACTATTGTAATTTTCCGCTTTTAGCATAGTTTTATAAAGCTGTTTTCATAATAAGGCCTTATAAAAATCCACAAGAAAGAAATGTTGGTCAGATCTATTTTCAGAATTGAGGTCCCTAACTGCTGTTATATTTGTTGTGTAGCTTAACTATGTTTGTTTCCCCTAGCTTCATATGTGACACACAAAATTTGACGTGTAAGTCAGCGCAAGAATAATAAGTCAGCTATGCTGTCCCAGATAGAATAAGAAAAGTTTAATTTGTCTCTATAAGAATACAGTTAGGGGATTATTTTATGTATTAACTATTTATCAAAAGGTGTGTTGCCCCTGGAGCAGAAAGCAAGGAGTTTATTTGCTTCATAGGACTCTTCTGCCAGGAGCTGTGCTATTTTACAAAGGATATGAACTGTGTTGTATCTTTAACTACTACAGCTCAACATTTGTTAGTACGGTTGAGTCCAGGCTTTGCATTATGTCCTTTTTGCCCACTGACACAAAGAGGAGGATAACTGTTTCCACATCATGTGTTTCTCTTTGTATGGTGTGTGGCACTAAAGGTATGTGATGCAAAGTAGTAAGTGGGAGACATCAGACTTACTTCTGTGTTCCTTATTTACCATGCTACAAGTCTAGCCTTAGGATAGCAGATTTCACTACCAAAAGTTGTACAGATTTTTTTTTGGCATAGCTTCTTTGTTTCTATCTTTGATAAAGAAAAAACATTTCAAAAGTCATATCATGTTATTTGTTTGTTGGAATTATCATCTTAGACTTAATTTTAGGATCAGAGGAGAGGAGAAAAAGCTTCCAGAGATCTTTATATTAGTTTCAAATTTCTTAACCAGATGCGCCTAGTATGTAGAAGAGGTCAGAAGACATTATTAATGGTGTCCCAGAACAGTTTATTTTGGTCTTCCAAACCGAAAAATAATTCAATTTTTTTCCTTGCATTGAACTGTAACAGAACATTAAATACTATTTTAAAGTATTGCTAAATTTGAATCTGAGCATTGAATGCTTTGATCACAGCTCAGGCATTTCTTTAAAACCATTAGAAATTTCTGAAGTATATATGATTACGTGTAAGGCAGAATCTCGGACGAGACTACAGAAGTCTGTCAAATGAAACATCTGCAATTTTAAATATATACTTTCATTGGTGATCAATATAGTTATTAAAATAGGTTCCTCAGACTTCAAAGTGTATACATACTTCGTAACTACTATATCACACTTCTGATTTAGAAGAAATTTTACTGGTCATGTGAGTGGTAAAGGACAGAAGGCTGAGGACTATTACGTGTACTTAAGAGAATGGTTTATTCTGTATGTGATGAGACAAGGAAGATTACTGAATGTGAGATCGAAGAGGCAAAACAATTGCAGGAAAGCTACGTGAGAGCTCTGAGGAACCAGTCATTTCTGGTACACTGTCACAATCTTTTAGCTGCATTTTGTAATTTACCTAATTAATTCATTGAAAGAATCACTTGCTCATAAAATACCATTGAGTTCCTGCTGTGTTTAATGTCAAGAATTTCTGAAAGCATAGTCTGTTTCTGTGCACTGATGGTTTGAATTTGGTATTGAATGGCAAAATGGACTTTGAAAATGGAATGTAATGGGTTTTATTCTTTCAGTTGTCTTTTAGACAAGTGGAAGTAGCTGTTATCACGTTAAAGCTTAAATATTTTGTTAAATAATTTTTATACGGAAAAAATGCTGTCCAAACATAAAAATAAAAAATACTCATCTGACCTTCATTATAAGTGTTAAGATTTTATACACAGAAAAATATTGGTAGATTTATTTTTCAGGAAATAGACTATGAAGTGGGATAAATTTATGACAAATATTTGACTAATAAGTATAAGATATGCAAAGTGTTATTTTGCCAACATCTATTTCTCTTTCCATGTACATTATGCAAGGTTAAGCTGTACTGGCTTTTGGAGTTTGAGTTAATGATTCTCATTATTTTTAAATTGTTTATAAGTCCCAAATATCCATAATGAATTGGCTGAAGTTTGGTTTTATAAATTTGAATGTAAAGCACTATTTGAAACAATGATCATATGCTTGGATTTTGCTTGCTTAGCGGTTTATGACCTGAAGAGCATTACACTGATGACTTTTCCATACAGAATATACTTAATCATCATGGCAGACTTAATGAAACTGAAGACCCCTGAAAAGTGAATATGTGCATGTTTTGTGGTGATGTCATGAAAAATGATTTTTAAATGTGTTTGTAGAAGGTAGTAGGATTATTATTGCATAGGAAGCTTTAATTGCACATTTCTGCTTCATGATACAGCCTGGCTTACTGTTTCAGGTGCATTGTCTATCATTTCTGTGCTATAGAGAGAAAGATTTTTAACTTTGTGTACCTACTTGTGAGAGATTAACTTTGCATTTTGTATGTTTTGGCTTAGCCTATTAGTTAATTTGCAGTAGTGCGTGCACAGTGGAGGTTTCTTTCAATTTGACAAAACCTGTTAAGTTTTTATCTGAACCGAATGTGCTGAAGTCCAGAGATGGATGGCTTGTGCAAAAATCTGCCCTGTGGTTAAGTTATTCCTGGAATTTAAGTAGAATAGAAAAAAATCACCTTGTGAATAATTCACCCTTCTGAATGAAGCAGTTGCCTGAAGTTCCTCTAATGTAAACTTCTTCAATGGGAGGGCTGTTTATTACAGTTGGCAACAAGTAAACCATAACTGAGAAAATTGGTCCCCTACGTTGGCCTTGTCTTTTTTTTTTTCTGGCCATGCTTTATTTTAAGGCCATGCTTAAGCACCTGTGCCTTCTTCAATGTAATTACTACAGTGACGAAGGAAGAATGTTGCACAGCTTTTGTCAGTGTTGTTTTGTCACCTTCACAAGGAGAAATACTTGTCTTCAGCAAAACCTATGGTTACTTGATCACCCCTCACCCTGCAATCCCTTTTGGATGAGCATGGTTACTCTGGTTGTGCATTCCCAGGCCTTCAATACTTTCTGCTTTTTCCCTTGTGTTCTTTGGTGACCTTGACTACTAACTCCCCAGGCTTCAGTAAAAATCCTTGTTTCGCTTGAACTGCAGCTGCAACTCTTTCAGATCAAAAGAGGGGATTGCCTCCAGTGGACAGGGAATGAAAGTTTACTTCACATGTTCTGAAGCGTGGTAAATAAACCTTTTCTGTGCTGCAGGGACAGAAATTTCAGTATTCAGTTAGTATTTCCTGTGAATCTGCTCTAGACCATGCCAGAGAGGAATGACCCAGGCTTGGGTGCTATCAGTTGCACAGAACACTCCGTGAGGAAAAAAGAAAATCAGTGTAGTAAATGGGAAAGTATACATAGCTATGGACTTGTATAGATCATGAGAATCATTTGTGGATCTCCCAGCAACTCTGGAGAGTTCAACGTCTTGTGATGGTGCACATAAGGGGTTGATAAATCAGGATCTCGTGGAGGTGCATCCACACTTTGTCTATGAAAGTAGTGACCCTTTCAACCGTTGAGCACACCTGAAAGGGACCTGCTAGTTTAGTTTCCTCTGAAAGGAATCTACTTTGCACACAGAAAAAACACTTACAGAATAGAATTGAAGAGATCATATAGGATATAACCTAAAAATTGCAGTGTTTCTCTGAATATAATGCCTCAAGTAGACACAGAATTAATGACAATAATTCTGGCATGCTCACATCCTCAGTTATGGATTTTTCATCTACAGGTTTTGCATGGGTATCCTGTGAAAATCTATTTACAGAATAGTAAGCGTATATACTATCGCTGACCAACTGATGTCACTTACTAATATAGTCTTTTTAAGATACCATAGTTTTTTTCCTTCATAATATTACTGTGTTTGGGAAAACAATCTAATGCTACTCTGAATGCAACATAGTATGTATCTTTCGGGTGAAAGTAACAGCTTAAATTCTGTTAGGAAACAACTAAATAATGTCAGCCTGGTCTACATTCCAGATCTAAAGAATTTGATTCATACATACTTCTAATAATAATATTTCAAATATTCATATACTGGATTTATGTGGCAAAGGTTTAGTAGAAGGGAGGCTACAGGGGTGGCCTTTGTGAGCAGAGTCCAGCAGCTGCCCCATGTCAGATCAGAGCCAGCTCCAGCCAGCTCCAAAATGGACCCACCGCTGTGCAGAGCCGAGCCAGGGAGCGACACTAGTTGGGCTTCTGGGACAGCAGGTTTAAGAAAGGGAAAAAAACCTGCTGTGCTACAGCAGCTGGGAGAGAGGAGTGAGAAGCAGCCCTGCAGGCCCCAAGGTCAGTGCAGCAGGAGGGCAGGAGGTGCTCTAGGCACGCAGCAGCAGTTCCCCTGCGGCCTGTGGAGAGGCCCCTGGTGGAGCAGGCTGTCCCACATGGAGCCCGTGGGTCCCACATGGAGCAGATCTCCACGCTGCAGCCCGTGGAGGAGCCCCCGGTGGAGCAGGTGGATGTGGCCTGGAGGAGGCTGCGGCCCATGGAGAGCCCCTGCAGGAGTAGGCCCCGGGCCGGAGCTGCAGCCCATGGAGAGGAGCCCACGCAGGAGCAGGGGGTCTGGGGGGGAGCTGCCGCCCGTGGGTGACCCATGCTGGAGCAGTTTGCTCCTGGGGGACAGATGGACCCCATGGTACGGAGCCGTGTGGGAGCAGTTCTTGAAGAGCTGCTGCCTGTGGGCAGCCCACACAGGCTCAGTTTGTGAAGGACAGCATCCCATGGGAGGGACCCCACTTGGAGCAGGGGCAGAGAGTGACCGTGAAGGAGCAGCGGAGATGAAGCATTAGGGACCGACCCCAGCCCCCATTCCCCGTTCCCCTGCGCTGCTCGGGGGAAGAAGCTGGAAGAGACTTGGTGGGGTGAAGGTGTTATTAGTTTGCTTTTGGTTTCTTGCTGTTCTAGTCTGTTAGTAACAGGCAATAAATTATATTTATTAGTCTCCTTGCGTTGAGTTTATTTTGCCTGTGACAGTAACTGGTGAGTGATCTCCCTGTTGTTAGCACAGCCCTTGAGCCCTTTTCCATTATATTTTCTCTCCTTGTCCTGTTGGGGAGGGGGAGTGAGAGAGAGTTGCGTTGGAGTTCAGCTGCCCATCAGAGTGAAACCACCACAATTCTGTACCCTAAAATCTGTAAGATGCAGATGTTTATGTCAGAAAACCTTTGTAGGTTAGGATTACTTGTAGGGAATTAGTTGACAGACTTTTTATTGCTCTGACTGAAGAAGCAATAAGTCACTGTAAGTCTATTTTGTATTTCACATTACTTTTCTCTGTCAAACATGCATATGTGGATTTCATCAGGATAAAGCAGTGCAGCAAGTAAAGTCTGTATTCAAAGAATCCAGATTCTTAATGATTTAGACAATTAAGAATAGTTTTGATGTTGTCAGTTATGTAAACATTAACGAGTAACATTTTGGAGTTCTCTCCCTTAGCATGTATTTGTCCATCTCCCAAATACACATCTGGGCCTGTCACTGGCATGGGCTTTAATAGCCTGTATGGTCTGTCTTCTTGTCCACAGCAGGAATCACAAAAAGTAGACTCAGCTGAAGTCACTCAGCATTTTCTCATTCGCTTTGTTATGGCCAGTAAATTTCATCACAGAGAGAGAAAAAAGGACTCAAGAAGGTGAAAGTAATATGGTGTTAAGCATCACGTAACTTGTTTCAATGTTCATTGGCATCACTTTGTGAGAAGTATTTTGTGAATGTTATGCCCGTACTTACATAGCCAGTTTGTAGGAATTAGACTGAAGTTATAGTAACGTAACTTCTATACACTTGTTAGAAGAAAGGCATTTCAAATTATTAGGGGTTTTCTGGGCAGTGCTGTGGTTTTGGTGACAAGGGGTTATGCTATTATATAGAAATATATTATTTACTAACTTTTTAATTGGTATTTGCGCAGAAGTCTCTGATACTTTGGTACAATGGCCTTGTAAAATATGCAAAACAGTTGCCCTTGGGTTAACTTCTATATGGGTTTGAATTTATTTCAGTTAATTTTTATTTAGAATTTTTGTCAAAATATATTAATTGGCTGAATCACTGAACATATAAAAACTTAAATCTTGCCTTGGAAGTTGTAAGATACTCTGGGAAATTTTTCTCTCGGAATGTAGCTCTTTGAAATCTATTTTGCTTATCCTGCTGTTGTTATTCTCCTTTATTTTTTTATTAATGATACAAGATTAAATCTAGTAATTTGCTTTAGCATATCAAAATCTATAGGATTCAGACACCGTATTGGTAGTTATCAAGTAAATGTCCTAGTTGTCTTTTGTTAGAAAACTAGAGCAACTTGTTATTAGAGCAATATTGGGAACTTCTATAAGATGGAACTTACTGTGGTAGAAAAAAGAACAGATATTGGAAAGATTCATTTAAGCAAAATGGGAAGGGGTGTTCAAGTTGATAAGGCATGGCACTCAGAAAATAAACACACAAGCTAAATTACATAGTCTTCTTTCTTGGTAGATTACCTTCACGAAAACAATGGAAAGGTTCATTCAGACAAACACGCAGTAATTCTCATTGGAAACAGAGATTTTTAGATAAAGACCCAAGAAGTTGTTACTACCAAAGTAGGCAACTACCGAAGTGTGTCCTGAGTCAGATTGCCTGGAATCTCTCTCACACAGATGGAGTCAGAATTGAGAGGTTCTACTCTGTGTATTTCACCTGGAGGACTCAGTTTGCGAGTTGTACTCGAGCTCTGTTGAACCTCTTGTAAAGCTCATTGAAATGGAGGTGGTGGTGTCCCTCTTGCACTCATCACAGTGATATGGGAAACAAGAACCAGGTGTCCCTTCTGCCTCATTCGGGGTGGAAGCTTCAACTCAAGAATTGCACCTGACAATGTTTATAATTAAATTCTGAGGCTTGACTTTTTCTGGTTGAAAAGAGTCTTAAAAAGTCATTGTGCCAGCCAACAGGTGGGGGGGATATTCTACAGTTTGTTAGTTAGAGTAGTTGTGGAAGAATCAAGTCTTAGTACTTGCTCCAGCAACAGAAGGAATTTCAATGGAAAAGATTAAAAGGTAACTTTTATTTTTTTTTTTTGTAATATCTTTTAGTCTCATAGCTAAAGAATCTTCCTGGGGATGTGATATTTGAGAAGGAATAATTTGTCTAAAGAATGTTTCAAGTTTTCTGTTGTTTTTTTTTCTGTAAAAAAAATTTCTTTGACTTGTGAGAAATATTCCCTGCTGCTTTAGTTATTAAAGCCACATTCTTTTCTCTGATTGCTTTGTGAGTGTGAAGGCTTTTGTAAACAGAATCCAAGTTAATTTAGAGAGTTTAATACTGATTTGAAACTATATAACCAAGGGCACAACTTGTTCCCAAATGGCATTTAGATACGAATGTGGTGGTTATAATAGTCATAGTTAAAGAATTTTGAGTGATTCTATTACAGGCAAAAACTTCAGGGATACTGTTAGCTGGCTTGCCATAATTAAAACAATTTCTTATTATAATCTGACTTTAGTCAGGCATACCTGACAGTGCAAATTAACCTTTTTAAAATTTCTGTCTTTCATGCCTGAGATGTCTTTGAAGTGCGAGTATATTAGAATGAATTTTTGCTTATTTTATCCTGCCACACAGATTTTTGTGTGTGGCAAGCTTTGAGAGCTCTCTCTGATGCAAGTCTTTTACATCTGTTTGTTCATTTGAATTCAGATGAGCTAACTATTTGCAGAGTAAGATAGACTCAGTTTTTAAGAAAGTTAGACTTTGATTTTGATTTGGTGTATCTTACCTGGTTCAGTTTACATTTACACTGCAATAAACAATATGCCATAACTGATGGCAGAATTTCTGGTCTGAATAGCCTGCAAATATACATCCAGTATTGAAAAACATATATTTTATAGGACTGGATGCTACAGATGGAAACTACTAGTTGTGGTTTAATCAGCAAATATCTTGATATATAAAGTGAGGTGCTGAGAAATGGTGTCTTTCTTTAGGAGCTTCTGGCATGCTTGGGCTCTCTCGGCTCTTGCTTTTGTCCTGTTTTCCTTTTCTAAGGTATGAAATCTTTGCCATGTTATGTAATATCCTAATCTTGTTGCTACCCTGTCTGTCTCTGCCTGGCTTATAGTCTGTAAAGTTCTGGACTGTTCTAGTTATAAATTTGCCAGAGTAGATTTTACCAGTTTCACAGAGGGAAAATTGCAATGAGTACTTTGATTTTATTCTTGAAGTATTTATCTGGCAAAATATTCAATTTCTTGGTTTTAATATCATTACTTTTATTTGTTTCCCATGCCAATTAACTCATCTGCAGCTGTACTGTTTAACCTTATCAAGATAGTTGGATTGTTTCTGTTCTTTCTCTCTTTTTGGTTCTTGCTGAAGAGAGCAATTTGTGTTTAGTTCACGTAAATCTTATCATATAAAACTCCCTCAGGCATTTAATTCCTTTGCTGTTCTTCAAGTCTGTTCTAATTTGGCAATAATTTTCTGGTAATATGCCCAGAAATGAACACGCTGTTCCAGAGGCAGCTGTGGAAATGCAGTATACTAAGTACCCAAACACTGTCATATGTAGCTTTTGATATATACAGCCTAGCACTGCAATGGCTTTCTTGCTACCAATTCACACCTAAGTAATAAAATATCTTATTTTCTCTCTTAACTCACCTGGTTTTTATGTTGCTCTGAAAATTTCTTCTTATTCAACAACTCTTACAATTCTTTTTCCCAATCTAATCCAATTTAATTATTTTCAGATTACGTTTTGAAAATATTCATTTCATTGGTATTGCTTTATATTTCAACTGGTATTAATTATTTCTTCAGCATATTATTTATTGAGTCTGCCAGGTCATTGCTGAGGATGTTGAGTGCTAGGCCTAATAAAGAATTGTATATCACCCAAGAAGGGACATTACACTGTGTCTTAAAACTTAATTGAAAGTAGATTATTATGGATTCAAATAAGTGTGAATTAATTCTGTGGCTGTATTAAATCACTCATGAAAATAGGAATAGTTTTAATTCATTAGGTGGTTTTGTTTTCCTTCTCCCTGTGCTCTTCTGAATAACTATGAAATTCAATCAGAAATCACATGACAAAACTGAATGACTTTTTTCTTCCCTGTGGATTGGTACTTTTTTATTTTTAAATTAACTTTTGATGTCGCTTACTTGCATGCAGGCTAATAGTCTGGTTTAGATACAAATGACCCTACATATTTTATAGGCCTAATTCTATAAAATGAACAAGCATATCCTTGCATTAGTTCTCTAAAGAAAACGTGAAATGTGTCCCTCTCAATCTAGTCCTCTCTTATAAAAAGTAGATTATACTTTTCAGGGCTCAAAGTAGCCCTGCATTCAACATACTGTTTCATATGTTTGTATATGTACATATGTTTGAAGGTACATATGTGAATAAAACTTTTCAAGACAAGACCTTTAGGTATGGGTAGTAAGTCATTGTAATTATGAGTAATACACCATATGAATTTCTACTTGGACACTTTCTGGCTCTTGCGAGAATAAGAAGCTCTGTTCTTATCCTTCACGTGCTCTCTTAGCACTAATCTCCAGCCTTTCATGAGCCTAGGTGGAAATGTAACCAGTACTAAAATGAAAAGTCGGCTCAGCAAAGGAACATATAAAATGCTTTCCAAATACAATGTTTTGATTTTTATCTGAACATATGAAACTGTTTAGTGTATTTTTACTGAGGCAGAGATGATGACCTTTTCTTTGATGAGCCCAAATAGTTTTTTCTGAGCACTGTCTGTGCTGTGCACTTAATGACACAAATTGACATTTCTCCCTTTAATTAATGCTGTATTTGAAGGAGTATGTTTAATGAAGTCAAACTGTTTGCACCAAATATCATTAATCTAGACTTACCTAAACTTAGCGGAGTTCTTCATAATTTTTGTTTTTCTTTAATACTCTTTAACACTTTAATTGCTTTTAATAAATAAGCCAGAACAAGTTGATGTGGTACCACATTGCTCCCTGCTAGCTGGGCTGGAGTTCTCAGGTGCAAAAAGGGCATTTCTCCCGTGTGCTTAAATAGAGCAACAGGCAGCAACAGTGGAATATAACCCCTGACAGGCTCTTGCTTAGGATGAAGTACATGCTTGCCCACAGGCTTGGTAGTTGTTTCCTAGAATGTCAATGGAAGAAACAGGAACTCAAGGTTATAGGCTCTAATTTTGAGCTCCTTCTGACCCATCCTCAGTCATTCAGTTAGGCCCTTCCCACCTGAGTGCAATTATTCCTTTCTGTTCATTCTTTAGCTTACACCTCTGCTTTCACTGTCCATGAGTAGTTCCTTACCCTTTTGTATACCTATTAGGATGTTTTCTCCTTTGCTTCTTCTTGGCCAGGCATAATACTGAGAGGACAGCTGCAGTAGAACTGATGCTTGCTTTCTGTTCCTAGTCTCTTCCCATAGCTTCCTTTGACTTTTAGCAAATGCAATTTGAGGAAGAAAAAAACCTTTGTGGTCTACAGTGGATGTGAGGCATGCTTGCTGATTCTTCTTATGATATAACCACCAGACTCGATAAAAAAATTTGTTGAAGATGTGATGATTTGTGTGTGTGTGGATTTATATGTCAGGTCAAGCTGGAGGAATTACTGGAAGAATTGTAAAATGTATCTCTGTAGTCACAGAAGAAATCTTCCATTCCCAGTCTAGTTTTGAGTAAGTGGAGACACTTTGTATTTATTGAAAATAAGCACCTTAGAAACTGTAGGAAGATTGTATATGTGAAAACAGTAGTTTTTGTGTATACTATTTAAAACACCTAGTAGTCGTTGTTCAGTTTCTAAAAGCAGGAAAATGACTTTGCAGACATTGCAGTGCCCAAATGGTTAAATTTTGGCTCAGAATAATATAAAACAGGGCATGTAATGGAAAATATTAATAATTGTACAAAGAAGGACTTTAATAGCAGCTGTCCCTTGGCAACAAAGTGATGGCAATAATATTTAGCTCTTATATGCCAATTTCCATTTTCAAAGTGCTGCACTTAGTTAATAGAATTGGTAGAAAGGAAAATAAGTCTCGTCTAAAGCTCTCCCATTACTTTACATCTTGTTTTAGGATTGCGTGGGGAATCCTTCATGGGGGAGAAGAGCTTTGAGCCATAAAGAACTGCTTGGTTCCTGTAGAAAGAGCTGACTGATCTCCCTTTGTGTAGTCCAAATATAAAAAGTTTGCGACCAAAACTTAGAAATGTTTGCAGAAACATGAAAACTGAAAAATACCAAGTGTTTCTACCACTGCCTCCTTCTAACCAGCAGGACAGTTTTTCATAGTACAGATTTTATATAATAAAGCTGTAATCTGGTGTTCTACAAACTACAGGCAATTTTAATTTGCATCTCCTCTCGCAGTGGATGTGTCTTACAAATTGCTTATCTGACCGCTCAAAGTCATCGCACTCTGAAACATCTTTTAGGAATAGATCTATTTATATGACTGATGAAAAAATGGGGAGAGAGACCCTTATGAGGTCACCACTGACCTTTAGAGAGAGTCCCCACAGAAGAGCTAGCCTTTTTGCTGCTTCTTGTAATTTTGTAGTTTAGTAGCAAGGGATTCTTTCAGAAGCTTTCTTCGTTACTGCTCAAGAATTTCAGTAATTAAGAATGAGATTAAATGCATGTGCAGCAAAGGACTGTAAACATGTTTACGCATTTTGATAAATGTTCCTGCAATTTTTTCTTTTGTAGCATTGATTCATTTGCATCATATACTAAGTGGAAATGAGCAAGATGTAAAATTAATCCACCCTTGTAACTATCTGAAGAGAGTAATTATCTGATGCTTACAAGCTGTTTCTAGAATAGATCCTTCCTAAGCTACGTTAAATTTCATTGTATCTGTATTTGAGTCTTAAATTAGAGTGGATCACATCCCTTAACAACGTAAACAATGCAGCTCCACTCAAATCAGTGGAGCTATACAAATTGTCTCTTATGGGAGCAGTACCCAGAAGCATGCAAGTCTCTACTGCAAATTTGATGTTATGAAAATTAATAATGATAAGTGTGTCTATTCTGAAAAATCAGTGCATGAAAAATTTACTGTGCTTGTTCAATTGTATTCAGTTCCCATATCAGATGTGCTCAGACTTTGGAGCCGTGGAGCAAAGCCCCTAACAAACATCACCCCAAACAAGCGGAAGCTTAAGAACAGGCAGAAGAAATTGAGATTTGACAGCTAACTGTATGATAAGTATGCATAAATCAACGTACTGTCTCCTGAAACCAGAGTGTAAGACTTCTGGGGAACGGAGAATGGAAAATTGGTAAATTAAAGGTTAAACAGAACTGAAAGAGGCAAAGTAGATGATTTGCCTCTCTTTGGTTGTTACTGTTTTTTTTTTCTGTGTGGTCCTTTGTGTTAGGTGATGTGGTCTGTTTGTTTGTTTGCCCTTGTTTGGTGGTTTGTTTTTTTCCCCTCTTCTCTTCCAGCGGCGTTAAAGTCTTTGTGACTAGAAGAGCAGCCCTGGGCATGCCAGCCTCTGTAGTTCCTCACTGTTCTGAGTGCAGCTTGTTTCCACCGTTACCTCCTCCTCTTGGCTCTTCTCATGCCTGAAACAAAACCACTGACAGCAGAACAGACAGGCGTACAGCAGAGGGCTATACGATGGGAGGCAAGGCCTGAGGCAGCGCAGCCACCTGCCTCCCCGGCGGGCAGGGGGTAGGAAGGCGGATGGGGAGGGATGGGACAATGGGCTGGGTGACCCAATCTGTCAGCTATGTCTAGTACTGAGGAGCTGTACGTTGAACAGGATCAAACCTAGAAGGAGTTTTTGTCTGTCTCCTTTGGCTTAAAGAAGTAACGTAACTTTGAGGTGCCTGGGAGAGTGCTTTTAATAAATGATTACTGCTGATGAGCATGTGTATAAGCATAGTTTCAGGTACCTATGGCAAATTCTAGACAAGTCAGGCAAACACTGATGGAAACTTGTAAGTGGAAAATAAATTTTCATTTGAGAGTCAACAATTTAAACTTTTAAATATAGATTAGTTTTCTGATTTGTCTGCAGGGCGTGTGAAATGTAGTGCTGACAAGTGCGGAGGAAGCATGCTGACTGGGTGGGTGGAACGGGATTATCTCTTTTCGGCAGTGTCTTGGATTTAGATTGACATAAGTAGCTCATGAAACTTTTTTTAGCCATTCCTTGTACTTCAGTGCTGTAGTCACTTTGTAACATTACTTATTGGGGGGGGAAATCCCTTCCAAATGCTGCCCCCCCACTTTTTTTTTTTTTGTGTGTGGTGGTGGTGGGGAGTGGGACCCAATGCAAAGTGCTTCTGTATAGATAGGGTGCTGTAGAAGTGATAGCCAGAAATTTGATTTGCCCCTATGTAAAGCTGGATTTGAGAGCGATTTCACAGTCTCTGAGTAGTGGAGGAACTAGAGTGAATGTAAAGTTCTAATATGTTCTGAAATGTCTTCCTGAAGATTCATGAAACTTACTCGAAGTGATTTCTTTCTGAAATCCAGTGGGGAGAATTGACATAATAAGCCAATATTAAGAGTTAGCAAACTTCTTGCTTAACATCTTGATCTTCTGGGTTGCTCTCTTGTAGCACATACCAATTTTTCAGTAGCTCAGTAAATGTTTCTAGACCTTATGAAAGCCTGAATGATGCAAATACATGATCTGTCTTTGAGCATAATTACTAATCACATTTCAGAATTGAAATGTGAATACTAACACTCTATAAATCAAATAGGGTTTTCATTAGTGAAAATCAAGTCCATTTGCGCTAGAGAAATGAGGCGTAAAAAAAAAATTATGCAAATCTAAGCTTTTCTTTTTTACTTTTCTCCTCATATTGATGCTTTCGTATATTCAGTAGTGTACTTCATGGTCAAATTATTCAAAAATAGGTGCATGAGCTCAACTTTCAGTAAATACCTATGATTAGATTTAGGTTACATTTGAGTATAAAATGGAAAGGTATAAAGTCCTCAGCCAAGATTTTACCAACTTTACCTGGATGTTTGGCGTTGCTTACAGTATGATTTTGATCTTAGTGATTTGCTTTTCTATACGTACTTCTACTTATATATAATATAGATAGATAAAATTAGTTTAAAATGCTGTGAACTGAGGTTTGAGATGAAGAAATGGAACCATGGAAAATATACTTTGTCATAGATGATGCTGGCCAAATTTGTGGATAGACATCAACACTCTGGGTCTTAGCAGACTTGCTAGGAGAGGTTGGCATTTCCAGACCTGGCCTTTATTTCTGGCTTTGCTACTATAATGCTGGGGTACAACTGAAGACAAACAGTTTCTGGGAAGCCATAATCCCAGAAGCCACAGAAGAAGGTAGGAACTCTTCCATTGGTTTCCATGTATGTCAAGACAAAGTTAGTTAGGCTTCAACATCAGAACCTTGCTTGGAAATTCGTAGGTGGTTCAAGCTTAGAGACTCTCATTTGATATCCGTATTGTGTTTCTGTATGGTTCTCCCTCACTGAAAATTGAGAGAAATGATACGCTCTTCCTCTATGAAGTGCTATAAAATCCACTAATGAAAGGTGTTACATAAAGACTTTTCCTCAAGGCTGGAGCTGTGAAAAAAACATGTTCCCAGTGAGGAAGAATATTAAGCTTAGCAGTATTCATTTACCCTGTATAAATGTGATTTCTAAAAAAATCAAAAGGAACTTGCATCGCATTTGAGCTTTTCTTAGCCTGTGAGACACTCGTGGGGGGGGGGGGGGAGAATAAATCCATTCTTTCATCTCTTAGGGATTGTAACACTGTAGGCAGTGGCTTAGTACATTGCCTTCTCTAATTCTTCTATTGTTGTGAATTATCTTCCGCTGACAGCTTATAACCTATTATTACAATAAAAATCATCCTTGATACTAAAATGCTTTTGCTGCATCAAATTGGAGCTCAAAGCATTATTCCTAGATGTACTCCTCTGAATGGGTAGTGTTTTTTGTTTATATTTTCTCCAGTTATCACTTTATTATTTAATATTGCAATAACCCTAATCATATAACTTTTATTTGGGGCATTCTGAAAGCACCAGCACTGGCAGTTCTGCAGAAACTGCAAAAGTAAGTGTGCAAAAAATTTCAAAATCATAAATTGTTTATCCTAACCTTTTAACGTGGTTTAATCACAAACATATTTGAGGGCAAATTGGAATTCTCTTTTCCAGTTTTGAAGTTGATATTTTTCACTATTATATAAGCACTTGTTGTGCATTTGTGGGAAATATGTAATTATTGAGGTCCTTCAGTTTTCCATTTTTTTAATTAACGTAGTTGGATAGTAAAGGTTGTCATCCTCTTCATCCTCATTATATGAGTGCTTCACTAATGCCGTTACCCACTGATACTAGTTCAGTATTGAGGCCTGTTTTTAAAATATTTGATAAGGATCCCTCTTTTCTTGAATTAGCACAAAAAAAAAAACTCTGCTATATGTTTTGATAACTGCCTGGTTCTTGCTGGGTTTGATAACAGGTGTAGGAGAATCACTTTCAGTGGAAAATTTCGTATTCTCTAGAAATGTGTAGAACTTTGCCTCAGTGCTACTTATCCTCTCAGCCAAGTGATGAAATCTCATAGCCTCATAATTTATTTTCCTGGATTTAATGCATAGCTTTGGCCAACTCTGGAATAACACTTCTTTAAAGAAGATCCTGTGACCAGAAGAAATACCATTAAATTAAATTTGAGCAGTTTACTTCATTAAGAGACACTGCACGAAGTAAATCCTAAGCATGCAGTTTTAGTACTGCTTGAAGGTTGTTGCTGAAGATGCAATGGCTTCTCTCTCTGAAATAAATGTGGGATGTCACAGAAATACACAAAATGTACCAAAAGCATTTCTTGCACCATTGGCTGGATCAATCTTGCAGGCTGGAGGAGTGCCCCGTCTCCTGTTGTAAAACACCATCCTTACGTGATGTCCCACGAGTAAGGAGGAGCGGTGACCTCAAGCTGCTGTTGGGTGTGAGCCCGTTTGCGCGGCTGCTTCGAGTGCAGGGCACCACCAAGGTGTGCAGGTGTCGCACAGGACAGCCACTTGCCCCGCTTCATGGCGCTGTGTGCTGAAGCTGCCCAGCAGGAGGTGCACCGCTGGCCATGTCAAACCTAGGGTGATGCATGTTGTAGAGAAGACCCCACAATGCAGCACCTCAGCCTCTCTCACCCTGCTTGACCCAACAGGCAGTTGTTGGTACGTCCCAGCTCTGAGACTGAGAGAGTACAGGCACAGCAGAACGAGTGTATATGATGAGCACAACCACAGGCCACATGGGTGGCCTTCTAATGTGATCTGTGATCCAGTAGTTCTGATATCTGATTATTTGTAGACAAGCTGAAAACATCTCTATCAAGGCTCTGTGATGAACGAGAGAACTTTTTTGCTTGGTTTCCACTGAAGCTAACCTAGTATCAGGCTTAAGTGCCTATTACAAGCAACAAATTCCTTAACTTGTCTTAAAAGATCTATAAACCATGTCAGAATTTATCAGTAAGAGTTGTTAATAACTATTAACCTGATGCAAAAGGACTGCAAAAGTATCTTTGTCCATCTGAATCCACTGAAGCCATCTGGTTATATCCATTTCACAGCCTATTGGAAATCGAAAGCCTAACATTCATCAGCGGAGGGAAGCAGTATGTTACAGGACAAATTCAGTCCATGGTTTGTAATTTTTTTCAACCTCTATGTACAACCAGTAGCGGGAATGGTAGGAGTTACTTCTCAAAACGTGTATGTGACATTCAACTTTATTCTACGCCTTTGCTTAAACTGTCCCAGTCTGAATATCAGTGGAAGATCAAAGGGATGATTTTTTTTTTTATAAGCTGTTGAGGAGTTGCTTTGGTGGATGGAACTGTCTAGTTATGCTGCTCTGAATGGTGCGATGAAAGCTGCTTCTGGGATGTTCCTATCTGAGGACTTGGAGTCAAAGAATATGCCATCATCCAGATTGCCCCAGCTGCTCCAGCAATTAACTCCTGGTATGTGCTGGTTCGAGGTTTAGATGTCATGTTCTGGGTTATGATTCTGAGTGTGAAACTGGAGTCTGTGCTGAACTGCATGTCCAGGGTTTGACTTCAGTATATTCTATATCTCTAATCTGTAATGGACTGCCTGATGATCTCACGTGGAGAGCATGATTAACAGTTCTCCTCCAAGCAAAAAGTAATTTAAAAAGAACAATGTGGAAGTCTTATCTGTGCAGGAAGCAGCTTTATTTGGAGGCCTGTTCAAGACTGTAAATTGGACTCTGTCAGGAGCTAGGGAAGCATCACTATATTTCTGCTCTAGTACTCAGCACTTTACTTGAACGTTGTTTTTTTAACAGGAGATATATGTACTATAGCAGACATAGCCTTGAAAGAAAAATGCTAACGAAGTTTGTCATTACACTTCATGCATCTTCTGACCAGGTAAGTTATCACTGATCTCCAATTATTAGGCAAATTCTTCATGCTTTTAGTGATGTAAATGCGCTAGAATTTTTAAAAAGGCATGTGTGTATCTGTACCAGCAAAAGAAATTACATTCATGTTTTCAAAGTGTCCTTTTTTTTCCTACATGTACTATATGATTTTAGTTACATGGCTGAATTTAAGTCTAGCGTTCTGCCATCTGTCTTTCAAAACATTGTAGTGTGTTAATGATTTTTTTCCTCAGTCCTTCATTGTAAACAAAATCTGTTGTTGGTTCTTGCTTGAGTACTTTTTCCTAAGCCTTTAGAATATGTCTTGGCACTACAGTCAGCCTGAAATATCCTTTCACCGCATGGGAAGTTAATGATCAGAGCTGATGAAATTCAAAATGATGTTCTTATAGCACACCTGCTAATGCACAGGGACATTGACTGCAGTAGGGCTTTTGTATGCCAACTGTTTAGTGAACCACTATGCTAGCGTAGAGACAACATCAAGGATAACAGATTTAAAATTTAGTTTATTCTGAGGCCCCATTTGCTTCTGGGATTTTAAGGAGAATCCATTCCTATTTTGTTTTGTTGCAGTGTTAATGCTGGTGGTATTACATCACTTCTTTAAGAATTGTAAAGAGAACACTTAATATATATACAGAAACTAAAATATAAGTATATATAATTTTAAATCAACTGCTGTTCTATATTCCTCCAAAGGAAGTTCCTTATAGGAACTATAGTGGGCCTGGTTGTGGATGCATACAAGGTCTTCAATAACAAAGAATATGGAGATAAACTAGTTGTTTATCTTGGATACACTAACAGATCCCTGTTACAATTACATTTAATGCTAAAATGTCTTTCAAATTTTATGGAAATATCTCTTGGAAGTATAAGATTAAATTATTAGTGTACATGAAAGAAAATAGTACAGTGGGCATGCAACTTGAGTCTAGGAACCTACCCCATTTGAACTTCAAAGTTGTTATCAGTTTTGAATATTTCTGCTTACAACGCTGGAGTGCTAAACCCAACTTCTAGCTGGTGTTATTTGCCTGCCCCAAGTTAGTGGTGCTCTAGGAAACTTAATTCAGCTCAGTAGGTCTACTGCATATCAGACACAGTAACTTGATTGTAAATCTCCTTTAGAAATGATATTTTTGCTTCCTAGGCAAGACTACTGCAATGTCAGGTGACTTTTAAAGGACAAAAATATTACAGGGGTGTCTGTGGTGGGTACCTTTCAGTGAGCGAGACAGTAGGCAGTGTTACAGGGAAAGTCACATTTCTATTAGTTGCCCCTGCCTTCATTCTGTCCTTCATTCTATTCTCAGTCTTTGTAAGAGCTTAAAAGGAAATTAAGTCCACGTAGGGGAAACTTATATTTCTCTTCTAATATGGTACAATATGCATGTGTGATTAGCTTAACTAAAAACTGTAAATTACAGAATGATGTTAAATACATGTTTTGCAAGCAATATATGAAAATTAAAAAAAAAAAATCAGCTAACTGCTTCTAATGTTTCCTTGCTTGCTGCATGCTCTGGGAACACATATTCATCTCTTATATCACCTCTTCTGAAAAGCTCCTCAGAATGCATTTCCAGCTGGGCTTATCTCTAGCTGTAATGTTTCCTCTATTTTGTCAATCTCAATTTTACTATAAATTAATCTGAAGCATTGAGAGGATAACAATTACATATGCATTACTATGTGCCCAGTGAGTCCTGCCCACAGTCAGGACAGGAATGCCTATTAAGTATTTTCTAATGTGGATAAAGTGATTCTTCACTGGAAATACAGACGTGCAAGATATGTGGGTTCTTGATATTTCCACTGCACATAACACCAATTTTGGTAATCGTTTTATTCCAGCCAAACTTTAAGTGTGTTCTTGGAGGGTAACAGGCAGTTAATATATGGCTATTTTACTTCCTGGTGAATCCATGGTGTCAGCATTTGTGGGATTAAAATATAAAACAAATACTTAATGACCTTTGGATTCTACCTGTCTTAGATTTGCGGAAGTCCCAACATCAATTATGAGGAACAACCACATTTCAATTGCCCTGGAGTGAATACTCCTGGATCCTTCCTCCTAAAGTAATAAAATGCTCACAAATCTCACCTCATGAATTCAGCAAAGTGAAATAGTTGCTCCATCTGAGGCTTCTGTGACTTTGTTATTTAAAGAGTATTCATAATATTTAGAAAGTTTTAAAGTTAAAACTCATTAAAACAAAAAAAACAACAACAACAAAAAAACAGGCCAGATGTATTCATGAGTTAAAAAAATCAAAGTTGTGGGTTCTGTTCATTTTTAAAACTGTCTTGCTAATTTAAGACATAAGGACACTTATCAGTATTGAAAACAGTGCTCTTCCTGTATACTGTAGCTGCTCTAAGTAGATTGAATAACAGACTTGTTTGTCCAAGTAAGCTTTTGGTTTGCTCTAACAGTTGAACATTGACTTGAGCCATCACAACTCCACCATTCTTTAGGAGCATGGCTGAAACAGAGCTTTGAATCACATTGTTTCACGCACGGCCTGCTACTACTTATAAAGTGATATCATGCATTAAAAAGCAAATGTTCTTTTGAGAATGGACACAAGATTTATGGTACTCCAAGGTGCAACCTCAACCACATGTAGCATACAGTTTTAGAAAGAGGATTGTGGATTTCCTTTATTTGTCCTTATCTGAAATCCTAGTCTTAGATTCCATTTTCTGGGGGAACAGCAGCTCCTAGTTCTCTCCCTGCAAGAGAAAGGTATACAGTCTTTCATAAAGAAGCCTTAGCTACCTGTGGTTGTGAAAAATACATATTTTTAACTGGCTTTCAAATGCTGATAGGTACACAGATTGCCAGTGGTGGCCCTGGAACAGTATTTGAGGGTTTTGAGAACAAAATTATAATACTTGAAAGACTTGTAGCTACCTATAGTCTTAAAAAGTCCCAGATGTGTAAGCTTCCTGTAATTGCTTAACTGAGATCTCCAATAATACTACATAATCACAGCTGTAAAACTACTAAATATATACAGGCAAGTAGGACCTAGTCCAGTATTTTTATTCCATCTTGCTGGGATATAAAGGTGCATTGCTGGTTATGTCCTTATCTTTCAACTAATAATGTTGACTGGTTATTGTTGGTTTATATGTAAAACTTCATGGTGGTTTGTGTAGCTGCATATAAACACATTTCACATCGATGTTCAAAGGAAGGTGGAAAGATAGAAATAGGGAATTTTTGGCTTTCTGGTTTGATTACTCAGTGTATTGCCATGCATGTGCAGGTGGCAAAATGCGAATACAAGGCAATAACCATTATGTTCATTTACTTTGCCATTTAGGAAACACAGATGTTAACTATATAATAACAAGGTGGTTCTTATTGTAACAGCCCTGCTGTTAGGTGGTCCTGCTATTACAGTAGCTTGCTGCTTTCACATGTTTGAGACATTTACTGCTGGGAGGTTCTAACTGTATTATATTAGCTCTTCTTTTTTTCCTGTAATACTGTTTCTAAAGTTGTTACTTACCATCTTAAATGTGGGTGGATGGGTAAATTAGTTTTATTTGTTCTTTATTAGATATTTTTAATTTGAATTTCTGACACGTTATTCCCAAGGAGTGTCTTCCCTCGCTGCTCTGAACAGATGTACCTAATACGCACATAGAATAATAGACAAAATATTGCTCCAATTCATTAAAGGTCTTGCTTCTTCAATTATTTATAGTTGGGCGAATTAGTTTGCTTCTTTAACTAACAAATACTCAGCTTCAATGTTCAAAATATCCTGGTAACGCAACTTCTTTCACTCTTGTACCCTGAATGATGTCAATATACTGATTATAGTTGGATCCATATGTCTTTTACAATTGGAATCTCAGTGGCTAAAAGATCTTGGCTTCTGGAGTACAAGCAGCAAGCTGAACAGTGAAGCAAAGGTCAGAGCTCTAAGGGAGATTTTATATTTATATATACACACACACACACACACATATATATTTATATATATGTTTTTGTAATGTTTCTGATCACTGAATACTTCCTGTCCTTGAGTTATGAGGACCTCAAGACACCTATGGAATCTTCACTGATACTACTAACCATATAGTAATGTCTGCTTAAAATTAATAAGGGGGGAAAAAAATCCATCTGAAGTTACCTGAAAGGTGACACGTTTTGTAAGATATGTGGCCCCAAAGTTGATGATCCATGAATGACTCAAGTTCAATTATAGATAACTGTATATAGATATAAAAGTCTCAACTCTGAGAAATGCTTCAATATGTTTAGAACTCAGCAGCCTGGTTAATGATGACAGTCAGCACTGCAGCACCTCCCTTGCTGTAGTGTGCTCGGTATACCAGGTCACGGTTTGGATATCAATTGAAATTCAGGGTCTCAGTCTTAGTCATCAAAGCCATTCATAGGATTAATCCAAGCATTGAGAGACCTCAGCATCCCTTTTACTCCATGGCTGTGACCTTCCATAAGAATGGCATTCCTCTGGCACAGCGACACTGCTGGGCGCTTCACAGCCCAGAGCACAGCCTGTCAGCCCAAAGCCATTCAGTTTGCTGCTATAAGAGAAAAGTGTAGGAGAGCAGGACACTAAGAGAGTCAACATTGTTAAAGAGTATAATTCACAAGCCATTCAGGTAGCAGAGTAGTTTGTATGGTGTAAGCATTTATTTGTTCTTTTGTCTAAAGCTTTAAATGTATCTTTTCCATCTGCTAGTTTATTTTAGCAGTATTGTATTTCACTTTTCTGTATTATAAGTAAAAAAAAAAAAAAAAAAAGTTACGGAGTTTGTGTCCTTGTTCCTATTGCTGATCCAGTGGAGAGTTCCAGTTGTTAGATTTCATGCTAAGACCTTTGAAGGTAATGCAATACAAATATAGACTATTTGCTAAAAATCTAACTAAACTGAATAAGAATTTTGGCTTGGTCTCATCATACGTCAAAGGGATATGCAGATCTCAGAGTTGCCAGTACTGTTATTGACAGGGTGTAATTAATCCATAAGTTTTGCTGAGTCTTTATGATGGCACAGTCCATCTGGACATAGTGAAAAATCAAACAAAACCAAATATTTTCTTGGACCTGAAAGTAAATGTTTTTCTCTTTCTGTAAAGGTGTTTCCTGTATCTTTGCAACATTCAGTTTGCTAGAGTAATTGATACAATTTTCAGAAATAAATGGTAGTACCTAAACCCAAAATCACATATTTTTTTCTATTGCCTTGTTGTATTTTTTTTAATCCCTCTACAGGCCTACAGTGACATTAGTTTCTAACAGTGCAAACATACTTCTGCTCTTTCTTGAATAAAATGTCAGCTGGTGACAATCTGTGATTCAATGGTACTATTTTGTACTTTTACAGTCCTAAGTACAGACGAAAATGATTTCTTCTCCCTTTTGGCAGAAGTATTAAGTGGGATACTTATAGTAGTCTTCGAGAGCTAGGAATGTTGAGACTTTTTTGGTAATAAACTTTGTACGATCAGACATGCAATCAAGTTACCAAAATGACTGCTAGCTAAATATGTCTTCTACTACTATACCATAATGTCATTCACACACATGTTTTTCAGTAGCAGTCATCTTACTCTTCAGTGCTTTTTGGATCTTGCACAGCTGCCCATTTGTGGTGTACCTCTTGGCACTATTGGTGTTTTTGCAAAAATACTGGCTTTCACTCGTGAGTTTAACCTACAGGCTGTGGTATATAGATGTGTATTCACTGGCTGGTGGCTTGCTGATACTCCACTTGATTACTCGTTGTAATTTCCTCTTTGTCAATAAATCTTTTCTTACCATTTTTGTCCATGCTGAGAATACTACGTTCAAGCCTTCTAACTCAGGCAAAGCGCTTTAATAGATTTCTGCCTTTTTTTTTTAATATTATTTTTTCCCATATACTAAGTATCATCCTAGCTTGTGGTATTTGTCCGAGTAGTTCTCTGTGTTGTTCTGTGTTCTCTGACACTGAATTTTGTCTTATGAGACTGTTCTGGGAGGTTTCTGAATTCTCTGTTACAAGTCAGTTGTCTCTAGCTAGGTAAAAGATGACATCATGCTCTTCCAAAAATCTATTTTCATCCTAGCTGTTTCAGTGTTTCTTTTGATGAAGTGTTACATCATTTCTTCCTATAATACCAAGAGCAGCCCATTAATGGGTTATTATAAGTTGCCTATTAATGGAGATTTAATAGTTGCGAAGTGATTTTTTTTTTTGGTTTTGATTACTGGGTCAAGGTTTTTGTCAAAGCAGGTCATTCAAAGTCTATTTCCTTTTTTTTTTTTTTTGTAGTTGTGCTATTTAACTTTATAAAATCAATAGACACTGATTAAAACAACAAGTTCTTGTCTGCTAACTGCGTTTTAATCAAGCTGCATTCTGATGTCTTTGTCTGGTGTCCATCCTTGCAGATTATAGAGTGCCGTTAACTAAGTCTTCTACATTTCTTCTTCCTAGTTTCAGAGGCTTAACTCTAAAATTATATTTAGGGTTTTTTTACAGGGCAATAAAGATGATCAAAAATATGAAAATGCTTCAATGTAACCTATGCCTAGAAAGATCTTTAGCAAAATAGATGGGGTAGGAGGGAGGGGGAGGCAGTAGTGGTACGCAAATGTCTGAAAATTAGCGTGGGCTGGGAGATAAGAGGGCAAACATATATTTTCTTCTAGCCTCTTCTGGAACTGGCAGGTAGTCACTTCTCAAGACAAAATTATAGCATGGACACACTGGTTTGAATCAAGAGATGTTTTTCTTTTAATAGTTTTATTTAGCCAGTAATATAGATAGATTAAACCCACCAATTTCTGTAGTCATCAGATGATTTTTTTTTTATTTTTTTGGAATGAACATTGGCTTCATCAAATTCTTGAACAATAAAATTTAAAAATGGTAAATAATTCAGATTACATTTTCCTCAGCTGCAAAGATTACTGTGATGCTTGAAATAGAATTGTATCACTTCTGTAAAAAGCTTGAAAAGGAGGTATCTCTTCTCATTAAAATTTGGACTAGAAAGGAAGAGTTTTATCAGTGTTCTAGGCTATGTTCACCTGAATGCAGGAAACACTAGGTAAGTAGAAACACTACTATAGGTTCCCATTACCAAGAAAAGAAGAAGAACATTAAAGCATTTAGCCTGTTTCTAGGATCCAAGGGAGAAAAAGTAACTGCAACTTTCACTCTAATAATTAATTTAATCAAAGATTTATTTTTTTAGAGAATTTGATACTGAATAGCTTTAATCTTTGAAAATGACTATATCATTTTTCTTTAATATTTTAAAATTAATTAATATGGTGAAAACTTTAAGCAATCTGTTCATAATACTTCTGGTATTTCTGGAATGCTGAAATGTAGATCTTTATGTATAACATCATTAAGGGTGACTTTCCAAAGACCCACCTAGACCTATATTTAGTTATTTGAAAGAGAGGTGGGAATAGTACAGGAACATGGCAAGCAGTCAGAAATTTCATAGTAAAGTTGATGATGTCAGTACAGGGGAAAAAAAAAAGGCACCATAACCACCAATGCCTAGGTCAGAGATGCAGACAAAAAGGACCAAGGTACTGTTTTATTCCTAACAGCATGCAATTCTCCTTCAGCAGCTGAAACATCAGAACACAGATTAATTTTTCCATCCATGTGAATTTTTGAACTAATCCACCTACTCTTGTCCTGAATTTCAAGCCAAGATTTTGACTTAGTATTGATGAATATCAAGTACATAGATTTCTCATAAGTTTAGTAAAAACTGAAAGAACTTTGACTTTTTTCTCCTTTTTGCAACACAAATTCCTGGGCAACACGTGATGTTCAATAAAATGGGAAGAATAAAAATAGTAGAGAGATGAGAATGGGGAGGGGAGTAAACATTTTCAGGAGGTCAAGAAGTGCTGAAGAAAATTTAAAGGATATTGCTGTGTGTGTAGGAATACTTAGTGAATACTTTTGCTGAGGATTCAGAGCAAGATAACCTGTTTTTTACCCACAGTGTTGCTTTTCTTTCATGAAATAAAAATATGACTACCTACTGTAGTTCTTACTATCTGAGCTTCAATGAAAACAGTAGTTTGCATGAAACGTTCTGAAAATTTATTGATTTTAATTATAAATACCTTTAGCTAAACTATACTTTATTTTTAAACCAGTATCATATAGATGCTTTGGCTGAATGGTTTCAAAAAACAAACAAGAAACACCCTCATATCATACTTTCCTGATTAATACTTCAAACTACTTTTGGTCCTTTGTTTCATTGTTCAGTGCATCTTTTTTCCAGACTTCATGATCATTGGCTTGTTCATAAACTAATCTGCTCCAAATAGTTAATACGGGTACTTGTTTCAGCTGTAAATCATACATTTCTTCCAAGCAGTTTGTGTATAAATTAAGCATGATTGGCTTGTACTTTTATCTTTTGGTTTCCCTAATCAACAGAAATACTACCTAAGAAAGCTAAATGCTGTGTTTTGTCTTGTTTAGACTTCACAATTTAACATACTTAACTATATATATACTATAAATCTAGTAACTAAGAAAGATCTATTTCAATTATTAGAGTAAAAATTAATTAGAATCCTAACAGTCTTCAAAAGATAAGTTAGATCTATTCAAGATGAATGCTCTGTCAGAATATATTTTTAGCAACGAGCAAAAATCAGGTTTTCATCCTGCATGCGCTTGTTCAAAATCTCATTTAAAGTTCATTAAGTTCAATTAAGCATTAAATATTTCAATGGCTTTACTTCCAATTTGCTTCATTTTAAAAACGTTGAAGCCCATCGTAAAGACAAACTAAATGGTATAGACTTGTTTTTAGCTGTAACTGAAAAATAGTCTAAATTTTTATTAAAATTTAGCATTTAAATGTGTATAAATTCAATTAGACATGTGGTAATAACATATATCTTCCCACCAAGTTAGGAAGAACCACAAGTTTAAATTTTCTAGCTACAGTTTTCACAAACCCATTCTGCAGATCAGTTTTTAATACTGCAGTCTTATGCATGGGCCCATTAAGAGCTGAAAATAATTCTGTAAGCTGATTCTTCATTTGGTTTAAGTTTTCAGCTTGTAGAAGTTTGTGGTCTCTGCCAAAGCTAAAACTTCATTGTGTATGCTTGTGTTTAAATACCCTCATGCGTTAAATGATAGTAAGGTTGCATTTTCTGTCAGTTTAATTGCATTTTCTTGAAGTTGCTGCATTTCTGTTGGCTCTGTAGACTAAACACACAAAGCAAGACTGTCGTTTGGCAGAATAAATTGCTGTAATTTTCAACCCAGTTTAATTCTGATGGATAATTTCAAAAGTGTTCTTGTTTTAGTGACTGAGTCATTGACTCCACCCACTGATGTTACTATTTGCAGCAGAACAGCGATATCATTCTTGACCAAATTGGCTAAATCTTGTTTTTAATGGATGTATGATTGGCCAGATCCTTCAACTTACCTGTGTGCATTGCCATTCAATTTCTTAAAGTATCTGCACTGCTTTGCTAAAGAAAAAAAATGTTGAGCACATGTTGCACTTGAAATTAGGGATGACTACTCTCTAAATTATACAGCATTCATCGGAACGTTGTCTTCTGCCAGCAAATCACAAAATCCAGCTAGTGTTTCTTGAATTGTTGAATGAGTTTGGGTATGATTGGTAATGTGTGTATTTACTTTTTTTTTGGGGGGGGGACAAGTACATTAATAATTTGAGGTATAAGGGATGATTTTGGGCACAGCTTTGCTTGTGAATGTTCTTGTTAATTTTCTGGAAATAAGTGATATGATGAGATAATTCTTAGAGGTCATTTTAAGTTTAATTTTGCAATTGGCCCTGAGTAAAGCTGATTAAGGGAAGTTTCATCTAAGGTCTAAAACATGGAAATCATTAACATGTTGAAATCACAGTTAATATTATTATTATCTAGATAAAACTCAAATTCCCCCTGGTTATATTTCAACTGTTCATGTAGTTTTTTTTCTTAATGAGGAAATGTATTTCATATAGGTTGCACAGATATATATATATATGCTACTGTTCTGGAGAAAAAAATAACGAATTGATATCAAAAGTAAACCAGTGCCCCAACATCTCTTAAACATTTTCCAGGGTGCTTTTTAAAATGAAATGCATCATAAAAACAGACAGAAAGATAATTGGTTGTGGTGCAGCCCTGTCAGGCAGCTCAGCAGGCACCACCCAGCCACTTGCCCACCCTCCCCAGGTGGGATGGGGAGAGAAAGGGAGAGGTAGAAGTGTAAGAGCTCAGGGGCTAGGGCAAGGAGAGCTCGGTGGGGAAGGCAGAAGCCGTATGGAGCAAAGCCTGACTGGGCCCCGCTGGCTGCTTCCCACCGGCAGGCAGGTGCCAGCCGCTCCAGGCCAGCATGGCTCCTCACACGGGGCGGCTTCTTGGGGAGACAAACGGCATCGCTCCCAACGTCCCCCTTCCTCCCCCTCGGCCCTGGCTGTCATGGCTGAGCGTGAGGCCGGGCGGTGTGGGACATCCCTTTGGGCAGCCTGGGCCAGCTGTCCTGGCTGGGTCCCCTCCAGCTCCTGGGGCACCCCCGGCCCCTCGCTGGCAGGGCAGCGCGAGGAGCTGGGAAGGCCTCGCCTCTGGGCCAGCGCTGCTCTGCAACAGCTGAACATCCGCATGCTGTCACCACTATTTTCTTCAGCAGTCCAAAACACAGCATTGTGTGAGCCTCTGTGAAGAAAGTTAACTCTGTCCCAGCCAAAAACTATGACAATAATTTATAATGAAATACCAATACTGGTTAAATACTATGCTGTCGTGACAGAAAGACATTTTAAATTGGTTGATTTGGAATGGAGATTAATTCTCATTGGTTTCTTTAAATATAGCAATGAACAGAAGGTGATGTTTTGTTTTCTTTCTCAAGTAACATGTACACTTAATGAGATCTGTAAACAAATTGTTTTTAGTATATACTATCTGACACTTCAGTCTGTAACTTATTATTACATAGGTTACAAAGGCCTTTGCGGATTAGGAAAAATACTTAATTATTAGGGTATTTAATGGAGATGTTTAAATTGAACATTTTGGGGCATAAATAATCTTTATCTTTGCAGAGACAGTCTTTTCTTTGCGTATAATTGTTATCAAAGAAAAAAAATCAAATTTTCATGTAGTAATAAAATATTATGAGAATGTAAAGACTGTGTTTTATAATTTTAGTCTTAGTGGTTTTCAACCCAGGACTCTATTTTTCTATTTGTTTGCCTGTACAAAATCTACATCTCATATTTTCTTTGTCCTGTGTTCTCAAACGTGCATCTTCTGCAATAAGCAACACTCAACTGAAATATTGGGCTGATCATCCTATGCTAAAATAGTATCTTTCTTCTATAGAAGGTCATTCAGCTACCTGTGTTTTGGTATTTCTTGGGAGCACGATATGACTGCAAAGAATCCCCTATATTATGTCTGACCACATGAAAGCTGTATCGCAAAACTTTTGGCAGTGAGCAAAATATAGGACTTACAGCACCACATACTCACTAGGCTGGGTGAACTGTTTGTCACAGTACCCTGCCATTTGTGCAGACAGCGTTAGCCAACAGGCGGTTTGCTTGGTGGTCTTCCATAGCTGTGCAGTTATGTTGAAGGTTCAGGAGTAGCAATATGTACCTTTGGCAGAGACTAAAGTTAATCAACTGGTATCAGAAGGCATCTAAGAAAAAGGGAGGTGATGACTCTTCAGTCTTTGCTGATAAGAAATCATTTTTTCTTGATTTGTGAATAACAACAAATCAAGTATGGTGCATCCTAACATGACTTCATATCTGTGGGAGATGGAGTAACACTGAAACAGAAAGCTCAACTGTTTGTGTTTCCTTCTAGCTTTATTCACCTTTACTTTGCTTATGAAGAACAAAAAACAATGGAACCTGTTAGTAGACAAGGGGGAGACCATTGCTTGAGAAAAACTAGGATTGCAAGAGGCAATTTAAAGTATATACACAGGCAGCTGCTATTTAAGTCTGAGCATAATGTATTTTATCATGAGGGTTTCAACTTGCTTCTTTCTAAGAACACAAATTAGGTTTGCAGTATGTGTGATGATCAAGGGATGGTTGAAGTGTTAGCGTGGTTGCATCTGACAAAGTAAAAATGAAAGTATTTACTTCCTTTTAACATCTAACCGAGCAGAGTGCTCCTAATTTAATGCAGAACTAACCTTTTGTCCACAGCAAGAGGTTGAATTTGCTTCTGTTGTAATTTACATGAGTCACACCTCTGCAAAATCCTTCAGCCATCTGCCATCAGTCAATAAATCCTTTTTAAATTTCCATTAATTCTTATTAGAAAGATTGAGGAAATCCATCCATCTGTTTGATAGAAGTATTATGTCCACAGGGAAAGCACATCAAGGCTTTTATCATTCCTCTCTTTAGCGGGGGTGTGTGTGTGTGTGTGTGTGAAGGTAGATGGTGATCTAGAACAACCGCAGTCATTTGTGGAAATGTTTAGTGTATTCTGGTGAGAGGATCTTTGCATGTTAATTCATTGAATAAATGAGGAACAAAATATTATGATAGTATAGCAATTCAGTGCTAACATAAGAGTGCAAGGTCTTTCTTGCATTTGAAGTGATAAATTCTACTATGGTGAGTAAAATGACTTGTATAACAAGTCAGAAACTGTCAAGGAAATCTTAGTGGTAGAGAAATGGAATAGAGCAAGGGGAAGAGGTGTGCAGTCATTCTGTGAATTTGCCTTTAGGATGTAAGGTCTTCAGAAAAGGCAAAATTCAGATTTGCAGAGGATGACTTCTTTTTAGCATTGAATAAATAATATAAATAAATTAGATCTGATTTTAGTGTCACAAGGGAAAATGAGAGTAATAAGAAATTACATCTATTTTGAAAGCTGCTGTTTAAACAGTCAGTTCTTTTTGATGACCAAATATTTCTATTCTGGCAAAATATTTGTCTTGGTATCTTACAGTATGCTAATACATACTTAGAAATGGCCACGGTGTGCCTGGTGAAATTCCACTTAGAGAACTAACTTTGGCTGGGGGTAAGAGGGGAATCATCATCAGTGTATTGTGGTGAAAGATAGCTTTGAAGGGTTGACTACAAACTGTTCCAGAAGGTAACACCATGGCAGTGTGTTGATGACAAAACATAAAGGAAGAATCAAAGAACTGCCTAAACATACATCCACTTGTTAAATTGCAAACTTCTTTGCTGAGAAGAATTTGAGTACTCTTCAACAATTTTGCTGAGATACCCGCCATAATGGTAGTTAAGGTCCAAAGAAGAGCATAGCCTCCTATATTAGACCTTTTTCAGGAAGATTTGTAACACTGTGGTGATAGTGTTTTGCTCAGCATGGGTTGCAGTGTATACATATTTTTGAGAATAGTCCACATCCTTCATTGTGTCTTCACATCCTGATTTAATATATTCACTGAAAGTAATCTGATTTCTGAATAAGACCTACTTAAAAATATTTTCTTTGAATTTCTTTATATTTATTCTCACTGCTATGATTGTCTTTTAACATATTTAGTTTCTCTTTGCACTGGGGCAAGAAATTGAAATACAAGTTTATTAATTTGACTATGACCTTCAAAGCTCCAGAATTGCTTGGTCATTATGCACCTGGCACATATGGATTTGTAGATTGATTCTGTTGAGGATTTTTTTTTAATCTTTCTCATGAGTTCTTTTCAACTGTCAGAAATTGGGAACCTAGAAGATCATGCCCCGTCAGGATATAGATTGATTTCTGTTTATAGTTAAAATGGCTGCTCTCAGAACCTGAAAGGAGCTATAGGTCATGGTTTATAACCAAAAGCTCCTGCTTGTGGACCACAATGGGTTGGTCTGCCAATGGTTAAGATTCCTTTGGCAGCAGCAATGTCAGGAACCATGCCATGATTGTCACCTTCTACAGGCATGTGATTTTGAAAGTTGATCCTTTTGTAAGTACTCTTTTGTGTCAGGTCTCTCATGTTTAAATCTTTTTCTGAAATAGATTTTCTCGTCCAGTTCCTTTTCTTCAAGTTTTCTTCTTCTTGGTGCCCTCTGGCACCTGTTCAATATCCAAGATCGAGTTTGCCAAGATGCCTTAGGGATATCTCTGAAGACTGGGCACTCATTCAGACTCAGGAAGGATCAGCTTTATCATGGGGAGTACAGACGCTGAAAACAGACTGTAATTCTCTCTGGCATACGATAATTTACTTAACATTAGAATTAAGGCCATTGAGGCAGTGTCCTCTCCTTCATGAGATCATTTCTCAATTACCTGGAGTAGGTTAGAGTTAGGAGGTACCTTTCTGTCTTTGGTGACAAATGAATTTAAGGCATTCTTCAAGATAATTTAGAAAGTTCTGCAGACACTATACTTTTTAAGCTGAGAAGTTAACTGAAGAATTGAATGTCTGCCTAGACAAATACGTACTTTGACATGAGTGACCTCTTTAAATCTCCACCCTTGTGATTTAGGCTATTCTTAAAGTTGAAAGGGCCTTTGGGACGAAGACCCTTCACATCTGTGTCTCTTGGGAATAAATTCAAGCATGGTATTTGGCCTAGGTAATAAGGTATTTAGTATAATAAGTACTTAGTAAGAAATTCCCACCTTCAGTAATACATCGTTTCACATTATTGGCACTTTTTTTTTTTTTTTTTTTAGGACGACTTGCAGCTCTCTGAAGCTGGCATGTACTGCACGTTAGATATGCAGTCCCAGAGTTCTTGACCATTTGTCTCAGTGGACTTGAGAGGAATAGCAGATTGCAATGAAACATCTTACAAGTCAGAAAGGAAGGTTTATAACTTTCTTGAAGGTTTATAACATACTTTATCTGACCTACAAATGTAACTAGAACATCCCTTTCCTTGAGAAGAGAAATGGCTTCTTGCTGTTTTTGCTTACTTTCATCCAGCAGGACACCCTTGCTGAATTAGCAATGGTTGACAGCTTTAATGAAGATCCTTATTCAAAGGAAGGAGTTGAAGTGGTTTTGGGTGGTCACTGCATTGCTTGGAACAACTAAAGTTTTGAATTGTTGTGGTGATGGTAAAGAAATAATTTACCAAAAATAGAGTTTGTAATGAACTGTAGTCCACATATGTAATCACTTGCCATTCTTTTCCTATTTGGTCCAGTCCGGTGATACATTGCATGCAGTATAGGCACAGGAACCATGTTCCAATTTACGCATTGATAGTTTGGCCCAATTATTATAAGGGCCACTTAAGTTATTATAGCAGCCCATAAATGTACATGTGGACTTCGCATCTCGGAGAATTCTTGTGACTGGTAGTTAATTGTTTTAACATTAAGTAACTTTTTGAGACTTTAAGAAAATATATTTTGAATATTAGAGAAAGAATTTTGACTATAGCTTCTAACAGAAGCAATAACAGTGGGTGAAGTTATAAGGTGAAATTAGCTTATTAAGTCATAAAGGTGAAAATCTGTATCCAAATGCTGCTCATTTTACTTCCTGCCAATATATCTAATGGGAGAATAATGCATTTCTAGGAAGTGATTAAGTGGGAGTTTTTATATACCTGTTTTCTTTAAAAAAAGAAAAAACCCACTACCAACAAAAAAAACCAGCAATGTTTAGAAACTGTCCAAGCTCATAACTCTGGAAAAAGAATTAGAACAATAGTACCAATAACTTTTGACATCTTTATCTGAATATAAATTCTGAGTTATTTTATTCTTTTTAAAAGACAATTTTTGTGTCCTTCCTCCTCTCAAAACCTTTATTGGCTAGGAAGGCTAGAAGTGAGTCATTCTCAAGATTATTTTCTGAGTGACACTTTGTACTATATTACTTAATTTTGAGAAGAAGCAGGAAATTCAGCATGTTCAGATGCACAGGCTGAGACTGGAACTGACTCATGAACAAATTTAGTCTTGCCTAGCAAATGTATACAGTACTTTAATCCCACTCTTTTCTCAGGGCAGGAATGATAATATCAGCAAAAATAATAATATTCCCTGTGTCTACTACGTGAATCTTGTGGAACCTCCTGCTTGCAAATGATTTAATGTCTGAGTCTGACAGAGTATGGTCTGATTACCCATCAACGGTAGAAAGCTACAGAAATTGCACAACCTGAAAATAATCTTAGAAAAGCCTAGTCTTTTCTTCTCTTCTTTGTTTCTCAGTCAAAGTCTAGAGGCAAATTTAGGTTAAACTCTCTCAAACTTGCAAATCATTAAAACAAGCATGTCTTCCTTTCACACAATGGGGTACGTATCACAGTACAAATTTCTTTCTAATTTAATACTTCTTTTGAAATCTTCAGTCTTTAAAATGAATTCCATAAGCCTATGGAAACTATGAGTTTCCAAGACTAATAATATATATATATTTATTTCCAGATATGGGTTTTGAAAATACACTTTGGGTATGTAATTAGTGAGGAAATTAACCACCAGTAAAACTCTTTTGGTGCTTTGGACAATTCTGTCATACTGAATCACAACAGATCTTCTCACAGTTTTTCAGTGCATATAAACTATATTTGTTTTGTATAGTATATAAGTTTTCTGCAAATTCCTTGTACTTTAATATTTGGGTTAGAACAAGTTTACAAAAAGATCAGAGGCTAACCAAACCCACTGAGTAATATCAGAGTCCTCAGGCACAATTGTAGCTGTATGTTTCTGTCCTGTGTGTGGAAAGGAAATTTCTTTATCACCGTATTGTTTAGTATAAAACCTAAAATGGAAGGGATACTAGCAAAATAAAGTTTGTGCCTGCTATTTCAAGCAACCATACAAGGAGCAATTTGTTGAAAACTTCCTGGTGGAGTTACTAAACTTAGAATTGATTGCTATTTAGTACCAAAAATGAGGAAGAAAAAAGAAGCAGGAAAGAAACTGAGAATAATTATTTTAAATTATATAGAATTACAATTATTTCTATGCAACTGCTAATACGTTACTGTAGTGTTTCCACTGTATTTCTGCTTTTTTGAAATGACAATATATAATATAATCTAAAATCGTTATGCTGCTATGAATATAGTGATCTTAACCAGTCTTCTCCAGTTCTTATTTTCCTTTTCTTAACTGAGTAAGTGACGCTTCTCAAAAATATGAAATGCTTTGAACTTATATTTATCTGATATATTATTTACAGATGAACTTAGCTGTTGCTTTTGATGTGGTTTACCAGTCTGGAAAGTCAAACAAGTGTGTTCTCGCAATAAATTTGTGCTTGGAGTTCCTATGTTGTCTGAGTCTCTCACTCCACATTACTTTCCTGCTGTTGCTGTACATTTTCTTGATATTTTCAGTCTGAGATGGTAAAACTTCCTTCAGGGAGAACTTTGCTCTTCCTCCACGTACTATCTGAGCCTGTATGAATTCAGGACTGTGCAGAATCTTCACAAATGTATGGTGGGGCAGGGAGAATCTGGAGACATAAAAATCAGAGCACTTTACTGTGGTTTGAGATTAGTATACTCAAAGGGACTGCTTACAAGGAGGAGTAGACTGACAGCTAAGGAGACTAAGGAAAAAACTTTTCCTGTGACCAAAATGGAGCATTGCATACCCAGAAATCACTTGACTAAAAGTCAGAAGTAGAGGAAACAAACCACCCAAAAGAACAGGGTATTCAAACTTTTAATTTAATTTGTCCCTAATAAGAATATTTATCTTCCTTCACTCATGGTGTAGCCGTTTTCTAGGCTTGAATTTTTTTTAGTCACTGTTCTCAGTTAGATAGTCTAGATGACTTCAGTTATTGTGAAATAATCTCAAAAATGATCCTATGAAAAGCCACTAACTGGACAATACAAACACAAGTAAATTTTTCTGTTATCAAAGAATCATTTTATTTAGTTTGGAAGATAATCAAAAATTGGTTAAAGCTTTCTGCTTCTTACTGACATGAAATAATACAGAGCAGGAATATGTTTTTAGTATCTAAAAATTGTGAGAGTAATTGTTTTATGTTATTCTTATCCATATGATAAGAATACGGTCCATAAAACCGTAAATGGTCTTTCAAGACAGAAGCTGTCATTTGGTAGTAGTACAGCTTGATTGTATTTTTTTAGTCTATTTTTATCCCCAAAACTTTACCTAAGGTCAAAGACAGTTTTGCTGTAAAAGGACTTACTGTTCCAGGAAATAAATCTGATTGCAGAATCATTAAAACTACCCAAATTGTGAATTCATTCCATATTTACTTTGAATGTTAGTTCTATTTGCTGTATATACTGACAGTTAAGTATCAGAATCCATCAGCAAAAATTAAGGTAATACTGAAATTACATATTTAACTGTGTTCTTTCATTCAGCTGTAAAAGATGACCTGCATGTAACTTTATTTTGACATCTTAATAGTAATGATTGACACACATGCTACTGCTTATATGGCCATCTTGGTATGTGTGGCACCTGTCTTGAGTTATAGATAGGACACATCTGCTTTGGGGTGGGAAGAGAGATACATTAGATGAGCAACAAAACTGTGTCCAACAGACACGGAGAGAAAGCAAAAAGATTATAACAAATTGAAATTAGAGCTAGGGCAGTTAATCAACCCCCTTCATTCTACTTTAATCAAGGACAGTGATGACATGAAAGCAGAAAAAAAATCTTAAAATACTAAAAACTTTGTTGGATTCCGGTTACCTTGCTTTGGTTTAGATCTCTTTTAAATAAAGATAATTTTCTTACCATTGGAGGGTGCAGAATTTTTTTTTTTTTGAACAAAGAGATTTTTGATGGAGGTGTTTCTTGCCAGTATCTTTCTTTAACACAGTTGCTGAAAGTGATGAATGCCCTGCTACCAAGAGATGTGGCTGTCACTGCTTATAGATTGACATAACTGAAGTTGTCACAAGGTCGTTTGTTTAGGTGATAATTTGAAATTCCATTGAATGTGAAATTTCAGTTCTGACATGTTCTTATGAAGGAAAGAATTAAAGTTCTGTAGTATCTTAAGAGATAGAAGATAACTTTTCTACAAGTAAACTAGATAAGGTAGATTTCTCATTATTAACTAATTTTACTTTTTTAAACAATATCAAGCTGAAAAATTGAATGCATTTGCAGTTGTTGCATGAATGTAGGCAGTGTTCTGTGTGTGTATATATAAAATATTATATACATGTATGTATATACATAAAGATGTTTCTTCTCTTGGAGTAGAAATTCTCTGCCCTTTATGTTTTATGCCAGCTTGTTACATTATTATTTTTTTCCCAAAAATCCATTTGTGTGTAATTCTTGCCAGACTTTTAAAATTGTTCTTAGCTAAAAATATTAGAAATGTAGTATGAAAGCTGGAAATCTAAAGTTTGGTCTTCGACCTTACTTTATATTCAATATATAAAAAAAAAAATCAATTAAATTGCAGATTGACTTGCTTTATTTTTTGATTTTTTTTTTTTTTTGGAAACCTGTAAAGTGAGTTTTGTGTAATTGTACCATTTCTTCCCTAATAGTGGACAAAATGGCTTTAATTTCTTGTTTAAATTTTGACAAATCACAGTTTGAATAAATGCACCCCACTTTGACAGAAGCCAGTGTCATCACTTAGTGGTGATATGTAGACATATTTTGTGAAGTATGTAGAGAAGAGTATATAGAAACACTAGGAAATCACACAGAAGTAAAACTACTTTTTAAATATGTAATTATGTGAGTAAGGACGTTTTCTGCTGGAGGTAGTGTTTATGGAAAGGAAAGCTTCAGTTGTAAGAAAACAAAGCCATGAATTTAATTGCAATCGTTGCAAAGCTGAGGAGTCTAACCTTTTCTTTAATAAGGTCTTTCTACATCAAACCACAGATGAGAAATAAAGATAGAAGGCTGTACATCAAGACAGACAGTAACATCTTTGAAACAATACCAGGTCAGCAGGCTTTTTGTAGTTGTATAGAGAAATATGTCTAAAACTTTTATTTCTTTGTAATGAAGCTAGAATAAAATTTAATGATCTACTCTCTCTAGGTAGCCTTTTATGTGACTATGAAAGGAGATACCATGATCCAAATTTTGTTTAGGGATTACTGGTCAAAATAGACTTGAATGTCATCCCACAACTTTGCAAGACACGCAATGCATCTCTAAAAGGAACCTTAAACTGAGCTTATGTAGGCCAAGCTTTTCTCTTGCATTTACAGAAGTCTATATTCAAGGATTAGTATGAGCAAAAATTCAGATGCGAGTATATATGTATGATGCCAAATGGTCATTAAAAGAATACTGAGTTTTTAATGTAAAACCTCCACACAAGGTATTACCAATGAATGTGTGTCACAGTACTTTACCTTTGCCTCATCCATCATGTCATAATACTGCAAGGTGAGCCGTAATATGAGGCAAGTCATTATAAAATAATAGCAGCCATGTTGACAATAGCATATGCCCTTCATGTGTAGCCAAGGGAAATACTGATATAGATCTTCATAGTACACTACTGTCTTTTCCTACATCTCTTATCTGTCTTTCTTTAGTAGTAGATTAGTTAAGCATGTAGAAATTTAAATACAGTAGTTGACGTGGTAATATTAAAATAAATAGTATTGCACACAGGTCTCAGTTGTCTGCAAGGTTTCTGATTTCACTAAAATCCTTTTTGACAAGGTTGTCTTTCCAACCATTATGACTAGCTTTAAACAGATTTTGAAATCTAACAACACATTTTCAAGCCTATACTAAATACGGTAGAGACAGAGTCAACCTGGAAGTGACACATGAAGCTGGTACAAGTTATGAGCTTGATCGCGGGCTTATGCTGGTGCCAAAGCAGTATGGTTAGGTTACATTCTGGTGTGGATTCAAAGGCAAATTCCTTGCTTCCTTACTGAAGTTTCAATTCATAAATCTTGTTTTCCTTCTTTTATTGCCAAACTAGAGTATTTGCTTCTGTTTCTGCAGAAGGAACAGAGAAAATGGAGAACAGATACAGAACTATGATGTTCAACCTGGGAAACAGTATTTGTCTCCTTCTTAGAACAGCTAAAATCAAGTTTAATCATATAGACTTACTGACCTTGATCCCCCATAGCTCAGATTTCTCTGATTTGCACTAACTGATATCGTAATCATATCTCAAAGATGAGTAACCCTGTAGAATGTGCTTTATATTTTTTGTGGTTAAAGACAAAAACCCACACCCTTTGTATTGACTTGATAATGCAGGGTCTAAGGACTTGCCTGATCTTGCCTTAGTCTGAGATGATTTTACGTTTTTGAAAAATTGCCAGTTTTCAAATTGCCTACCTATTGCTATTGCCTACCCTGTTTACCTTCTTAAGCTCTCTCAATGGCATGTACAGATGATCTTTGCTTGACAAACAATAGCCTTTTCTTTCAACAGAAGCTGGAGAAGTATTTCTTCATTTTCAAACTTAACCTCATTATGAGAAAGAATAGGCAGGTTCAGACTGTGAAACATAGAGAAATATAAAATACCCCAAACACCATAGAAAATTCAACCCCCGCGCCCTGAAACAGATACTGAAAGTACCTCTCACTTATTATTCCTCTTAAGGGTGTTCCCAAGGCCTTCTCCACACCTCACTCTTGAAAAAGGTTGAAGCCTTAGTACCCAGAGAAAAAATGGAAGGGTAAGCATAAGATAGGCACTTCCAAAAGATACTAGAAAAAATTAAAAAGTAATTTAAAATAATGTTATCTGTGTTTTTGAAGCTTTTCTGAATTACTTATGTAAATTGGGCCAATACTGTTAAAATATTAATTGGAACAACAATAAAATATTAGTTCATATATATATATATATATATAATTAATTAATTCTCTTTTCATATAGCAAAGTCTGACTGTGAAAGCTTTTGTAATTATTTTAGCACCAAAAGCTAAGCTGTGGTAAAGCTGAAACAATGGAAGTCATGTGAATATGCGATAGAGAGGGAGAAATAGAAATGGAGCCACAGAACTGTCCCTTTTAGCTGTAGTGGCTTTTTAGTTAGACTTAGCCCAGTCTCACCTCACCCTCACCTTCATAAATACTCTGCATTTTTGATAAACCTTTAGGAAAAGGGAGATTGTGACTTTAATTTCATCTCTTACAATAACTTTTTTTTTTTTTTTAAGAGAACCCTCTGGTAAATGCTGTCTGAGAAGCAAAAGCAGAACTCTCTATAGATTTGTGGCTAAGCTTGCATCCTATATGTATTTCCCTTCTGGATTTGGAATATATTTTAATCTTTTTTTATTTTTTTATTTTCAGTGTAGACCTATGCTGTTTAATAGTTCTCATAGTATCACTCTAAACACTGCAAAATAAAATTCGTCCAACCCCTGTGGGACAAACATCAATGGTTGGGTTAACTCCACTAGACGGGAAAAGCAAATGCTGCATTAAACTCCTGTCTCAGCCTTCATTTTTAGCAATGTCTGCCTTTGCATCACACTGTCTTTGTCTTTTTCCTCTCAGGTTTTCTTTAATAACCTGGGAAGCACAAGGAAGCCCATATATCTTCTCCTTAATGTCACATGTGAAATCTTACTTGTGAAGTTAAAGTTGTTTTTGCAGTGTATGGGACAAAGAAAAAAATGAGCTGAAATCTTGAGCCACATACAAGGAATTAAAACAAACAAACGAAAAAACACAAAAACCCCGAACCACACAAAAATCTGGAATAAGTAATCTCCACCACACGTTGAGTAAAATTGAATAACATCTGAAATGATGTGATATGTTTAGAAGTTTAGACACATTTGTTAAATGTTCCCATTTTATCTTTTCTTCTTTATGGTAGTGTCCAAATATAAGCATCAGAAATGTAAGAAATTTTGAGAAGTGATACCACTGGTTGAGTTCTGTGTGGGTTTGTTTTTTTGTTTGAAGGGATGATCATTCCTGTAGAAGAGGCTTTGCATTTATCAGTTATGTACATAACTCTGCTTGTGGTGGTTGTGATGCTAACCTGCAGTCCAAATAACCAGCATATTCAGTGTTTTCTCAGCTGGGGCAAACGATGTTTTGATTACCGTCAAGCTTGTTAAAATCTCATCTTGAAGGTGAAAGGTTATATATTTTTTTCTTTTCTACGAAGACATCTGTGGAGATAACCATATAGCATTAATACGTAGGAGTTCACCACCACTACTCCTCTAAATGTTTAATTTATTTAATGCATCTACTGCGGGAAAAGTACTTTTCTTCATCTACTGGTTGCTTTTTCACACTGTATAACATTAGCTCTAGCTAGCCCTGTAAAATAAATAAATAAATCTTTGAAATTCCTGTTGTTTTTTTTATTTATTTAAGATTTTGTTTATGCAAATGTGATTCAGCTTCTAATGGTGTTTAACCAAAGTGTTGCATCTTTAAGGAAAATTGGCATAATTTATCTAAACTATTCATTGTTTAAGCACTGAAAAGCTGTTTATATTTGTCTGCAGATAAGACTGGACACCAGATTTGTGCAGATAAAGGAATATTGACTTCTGTCATATGAGATTTCTAATTCTGAAAGATCAGTATGGTTCAGAACATTTTCACCAGTAATATTTGAGGAAAGAAAAACATTTTTCTTTATTTGCATAGTACAGCTAAGGCTTTGAAAAGCTAGCTTCAATTTTATTTTGTATACCAGCTATGGTAATCGCTTAAAAGTGCTTGGCTAAGGACACCAGCAGATATAACTTGAACAATTCGTGTGTGCACCTGTCAGTGGATAGTAGGGATTTTGTGTGGGAGATGTTTTTATACATATATTTCACATAAATATGCAACACTGGATTAAAAGTTCTTAACAATTCTTATAGCTACTTAAACCTCTTTCCACAGAAGAACTGTAGAAGTCCTTAAAGCTCAAATATCTGGCTTTCCGACAATAATCCTGAATTTAAATTTAGACAATTATGTATCAGTCATTGAAAAGTACAGACGCTGCAAAATAGAACATGAAGCAATCAATTTGCTGTTTGTTCTCCCTTTTTTTCCTTCCCAACAATGGTAGAAAATTCTCACCTGCTATTTAATATAAAGAAGTAGCAGGGAAAAGTATTGATGTGTTAATACCCGTTTATCCAGGAATTTTGTATTGAAAAATACTTGTTCTGAGTGTACAGCCCTCCTTATGCCCCTCTTAACCTCTGAACCCTAGATCACAGGTCTTTGTACAAATGAGATCACTTCTGCTCAAGGGCAATTCCAGAGCTTCATGAGAAGAGTGGAGAGTAAAGGGTCAAAACTGTTGAGCTCTAGTTTTGAAAAATAAGAATTTGATGTTGGAAAATAAGATACTGTGAAACTGGTATCTGAGCCTGAAGTTTGGCTTTCAGATAAGCCTAAGCAATTCTGGCTGTTTGAAACATGCCTTCATTTGTTAGGGCTCCAAATAACTTTACAACTTTCATACTTTATCTGTTGTGACTGGATCTTGAAAACAGCTGAAAGGATAAAGAACTTCAAGTTGTCTCATGTGTGTTTCAAATGCAATTAAGATCAGGCCTTATCTGTAGTGACTTCTGTGTATGGGGGTGTATGTGTGCACGAGTGTGGATGTATGTATCTGATTAGTTCGTGTGTGTATATAATATGTTGTTTTGGATTAATTTCTCATTTTTACTTCAGGGAATACCATTTGTAATTTTGCAGTGAAGCATTTTGGCTAATTAGCTTATTCTGAATTTGTTCAAAATGCACGTAGAAAATTAACAGTAGTCTTGTTGCATATCTATTCAAATTAAATAAATAAATCCTGATGTCAGTTCTGGAATATGGTAAACTGTATGTGATATTGTCCACTGAAAACTAGTTGCTGCTTTGGGGAGAGCTGATGTTATTTTAATTTTGAAGGAAAAATGGCTTTGAGAAAACCATTTGTGCTAGATAGATACGACAGCTCAAAATCATAAAATACATAAGAATACAATTGTGTAGCTGATAACTTTCTTTTTGTGCATACAGAGACGCTCCATGAATATTAATGACTCTTGATACCTCTCTGAAGTAAGAGTTATTCTTACTTTAGACATGTTAAGGCAAAGAGCGGTTAAAATGCCTTCATTACCTGTGAAGGTGGTAGAAGAACTGAGAACAGAAATCAGATGGTTTGTATTACATTTTTAAAATGATATGATTTTTCTTTCCATCTCTATGTACACCAGTACTTTCCCCCAAACTATGGAACACAAAGCCCTGAGATTTGAACTTGGGTTTAAACAATGTTGATTAACTATTATCCTGATTGAATCTTAATGTTCTTCTACAGGCGTTAGCAATACTTACACCATCATTATTCTTAAGTTTTCACAAATAGCTAATTAGTTTTGATATATACCTTTTTCTCTGGCAAATTAAGGCCTAAATTGTCCATTTTTTTCTCTGTTATGAACAAATATCATTGTTAAAACTGTCTAGGATGGCAATAGCACTCAATCTCTAACTTTCAGCTGTTTCCTAGGTAACAGGGATACAGCTGCAAAACTCTGCTGTACCAAATGGAAGGAAACAAACAGTCAAGTGTTTCCACTTCTATTCTATAATTTGAATTAAGTAAATCCTAGGAGTAGCACTGTTTCAGAAATTACAAGGTATGGGACAGCAGAATGACGCTCTGATTCTAGTGTGTTTGTGTTTTCTGTCACTTCTGGGTTTCTGCACACCTTCTAGGATTTCATGGGAGATGATAGAAAACTTGTAAAATAAATCACAGCAGAGAAGTTTTCTTTGCAAAAACTTGCTATGTAGGAGAATTAATCTTTTACGTGCATGAAACAAACAAAAATCGAACAAGAAAACATAAATTTTCCATGATTGCTTTCCAGTACTTTTAGAAATTAGCCATTTATTTATATGAGAAATGTAGTTCAGAAATGAAGAAGGAAAAAAGTATCAAAAAACTGAATTAAATTATTAAGTTATGCACAATGAATAGATTACTTTTTCATATATAGATATAATTATATATGATCTAGTCAGTCTTTTTCACGTTAAATGTTTTTGTATTCTTCAAGCTTTCAGAAGTTATTACGCAAATAACAGGGATTTGCCATGATGCTATAATGCAATTAATTTAAAGTTAATATTGGCAGATGTAGTCTGACTCATTTATGGGAAAAATACTTTAGGAATATAAATTGAGAATTTTCTTTTGAAACCATAATCAGAACTGAAACTGTGCTGCATTTTGTTGGTCTAGATGTAACAGTATAATCATTGTGATAAATTTGAAAATGTGCCAACAATCCGAAAAGTGTTGTTGTGAAGTTCGTCTTCTGTCCTGGTAACTGCCAAATCATACTTTCTGGTTTTGATAAATGCCATCTTCTTTGGCTCTTGTAGCATTGGGAGTAATACAATTTATAGCAGAGTTCCAGTAGTTTTGTCTTTCTCCATTACTTTAAGCATAAATTACTTTTCCTCACTTTCAGGTTTGTTATACTTGTTCCCGAGTTACCATTCGCGTGCCATTCAGACAACTATTTCCTGAGTAATATTGATTAAGTTAGAACACGAGTAAATGCAGCTCTCCAAGTTCTTCCCTGTGTTGCTGTTTCAGCCCAGGGGTGCCCTTCTGTAAACATCAACAGAGCCTCGTTCTTCTAATATAAACATCTACCTCACATTGCCTTTTACTGTAATATCCAAGAAAGCCATGACAGTGAATTAAGAGGATGGTTTGTTAAAATAACTGTGTGTCGTGTTGACTAACAGGTAAAAGGGTCAGGGGATACAGCTTCCCTATTATAGACAACTGTGTCATAGTGCATAGTGTGGTTGCAGGGAGTATGGAGCTACTGTTGGCAAAGGTTGTAGTTGTTGTTGTTGTTTTTATTATTTTTTATATGTGGGTCAGACTAACCTATGTAGAGGAACAAAATAGCATGTTTTAAAACATAAATGATGACAAATATATTAAAAAAAAAAACACACAAGTGTTTTTTCGGAAAGGTGTTAGTGGTATTTTCATCACAAGGATTGTTTTTCAAACAAGTTAGTCTGAAGCACTGAAAGAATGAGACTCCAGCAAACATAAGCACACCAGAAGCCAGTGGACTGTCAGGGCCAGCACTGTAATTCAGAGTCAGGTTGATCTGAAGAGTGAGAAAGTACACAGTGAGAGCAAATTACAGGTATTATCTTGCAGCCATGGTACAAACAACTTCATAAAGAGCATTGCCTTTACCACCATTGTTGAATTTAAAATAATCACTGCTGAAGATGGGTTGCAGAGACATGAAATTTCTTTGTGAACTATATTCACCTTGCTTATAGCTGGTTTTCAATGGACTGCTGTCATGATTAATGTTTCAGTAGCTAGTAGCTACGTCTTTGATAATTAGTATCTTTCACTAATTCTATTTTTCATTAATATTAAGGAGACATTAGTCTTTTCTGTTCATTATTAATACAGCATATTGATAAGTTTGAGCTACTTTTTTAGGTTAAAAATATTTCCAAAGGAAATCATGGGAATAGGAATAGGAAAATGAGAAGTTATCTCAATATAGGATACACATAACAAATGATTTTCTCTCTGAAGAGGTACTGTGAGAGAATAAATTAGTTTATCTATTCATTAAACTTTAGATCTAAAAGAAAGTTTAAAGTGCATAAAAATGTCTTTACTGGACTGCGATGGAACTTCCAGACTTTTTCCATAACCATTAATCTCTGAGTAAAAAGTATGAAAAGTGACTATTACAATGCTTTTCATGACCACATGCTTTATAAAATTTATTTTTGTCTCTAAATTTGTGCTGCTTTATGCAACTTTTCATGTGGGAATCTGTGCTATCCACGCAAATGTTCTTCATTAAAAAGTATATATTATCGTCTCGATTGTCTTTATGTATGTGAGAGCATTTATTCAATTCCTGATCAATCATTAAAATGAGAGGCATTGTTCTATGCCTCAAAGGGTGGAGGGAAGGATCATGACTTTTTTTTTTCAAGTTAATTTTCCATTTCCTTTTCAAACTCAGACCTTTCATGGCTCATCAGAGATACTGTAACAAATCTAGGATTTAATTGATATTACTAGGAAGTAAACTGCTTTACGTATTTATGTTCCATATTTTTAATGTAAAAATACCTCTTTGCAGTTTTAGTATCGCAGACTGAGAACCACTTGATCAAAAATAATTTACAGGGGATAAAATCTGGATGTGGTAATTAGGTCTGAGCAGTGTATTATGTAATACATTGCTTGTGTTCACGTTTTTCTCAAGATTATAGATAAAATTGGGAGCATGTCATGTGTAGTGTTAGATTTCTGTTGCACTGGAGGAAAACCAGACTCTGTCTCCCTGAGGAAACAACAGTCTAGGGAATGCAAAGATGACACATGCTTTCTTGGTTCAGTCTTTTGGAGTTCAACACCAATGAACTAAAGTCTGCTGAAATGTTGTGCTTTTCCTTCCTCACCCCCTGGAGCCTGCATCCATTCAGATGGCAATGTTTGCTCAATACAGATTGAGAATAGCTAAGGAATAATTCTATTTCCATAATGAGTATTCTTATGCTAGACCCCTGAAAAGCAGATATATAGAAAGTAGTCTTATAAATTGCATGTACTCAATCTCTATGCCTCTGGTAGGTAAGGACAAATCTGTGAATACTATGCGTAGCTTAGGCTGTCAGCTAAATACAGCTTAGGTTTGTTTCTTGCTGTTAATACAGTGGGGTTTGTCAGATAGCTATATATCAGACAGTGACATGTAGAAAACATATATATATATATATATATATATCCTAGAGGTTTGGATTCTTAAGAATATTTTGCCTGTGCAATTTAACTTCAGTCTTAGGAGTCCTCCTCTTCTAGATCTGAGTCTCACTGTAAGGTAGTGAGGAACATTTAAGAACTTTCTCTCTCTCTACCTTATGAAAGGGTGATGGAGGTATGTAGTGATGCAGTCGCTATAATAATGCATACACCATTAAATACACCAAAATAATAAACTTCAGTGTCGTAAATGTAACAAAATAAAACAAAGCAGTTCTCTAGGCAATTTGTTTGAGGTAAACATTTGTTCCTCATTTACACTTGTATTTTCATTAGCATCTGAAAGAATTGGAACATAGCTTTCTTTGCTAAACAGCATAGCATATCGCTGTGGCATTGGATTCTCTATTTGGAGATAACAAGTAGTAGCCAACTAAATGTTTGCAATAAATACATTGTAACTATATTTTGCTAGTCTGCATTTACGTATCTGATCTTATTAAAAACACTTTTGAAGTATTAAGGTTATCTCAATAAAAACAAAAATTTCTAAAACAGTATCTATGTTCAGTTTGAAATGTACAGCGTCTGATGTAAGAGAATAACAGAAATAGTTGTTGTGTTATGGTTTAGAAATAAATAGCAACTGTAATTACTGACTGCAATCAGTGTATGAAGGATATTTGTTGGAGCAATTTTCACTTTATAGGAACACTTGATAATGAAGAGACTTAACTAGATCTTATCATAGACATCCTTTCTCTTCCCCGGTGATCCCAATTTCTTTTGTTCATGTAAGTTTGATATGTCCAGTACATGAAAAGATAAATCTAGTTTATGAGCACTCAAGTGTAATTTCTACTTTCTGAAGTCAAATGTTGTTAGGAAGTATATTATTTGAAATGTGTGATTTCCTATAATATTTTCAGGTTTTGAGGTATTATGAATGTTTACATAAAATACATTAACAAAGGTAACATTTTACAAAATCTTTAGATGCTCCTTTCTTTATGACTTTCCTTGCTTGCCATACACAGAAAACTAAACGGTGCCTAGAACTGCAGTTATTTTTGGCCTTAATCTGAAGACCAGATAAAAAAATTATATGGATCAAACCACTACAGGACAAATTCCTTGCCTCATAAAGCAACCCTGTGGGTGTTACAAGAAGTTAATACTCTTCTTCTTCTTTTTTTTTTTTTTTCATTTAAGCTCTTTCTAAGAAATTAAATTCAAAATAAGCTTATGTTGTGTATTTCCTTTTCAGGCGATAAATGCAAACCTACTGAATACACTAAAGTGAAAAATATGTTATTGGATCTACAAAGTCGGAGATATGTTGCACAATCAAAAGATAAAAATGTTGATGAGAAAATGGCTTTAAAAAAGATTCTCGTAGATCAAATGTTTAATTATTTTGATTCAGACAGCAATGGACTTGTGGACACAAATGAATTATCTCAGGTAAGATTTAGATTTTGTTTCCATTATTCATGGTAGCTATTCATTTGCTTTTGTCCAAACTTATACGTGGAATATTACGTCTCAGTATGCTTTCACTTTAGAAAATATATAAGAATCTTTGAAGTGGAAAACTTAATTCAAGAATTTTGGAAAAAAAAGTGAATTATTCAGGAATTCTGTGGTAATTATTGAGAAGCTTGAATACAGTGCTTTAAAATATACATGGGGGGTACGAACGCTATAGGTTGCTTTGGTCATGAAATGTTTTATTGTCCACTGCATGCAATCATAAAATCCAACTGTATAGATGTATTTTAGGAGTAAAAAATAAATAAATGATATTTTAAAGTATTTCTGTAATGCTAAATGAGTATTACTGCTTTATGCAAGTAGTAAAATAAGTTAGCGCTGAAGAAATACAGTAGCAGTTTTGGATGGAGTTCATGGTGTCTCTAAACAGCAAGCTTTATTAACTAATTACAGATTTACACCAATAACTGTTGTTCCAGAAGGCACGACAGCACTAGTTATAATCGAACCCAAAGAACTAACTATTAAGTGTTGTTATAACAAATGTATTTTGATTTAATGGGCAGTGTAGAAATCCATTTTTGAAAAACCCAGCCATATTAATGTATCAAATACTAGGCAGCCATGGAAAAAATTAAAGACAAGTATGATTTTTTAGAGGCCACTCTTGATCATAATCCCTTATTTTAAAAAGAGAGGCAGTCTTAAGAACTATTTACAAGTGAATATGAAATTCACTAAGGTGTTAAACTGGTGTTATTATTTTCATACTGTTAACTTCTAAAGTTTAAGTGGCAATTTCCAGGAATAGAAGCTGCGTGCAAATATAGGTACAATTACAAATAGCAATAGATTACTTGTTTTAAATATATGCATTTCCCATACTATAAATGTTTTTTTCCTACTGATTTTTAAAAATCTTTCAGAACTTCTGCTTTTAAGAGAAATTGGTGCCTTTATGTATTTTACAAATGATACTTCTTATACTGCATAAATATATAACATACATAGCAATCACAGATATAGATGTACAAATTATATTTAATACTTATATGTATGTATCATTAACTCTTGAAGTAGAATGTGACAGTGACTGGTGTATTGTTTGGCAATATGAAGAAACTGAATTTTAGATCATTCTCTATTGTACCACTTGAAAGTAGTTTGGCTTTGTTGCCGTAGTCCCCATATGGCTACTGCAACTACTGGAAAATAGATGGATACTTTTACCACTAGAAATCCATTGTCTAATTATCAGTGAATCATAATCTTTCCGTTAGAGGAACAGGACTAAAGTACTACTACTGAAGGTCAGTATCAAAAACTTTTTTTTGCATAATTTCTAGGTGTATATATAAAGAAAAAGAAATTCAGTTTCTCTACATATACTTTTCCTCTTATTTCTTTCTTTATGCCCACCTTAGTTAAAAAATAAAAATCTTCCATTAATGTGTTTTCAGCTATGTTATACATACATTCTTCATGCACTTCTATAAAATGAATTTATAGTGGCATCTGTATAGTAATGCTTTTTCACAAACATGGAAACAGGTCAAACGGCCTTAAACCCCAGTCATGGAACTTTATTCTTTTTGCTAAAATTTGTAGCAGAACATCAAATTATTCAATCCAAAGAATAATGCAAAATAAATTCATTGTTCATGCTGTGTGGTTTGTTATTGTATGTTTTGATGAGACACAAAAAGCTAACCTGTTGCCCTCAGAAATCATTCTTTAGTCAGTTTGAACAAAAAAGAAAATTAGATGAATGCATTTCTCTTGAAGCCTTCTTGATAGCAGAAGTTTCAACTGTGAACCTTTGTCTCCCATTCGTATCGTAAAAGGAAACACTGAATCACCTTTGCTATCCATAATAGTGTGCAGCTTTGCAGTTAAGCCCCAGCTCTTCTGTAATCTCAGTATTTGTAAATTTTAGCCTTTGATGGAGTTTCTAGCCTGCATATTTTTAGATAACAAACTAAGCATGTGACTCAATTCTGTCCAAAGACTCAAAACAAGAAAGCAGATTAAAAGAATTTGGTGTAATATCTTCAAATGAAATGTGCTGCTTTTCAGGGCATTATTAGTGATTGTTGAAAACTTGACACGTTCATTCTGCTCTAGTTCAGCAAACCAAATGCTTTTTGTTCTTGTTGAATGAGAGTTTGATAAATCATTATTTTTTTTTCCTACTGTCAAGTGGGATTACACTCTTGTTCTCTTCTGCCCTTAATATATGTGAGGTATTTCTAAAAATTGGACTTGCTGTAGGGAGGAGGAAAGGAAAAAGAAGACCCAGTCCAGAAGTTAGTGATTTATAAAGTGATAGTGGTCCCAGGCACTGAGAGAATGCTGGACCCATTAACTTTCTTGAGAAGATGATTACATTTTACCATGTATCTGTCTCTTTTTCCAATGTGTGGGGTAAAATGTTTGAAAGGTCTTGCTACTTCCTGAGGACAAAATAGGAGTCACTGCTTTACTCTCAAAAATGTTATCAGGAGTAGAAGAATTTTCATCAGTTGTCCTCAGCCAAAATTTTGCAGTGTGCAGGTCTATCATAAATAATACTGCCTTTCTGCACTCTAATAACTTTGAGACCATGAAAAATACTATATTATAGAATAAAAGGGGTCCTACAGTTAATTTATGTTCAGAATTAATGTTGAGCTAAAACTTCATTTGTTAATGCATATTGTTAATATTAAATCTCCTCTATTTTGTTGCGCAATGACTGCAAATTCCTTGATGGCATTATGTTATCTTATACGTGTCTATCTAGACATTCTACCTCATGTAAAATTGAGAGTAATCAGCTGGAGATTGGAAAGGATGACATCAATGCTACAAATGTATTGATGTATTTTGGGTCAGAAATCATAAAGTTTTTGTCTTTGCATGTTGATGCAAGGGAAACAAATTCTATTCTTCAGGAAAAGCAAAATTGTTACTTTTTATTAAAAAGAAAGCAACTTCAAATATTGAAAAAGTAAAAAAAAAATAATAACATAAAATATATCTAACAAATTAAGAATTGGCAGGCCATCACTTATTTTCTTTCATTTGAACAATTTTGCCATCTGGGTAGATTTTTTTTTCTGTGGCTATGTAGTCTAAATCCAAACTGTAGTTCACAAATAATTATTACCTCATTACACAGTGTAAAGGTCAAACAAGGTAGTCTGCAATGAAGATAGAGAAGCTATGGGGTAATGCAGCTCCAGGCAGGTTAAGTAAACAGTTTTGCTCGTGTAAATTCTCCTCTAACCTGACTGATTTCACTTCTGAGCCTAACTCATTCCATCTTCTAGTCTCCAAATACTTCACTGGCAAGGTTTGGTTTTATAAGGGCTTACTGATGAAGTTAACCTTATAGCCCATACTGGTTTAACAGAATCAGATAGAGCATCCATCTGTCCTTCCAAAAAGGTGGGCTAAAAATTGGGCAGAATTTTTATCTTCACTACTTCTAGTCATAAATGCAGCATATCTACAAGATTTCTAGTAAATTGAGGTTCCATGAAGGATTTTTTGATTTAGTGTTTTTTTTTTTCCAAGCCCTGTGAAAGAATATAAATCTAAAATAAAGTAAGGTAATTGATTCTTCGTAGGAGAATCATGGTTACCTATGAATATTCAGTTGTTAAGCAACTCATTTATATTCTCTCAACTCATGCAAAAAAAATTGGGTTGTAATACAGAGTTAGAAATTGAACTTCAATGTTTCTGTTACTGTAGACTGCCTGATCGCTATATATTGTTGTTGCCTATGCAGAAAAGAAAAAACACCAGAAATGATATGAGGTGACATAGGAACAAAATATGTTTTTCTAGTGGTGAATGCAATTATTCCCGTATGGTGGAGTTGTCATTTTAGAACAGTAAACCTTTTCTGCATACCACCGATGAAAGATATTAGCATCCTTACTTACAAACTAATATCTGTAATTTCAAATTCTTATTTACCAGGTTAACATACTGTGAATGAAAGATGTTACTTTTTTCAATAAAAATTTATCCTTACTTCTGCATTTTACCTTGATGTTTTCTCAGTGGCATTTAATTCCAGTTATTGAGATCAAACCAAATAATAATAATAATAAACAACCAAATGAAACACTTAGGAAACTACAAAGTTCACCACTGTTTCATGGAATGATAAGTGGAGGTTATGGGATCTACTGTGAGATAAAATATGCTGTTTTCATGTATTAGTCTTTTATGCTTCAAGAACAGGTGGTATCAAAAAGATTTCTCATAAAGCATGATGAACCTTTGAATAGTGTCACATATCCGTCTGTGTTTGTAGGTAAATACACAAGGCTGGTGTTTGTGTATGTAGCATCTTTACAAAAAGCATCAATTCAAGAGTTTTAATGTTAAATGTTGTTTAAAAAAACAAAACACACTTGAATAGGAAATGAAATACTGTTGTATTTATGGTTATGTGTGGATAGGTGTACTCTATCTGTAAACATCTAGACTATGTCATAACTCAGTAGAACACACAGTCTGAGTAGAGCTGTATGTATAAACAACTTGTTTACAATATACCAGCTTAAAAATGTAATCTGAAGGAATTATAGATTCAATTGGTTTATTTAGTACAGCATTAATTGCTATTAAATATAATGTTAAGATAACATTTTAATTACTTTCTTCTGGTTGTTAAGCCTTTAATTTCCTTCTTTTCTCAGATTTGCTTCAATAAGTGTCAGTTATTATATTTGCTAACAAACTGGTGATTTGTTGATTGAGATCAGATTTTTTTATTTGACCTGGCCTGAATTATGGCTCCATCTTTTCATTCAAAGATTAAAATTCCTAAACTGTGCTCCATGTGTTGTGTTTGTGAGATCTGAGGGGGAAAAATAATAACCATTTGTTTTGTAAAAACAATTGGTCTCACAATTAGCCATAAGCAGAGCAGCAATTTTGCTTTGTTTTGCTTTACCTTTTACGTGTTCATAGTATGGAAATAAATACTTCACTATCTTTATGGAAATGCAAAGTAAAATGTTTTAGCATAAATGCTTGTGAGCATTCTCTGGTAGGAATTTTTATCTCAGAAGTCTGAAATAAAATAATCCCTTGTATGGCACAACTTGTATGGCACGATCATAAAATTGTGCAGAACATCTTAATCAGGCTTCAACCTTCATAGTAAGAATTTGTTTCTAGTATGACTCATTTTTTATTTTTTTTTTCTGGTTTCTATCCTCCCTCCATAACTAATCATTTTACTGTCTAATTTAACCAATTTGTAGACGGACAAGGTTTAAAGAATTGGCTCAAGAATCACTTCACTCAAATTTTACTCTTCCTTCTTCTAAAGATGAAGGTTAATTTAAAACTCGAGGAACACTGTTATGTCATCTAATCTAACTTGTTTATCATAGACATGAAATTTCATTCAATTGATCCTACACTTTTAATTGAGAATATTTAATAACTTGATTTTTTCTGAAGGAAAAAATGTGCACAGAGAAGTGTGAAACCTTGATTTGAAAACATCAAGGAGAATTTACAGGTCCCATGATTTAAGGTTAATTGTGTGAGAGTCTTTTTTTCATCTGCTTTACCCAAAAAGTATCTATAGAATTGACACTAGTCAACCGTTAGTGTCCCTTTAAAAACAAAACAATACCATAAAGATTGATTTTTCTCAGCTCCCTTGATGACTTCATCAAGCTTTGAGTTACTTTTTTGGATTGTTTCTAACTTGAAGAGTTCCATTCTAGCTTCTTTACAGTAAATTTAATATGTTTAAGAGCAAACTGACTGTTGTGTTTTAGCACCGGTCCCACAACTGGAACACACAAAAGCAAAAATTGCCTTTCTACCTCCAGTTACCTTGCTACATTTCCAAAGATCATACTGCTGGCTTAGGCTACAGAATGATCCTGGAATTTATGAGACAGCCTTATCCACAGCAAATCCTACTTCTTCTTCAGATAAAAGGCTTTCCAGGGTACATTTATCCTCATTAAGTCTATGTCTAGGTTCTTGTTTTTAGAAGAATGACCTTACATTTCACTCTATGAAATCATAGATCCTTTCCCTGAAAACATCTAACCATGTGATCCATTTCATTCCATATGCTGCACTGTCCTTCTCTTCATTATTATTCTCCTCACCAGTATATACCATCTGTCTTTATTTATTTATTTTTAAATTATCAAAAAGAATTGGGATGAATTTTTGGACCTTCAAAATCCCACTGGATTCTTTCAGCATAAATGATTCCTTAGTGACACCTATTTTTTCAGGTTTTGCAATTACTGGCATTTTTATTTATTCAATATGTGCATTATTGGTATTGCACAATATTATTATTTTTTCTTGTAATGATATAGGGTGTGAAATTAAAAATACATTCAAGAAGCTATTATGTTTAGCAAGGTACCTTCGTAAATTAAACCCCTAACATAAGTAAAACAAAATGAAAATGGATTTTTCTGAAAGGCTGTATTTCTTAGAAGGTGGTGTTAAAAAACTATGTTGGGACAGCATTTAGAAATATAAAAAATATTCAGTCTTCATTTGTGAATTCTACTGTTTATTTCTTGAACTACTACTGATAATTTTTCTTGCCCTGTTTGATTTTTTTTGTGCTGTCATTTTATGTCCCACCTTATGGAATCTTACTGATAAGTGAACATTTATTAAAAGGTAATGTCAATAAGAAAAAGACGGTGAGTTAGGGACTCCTGAGAGCAGGCAGTTTGGTTCCACTGATTTTAAAACACTTGGTGCTAACCTGAGTTTCTGTTTGCAAATACCTTGGTAAGTAGTCAGCTTTACTCTACTAGTGTCTCATATAGGTTGCAATTTCAAATGACAGTCAATCTTATCAAACTGCAGGTTTTGACTGAAATGAGTAATTCCAATTTCTCTTTTCAAAATCCAAATCCCCACATGTTAATGCCTGTTCTGTAATGTATCTCTTGCAATAGAAGGAAAAAAAAAAAACAACCAACCAATCAAAACTCGTCAAGATGAATTTTGGTTTTAATCAGAGAGTTAGCTGATCTGATCCACAGATCACCTGTGGAGTCTGGGAATGGCTGGATCTGGCACAGGAAAATGCATATAAGGCAAGAATTAGAACTACGCTTTTAGCAGCAAATGACAGTTAAATAAGACCAATCATGATATGAAATCACTTCTTCACCTTCTAAAATCTGTCCTTATGGATATATTGAAGGGGATCTATATATTGATCAAAACTGAGTGAAATTTCCAAAAAAATCACCAAAGTGTATTGCTAATGTAAAGATAGCTGTATATAAATCTGTAATCAAAATGATGGTCTTGCTAGAGATGTGACTTAAATGCCAGAAAAACCATAGCTATCTATAGTATAATTCTTGGAAATATCTCAAATTCTGGCTAATCTTTTAAGGAATTATTGTTATTAATAATTATTTTATACTGTTACAGATAGAAAAAAAATAGAAAATAGAATTAAAAATAGAATCAAAAAAATTAAAAATAGAATCAAAATAGAATTGAACAATTATTAAATGAAAAGCATCACGATACAGTTTTTAGCTCAAAGGATAGAAGCTAATATTCAACTAAACCACAGTACTGTTAAAGGTAAGTGTTGGTGGGCTGCAACAATAGGTTTTATTATCCCACCTTAGGTGTAAGGTTTAATCCCAACTGAAGCTAATGGGAATACATGTTTTTAACAACTTCAGACTAGCTTTTATAGGAGGAAAAAAAAAGTAAAGATACAGTGCTTCTCACCAGAAATGTTCTGTTTTCATGAACCAGCTGTGATTTTAAGCACATTCTGTGGCTTGAAAGTTCAAAGATTTTTCACAGTGAAGTTTTCAACATGCACCGCTGCGTCTTTAGTACTGCTTGTTTAACTACAATGGACTTAGTTATTAATTTTTCCCATTTTTGTCCTTTATGTACCAGCTGTAAGATCTACACAATTTCATTTCTTTTTTAATTCAGTTTGATGTAAACCTAATAAACAGGCGGTTAAAGGATGAGAAGTAGCTAGCACCGATGTTCAGGTAGCATAGTATGCATCTTTCATTAGTAATAACTAAAGTTTTTTTCGTGGCAATTTTTCTTATCTGTAAGAATGTTTTTCATGCTTTCTAATGTGCTAGCAAGGTTATTGTATTTTATAATGCTTTTAAATTAATGTTTGTGTCCTTTTTTTTTCACTGTAATTCTCCTTTTGTTCTCTTTCGTGTTTAGAAATTTTCTATTTACATGAATAATAACCGAATCTATTCCTTTCTATTCCTGCTGATTCCTTTGCAGAGCAACTGAAACATAAAAACTTCTGTATTGCTTGCTTTTCAGAAGCTATCATATAATAACATTAATATAATGGATTTGCAGTTTTTGGGGGGGAGACATGTAGAGGGCTGGAGGAGTAATTATTTTATAAATGAATGAACCATATTTACTTTCATTTTTCCATGTCTGGTATGAAACTTTATAAACTGTGCAACCATTAGGAGGAGTTGCATTAGGTTTGGTTCTTTCAGTTATGTGAAAATGTTTTTTATACATACACCATGTAAAATTAAAATTCTAAATATTTAAGATAATAAATAAGTCTTCAGAATTCTTTGGATGTAGCCCAGGTAGACATCTACAGCATATACAGACTTTAAATCTAATTGGTGCATCACTTAAAGAACATTTCTCTGGGTAAAGTTCATTTGAGTTAAACTCTAGTAGCTGTTAATTATGATCTGTTTACAAAGTGGATGTGCCCCCATAGAGAAACAGGAGTCTTTTCAGGTCAACTACTTCTATAACAGGTCCTTGAGAAGATAATAGGCTTCTCAAAAGCCTCTAAGAATCTGATACAATTAGTAGGGTAATCAGAGTTTATTTTAGTTAATGTTGAAAATGTCTTAATTGCTTTTTGTGGTTAGGAGTTACTGAGAAGAAAAAGACATTATGCCATGTATACCTGGGAAATTATTCTCTCATGGATATTTGAACGTTCCTTAATCAGCATTCATATACGTCTCAAGTAAAATCATCTTTATCATTCATAGTATCTTTATAGTGCTTCTGTCTAGCCACATTATATATCTTCTCTACGCATTCTAAAAACTTTTGGTTAATCTCAGTGAGTCTGTCCTAAAGGTATTAACTTTTAAAACTGCCATAAATAATTACAAAGTATCTGGACATCCCTGACTTTACATAGTTGCAGTTCATTGCCCCACAGCAACCTTAAAATGATCTATTAAATGATTATTAGAAACAATTAATTATACCAGAGAACTCTAAGAGCTCAAATGTAATTTCATGGTTATAATTTTCTTGTCAGGTAATAAAACGGGATGAGCTTGGCAAGGATCTGTCTGACTGCTCTCTGTTCGATTTGCTGAAATACGATGATTATAATAGTGACAAGCACCTAGGTCTGGAAGAATTCTATAGAGCTTTTCGTAAGTACAAAGATTAGCCTATTCTTCTTTCTTTCTTTTTTTTTTTCCCTCTTTCTTGCTTTATCTTTCTAAAATAGTATTTTTTATTTTTAGATTTTGATACATCAAGATGCTGTACTTAAACAATGGGTATAATTTAGCAGTCATGATACTGTAGAGAACCCCTTAGCGGAAATCAATAAGAGATCCATTAGTGTCCTGATTTCTGAGGTATTTTGGTAATGGAGAATTCATAGATAATCTTTCTCAATGCCAACATGCATTGAAAAGTCTGTGTTGTGCACAAGTGAAAACTAGTGCAGTCAGGACATCGCTATAGCACTGAAAAAGGTAGAACGCATCCCTGTACCCTTTCTTTATAACTGCTGATAAAACCATTTCTGATGAACCCACCAACAAATGTACTACTTTAATTAGGTGCTCTCAGTCTTCACAGGACTCCCAAAGAGGTACAGGTTTGTGCTGTAGTTTTGCCAGGTTCTTGTTCTTTGCCACAGGTGACTGAGACAAATGAATACAGTACATATGGACACCTTAACGAAGCCACTGGAGTATGGGTCAATGTGATAGCGTGTACCAGAGAGAATTAAGATGATTTCTAGTCCAACATTCATTTCTCCATATAAGGCTTTTTAACAGATTGTCCATGTATTCATTACATAGTTTGAAAATTAAACCTCAAAAAGTTTCCAGTTCATTGTGTGCCCAATAGCCAAAGGAATGTGGAATACCATTAGTGTCTGTAATTATGGCACAACAAATACTCTTTCAATAAAGGTAAAAAATTAGCTCTAGTTCCACTGCATTTGGTCTTGAGAGAGTTTGAGTTTAATCCTTCCAATCTACATCAAAAGTATTAACAAAAATTACATATTGCTGTGAAAGCATACAAAGTGAAACAAAACTAAAACAAATTAAATGATAGCTATCTGGTCAAGCTGAACCCAAGCACTCCACACAAGCCAAGCCAAACCCAAAGTGACCGTGACAGCTCCAGTCCATAGGTGTGTTTGCTGTTATCTGTTACTAGCAATGGCAAGTCTCTGTTTATCAGAATACAGAGAATTAATATGGGCGGGAACCAGATCCACGTAAGGAAGGATAGGTAAGAAGCACTCACATCACATCTTCCACCATTAAAGTTAAAAATAAAACTTAAGAATTAAACATGTTAATTTTCTTTAATAAAACAACGTAGGAATGTTGAAAAGATTTATTCCAAACAAAAACTGTTGGTTTTTTTTTTCAGAACTTTCTTTTGGTATTTAAATATTTTAACATCATAGTCCAAAATTGTGATTGCAGGTATTATAATTGTGAAGTGATAATTTTGTACGGTATGGGAATGATGATTTTTGACCAGCTCTGACACTTTCAAACATGTAGAAAAAGCGATTCAAACAATCCAAATATGAAGGATTTTTTTAAGTACTTCTCATGACTATATCTTAATTAGAATTGAGCAATAGTATGAGAAGGGGATAATATTTGGAAATATTATGGTTTTATTTTTTAATTAAAGAAGAGTAAAAGAAATCTGTTATCCTAAATCGAAAATGCTTGAACTATTGATTTTTTGACCTCTTACACAGTCCTGTCCCTTGAGCTGATAGTGTATTTCTCTCTAATTTTTAATTCTTCTATCTTCATCTTTTAAATCTACATTTAGATCCTAATCTCAGTGTAATACCTGATACTCCCAGGGGATAATGCCTCTTTAAATATTAGCAGTAGTGTGGTGGGTCTGAAAACTCTTAACTATTATCATCCTCACTAAAGGTTGTCTACCCTGGACAACAAGTTATTGAGATTTGTTTACTCTGAAGGAAAAAAAAAAAAAAGTGTAATGCTGGAGAAATGGATCCAGATCAAAACTGCTGTGCGGAACTTAGTTTGTTGCTTTTTGTTGTTGTTGTTTTCCCCCTTCTTTATTTCTATAACTTTAATGAGTTGCTTGTAAGCACAAAAAGGGAGTGAAAGAAAGGGAAGAGAAGGGAAGGAATTCTAACATCTTGTTTGTTAAGACAGAGTTAAATGAGCATAGAAATACTAGGTCATAAAGAAGGAGGCATGGTATTGGTCACAGCCCCACAGTTTGTGGTAATTTCCCAAGGATGCTTTGGGAGCCAGTCTGTACCCAAAGCAGCTAAAACATAAAACATATCATAGGCATCAGCACATACTCTTAAGATATATATTTTAATGGGGCGAAGATTAAACAGCTCTTATTTTCTAAACGTAAGTGTTAATCGACCCCCCCCTACCAAGTACAGGAGCAGGATACACAAAAGAATTTTTCAGGAAATCCAGAAAGCTGGAAAAGGGTTGAGAGGAGGCACTGGAGATATCAGCTTGAGCTGAGGAGTCATCAGCTTGAGCCTTAAAAGGGGATAGTAATAATCAAGCATACCATGCCTGTTTCTAGCTGTGATTTTAAGTGACATTTAAAAACACTTGGGTAGGATTTTGAACACAGTTGGGTAGAATTAAAAGCTATTGTCACAATGCTGCTGAACAACCTGCTGCCTTGAAGTTGTTTCTTTTTTAAAGGATTAGGCAAAAACATTTTATTTAAATATGAATGCCTATCAGTGGTTTAATTATCAGTACTGTCTCATTAGCACTTGCAGGTAGGATTTTTTTTTTTAATTGTCTCACTTAATTAGAATTTTGACTGTCATCTAAAGACTGTAAACTCAGAATCAAACATGACTGTAAATTGTACTGCTTTATTAAGAGTTCCCCACAGACAACAGAAACTACTTTTTTTTTTTTCCTGTTCTGGTAGAAAATAAGCCACCTTAAGGGCAAAGATTAATCATTGACTGTATATGTAATCATTAACATATTAACATATATGTGTATTTATGCATACATATACACACTTGCATATAATCTGTGAATTACTTTTGATCATCACATTTTATCTAACAAAATGAGTTCAAAATAAACAGGACAACCCGATGCGAAAAACTGTAAGCAGTGGAATAAAAATTCCCTTTTTCCTTTGAAAGGTCAGGTGCTAAGGCAGTAACAACAAAGAAAAAGGCTTGAGAGGGTGTACTGCTTTGGAGGTTTGCGCCAAGTCCCAGTTTGCAAAATGCTGTGAGAATATGAAGACGCTTACTGGCTTGTGTAGTGTTTAACATACTAGCAAGACTGTAATATGGCTTTCGTGGTTTTGGCTGTTTTCACATATATCATGAGTTTGTTTTTGGTGCTATGGCACGTATCTACTAGATATCTGCCTAACAGATGTGATAACAGTTCCACTAGATCAATAGTACCTGTAGAAAGGAGCCTGAAAATTTTTTTCTAAGATAAAATGGAAAGTTTAGACCTAGCTAGGTCTTATAAACATGGGACTGAAGAAATTGTTCTGAACATATGGGTCAGTTCTCCACTGCCCTAGCCACATCATATAAAAGTCTATCCCAACAGTGATCTCGCTCCATCTTAGTGTTTTGATTTGCTTGTTTGTTTTCTTTCCCCAACCAGCCCTAAGCTAAAGGATTTTCTATAAGAGAGTGTGTTTTTAGACAGGGAAGAGTGTATTTAACTTTGTCATAAAGGGTGGCTGAAAGCATAAGATGATAGAGCCAAACAAAAGGTAGAAATATGGAATACAGATTCTTGAAAGCTTTTTCTTCTGTAAATTAAACATCTCAACCAATGCACATCCTTAGTTTTTCAAGGATTTTCTTACTTTATGTAATGTGTTCTATGGTATCAAGATAATACTGTGCTGTAAATACAGTCTCTTTTTGTCTTCTAGTACTCTATACTAAAATAAATCATCTTATATATTTTTCTCCTTTAAAGTACCTTCTAAAATGAAATTTCAAAGCAGGTGCTTTGGGTGGCCCTCATGGTGGCTTGCAAAATCTTCAGGAATACCAGAAGCAAGTAAATAGTAACAAATTATTCTGCTTGATCACTCAGACGATGCAGATATATATGTAGGCACTTCTCTTTGTGTTCACAATAGCAAGAATGATGGTAATTTAGATATTTATGAATAGGACAGATTGAATACAATGAATACAAGTAACAAGTTTATGGTAAATAATAGAACTAAATGCTCTAACAATTCACATCCTGCATAAAATGAAGAAGAAAACAGTTCTTCAGAGTATTTTTCTATTGTTAATGTAGAACTATTTTGATGTTATCTTATGCTTAAAAAAGGGGCCATGAAATTAAATACTGAGGACTTACTTGAGTGTGAACATTACCAATGGATGTAAAAAAAAAAATTAAAAAAATTACCCAAAACAAAATATGACCTAATTTAATTTTTAAGTTATATTAGAGATGCTTTACAGTTTCACAGGAACTGCATGTGCTACCTCATCTTGAAAGTACAGGCTGAGGTACCACAGAACATGATCAACAATTTTCTTATCTGTCGTGCAGGTGTGATTCAGAATGATGTGTACTGCTACTGTACATGCTGTTGCTCTGTATTTTAAAAAGTACCTTAGCAGTGCTGTTCAGGTCACAGATACCAGATTGAGGTTTCAAGCATACCTTATTACTAAGATGTGTGTGAAGCTGTATGTAAACCTATAGTAACAACTGCTATTACAGAAGATAATGAGGGCTGAAAAATGCAGAACTTCTCATTTTAGCTTTTAGGAGAAAATGTGAGACCAGGTGCCTAATACGATTGTCAAATCTGGGACTTTGTTGCATCGTCAATCATGTGGAAGGGCAAGAAGCAAGGAGTCACCACAAAGAAAGGGCTCGTTATGATTAGTTAAGGCTTAGTTATTATCAGATTCTCTCATTCCTGCAAAATGCCTCTAAGACACCACTGCTTTCACTTCTACTTCAATTTGTCAAATGCAGTTATTACAGACAAAGATTCCAAAATCCTTTTTTGAAATGTGTATCTCTTTCCAAAGAAAAATAGACCACAATTTACCCCTCCTCCCCCAAATCTAAATATAAAATCTATGCTGAATTATTCATTGAAATAAATGAGTCTTCCCATTGGCTTCTGTAAATTATCCTCAAGCCCACAAATCCTGATTCAAAAAATGCCTATTGAATTTATACTTCGAATGATTTCAGTAGGAGGTCCCAAATATTGTATGTAATCTGAAACCTGAGACAGAACTTCGCAGCTATGATGAGTCTTCAATAGTAAAGCACATTAACAAACAGTGGAATAAAGAGCTCCTGAGGAAGGAAGAGGTATTATTCTGTCTCCTGCTATCATTAATTCCTGCTCAGCAACAAGTAGTGTGTATCAGATTGTTCCAGAGAGTATTATATTTCAGCACTAACCTCTGAAAATACCAGTTAACATCATACTGAGTAGAAGATATTGGACTTAGTGGCAATATTTTTCTGCTCAACATAATCTATCTTTTAAATTCCTACCTGTTCTATATGTGTTTTCAGTCTAGAGATTGTCAGCTGGAAAAGAATACCACCTCTTGTATTGAGTGGCCAGAATTTAAAGCTGATAATTTCAAACAAGTACATTTTTAAGGCATTAAATACTGTTTCAAGGTTTGAAGTACTGTGAGCCTGAAACTTCCCACATGCCACTAAGTCGTAATCAATTCATTTTGATGTGCGATGTGCTTCCTCAGTAAAACTGTTGCAGGGGGAGGGAGCTTAAAAAAAAAAAAAAGAAAAAAAGCTTGCTCTGAGTGGAACAGACCTTTTTTTTTTTTTGAATTCTTTAGTCAAAGTTTTTATGTAAATGAAGAGCTGTAATTCTGTTTAAAAACACATTTCATCATCCCAAATGATTCTTTTTAAGTGTGTAAGATTCTTATTTCTAATTAATTTATATTTCTAAGTCACTTTCATATGCGCCTACTCTCCTTATATGTGTTAAGATCCAGAGCTTGGTAAGCGTTATTGAGAGGTTTGAGGTGCCTTGAGAATGGGTGCATTGAACCACTGCTGATGGTGGACCTAGCTGTGGGGATCTCTTCAGAGCCCCCGTCTCAAGTGCGTCTTGTGATTTGCCTCAAAGTCATATACTATGGTGCAGTGTTAGTTCTCTCTCTAAGTTTCTTCCAACATATACACAACACACAGCCTGTGTTGCAGATTCTTTTGATGCAGCCTTACCAAAACTGCCATGTTTTACAGGTCCTGTATCTCTATAAACTATAATAATTTTATATGGTTCTGTCAATCCACAGGACTTTATAAGCAAAAACATTTATGATAAAGTTGATATTAGAAATTTATTTATTGCAATGGTCTCTTTTTGCCCATCATGGTTTCTACAATTCTCTTCACAACTGCTGAAGTGTGTGTTGTTTGTTTATTTTTATTTATCATTATATTTTCCCTTAAATGTTGCTATTTGACAATGTAGAAGTCCTCTGGGAAATATTGAGTTGTTGGTACATTTTTGCCCCTTAATTCCGCATCAAAGTAGGAAATGAACAACTGTTTTTTAATGTACCTTCTTTATAGTATATGTTCTAAACATTTGATAACAATTAATAGTATAGTGCAGCTAAAATTTTTTATTCTTTTAAAATTTTGCCTGATTTCTGCCTTTTTCTCAATAAGGAAAGAAATGAAAGATTTTATCAATATACTGCCAGATCAGATACTGTACGTGTTTCTCATGAAGTTTTGATGAAGTGTGGTATTCATCATTTTCTGTAGCCCTACTAGAGTTTCTCCCAGGCCACAGAATGTTTGTACTGACCTAGGTGACTTAAGAAACAGGTAAGATGTATTAAAATGAATTAGTCCCATTGTATTTTGAATAAGCTGTTATTTCATAAACTGAGTTGTGTAGCAACAGAATACTAATATAGTTATTCATGACATCACAATACTAAATAAATAATATGTAATTTTGTAAATTTAGCTGTAAATAGCTGTTTGTGGTGAGTTTCAGTATTGCTGCAGCTATTGTCTTTATGTTGCCAATTCAGAGAGAATATTTTCATCTTTGCAAGGCAGTGTCCCTGTAAGATTAGGATTTGACTGATGTTCCAACATCCACAAACACCTTTAGATATTGTAAGAAACATTACAAGACACATTTAAAATAATACTTTATAATCATAGTCACCTTTATTAATATTTATTAAAGGAAGCATTTTTTCTCCAAAACAGGGGCTGGGAGATGGAGGAGAGAAAATGCTTCCAGGGTTTTACCCACAAAGAGTAATGACTTTGTTAAAGGAGGTGATCACTAGATTATCACTAGCAAGAACATTAAGTATCTACTTCAAGGCAAAATTACACTTCTGGAACTATTATGAATATTAATAGGCTCATAAAACATTATTTAGTAAGAAAGCCTCTTTAGCATTTCTTGTTTTCTTTGCACTCAAGAAATTATCTCCTTATCTGGATTTCATATTTAAAATTTGTCACCAGTTTCAACCTAGAGTAGCTGGCTGTAAATAGTTAATCAATAATCAATATATACTTAAACAAAATTTCAGAAGTATTATCATTTTAAGTCTAAGTACAAGTTACTTTTTCTTTAAAAAGAACTGGAATCATATTTAAGGTATTTAGGAACCAGCATATAGACATCCTTTTTCTCTTAAAAAGTGAGCAAACAAAACAACAACAACAAACCAACAGTACGTGTTAGTTTTCATTTAGGTCATGAGTGTGATTTTGAAAACAAAGTCTCAGGTTTATGCATGAGATAGGTGCTTTATTTTCCATACAGCTGAATGTAAAAATGTTGAATCCACTTACTCAAAGGAGATTACTACTGCATGTTGAGGTAAGCTGTGTTTTAGCTCACTATTAAATTTCAATAATAAAATAGTTGGCTTTTTTATTTTTTTTAAGATTTGTCAGAAACATTGCTAGCTAGAGATCTGAAGTGATCTTGCTGTAACGTTATAAGATTCTAAGGCAATTTCTCAATTGTGCTTATGAAATGGAAAAATTTTAAAGAAAAGGTGGATCTAAGACATAGCCCCAAGACATCAAAAGGGGAGCTTTTTTATCACTAAAATAATTTAAGTATTTCATATGAAGACCGAATGAAAAAGATTGCTTTTTTGTCCAAGAATCAATTTATTTCTTTGGAGGACTTTTTGAGCTGCTTTGTGTTGTTTTATGCTCCATGCAAGGCTGAGTTTGCTGGTTGTTCTTAAGTAGCAAGCACTAGTGTTCACCTTAGAAAATTATTATGAAGTAACTTTATCCTGAAATTTGGTAGGTGTTCTTGCTTTTTACTTCCTGGGCTATTACGGAGTCCAAAGCAACAACTTCCCTGAGAAGAGACTCTTGGGGTTTTTGTTTCATTGTTTGTTTTTTATAACTTATCTACTCTGCTGATGTTCTTTGGTTTATTCACACATATGGGTAACTAAAGAAGTTATTACAGTCGGAAGATGATTGTAAAAGTGTTTTAGTAATCCCCGGGATATCTGGATTTCTTAAGCATATCTGACATTTACGCTATAAAAAGGAATCTGAATGCATAGTTTTGCACCTAGATTGTATGAAAGTACATTGGAAATCCCGTAAATGGGGTTAATAAAAAAAATACCCAGTTTTGCAAAGCCTGTGAGCTTTGCTGTTGATGTTAGTGTTATAGAAAAGTGTATTACAGTATATTGAGAAAGTTTTTTTTGATTGAATGCCCTCAAATATCCATTACATACAATAAGGACAACATAGCTGAAAAAATGTCTCCATTGCAAAGATATATATTGGAGAAGAAACTATCTGAGTTCATTCCATTTTTCATACAGAATTAGGTTCTGGCAAAGTGTTCATGTTTCCGGAAATGTCATTACTAACTTCATTTCCAAAACATAATAGCACAATTTAAAGTTTTACTGTAGTATTCTTCCATAGCTTTAGAGTATTGTTTTTTTCTCTCTAAAGTTATGCTTCCGTAGTGTATTTTCATACGTTGTTATGCAGTTTACTGCTGCAGTAAGACACTCTTTGTGGCCAGCTGAAATAAACAATGAATGGGATATTTGAATTTAAATATTTTGTAGAAAACTTCAAATAAAATGTGGATAAAATTAATTCTCATTATTTATATTGACAATATTTTACATTTGAAATTTAAAAAGTGATTTAGATTAGTTTCTTAGAATAAATGTTTCAATAAATATTTGAAGTTTACTTTCTAATTTTTCCACTTTATAAAAGTCTTAGTAGTCTACTTTGAACAGTTGCTAGTACACGTTAGCTAATGTCAGTTATTTTAGTACATTCACAAGGTGTTTGGATAAAAGAGGTCTGGCAAATAGTGTTTTGGTGTGTATAGAGTTAAGGAATGTGGCACCCCAGAATTTAAACTGTGTAACTCCATATTAATATAGGCCATGGTGTGGCAGAGGGGGGGGAAGAATCATCAAGTCTGTCTAAGCTGGTTTTATAGCCTCAGATAATTGTATTCTAACATGTGATGTTTCTTCCTCCTCAACATTTCTGGCTTTGAAACTGCTCAGAAACGAACATCGCATAATTTCATATAATAATTATTTATATATTCATTATAGAGGTACATGCAAGCAAAATTCAGTAGGAGCATTTAGGTACATGAAGGTTGTGTATATTTGATGAAATTGTATATCCCATTAACTCTGCTGCCTGTGATTGCTGGAGTCTTTACTTAGTTGCATGGCTGTTATGTTTCATATACAGGCTTAAAATGTATATGCAATTATCCAAATGTAATTTAGACACTTGGAATAAAAAAAAAGGGGGGGGGGGGGGCAGGGGAAGAAGAAAGAAAAACTTGTTTTTTACCAAAGCAAATAAGGAAACAGACTAACGAAATGTGCCTGTGGCTGTGTTGTATCCCCAGTTAACTTGTCAGTAGATTCTAAAAGAATTTTTCTAAACAGATCATTCTCTCAGATGATCAAATCCTATGTTTAGGATTTGGTTAGCGAGTGATTTATATGTGAATTGCAATTTTGTCCATAGTGAAAAAAAAAGGCACCATTCAAAGGCTGTGAAGCTACAAGCAGAGGTATACATATCGCAGTATTACATGTGATGTAATAAAAAGATGCAAAACAGTGTAAGCCTACTGGGAGGGAGGGGGCTTCTTTATGTAGTTATTTAATGTAAGAATTGGGAAAATGATTGCATAAGACAGAAGGGATCCAAACAATTCATCTGGTTGCCACTCGTCCATGAATAAATGATTGGAGAAAAGTGTCATTTCTAAAAATTTGTTTTGCTTTACAATAATAATTCTTCTCAACCTAGACATAAGGTGGAGATGTATTTGTTGAAGAGAATAGTTAAAGTGTTTTAAAACTTGCTGAACACTCTATTTAAGGAATATTTGATGCTAAACAAAGATTAATGTTTTGTTTGTGCTTATGAAGTGCTGAGTTAATATCCATAAGTAACAACATACCCATAACAACAACAACTGAGTTGCAACAAAGATCCATCTAGTCCGGTATCTCTTAGTCTGCTTAGGGAAGATAACAAAAGAAAAAGCATGTAAGATTCTTCTAATATACTTTCTCATCTCTAGTGATTTTTGTTTTGGAGACTGATTATCTTTAATATCTCTTGGTGGATGCCTCATTCATAAATTTGATTGCATTTTGGAATCATGTGAAATTAGCATCTACAACATTCTGTTTCAGAGACTTTCACAGTTTAATGACTTCTGGCTAGAATAAGTATGTTTTTTTTTTGTTTGCTTGTTGTGTACACTTTCTGTTTAGTTTATTTAGTTCTTGTGTGACAAGAACTTCTTCAATTGTTCTGTATTCTCAATCTCCAAGATACTGATTTTTTGAAGCTCCTGACATATTTTTAGTCATCTCTTTTCCATTCTGAAGAATTTCAGACATTTAACAGTTGCTTGTATGGAAGGCTTCCCACACCTTTAATCATTCTAGTTTCTCTGTGTTTTTTCTTTGTTTGTTTCATGTTTTACTGCAATTTTTAATTACGCTCCCCTTCCACCCCCCATCCCCTTTGTCCCCCAGAGGAAACGACTAAAAGCAAAGAGAGTCAACATAGATTTATACAGGGGCATAGGAATATTTTTCTGTTTGGGTACCAATCTTTGCATAATAATTCCTTTTATTGTCATATTGTCAGGATTGAGTAGGTGTTTTCACAGAACTACCAATTAAATTCTCAAGGTCTCTTAGCTAAGCAATAATAACTAGTTCAGAGCCCATCTCTGTGTAAACAAGGTTGGTCTGTTTTTTTCCCTGCATTCAGTACTTTGAATACTGAATTGAATATATTGAATTTGGCATGCTGGTATCATAAGTAAGGTGTTTATGCAAATTTTTGTTTCATACCAAACTATCTGATTATATGTTCTCCAAAAATATTACCTTAGAAAACTTTATCACTTAGTTTATTACCCCTTCTCCGTGATCATGTTCAACATGATTTCCAGTGGAGATCCAGGTGGAATTCCATGGATGATTTTTCTTCATGAAAGATCTGCAAACAGAATTCTTCAATAGAGAAATAAGAAGATAATTTCTCAGCCCATTACAAGATCTGATGCACATTGTGAAATGGTAGATCAGAAGGAGGTAGAGTGGACTGTAGTATGCAAGACTGAAGAGCTAAGAACCCTATCTGAATCCAGTCTGTCTTTAGTTTGTTCTTTAAGCTTTGTGCTGATCTTCTTATATGCATAGCATATTGCTTATTTTGATCCTGAGTAAACATAGCAGGTACTCAAAGCCAAGACAGAAATACAGAGAGTCCCTCTTGTTCTCAGAATGTGCCACTGTATTCAACACAACATTGTGTCCTTTGCATGGATGATTACTCTTAACAGGATTAAAAGTGTACTCAGGTAATAACCAAAGTTAGGGGCCTCTGTACAGTCAGGTAATATAGCCTACCTTGAGTTCTGGTTTCTTTTATTTTCCCTTTACACATAAATCACATCAGTCAATTGACAGATTTTTCAGAATCTGTTTCATACTACTCCCATCTGTGCTTTTTCCACATTATAGGTTTCTGTGAGGAGTTGCCTCATAACTCTACTCCTCAGATTTCAGGGAACTGTTGAATAACAGCTGCATGGCCCTCCTCTACTTGCAGAGGAAATATAGTAGTACTGTTAAGCTTCAGAATTTCTAACTCCCCTTTGTATTTCAGGTAATTTGATCCTGAATTACTATCTTAGGATATTGTCCTGTCATTCTCCTGACAGAACTGGAAAAAGAGACAATTGTTTACGAAGTTGAGCTATTATAAAACTCTGGATAAGTCCAGAGATCTTGAATACTTTGAAATTCTATTACCACTCTGGGAAAGAAGCTTTGAAATTTCAGAGTAAAATGGAACTACACAGTAAATAAAATTGGCAAATTATTATATTTATAAACAGAAATCTTCATGCATAAAACCGTGAGTTACCAAGGTTGTCAACTCTTCTCTTGAAAATTCCCATTTCATTATTGATTAGTTCCAGAAATACTTGGTAGATTGAACTGCTGCATTTCAAATGTTTCATTAGAGGTAACTGCAAGTATGCAGTATTGATGTTCAGCATCTGTGTTTGCAGGGAACATAAGGAGCATTAAAGTTGGATCTATACTAGTAAAATTATTTGAAAATATTTATGCTAACTCTTAGCATTTAAATAAAATGTTTTTGCTTGAACTAGTCATGTGCAAACACAAGCAGCATGCTGGAATTGATTTTTGCATAAATTGCCTTCTTTATTTAGACAAATTCACCAACATATTCTGCAATAAATAAGGTCAAAACCAATTATCACTACTTTAATGAATTAACACTTCCATATTATCTAGATTAAGACATCTATATTTAACACACAACTTCAATTCCTTTGAAATCTGTTTTTAAGAGGAAAACAGAAAATGTTATAAGCAATGATGAACTTGTATACCCTTTAAATTATGTATTATTCCTACCGGCCACTCTTACCAAAATTCTGTTCTTATTAATTTAGAGCAAGATATGTAGTTTTCAATATACTCCTACAAGTGTAGCTCATTGTGAAATCTGTTTCTCTCTGTCCTTGAATAATACAGTGTTATGATTTTTTAATCTGCCCTTTATCAAGACTGCATTACAGGCAGGTTGTCTGGATTTATGAATGTTTTGAGGTTCAAGTTAAGTCTTCAACTGTTAATCTGAAAAAACGAATAAGGATATATTCTCTATGATCATATTTACTGTAAGATACTTTGGAATGCACAATATTGACCAAAACGTTTGCTCACACATTTTCGCTGAGAACCAAGACCATTTTGTTTTCATGTGTAGACTGCTGACAGACAATTTCAGTTTTGGTCCTGGGTAATGGTTCATATTAAAAGGCACCATGAGGTATTGTATTAACCTGTGGATGTTCAAATGATAATGAAGAATTTCTTGTAGTTGCTTATGGTTTTATGTGCTGATGTGGTCTAGACTGCTTTCCAATCAGGTACCTAGAGTGTGGTCAGGATTTAAAAGGTTATATAGTGTGAACATAGCAAACACTTCCCCTGAGCTTCTATAATGACAGAATTTGTGTATTCAAACCAAGTTTTTGCAGAGTACTGGAAAGAAAACATTTTATAATACTTGAGGAACTATGTCCTCTGCTTCCCAATGATTTAAAAGATCCTGTAGAAATAAGGAGCCATTAAAAAAATTAATTGCCTCTTGGACAATGTATCAGCAGAAATGCTGTATATTTATGCTGTGGGATACAAGGTTGATTAAAAATAACCTAGCTTTAAACTGTTTCTGATAAAAGTGGAGATCTGGACAGTGCAACATGTAGCTTGCATGGTCTAATGCACAGCAATCTGCAGCAGAAAGGCTGCTGCTTCTAACTAACCAAGGCATTGTGGATAGCTTTATAGTCAGCACTGGATCTATTTTGAGGATCTGATTGGTAAGTTTGCCTGAGATCATGTGTTATTCAGGTGAGACTGCTATTTATTTTAGTTGATTTAATTCACAGTAACTGGAAAGTAGGTAAATAACAGCATTAATGGCAAGAGGAGCTGAAGAATCAAAGCACACAAAAAGACAGTTTAAGGCAGTGATGGATGGAAGGAGAAAGATATTTGCTAAGCAAAAAGATGCAGAAGAGTCTGTAATAGCAAATACTCCCTCAGAACCTGAAATTTAAAGCTCTTTTCTCTTGGCTGCCACCTAATAATCGTGGGCTCCAGTGCAGGGATAGTGAATGATACCTGCAGAAAGATGGTAGCTCTGAGGTCTATGGTTCCTTAGACTGATTTAGGGTTTTGTATACTCTGTCTGAAGATGTAAATCCAGATAAACTGGACTGTAAGTAGTTCTGCATGGTGCAATTTTCATCATCATCGTTTTAATATAATTTATAATTCCAGTCCTTTAATTAAGATATTAAAATACTTTGTATCAACTTCATTTGACCTTTGTTACTGCATTACAAAGAAAATTTTAATTGTATGATTGCAGATACTCCTTGGCGTTCCTGCTATATTTGACAGAGAGAATGGAGAATGAATCAGAAATACAGCATAAAACTACCTTTTGCCTGTTAAGGCTTCTACTATTGATGATGAAAGTTGCTCAGGGAATAAGGCAGATAATTTCTGTAAGAAAAAAAGAGAAAACTAAGAGTAAACAAACATGGTTTTAACTGTCACAGTTGTCTTTGCTTTTACATCAAAGTTTCTAACTACTATAGTGCATCAGACTAATAGTTCATTTAATTTAACTGAATCATTTAACTGGACATGATTGCATGTTCCTCACATTTAGGATATGAATTTTGAGACTAGGACTCCCATTTGCTCAGGTTCTGAGTACTCTGAGATGAAGTTGATGTGAACTGAAACTATACTTTGAACAAATAAAATGCTGTCCAGAGAAGGAACAGTATCATGTTGGGAACCTAAGCCCCTTGAACACTTTGGACAGTTTAATGTCAGCATCATGTCTGTACTATGATGTTAACGTGAGTGCTTCCTAGACTCTCACTGGCACATGAAGGCACCCTGACAGAGTTTGTAAAACGTAGCTGTCTCTTCAAAACACTTGATGAAGACTTGAGAGTAACTGTTAAAAGCTTTTGAGAAATCCGGCTAGTCTACATGAACTAAATAACCTTTGCCTTTAGCAACCCTTACCACTGCCATTAGTAATTCAGGTTTCTCACAGACTTCATAGCTGGGACCATAGAATTGCAGCACACGATAGAGGTGAGCTCTGGTGGGGATTTGCCAAATTTCTTTGTGTTCAACTTGAAGTCTACCTGAGTCTTTTTCTGCAAAGCTGATGTCTAGTCAGTCCCTGTACTGTTGCATGGGCTTACTCTGTCCCAAGTGTAAGACTTCTTACTTGTCTCTGTTGATTGTCATGGTTTGTCAGCCAATTCCTCCTGCTTATAAAGAAGTGTGCAGTCTTGCAGGAGCATGGTTCCTGATTCTCTGAATTTGGTGTCAACTGCAAGTATTTTGAGGGTACATTTTGTTTCATCATCCAAGTCAGCAGTGAAGATGTTAGATAAACCACTTTGTCTAACCTTGCCTATGTCTGTCTGTGTGGCCTACAGCTTTGTTGGTGTTATGTGATTTAAAATATATATATATAATTTTATATTTATACAATTTTATATTTCATATGAAATTATCATCCACACATTACCAGTCTCTGTTGTGAGTCTCACACAACTCATGAATATTTGTGTATGCCACTGTTTTCATGGAAAACATTATTCTGAACTTAATGGCATTCAATTTTTATCATTCCTAATTTCTGGTTATTGGGCGGACCTTGTGCTGGTGACGTGATAAATAGTTACAATTGTGCTTATCATCAATCATTATTGATTTTATTCTTCATTAGGTTTCTTGTGAGGATCTTGTATAAATTTGCATATGCAGATAATTTGAATGGATATATTTTGGAGTGATTTTAGATTAGCAGGGAAACACTGAGATTGTTGGATTTCAGCCTCCTTTTTGGCTTTCTACAAGGTATCATCTTCACAGTTTTTTTTCCTGAAGAGACGTGTTTTGCAGGTGTTATTGAAAAGCAATCTTTTTGTCTTTTGAGTGGAACAGATTGCATCAAATAATAGGCATTTTTCAAAGCATTTCCCTGGGGAAAAGTATCCTGGTTTTAAGATTTTTATCTACCTTGATAAATTCCACTTTGGTTAGTTGGTCTATTCAGAAGCTCTGCTTCGTCTTCTCACAGCTGCAAGTACAGCCCTGCTCTGAGAGTTTGTAGCTTGATCTGGCCCCATTGAATTGTTTCCTCATTTGTCTCTGGAATTGGTGTTGCCATCCAATATGGATTATGGTGCAGCAGAGATGCATTGAGCAAAATGATCCATTTTTTCTATTTGTTTCTGTCTACATTCCAAAACTGGGAAGAAACTACTAAATGTATAACTAACCCAAAACTCAAATGAGAAAATGCAACGTTTTCAATATTTTTGTTCTGGAAAACAATGCAAAGCAAAGAATACAAAGCAAACAAACAACAAAACAAAAACAAACAAAAACCCTTGGACATTTTCTGCCCTAATAATTAAAATTAATCATCTTTTAAAGAAAGTAGTATCTGTGCAATTGCGTATATGCCCCTGATGAAAGATTCATGGAGTTCACAGCTTGGAGCTGTAAGTACGCTTCCCTATTTTTACAAGACCAATGAAGTAAGCATGTATTTGCAATGACTGTAGTAAGTGAATGCATCCTTTCTTTACCCTTCTTCCATAGGTTCAATTACTACAGTACTCAGAATTTCCAGAGCCTATAATCTTTAAAAAATATTTTCAAATATCTATTTCTGCTGTAGATAATTTCCAGTGAACAGGAACATGTCATAAAAGAGTTAATGAAAACCATTGAAATTGCAGGATGCTCAGAAGTACCAAACTGAAGCTGTTCAGAGAATTGATGATGTGAATAAGGAAACTGATTGTAATGTGAAATCTTAAGGAAAATCAGAGAGATGTTTTGGGAATTGTGCATTATATTTCGTAAAGGTGAACAACCTCCCTCCCACAAAGAAACAGGATGTACCATGATATTGTATATATGTTTTTCTCCCTTCTTGATTGTTAAAACCCACCAGAAAGAGAATGTAAAAGTAACTAGGAAATTTTTATTCACTCTTAAATGTTTTATATTTTTTTATTTTTAATTTTAATGTTAGGAAAATTTTCATTGCATACAATATAATTTTGATGTTTTTTTTTTTTTAGGGAAAGCAAATGTACTGTTCTAATCTGTGTTCTGTATTGTTGCATTAATATTTCTACCTCCATATTTTTTCTGTTAATATCTTTTATATGCTTTTTTTCCTCTTTTGTGTTGTGGTTTGCTTTTGAAAATCTTCCTTTGTCAGATACCTTTCTCACCATTGCAATGTTATGGATGCATGGTGAATATGTATGTCCACACAATTGGACAAGTAAGATGTCTTAGCTGTAGGTGTCATATCACATATCATGACAGGTATGATTGGAATAACTCATTACTTATGCATCTTGAAGGGCATATTTTCTTTGACAGTGATGTGGCATTCCAGGTAAGAATGTTGATCATATTTTTCTGGACTGTCATGGTTTCCATTGCTTTTGGAAATATTTTTAGAGTACAGCTATTTTAATCATATCTTACCAATCCTAAATTATACCTTTTGATATACCCAAATAGTATGGAAGTCTGGAAATGGAAATAGGTTATTAGGAAATTACTGCTTCATTTACTCTGAGATTCTCTTCCCAGCGAACTTTAACATTAACATTTGCTACAGCTTTATAGGCTAGAAGTAGATTGTTGTGTAACTTTGAGTATGTAGACTATAAAAGTTGAAAGTTTATGTATATACATAAACCTGAGATACCGTATCTGACTAGTTTCAGATCAGCAATTCCAGTAACATGCATCAAATCAAATTCTAACCCATCACACTTAGAAATTTCCCTCAGGATTCATTGAATGATGCAGAAAATCAGTTACAGAACATATTGAGAGGCGATGTTAAGGCTGGAGAGGCAGTTTTCAGTCTGGTGAGATGATAGTAGAGGCAGAAGGGAGAGAGATTTATTTTTTACCAGTTCATTCACTGTCTCTTCTAGGAGATGGAAATTCATAAAAGTTCGAATTCCATTCTTCTTCATAACAGGGAAGAACTAGTCTGTCAATCAGGATACTCAAATCCTAATGCCTAATAAATAGCCTATGGCAAACGGACTGTCAGTGCTATGGTTAGATTACTGGTTTCCCCCGCTGCAGAAGACATTGAAGCCAAAGGACTCATGAGTTGGCTTCCTGGCCTGTGTTTTCCTCTAGGCTGAGAAAAAATTCTCGTAAGGATTGTATGGCATCTTGTAGATTCCAGGGACTCTCATAACCAGCCAGTCTGTAGGATGAACCCTTTATCTGTACTATTGTAAATATTCTTAGTGAACAGTAATGATACTGTTTCTGGACACTTTCAGTTTACCTGACATTCCTGGCAAAACATAATCTCTCTCTACATAATATATACATATATATATATATATATTCTGTTGTGTTTTTTTTTTCATGCAGTTTTTCATAGATTTAAATGATATATCTTTTCAATTATCTTATTTCATATATTTTCTCTTCACAAAACAGTTCTTCAATGGTCTCTTTCAGGTACTGATTCAACGTAACCATGATAGAGTAGTTACCTGAGAAACCCAATGAATATATGTGACGGACAGGTTGTCCATCAGTGCTGCTAACATTGCATTTCTTATTTCTGGCAATTCTTGATCTAGCATGATGCATTAAGAGAGGTGCAGCCCACAGATACACAGAAACTTCTGCATTTCTGTATACAATGACAAGGGAATCTTAAATAATCAACGACTCCTCGTATTTCCATGAACGATGCTTCCGAACTACTTTTTAATGATTCTAGTGCCCTGCAGAGTGAGTGCGAGTATATGTTTTATTGATTTTTATGAAGACTTAAGTGAATCATTATAGTCCTTGTGGCACTCATTTATAACTTGAGTCTGTGTAGGCTTTGCAGACTTGGGAGAACACAAGGTCTCAAGGAGCAGTTTGATTCAATGGACGTAATGAGTAAAAATCATTTAATTAAAGTGTGAAGTTTAAACATTTGTATTTCTTCCTCAATGTTCAAAGCTCCCGTAAATACCAAGGACCACAGGCCTTTGATACGGGAACTGACTGTGGCTTTTCATGTTTGTTTATGGTTAAAAAAAAAAAAAAATGAAGCAAATCCTAGCCAGATTGATACTACCCTGCCACAAGATCAGATTACTTTCCATTCCTTTAATGGTGTTAAAATAAAATTAATAAATTATTTTGAATAGTTTTTCCATTAAGTTCTTTATTAGTTAAACATGGTTGACCATCATGATATTGAATATTTCCACCACTGTGAATATTTTCACCACCTCACTTTCTTTAGGGTCAGTATTTTTTGCTGGAATCAATACCACCAAAGACTATTCTAACTATCATGTTTCATGCTTAAGCTAATGACACAAAAGAACGAAGCATAGGCTTTAACTTAAAATGAAAAGGCCACTGTGGTATTGGGTATTGTATTGGGACTGTGCTGGTTGGAAATTAAATAATTAATTGTTATGCTATCATCCTTTTTTTGTCTTCTCTTGTTGCTGTAAGCTCTTAGTAATGATACTAGAGGCCTTTGAACTATCACATAATCCTGTATGTGTGGCTGTGGATTTAGGAGAATTTTAGGAGAATTTTTTAGGGTTATAATATATTAATATCATATTGCTTTTTTTTGATTTCTGTTTGTTTTTTGGTGTGTGTTTTTTTGGATTTTTGTTGTTGTTGTTACTTTTTTTTTTTCTGCCAAAGAGCTGGGATAAGGTATTTTGGATCTAATTTAATGAATAAAGAACTTAGCTTTTTAAAAAGACTCCTTTGCTGACATAAGACCTAGAGAACAGCTACTCGTGAACTATCTTCTGTTACTTCTCAAGCTGAAACATTCTACTAAATATGTGAATAACTTGTTTACAACAAATTCAAAGCAGAAAATAAATCTGCAGTCTTGAACCTGTCTGTATGTGATATTGTAAGCTCCCCTTCATTTGTCTCATTTGCTTTGGAAAACAAACCTGTCATTATGAAAGAAATTAGTTTGTCTGTAGAAAAATTGGCATAGAACAGTGTATATTCACTGCTGTCCTTAAAAAAAAAAAAAAGTATTTGTCTAAATTTGTTTTGACATATTAGTAATTAATACAATATATTATTTATATATTATATACAATAATACAATTTATTATATAAATATAATTACTAAGTTTAGAATGTATTGGAAAACTACATCTCATTAACAGCTGGATTCTGTCTTGTGGATTAATTTGAGTTGGGCGCTATAAACTCTTGCACGAATTCAGGGTCATCAGTGTTCTGTGCTATGCTGATTCTGTGCTGCATTGTTTGTGTTGAACGGATGGACAAAGAAGTTTATTAAATGGAAATTATTTTTTTTTTATAGTAAAATTACTTTTTTGAAGAAAGGAGGAGAAAAGGTTACTGGGACACCTCATTGGAGCCTTTCAATACTTAAAGGGGTCTTATAACACAAAAAAATGGAGAAGAACTCTTTATTTGGGTCAATAATAATAGGACAAGGGGGAATGTCTTTAGTCTTAAACTAAAAGAGGATATATTTAGATTAGACATTAGGAGGAAAGTATTCACTGTAAGGGTAGTGAGGCACCAGAACAGGTTGCCCAGAGAAGTTGTGGATGCCCCACTCCTGGAGGTGTTCAAGGCCAGGCTGGATGGGGCCTTGGCCAACCTGATCTAGTGGGTGGCATCCCTGCCTATGGTTTGGGGGGGTTGGAACTAGATGATCTTTAAGGTCCCTTCCAACCCAAGCCATTCTATGACAGATTTAATTCTGGCCTATCAGTTCACGTATGTATTTTTCTTAATTTGAAAAGCCAATCAAAATTCTTATTTTGGATGAGCTGTGTTTTGCCCTGTTTAAGTTTGTGGGAAAAAAATGTTTACAGCAAAAATAGTTTCATTACACTGCAAAGGGAAATTCAGTATACTTTCTTCAGTCTAGCATGCTAAGACTATTTTGTGCTTTATGAAAACAGGAAAACTTTTTGATCATTTAATTTTTGAGCTGACAAAATTAGACATGTTAATAGTAATGCTTGCTGATTTTAAAATTGCTTTAAAAAACAGCAAAATGACACTGATGAAAAAAGCTTTTGTTATGTCATTTTGAGAGATCAATGCCAAAAATGGGAAAGGCACATTTTGTAGTTATATTTCAGATATTACAAGGCACTGAGTAATGACATGGTAAGACTTGCCACAGCCAAATGGCAGCATTCTCATATTTTTCACAGTTAAGTGAGAGATTTAACACATTCTAATGTTCATTGAAAACTCTTCCTTCATTTGGAGTTTTCTGTTTATGCATTATCAGTTGTTGATCAACTACAGACTTAGATTTTTTTGTTGTTGTTGAATGAAAAAAAATGGTCATAAAATTCCTAACAGCAAGCATTTTGTGTCTCAGATTTCATACTCATTTTATTTTATTCTTTACTTTTCATTTGTTCAAATTCTTTTCAAAATTTATCAGCCAGTACAAGTGGTATGTCTAGACTAGGAGGTTTTAGGGCTTATTGATGTTAATTGCTGTGTGTTATAGGTGTTTAGGCTCTACAAAACTGAGCCAAAAGAGAACCTTTTATATCTTTTGAAAAGCAGTGACTTGTACATATCCTATGTAGTTACAGGTTACTTTTTCAAAAGACAAACTTTGTAGTTAGCTATAGAAAAGCAAAAGGCAAAAACTAATGCCCTACAAGCACGCATTCTGAACTCTTAAAGCTAGATTTTGTACACTATCCATTAAGTTCAGAGCTTACGGTAGTCCATGTACAAAAGGCTTCTTTGCTTTGCTTGGTTTTAAAAGGTGATTTCTATTTTTTTTTTTTTTTTTTTTTTATAAATAGGCTCAATTTAGAGCATCAGAATGTTCCCATTCCCATGTTATGTGCCCATTGTACTTAGGAGTAAGGAAACAGGAAGGTGGATTAAAGCACTACAGAGCTACTCTTTTTTTCTCCTCTTGCTACACTTCCTCTGTATTTTAAAAATAAAATGATACTGTTTTATATGTTGGTTTACAAAAATATTGGTGTAGCTTAACTTACACAAAAAATGACAGCCCGAAATATATGACTCGTGAAAAAGTAATGCTTAATGGTAAGGTTCCACTATTGATTTATCCCTGCTGCTGTTAGGATATTTTTGTAAAATGTTAGCTTTGAAAACTCTTTTTCCATCTTTCACAGTTTAATTACTAGATATTGGGTGAATTAAGAAAATGGAAGCACTTACTCTATTGTAATTGATCATCATTTTGCAATATTGTAATATCTTCAGAATTATTTATGTTTAGTTGCTTCACTTATATCAGTCATTAAATTTTGAAAATTTTCCTATGGTGAGCTGCATACGGAGCTAAAAGCTTTATAAATGTATTCAGGAGTACCAAATCACTGTGTATATGTTCATGTATTTTAGGTTGTAAGCTATTTAGGGCAAGGTGATTTTTTTTTTGTTGTTCATTTGTTTGAATGCACTGTCTGTATCTTACAAAAAAAACTATTGGACATGTGTAAGAGATTTAGACAAATACCTTAGGCTTAAAAACAAAGGTAACGATATATATAGTAGTGATACATATATCTCAATTTGACATCGCAGAACAAAATAATTTCAAAAAAAAGGAGATTTAATTGACCAGTTTCTTTGCTAATTCTCAAAAACATGATACTATTTTGTGTTTGGTTTCAGTAAGTTCTGAAGATACTTTAGAAAGATATCAGAAAGATACTTATATGAGAAAAAATATCAACTGATCTGAAATTGATTTATTTCTAACTGAGGGACAAACAAAAGTAGGTCTATAACAAAGATTCTAGATAACTGAAGAAGCAATGAGAAATGAAATACTCTGATCATTTTCAGTAAAGCATTTGATATGATGTATATCACATACAGTAGAGAAATCATGAAATTAACAAGGAACTGGCTAAAAAAGAGGTGAAACAGGTTCAATGGAATAGGAAAATATCACTTTGGGAAGGAGTTATTAGTGAAGTTTCTCCAGTGACCAGTAAATAAGTGAACAACACATTAAAGAGAAAATTACAGAGATATGTTGGGTTGCTATAGTAGAGGGATTGAAAAACACTGAAGCCTGATGCAGTAAAAATGAGTTGAAATGTGATGTTACAAGGTACAAGACCTTATCCTTGTTTAATAGTAAGAAGTTATATTTCCAGCTGAGAATTCATCTATTAGAAACAGTAGAATAGAAGAAAGTTGTGTGGACCAGTCAATCACAGGGTGACTATGAGGAACCAGATGAGGTCAATGTGAAAACGGTAAATGCATTCTACAGATGTATTGACTGAAATCTTTAAAGAAAATATATGAATTAGTTAATATATTGCACATTTTTCATCCAAAATACAGTTTTATGTCATAGATTTTTGAGATGGATGAATTCAAGCTGAATCACATACAGTGACAGCTTTAATAATGAAATAAATAATGGGAGTAAGCAGAAGAATTTGACTCAGTACCATTTAGCAAAATGAAGGGTAAGGGAGTCAGCAGGATGGTTAAAAGGCTTTGACAAATCTCATGGCTGCTAAATTTCTCAACCTTCACTAAGAGCTCTTTTTTACCTCGTCAGTTTTAATGTTTTAGAACGTCCTCCCAGCAGTTAGCATTTACTCTGCTTTCACTATTTTTGTCATCTTTAATAACCATATATTTTATCTTCCAATAATTTTTTTTACACAGCTGTCTATAATTTGTTCTGTTGTTCACACCCTAACTATACCTCTAGGTTTTATCTAAATGGGCTTCTTCCATTTTTTGTTTGCCTTTCTCCATTTTATCTAGAAGAACTTATCCGGTAATTTTTGTAGTTAAGAACTCAGGATGTTTATCAGGCTGATACTGTATATGGAGGAGATGCTAGCAAATTCATTAATATGGTATACCATAGTAGAGCATTCACACTTCTATTTGATAACAGCAAGCTATAAGCTAAAACCTACTACCTACTTAAATTTAATATTACTGTTCCATAACCAACAATATCCTTTTTGTTGTTGTTGTTTGATTGGTTTTGATATTACTAGATTGAATTCATTCAATTTCCAAATTTTCTGAATATTTGCTCTGCTTTTTCATTTAATTATTTGAAGTATAGTCTCAGCAGATACATTTTAATTTACAAGGGTGACAGAGAGAGAAAGCTAGGAATTATCCTAGCAGGCGATATCTCCCAGTGCCATGGCTTCAGCCTCTGGCAAAAACAAAACAAAACAAAACAAAACAAAAAAAACTTGCTTTCAGAACCAGATTTATTTCTTTCAGGGAGGAGAAAAGAGATGGCAAATGCATTATTTAGTTCCAGAACCTATCTTTTCTGTTTGCAAATGAATGTCATGGAGCTTGGGCTCCAAGAGGTGCTGCCTTGTGTACCTGAGAATGCTTTCCACACTTCTACCCCATACTTCCACCAGTGTGTGCCTCTTCCACCCTGCCTGTAGCCAGTTCAAGGACAGTGATTTTCAGGGAATTACCTGTCAAGGAACTCTGCTTCAGGTGCTGTTCTGTGAGCCTAGGTTTTTTTTTGGGTTGGGATTTCCTTTCTCCCTCTTTCTCCCTTAATGAGGAGCAAATATATTTTGTCTTTAGAATATATAAAAAGTGTTACTTCAATTTTACCAATAATGTTACTATAAAAATCATTTTAAATACACATAATTATATACAAAGTTTTTACTTAACTGTTGCTCACTATTTTTAGGGAAACTGGTGCTCCCAGTGCATTTATTAGTGTTTTGGTTTTTTTTTTCCACAGCTGTTAACAAATATGTAACACAGGTGATTTGACTGTGTCCAGGTGGGACAGTCATGCTTAATTTTAAGAAATTAATACATTCAGGTTGTTTTACTGCAATACAGGCATGTGATAGAAGTTATAAATGGAATACAAAAACACGGTATGGAAGATTGATAATTATTTAAATACTTTTTAGGGAATTCCTCTAGCAAAACTAGTGTTCTCTCTCTCTTGTTTTTTTTTTTTTAATGATGAGGATGATTTTCCAGACTGTTGCAATGTATGGCAAGGCTATTAATACTGGTATATAAAAGGTTGTTAAAAAAAAAAAAAAAAAAAGTCAACAAAATAGTACAGTAATGGCTCTATTTTGATTTCAGAATACTGTCTTCATTAAGGCAGCAAATGCTAAGTTTTGCATTTGTTAAATGCAAAATATACAGCCATCCATAGTAATACTAGAGTTAACTGAAAAAAGACTTTGAAATTGTGTAGAATTTAGGTAGCTGAATTTATCATATGAAGGTTAGCATTTTTCATAGTGTGGCCTATAGCATAAGCTAATTTTATGATAATTATTTAATGACTATGCTAAATTAAGTATTAGCTTTGGAAAACACAGATAATTACTCCTTTATAAATTGAGTATCATAATATTAACATACCTTTTCAGATTTTTGCACACTGAATTTGTCAGAAGTTTGAATCATTCAGTGTTCATGTTGGGTATGTTTCAAGAAGTCTGGGTGATAATCTCTGAAGAACCATCTCCTATAACATAGGAGCTGAAATGTTTCTGGTGAACGCAATAAATTTTAAAAACTACAGTAAATATTACTATATTCAACTTAATCTGTACATTCCCTTTTACATGGTTTGACAAATGGTGGCAGATAATGCATGCAGTAACAAAAAAAAATGAGTCAATCACATTTATGTATGTCTGGTGGGAAGTGTCACTAGAGTTTTTGAGTCATAAAACGGTATTTCTGGAAAAGAAAAAATAAGGTATTTTTTATCTAAATTGAATATTAATATTTTTAATCACACAAAAATTGATCATTGAGCTCAGTTATAGAACAATAAAACTTTATTTCCTGAAGCTATTGAAATAGTTTTCTGATGCATGAAATAAAAACATTAAACTATACTGTCTTTTTAATTGTGTTAATTACAAAGTATTGCTTTTATGGCTAAATGGATCTTAGCTTGCTTATAGGCTGCTGCTTTGCTGTAATGGAAAGATTAATGTCTTTTTTATATGAAAGTAATTTTCTAATTAAAAGAGAATAGGTACGTGATGCCTTTTGTAGTGTATTTAAAAAATGAAACATTGATTTTATTTATTTATTTATTTTTGTTCTTTAGCGTGAAGTAAAAACGTTCCTGTGTGGATGATTTTCAACTCCTATATAGGTCTCACATATTGGACCAAATACATTGGTCACACACACACGCACTCCATACAAATGTAAAACTTTGTCATGTTGTATTTAATCAGGTACACCACAAACGAAAGGACAACTCTTAGCTGTTTAGCTTTACATCTAGGCAATTACACAAGAAGGAAGAGTACACAGCATCATCAAACTAATATTTATCACTCTTTCTCTCTTTTTTCTGTAAGTGTCCAAGTGAGTTGTGGAACATAAAAGTGAAGCATCCTTATATTAATATCAGACCTGTGTACTGTACTGGTTACTGGAGAAATTGTCAAGGCCTGGATCACACATGCTTGAATTTTTAAAAGGTCATTTTAAAAGTTGAGTAGTTACCAGCTTTTGGTTAACCAGAAAAATGAGATTTTTTTTTTCTTTCTTGGGTGGAAATGAGCATGGGTGTTCACATAATTTCTTTTTTTCTTATTTTTTTTTTCTGTTACTTTGTTTTCAGTTTTTGTTATGGAGCAAAAGTAGTTACTGGGGCCATGCATTATCTTTCTTGCAGTGTGAAATACCAGAGGCAATGATAAACGGTGGAAGATTTACTTTCGATACAGAGTAAAGTTGAAAGAATTGAGAGTAGTTCTCTACTGATAGTAGTTTACTTACTTGCTTTTTCATCAAATAGATTTATTCTAAAATTGTATGGCAAAGACTTCCTTAAAATGATTCTCTTTTAAAGACTGAGTACTCTGTTTTTAACAACATATTTATTTGTACTGAATTTTATTTCATGGAGACCTTTTTTAATTATTTAGTTTTTTTACATACAAAATCTATTTTGTATTAAAATGACACTCCCCCCCCCCCCCCCCCCAGGTATTTCTAATACCATACAATAAATTGTCTTCATTCCCACGAGAGTTTGAATTTGCTGCACTGGTGTTAATTTTAGAAATGCTGGTTACTTACCAAGAGCAAATATTTCATCATGATTCAAAGAATATCTATAAATATAAAAATAATTCTTGCTCTTCAGATTTCTGATATGGATTGAATTTTCTCTTACACATGTAGAACATGATTGTTTGCATGTATACTTTATGGTTTTGCTTCTAAATGTGTTAGTAATTTGTCTATTTTAGGAAAAACAAACCACGAAACAACCTGTGACACACTTTTAAAAGTGAATCCTTTACATTTATTAATTTACAGATATTTTACATTAGGGTATTTTAGGTAATACTAAATAAATAAACCAAACCTTGTGAAATAGCTTATTGGCACTAGCAATTTCTACTGCATGTTGCACAGGAAATGCAAAAAGGAGTGAATATTTGTGGATCTAGATGACTTCAGAGGAAGTGATGCATTTAGTTCACATTTGCCTCCAACCATTACTCAGTGTTGTGCTCTTCTGCTTGGTGCTCTGTTCCATCCTGGTTGTTGCTGCTGCCACTTGGCAGACACAGCAGTTTCAAATTGATGCTGTAAAGTGCACTGTTTTTTTTTTTTTTTTTTTTTTTTTACATCCTGTATTTAGGAAAGATTTATTCAAGTATACAAATATTTATTATTCTGGCTGAGTATTTCTCCAGGTATTGTAAAAGAAATCATTTTTGACCGGAGAAGTGTAGAAATTATTTTAATGCTGTGTTTTAAAAATGACATAAACTAATGTGTTTGAACTATGACTAATGCATAATCTTCTGAGGCCGAAATGGAAGAAATTACTAACATCACTTTAATCAGGACATTGTGCTTTCACTGATATCAAGGAACCCTTCCCACCCCACACCACCCCACCCAAAAAAAAAAAAAAAAAAGGCATACTAGGGAAGAAGGCTCATATCTTATTTCTGTATACTGAAAGCAGAATTCACTTTTTTGTTCATTTTCATCTCAGTCTTGCATATTTCTTACACTGAGTTCCATAATATTATTTTCTGAAAATGAATGACTCTTACAGCAGTATTGCCATATTAGTCAAATGAAGATGATAGCTACTATGCTTCATTGGCCTTACTGTTAAATAACTTCTGTTGTCTAACTTTAGATAGTCTTACCTCTGAAATTCATTTTCATGTTAAATGTTTCTGTCTTTATATGGTGATGCTTGTCAGTCAATTTAATTGAAATGTCATGCTGACCATTATTTGAAATACTCAGAACTTCCTGTGGTTGTCGGAAGTTCTTTTTACTTTGATTCCAATTAAAATCCTTAAATTACCAGTGTACAAAAGCTGCATACTAATTAACCTTATGAAACTGCAAACAAATTAACCTTGAAAACAATATATCTTTTGCAGAGGTAGTTCAGCTAAGTCTGCCAGAAGATCAAAAACTAAGCACCACTGCAGCAACAGTAGGACAAAGTGCTGTCTTAAGTTGTGCCATCCAGGGAACTCTGAGACCTCCCATCATCTGGAAGAGGAACAACATCATTCTGAATAATTTGGATTTGGAAGATATCAATGTAAGTAAAAGAAAGCTCTCTTTAACAGCTTGCTATAAAATATTTTCATGAAGAATTGAAAAGTGATCAAGAGTGAACAATTGGCTGATGGGTTGGGCTCACATCAGTAAATGGGCTTACATAGACGAGTTACTAGTGGGGTTCCCAAAGGCTCCATTTTGGGGCCAGTCCTCTTTAATATTTTCATAAATGACTTGGATGCAGGACTTGAAGGTATGGTAAGTAAATTTGCAGATGACACTAAATTAGGAAGAGCTGTTGACTCCATCGAGGGTAGAGAGGCCTTGCAGAGAGATCTTGACAAGTTAGAGAGCTAAGAAATCACTAACTATATGAAGTATAACAAGAGCGAGTACCCCATTCTGCACCTGGGAAGGGGCAACCCTGGGTATACATACAGACTCGGGGTTTGACAGCACATTGAATATGAGTCAACAGTGTGCCCTGGCAGCCAGGAGGGCCAGCTGCACCCTCGGGTGCATCAAGCATGGCATTGCTAGCCAGTCAAGGTAAGAAGTTGTTCTGCTCTGCGCTGGCGTGGCCTCACCTCAAGTACTGTGTGCAGTTTTGGGTGCCAAAGTATAAGAAGGATGTAAAATTATTAGTGAGCATCTAGGAGGGTTAAGAAGACAGTGGTCTAGAGGGGAAGACATGAGGAGCTGCTGAAGTCCCTTGGTTTGTTCAGCCCAGAGCAGGCTGAGGGGAGGCCTCATGGCAGCCTACAGCTCCCTCACGAGGGGAGCGGAGGGGCAGGCACTGAGCTCTGCTCTCTGGGGACAGCGACAGGACCCGAGGGAATGGCATGGAGCTGGGACAGGGGAGGGTCAGGCTGGGTGTTAGGAAAAGGTTCTGCACTGAGAGGGTGGTCGGGCATGGGGACAGGCTCCCCAGGGCAGCAGTCCAGGCCCCAAGCCTGCTGGAGTTAGGAAGCATTTGAACAACGCTCTCAGACACATGGTCTGGTTTTTGGGTGGTCCTATGCAGAGCCAGGAGTTGGTGATCCTTGTGGGTTCCTTCCAAGTCAGGATATTCTGTGATTCTATGTGATATTTAACAAGTTCCTTACCTATGATGTTTTTAGTCATATAGCTGTAGATAAAACAAAAGAAATGGAAATAAAATGCTTGCCAAACTTTGTTTTTATTTTACTTTGTATTCAAACCCTTGGTGTTAAGTACAGGGAAAACATTTCACAGACCAATCATTTAAAGGAATAAGTATAGCAATAGAATCGTATGAAGACAATCACAGCCCAAAATGCAGACAGTATTATACATTCAGCATTATGCAGCCTTCAAACATCTAAGAGAAAAAAGAATCTATAAAATTAACATTTTAAGAAATGCGTACTTATTTAACACAAACAGATCATTATAATAACTTTATATTCTGATAATTGAATAAAAATGTATTTTTACCATAATATAGCTCTTACTACAAAATTGGTTGTTTTAATCATTCCTCCAAGTATTCAGCAAAGGTACTTCTCAAGGAATCATTAGTGAATGTCAGTAACTTAGAAATCTTTTTTTAGCAAGGCAAATACCTGCCCCTTAACTTTGCCGTAACCTCTAAATATGGAGAAAAATACAAAATGTGACAAAAATAATATATTTTTTTTCTGACAGAACTCTCAAAACAATCATTCAGCTGTATTTTGTTTGCCTGTAGGTATGTTTAATTTCCTTGTGCCATTTCACATTACCAGAATTATACATGTGGACAACCATGGGGTTGTATGAGTATGTCCGTCTGAGATCGCTGCAACTCTTACATGTGTGGAGTAACACCACAATCGAATACTTGTTTTATTTATTTATGAATGCTTTGATTTGTTTCCGAAGTGACATTTGTACGTGCACATCACCTTTGTTTTGTTTTTCTTGGTGTTTACAAGCAATCAGATTTGTTTGTAAATTGAACTTCCTTACAATGGTTTCAAAGGTCACCTTGCTTGAATGGTAGCTCTAAGTCATTTGAGAGGCTTAGGATAAATCCAGCATGCTGTGAAAATTTCTCACTTTATATTCTTGTTGCTTTTGTTAATTAGGTATTAATAATATGATTGGCATTCAAAAGTGTCCTACCCATGCTCACAAGCTCCTTTCTGTGTTATTTGTTAGCTTTCTGTAAATATTCATTATGGTCATAAGTAATGATTTGCAGTTCTTTCTAATCACATCTAAGTATAATATATAGCATGAGCTGTAGAGCTAGAAACAGGAGCACACATCTGGACATGTAGAAAAAAAAGGAAAATGATGAATGGTGATAATGAAGCTAACAACTCAGTTTCAAACTGAAAGGTTCACTTGACTGTATTTGCCAACATGAAAAGAGCAAGTGGTTTTCCAAGCTTGATACAAACATTTTGAGTATGAAAATTCAAAAAACAGAAGCTTTCTGCAGTGGGTGCACCAGTGGCAAAGACAAAATGCTGTGTACTGACCGTAACACCGCCAACCTCCTGTGCCACTTGGAACGGGTAAAGGGCTTGGCAATAAATTTGGAAAAGGGGAGAGGAAAGCTGTTGTTTTAATAATGTTCATCTTTGTGTTTCCCACAGCCCAAGTTAGTAATTATTATTATTTTTTTTTAATTTTAATTGGCAATAAATTAAGCTAAATTTTCCCAGGTTGAGTCTGTTTTAGCCCACAGTGGTAATACGTAAACCAGTCTTAATCCACATGCTCTTTCATTCCTCCTATTTTCACCCCCCTACCCTGCTGAGAGGGGGAGTGAGTGAGCAGTCGGGGGGGAGCTTGGCTGTTAGGGCCAGCCCATTGTGTTTCTTCAGTGCTTATAACAGCTGGAACACACTCCAGTATGGAATTTTTGAAGACTCACAGCATGCCTAGTTTGAAGTCAGTTTGCAGTGGTGATCAGAAATCCAAAGCTAAGGGAGAAAATTAAAATTACTAGAATTGACTGGATTTATGTGCTTTTAATAGGCAGACCATGTGACAATATACTGGATTAACAGTCTATAAACATAAAAAGCAAACAAACAGGCTAAGCAAAGAGATAATTCAAAAAAGGTCTACAAAGTGTCTCCTGAGAGAATTTGCAGGCTAGATGATGATGTGGAAGCAAAAACAGTTGAGGTATTGCTCACCTCTGGAAAGAAACTATATATTCATACCTGCACAGAGTGGAATTATTTAAGAGCTCTCTCTGTGTTGGGATGAGTTCTGTGTTTGCATTTTGTGTATGGGTATAGCAAGAATGGTACAGAGAGTAAATGCTTCCAGCAACAGGAGAAAAATTCTAAAGGTGAATGTATTCATCATTTATTTTTTAGCTTAATAAAATCATAGAGAAATTGGAATACACGGGAATGCTTTTTAGCAAAAATATATTACAGCTTAGTTCTTAGTATTAACAGTTTAGTTACAATTCAAAGGGAATGACAGATCCCTTGTACATATCCATGGGCTGAAGCTCTAAAAATACATAGCACTCAAAGGTTCTAGTTATATACAGGTGATCTTCATCTAATGTGTAGATAAACCAACAAACAGTGGAAGAAAGAGTTAATGGAGCCTGGAAGCTAAACAAAACAACAAAACAAAAACACCATTGGGCATAAAAGCATTGAGTTTAACTGCTTCCTAGAGTCTCTTTTCTTCAAAATTTATTTTGTGTTCCACTGTTTGCACTGATTCTATCCTCATATTTATTTCTAGATCTTCTCTTGTTTCTTTGTGGGTTTATTTTGGTTGTTTTTTGTTGTTGTTGTTTTTTGTTTGTTTGTTTTCATATTTCTTTGGTCATTCCTTTCTGAACTTGGTCAGATATTGTCTGGTTAATTCTTACAATTTCACATTTGCTTCAAGGTTGTTACGTAGTCATCATTTAGTATCTACTCAAGCAATGTAATAAAAATAATACCTTCGGGAGAAAAAAAAAATAATTGGACAGAAAAGAGTTGTCTTTTATATTTCACTGTGAAAATGAATTTGTTACTTAAATACTAATTTCAAAGGCATGAATGTAGAGGGAACATAGTGTGTTCCAGTTTATGTTGCATTTTAACCACTAAAGAATGCATTGTACTTATTCAGGCAATTTTAAACGTTCAAAAGCCCTAAGCCCTTGTATAATTTTGGATGTCCCCAGAAGTAAAACATTCTATGCTTTACTGTGACTCTATTATATGCTAAAATGTTCATCTAACTCTGAGAATTCTTACTTCACTCAGTTATACAAGAACCACATATGTGCATCTCAACATTAATAATCTTATGTAAATATTAGTATGGTTTTTGAAAAAAAGTAACAAGCATTGACCTGGGAAGACAGATAAATACTTCTTGTACAGCAAAATTTGTCATACATCATTGTAACTGGAAGTAAGCACATATGAAACCATCAGAATAAGCAGTACTGGCAATGTGATTTTGTAACTTATAGCAAATGATAATACTTAAGGTGCATGAATTAAGTTTTTGCACTGTGCAGTTCTGAATATGGTTTAAACTATCGGCTTTGGGGAGTGATATACTCAGAACAATATAATGTCGTAGTGTTTTGTCAAATGGGGAAATGCAGCAATAAGCAAGAGTCTAAGTCAAAACTCAAATTGTGACTATTGAATTTCTATTTTGTTGAAAGATAGTTTACTTCCCTACTGAAAGTATACAGGATATATGCCTAAGCCTGTCAGCTAGGGAAGTGACCATGAGCAAGCCTTAATTATTTGAGTTGTATTACATACTCTGAGACAAAAAAAAAAAAAAAAAAAAGTAAGAAATACTGTTTGACTTTCGAGGGTCGATAATGAAAATTGTATTTAATCAGTACTTTTACAACAATAAAATAACTTAGAGAATGCTATCTGACCACAAGTGTGCGGTTAGATTTTAATGATGCTACTGATAATATCCAATAGGTAATTTTAGGAGTCCTCAGTGCTCCTCAACTCTTCTTATGGTACATATGGTTACTATTTGTGGATGTAATGTGTCTTGCTACTGATCTTTCTTATTTAAACTGATAGGAGTCAGGGATAATCAGCGTCCATCTGAATGAAGCCATGAAAAATTATGTGCCTCTGCAAATTTTACTTAATTTAAATTGTAATTTATTTGTACTATGACTCAGTACAGAAATTATATAGTAGGGCATTTTGCTGCTATTTTAGTATGCATTTAGAAGGGCTTTTTCCTGCTGTTATCCTGAATCTTAAATTTCTGAAGTCTTTTCACTTACCGCTTCGAGTATATTCTAGCTAGCCTATTATTCATGGTAGAAAAAGTTCTCGCTTATAGAAAACGTAAAAAATAGCAGAATCTTTCCTAAACACAATGCATATTACATTCTTCTCATGGAAGTTGACTTACTTCAAAACACTTTGTATCTCATTTTACTTTGTTCTCTTTTGACCTTTTCCTTTAGATTTGCTTTCAGCTGCTTCCCTATACCTGTCAGGAATAACACTTAGAAAATGTCTGCCCTTTGTTCTTTTGTTTATACAAGATCAACTTAGATGACTTGCCCATATGGAAAGTTTAACATCTACTAACTTACTTAAATTAATAGCTTTTTAAAGGAGTGTAGGTTAACTTCTGCTTTTTGATGAAAACTAATGATCTCTTTCTTTAGGCTACCTTAATTGAAAACCTGCAATATTTCTATTTGATACGTAAATTTGGGGGTTTTGCAGCTACATGTGGATTATCTTTTTCTCATTTGTTCATTTCATTAAAATTAATCTGCAAATTACGACTTTAGCTTTTTTGTTATCATATTCATCTGCATCCTCTTCTTGATTGTTTTAAACCAAAACATAATGTAATTGCCAGCAAAACCTGATGTCCTCTGAAATAGCACATTCCCTTCCATTCTAGAGAGGTCTGCTCAGCAACTGATGACAAAAATATTTTCAGACTGTCAAAAATGTTAAACATAGTTCCTAGAAGGGACTCCTGATATCTGCTCTTTTTTTTCTTTTTTTTTTTTTTTTCTTGCTGCAGCAAGCCCTGCATGGTATGGTTCATTCCCCAAGAGGTTTTCATAGCCCAGGATCTTTGTTATTGCTCCTCTGATTTTTATAGTCTTCTCTGTGACTCCTTCACCCCTGCCTAAGAGAGAGTACAGAGATCCTGTGAACTGAGAGGAATGTCAGAGCCTCCTTCCTTTTAGCCTTCCCTTCAAGATGATGCTCTTAATATCTTCATTTTTGGAAGAGGTAACACAGTCTAACAATGAACAAATTAAACAGGTGTCATCAGTCATAGTACAGTAGTTTAAAAGCTACCAGTGTTTTTCAATACATTAACTTTTTCTAATTTGCTTAGTGAATAATAGTAGTCAAATTACCGTACAGAAATTACAGCATCTTATATACTATGTGGTGCAGCAGTATTCTGTGTGTTACCACTAAGATATAAAAAGTTTAACAACCTAGCTACGGGTTTTCCTTATACATTATTTTTATGACAGCAGTCCAACCCATCTATTACATCCCTTTTTACTGAATTTTTTAATGAAGTGGTTGGATTTGATTAAGTGACTCATCAAATTCAGCACATTTCTATTTTTGTCAGTATTGAATTGTCCTTTTTCTTATGCAGACTTTCTTCATCTGAAATAAGATGTATTATTACCTTTTCTCTTTCGTTTAATGTCAAATACCAATTTTGTTTGCTTTACTTCATTTTAAAAGTTAAGTGAAAATATTGTCAAAGATGCTGATCAGATTTATGAAATCTCTAATGCTTTTTTTATTTATTTATAAATATGCCAAAAATATGTAGGTTTGTCCACCAGTCTAATCATTTCATTCAGTTCCCTTCTATCCTTCGTTTTTCTGTTCTCTTTTTTTCTGTTCTCTTTTTTGGAATCTGACTTTGAGTCACAATTAATTTTTTAGTAGTGGGATAAATCACACCAAAAGGAAACACTGGTTATGTGTAAGATTTGACATTTTTTTTCTTTGAATATTGAAGCTATTTAAATATTTATTTTATTTCATTATTGGCATGCTGAATGCCACTTTAGAATGTGCATCATGTTTTCATAACACCATAAAGATACACTTAAACCAGGTACCTGTATTGATCTATAATCTTCTAGGTTAATGAAGTAAGGTGAAATGTTACCGTGAGGTTTCTTTCACAGGTACTGATTCCTGTTAAAAGGTACTGATTCATGTTAAAATAATCTGGACAAGCAAGTTCTGTAGCTCTAGCTTCATTAAAGTTATAATACTGCAGAATTTTATGATAAGGTTTTCCATATACATCTTTTTATGGTGGGAGCTATTTTAACTTTGAGACAGATGATGATTCTCTCTTTATGAAGAAGCATTAAAATTTCTCATGGGCTTTCTCTTCTCTTCTGCTAGATAAGACTGCTTCATTTTATCTTCATGAGAAATGAAAGTGTTGATTTCCAAGATGAACAGAATCAGGATCTGTGGACCATAATCTTTCCTTGTTCTGTCAGCAGTGTAACCGAGATCATGATCTAGTCCTTTTCCCATTAGAGAGTGGGGCAGAGTCATTCCATCTTGCAGATCTGATGCCCAGTATTCTTATCTTGTGGTAGTTGTAATTCTACGTTCTAGAGCTGTTTAGACTATTTGTATCCAAAATAGATGAGTCTGTTAGTATTTTCCTGTTTGTTGCTCAGAAGTTAAAAATGAAAGGTCTTGTGATACTGAAAGGTGTTAACATAACATGTACGTCCATTCTCCCTTGCCCCGAAGGAAACCTTGAAAATAACCCCAGGCAGGCAGGAGGCATCACTACACATTTTTGACAGCTACAGACAGAAACTGTTAACAAAATAAAAGGAATATTGTGCATTTTTAAGATTGATTGGTTCTTCCAAGTCAATTTCTTGACAGAGCTCATTCAACACGTCTTTAGAAGAACAGCTGAAGTGATAGTTCTGTACTTCTGTTTCAGGGGTCTTCTCTGTCAACAGAAATATGTGAACACCAAAGGTGTTCAAAACATTGTTAACCGTTTTTCTCTGTAGTCATATCTGCATGTACATTGCTGCCGATTCTGCCTAGTTTTACTAGAATACATCAAGGACACTTTTATAGGTATTTTAAGCAGGAAAGTAATATTCTTAAATTAAGAACTGTCACACTTAATATCATCTGCTTCTAAAACAAGAAACATTTATTATTAGTTTTGAAATTATTATTGTATGTTTAGCTTATTATGATGTATACTAAACTCATTGCCACAATATTTTCTGTGTTAATCTTCTGCCTACTGTATCATTGAAGACAAAACTCCAATAAACACAAAAAATTAAATGCAGATATATGCATTATAATTATCTCTAACCATTGTAGAAATGAAAGTTCAAAATTAGTTGATTCTCCAAAAGGTAGTTTTGTGATGTCAGGTATGCTGTTCCTAAAATGTGGTAAAAAAGAGACGAATTGTAGTGCCAGGGAGTTGATGACGTACGACTGAGAAGGCTGAACTCCCAGTGATTCTGTGCTTTTCCAGTGACCCATAGGAGTACATGCAGTGTGTGCTAAAGGAGGGACATCCTTTGGCAGCCACTGAAGGTTACAGACCTTGTATTCCTCTGTTTACCCTGGGAGAAATCTTCCCCAGCATTCACAGTTCACCTAATAAGCCAACTCAGTGAGTTTGCAATGCACTTGAGAAACCCATTTCAATTTTTCAGCTTGTGCACTTAGCAACCAAAATAGCCGAAAAGAATAGCCATTTCTGAATGTCTTGTTTATCCATGCTCACTAATTTTGTTCGTGATATAGCTATTATAGTACAGAACTTTGTTGTACGATTTTTAATCACACAAAAATAATGAACATTATACAAGTATTATGGAAGCAGCAGAAAGATTTTGGAAAGACTAGCCCTATAATACCTATCTTTGGCATAATTTATACCAAAGTCTAAGCATGCAGTGATGTTTCGTGAATGTTTTCGAAGTCACTGTTCCCCCATTAGTCTCACTTTCTGGTCAAAATAAAAATAAAAAAGTAAAAAGAAATATCTCTCTAGAAATTTCTAAAAGTTATATAATGAAAACAAATAATTTTTTTCATTTACATCATTATTTTTGGTATTTCGCAATAGAGTTATGTCTGTCCTACCTGTTCTATTTTTAAGTTTTCTATTGTCAATACAAATTAGCAGATAATGTAGAAACATGAAAATATTTTAAGAAAAGTAAAGAATTAGAGATTTCATTTATATTGATAATGTTTTCCTTTAAGGTAACAATCTTTTGAATGCTTCTTGATTTTTATACCGTATTTTTAATTTAAATATTCTTTATTATTCTCCTATTACTTCTTTTTTCAGAGACACCAGAACTTCTATCACACCCACCTTTCTTTTCACTCTTGCCCATCTTTCCTGTATTTTAAAATTATCAGAACGTTATTTGGTCTATTGTTATCAGCTGACTTGAGAATTTTTGTATCTTAGGTTTTTCACAGCCATAGCATCTTTCTCCCTCAATCCTTTCTCTTCAGTTCAAATTGGCCTTTTTCCTCTGTTCTTTTCTTTATATATGTGTGTATATCTATATATATGTAGGCTATATCTACACTTTGTGTTGCTGAAACTGGCAAATTCACCTTGTGCTATAAATGTCTGGTAAGCATATGAAAAATTGCAGTTTGTTATTTAGGTACAGATATAAGCATGCTCATTTGTTTCTGTGGCATATATTTTCTCTTATTTTTTACTAGCTATATATTTATGTTTCCACCTTGTCCATCTCGTTTTGCAGTACTTTTGCTATTATACTAGACTTGATGCTTTTGACAGATTTGATAAGAGTTGTGTGAAAGAGCCATAAAGGATATAAAAAGGATATCAAGCTTTTCAGGTTATTATTTTAGGAAAAAAAAAATCTTAAAAGCTAGGCAACAACCTGGACTAGGCTACAGCTAGCAGGTAAGGTCAGTCTTTCTTAAAAGCATAAGAAAGATGCTTTGTTAATAATGGCCTCCTGTGGCTCGCAGCCCTGACTTTCAAATCATTGCTATAGTACATTAAATAGGAGGGCCACATCATCAGTAACAAAAGTGCTTTGATATCTAAGAGTCTGTTTAACTGAAGAGAGAGGTATGAATGGTTAAACACCAAAAAAAGAAACATCTTTGCCTGTCCCTCCCAAGCATTCCAGAAAGGAGAAGGAAGGATGGGTAGAACGTAATTACCTATTGGGAATTGGCTCAACTGGCATCTGCAATATTTATTACAAAAAAAAAATAATTAAAAAAAATCATCTGGAAGTGTTTGATCACTGTATCAAGTCATTGATTCAGTACTGAATCAGAAAGAAAATTGCTTTCCACCTATAAAATCACCAGTACTGCTACTTGCAGAAGTGACATGAAGCAAATTACTTATCCAGATCAAGCCTGCTTAATTTGTGAGGTCTGACAGGATTGCAACAGAAGGTGGTATGTCTGCCTCACTTTTCAAGTGATGGCATTTAACATTTCTATGAATTAAACTGCTCAGTGATCTATATACCCATAATCCTAGTACCATATATCCATTAATTTCTAAATTTTATTGATGATCTACTCTAGCATAGACCAATTTCTCTTTCACCACCCAAAGGTCTGTACCATATGTAAATGTTATCACATTCTTGTGTCGTCTTCCTTTCCTTGTCATTTTTATGCCATATTTATATAGCTATCTTAATAATCTAGAGCTCCTTTTTTCAAAAACTTGCATTCAGAAGTTTTTCTAATTGGATATAAGTAACCTTTGTGTCCATGGCTAAAGTGTTTTCATTATTCTGTTGGAGGACAGGTAAAATAAACTAGAAGTTTTACTAAATTTACTCTGAATTTTGACAATGTCTATCTGTTGGTAGTTTTAGAGGAACCTATAGTTTTGCTTGATTTTGCATTTAAATTTCTAGTTCACATCTATATAGCTAAAATGCTGAATTTTTGCGGGGGGTGAGGGAGTGGGGGAGGATGAATTTTTCCTACACAACTAGTTTCAGTGGTTACTGTGAAAGTCTTGAGGTTGTTACCAATGATACTGAACAGTCTTTTCTTTCAGACGTAAATAAATTCATCTTGCCTAGTAAAGTTTTCTTGTGATAAATGATTAGACTGATGAGTATGGAGCATGGTATTAGTGGTTTGAGCAAAGGCTATGTCTGTGATGTTGCCTGTAGATAACTAATATAGGTATTAGAATTGTTGCAGGTTTCAATGTTTTTTTTAGTGTAATTCAACTTTGCATGTACTCTAGCTCATACTAAGTGCTTAGTCCAGATTGACTGGAATTTGCTGTTCGCTTAAAGGCTCTGTGCAAGAATTTATTTTTTTGGTGAGTTTAGTGTCTGTCACGCTGGGCTAGACTCTTTTTAAATGAAGCTGCTCTGCTAACATGCGAGCTTTCATTATTTTGATTTTGTACATGAGCAAAGAACTCCAGTGGACAGATGTCATTCCCTTCATTGTGTGTATTTAGGTATGCACTTTTAAAAATCTTTTGTATAGGAAGTCCATTCAAAATCTTTCTAAGCATCTATGTACTAGGTTTTTATATAACATACTTGATAATGAACTGACACAAATCGCCTTTTATTAATAATCTAAGGAATGTGTGTGACTGGTCTTACTTTCTCTCTACTGTTGTCTGGAGATCATGCATTACTGCTGAATAAAAAAATGAGAGTTAACTTAAATCAACTGTTCAAGTTACAGTATGCATTTTTTCCTTTGCACACTAAAAATAATCTAAAGTAAGTCATTCAGATTTTGAAAATCAGATTAGAAGGTACTAGGTGTATTTTTTTCTTTTTTTCCTACCCTCTGTATCTCTTCTTCAAGTAATACATAGAGACAGGTAAAGAATCTCCTGCTATCTTTTTTAAAGTCGTTTTCTCTGCAAGATATTTGAAAGTTTTGTGTGTTTGACAAGGTGTTTTTTTTTTTATCTGTTGGTTGTTTAATCACATGTACAGGGGGTAGTTTGTAATAAAAGAAAATTTATATCACAGGGCTTTTGCAGACTGCATAAAACTTAAAAAAAAAATAAAAATAAAAATCTATGACCATCTCTCTCACTTGGTCCTGAATTGTTAGCGCATACATTAGAAGGACTGCATCAAAACTGTATGAAAATTTTGGTATCATGAAATCTTATTGGATTATTTTTGCATTGTTTGTAGATTCTCTTGAGGTTGTAAAAAAAGTAAAAATAAAAAAAATCCTGAGGAATTTACTTCTATGGAATAAAATGTGAGCTCTATTACTGATGCTTATAAACTAAGTAATTAAAATAAAATTTAGTTAAACAGTGTAATTATGAAGAGCTGATATTTTCAGAATCAAGACAATTTAGGAAGTATTCCGTGTTTTATTTATACTCTTCTTTTTCTGCAAAAGTGTTAGAAAGATAGTGTACAAATGAGATACCCTTGCCAAGCTCATTCCACAAATCTGACCCTACACTGAGTCATCTTAAAGTCCAAATTGTGTCAGTTCTTCTGCTGAATTAGGACCTCCTAGCAATTAGATATTGCTTTGGATTGTGATTTCATAAAAGTATATTGCATAGTGCAAAGTTAGTTTCTTTTTGCAGGTCTAGCTTAAAGTTTAATAAATACATCTACAGTTAAAGCTGATTAAAAAAAAATAGAATGGTTTTCGGAAGTTATAATAAGCTGTGAAAATTGGGTAATTACAAATTAATGTCACTGGTTATGAAGTTAAATTGAGAAATATGTGAGAAACTTTTAAATCTGATTATGTTTAAAAAGGAGTAAAGGTTGAATGGTACATGAGTCATTCCGAAGATATCTGTGTGTAAAATGAACCAATAGAAAAAACGACTACCTGAGCATGCTGGAATTTCCATTTGAAGTAAACTTTATCTAATCAGTTGGAGATTTTGAATGTCTAAATAAATTAGCAGTCACCTTCACAGCGAGATAACATAAGTTACAGATTTTTTCAGGAAGTAAAAGATTGGTGAAGTTTTTTAGTTAGCCGCTAGTGCTCCTGTACTTTGGCAAAGCTGTGCTGATGTCTAGTGCATACCTCTTGTGTAGAATATCCAAATTCTCTTTATGTAACTATGTATAGTTAAAGAAGTTGTGATTCTCACCAGTGACCCAAGAGCGTGGGGTTTTATGGCACTTTTCAGCGTGGTTTGTCTTCAGATTCTAAGTGTACTTAAGTGATCTTATTAGCTTTCAAGATAGCAAAAACATTTTTTTAATCAATCAACATAGCACAAAGCTGCTGCAAATTTTCCACAGAATAATAGATGCTACCATCTATTAGCTGTCACTATCTCATCGTGAAATGAAACTTCAGTCCATACTGCATCCAAAAGAATAACAAAAAATCATACATATCTATTTGTGTAAATAGGTACAGTGTTCTCTTCATTTAGAGTAAGAGAAATGTGAATCTTTTCTCAGGTTTGCTGAATATGAACAAATCCTGTTGAATTTAACTAGTGGCCACTTCCCATGTATCATTAAGTCTTATTTTAGGAAGAGATAATTAAAGGTTATCTCTGAGCATTTGTAAGACAGACTTAGGATATGCACAAAGACTTTCTCAAAATCTGAACGAGAGATTTAGTTAAACATTATGAATTGCTCACTGGATGATCCCGTTTTTCTGTATTGACAGTAGAATGATACTAGTGAGGATATCTGAAGCTTTCTACTGTATATTACAACTATATATAATACTGTGATCTTTCTTGAAAATTTGACTGGATATGCCATTTTCTGTTGAGCTGGTTCTCCAGTAAGTTGATTTTCATTAGATTTATGATTTGTCCTTATTGCATCTGTAAAATATGAGACTGAGTGAAGGTATGTAAAATTTATTCTTAGGAAACTCAGGTTTTGCTTTCCCTCTAAAGGAAGAATCTTGTATTGGTGCCATATACAATTGTTCTGTGATTTCTGTATAGAATTTAAGTTCTTTCTGACATGTGATAGCCGACCACAGAATCGCATTGCTCTGCCAACATGAACAAAGAAATTGGTTACGCAGAAAGTAGGAGTTGTAAAATTGACATCAACAGGAAAAGTGTGAGTGGAATTTATCTGGCAAGCTAATACATCAATAATTATTTTACAAAATGTTTCCAGTTAACCCTCAAAAGCTTTTCACAAGGTCACACGGAATAAATAATTTGAAGATAACTACTGGAAAACAAATGGTAATAAGCAAACAAGTGACTTTTTATTATTGAGACTTCCATGAGTAAACTGAAATCAATTTTAGAAAGTGTGGACAAGTGTACAGAGTGGGATAATGTGTACTAGTTGTTTTTACAAATCAAAAACTGTTTTTGAGAAAATACCTAGATGGCTGTAACTGTTGGCACATCTTTTCCATAGCAGACCAAAGCAAAATTTTTATTCTTAGGGTGAAATTCTTTCTCTGATCAGCTCAGAGGTAGAAATCTCTCTCTTTTCATGTAAGAAAATCAAGATTTTTCTTTAGAAAAAGGGGAAAATTCCCGTCCAAATTATCTTGTCATTATCATAGTCATAGTGTAGCAGCGTTGTAGTGACTATATTATTAACAATCAATACAAAGATAACCAATATAACTTTCTTCTTTGTTGTAGGTTTGTCAAAGACAGAAAAAAAAGTTATCATGTGATCAAAAGGGCTATTAATTCATTTTTTTTGGTGCTTGATAATTACGTTTATTAAAGACCCAATAAGCTCACCTTTTCTGAGGATATTATAACTGAGAATGCACATCTCTATGTCTCGTCCTCATTCCTGTGTTTCTTTTTTCTTTTCTTTTATGTTATCCTTTTTCACTTTTTTTTTTCTCCTTCCAAAGTATGGAGTTTTGGAATTCAGGTTAATATTAGGAAGTTCTTTAGAAGCTGAAGATCTTAATGCCATAAGAGGTCTTAAGATCATATTGTATTTCATCTTAATACGATCCTAAGATTGTATTATTATTTCTGACCAATGGGCCACAGAATAAATACTGTGAAAGTATGTAAGTGCATCTGAACTTTGGTGCCTGAAAACGACCTTTTTCCTGTGTACCAGTGTTGAGGTGCATGCTGGTATTCCAGGAACCGTATATAGAATTCATCAGCTGCCAGAAACTGAGCTTACAGAGCTGAAATTTCCAAACAAGGTTCTTAATCACTTCATAGATCTCTTAAATACAGTCTGTTCAGTTTTATATGTTTGCACCTCTGTGTAAAAGGCTGAGGCTGATATACTGGTGAGAGTTATCATCTAGGCCTGAAAATTTACAAGGGTTAAAAACAAAAAATCAAAACTAACCAAACAAACAATAAAACAACACATTAAAAGAAACCCAAAACCATATAATATTTCCTATTTGGGGGTTCACAAGAACCTGACTTAAGTTGGGACTACTAAGCACTAGCAATAGTTATTTTGCAAGGGAGTTATGTCCTCTTTTCTAGAATAATCACATTTTCTGATTTAAAAACAAGAAATCTTGTCAACTCCAGATACGATGGCTTCAGACTACCCAAATCCAGACTGCTTTTCCAATTCAGTTTTCTGAACTTCTTAATCTCTGAACTGAATTTTCAGTTATATTATGCAAGTGAGATTTGAGCAGGGAACTGTTTGCGTGCGCTGAGTGAAAAAGAAAATAAACATGATATTTTTCATTTAGGGATAGAGGGCTTGTTTGGGGGACGTTGTGATCCATAGATGACAGGAAAATCAGGTTTTGGAATACAGATAATGATTTAAACAAAGCAAAAATAAGTTGTTTAAGGGAACACTATGTTGATAATAAATTGGTTAAAAAAAAAAAAGACGAACAGCCTCTAGTTTCTATGATGTTACACAAGTTCAAGCAGTCTTTTGCTATACATTCTTCTGCGGTGGGAAAGCTGACAATGGTCTTTCTAGAGCTGATAATGAAGAACAGCAGGTAAATGATCACAGACTCTAGTGCACAAGAATTAGTATATCAAAGCATTTTATAAACCCAAAGAAAATAAAAATTATTTTATGAAGAAAAAACACCTTTGGATTTCTGTTCTTATTTACACTAAGACGACTAAGCAAAGATTCATTGTCAAATGAATGTTTTCTTTCTGTATTCCTTTACTTGTTATTCATGACACACATCATGATTCTTAAATGTCAAGTTCTCAACAGAACAGAGCTGCTGTGGAATAATTGTTAAAGTAATTGCTCAATTCTTTTTTTTTTTTTTTTTTTTTTGACAAAAATAATTAGAGTTTCTCAATTTAATTTTAGAAGAACCATGCCATTTTCACTTGAACAGTAGTCTATTTAAGACAAAACAAAACAACAACAAAAAACCAACAGGACTTGTAACAATGTTTTTAGTGTCATCAAACATTTTTTCCAAAGTTAAAATATTATTTTCTTCTCTATTGCTGTTAATATTTGAAGACCTAAGTTCAATGTTTGTCTGTATTGATACAAGTTTTTTCAGTGACTCTAGCTTGTGAGTTATTCTATAAAACACTAATTATATATCACCATTGTGTCTTAAAGAGCTCTGTCTATAGTTCTTTGTCACTTTCCAAACACTCCTTACAGTTTTATATTTCCATTGTATTGAATTGTTTGATTTAACTAACAAAACAAATATTGAACTCAGTCTAATAATAAGCCAGGGACATTGTTTTGTAATTGAAAAACAAAACTCACCCATAAACCCCAAATATTTTGAGTAATGAAATGACAATATCGTAGGGGAAATCCTGTTGAAAACTGATGTCTCTGAGTAAAATAGCCACAGAAATGTTCTATTTTTTTTTTCTACAAAAAAGAAGAGAGAAATCATAGCACAGACATCCATTTACTTACAAAAGAGCTATGGTAGTTATCTCTTTACTAGTGAGACTGGACTTCAGAAATCTAGATAAATTTAAATATTTTTAATAGCTCACTTCTGTTTTACAAGTGTATACATGTCATTTTCAAAGAATACTGTGAGAGTTTCAGTTTTGGAAAAGTGTTTCTAGACCAATTGTCAATAGCCTTATTATAAATAAACACTATTAATTATTCCATACATTTTTTTTACAATAATTGACATGGAAACTTGTTTATAGTAAGTAATTGGTACTTAATATCAACACTACAGATGCTAGATTGTACTAGACTGTTATCTTGAACAGTAATAAAGAAGACAACAGTCTTTTTTAATTGATCTTGTACTGAGGATTGAACCGGGAATTGAAATGATAGATAAATATTGCATTCTAATCTTGTGGAATCTATATACCGTTTAAAGATATTTAAGAGGATGAAGTTAAAAATGTTAACTAAAATGTGAAGAAAAAATATTTATTTTTTTATTTTATTTTCTATGTATCTGTTAGTTTCAAAGAATGACGATGCTTTTACAGGATATCATTTACCTTGTTAAATTGTGCAGTGGTTTAGGTTTTCTATCTGATCTGACCCAGTCCAAAATAGCTTTTCTTCTGCAAATAGCTATCATAGCTAAACAAACATTCTTAGGACTTCAGAGTTCAGCTAATTGTTAAAATAGAAGTTGTATTTTCTATTACAGACCCAATACATGTAGCAAGATCAAGCACCTCTGCCATTCACAAAAAATAGTCTGTTTCAGATTATTGTCAGCTGTTCTGATTGAGTATTTATGATATTTGCATCACAGTTTTGTTGCCAAGATGAAGAGCATAATTATTATAGAGATACAGATGTAAACATGATAACCTTGTTTTTGATCTTTCCTGGTAGGATTTTGGAGATGATGGCTCCTTGTATATTACTAAAGTGACCACAACTCATATGGGAAATTACACCTGCTATGCCGATGGCTATGATAAGCTCTTTCAAACTCATATTCTTCAAGTGAATGGTAAGGAAAAATGTTACAATTACCAAGTCATAAGAGATTAGGATTTGGATTTTGTTAAGCAGATCTGTTGTTGTTGCTGTTTTATCTTTTTAATAAAGTATTACAGTTTAACAGAAAAGGAGATACAATTATATTTCTTTATTGTTCTCCTATGCAAAATAATAAAATATAATCATTTTCATTTAGTACTTCTATATGAGTAATATTAATTAAAAAGAGTAAGATAGTGCAGACAACTTCCTCTGCACACATAACTGTTCACCTATGAATGTGTTGCCTGCAGAATAATGTATTTTATATTTATATGCATAAAGTAGGGAAAAATAAGAATGTTAAGAATGTCGCATTTAGCAAAATAATTTAAAAAATTCACTACCCTAAAATTGATTGTAGGGTTCTAAATTCACATTTTTTATTTTGATATCTAAGTGTGAATTTTAAATCTGGACATCTAAATTTATCTTGATCTGTTCAAGTTCTATGGACTCTTTCCTGACCTCTGTATCACAAAATCATAGAATTTTTGAGTGACCTACAGAGGTTATCTGGTGCCCTGCTGCCTAAATAGCCACCCCTAAATAGGTTGCCCAGGACAATGTCTGCATGTATTTTGATGATCTTTGAGGAGGGAGACTTTACAGCCTCTCTGGGCAACCTGTGCCAATGCTCAGTCTTGGACAAAACTCAACTGCTGTTGTTTCTGGTGACCTGAAGACAGCAGCATCATCATCTGGCTCTTTTTCCTACATCTCTTTTTTTTTTTTTTTCCAAATACTTTTAACCTCCGTTGACGAGCCACTCACCAAGGGTCCCACTGTACTTTATCCTCAGTGAGGTTTGATGCGTTTTTTTTTCTTTGAGTGTTTTTCTATTGTTTCAGCCTTCATATTTTCCCACAACATTCTCCTCAAGAAACTGGCTGCTCGTGGCTTGGACTGGCGTACGCTTCGTTGGGTTAAAAACTGGCTGGATGGCCGGGCCCAAAGAGTTGTGGTGAATGGAGTCAAATCCAGTTGGAGGCCGGTTACTAGTGGAGTCCCCCAGGGCTCAGTGCTGGGGCCGGTCCTCTTTAATATCTTTATTGATGATCTGGATGAGGGGATTGAGTGCACCCTCGGTAAGTTTGCAGATGACACCAAGTTAGGTGTGTGTGTCGATCTGCTCGAGGGTAGGAAGGCTCTGCAGGAGGATCTGGATAGGCTGGACCGATGGGCTGAGGTCAACTGTATGAAGTTCAACAAGGCCAAGTGCCGGGTCCTGCACCTGGGGCGCAACAACCCCAAGCAGCGCTACAGGCTGGGAGATGAGTGGTTGGAAAGCTGCCTGGCAGAGAAGGACCTGGGAGTACTGGTTGATAGGCAGCTGAATATGAGCCAGCAGTGTGCTCAGGTGGCCAAGAAGGCCAACAGCATCCTGGCTTGTATAAGAAGCAGTGTGGCCAGCAGGTCTAGGGAAGTGATTGTCCCCCTGTACTCGGCTCTGGTGAGGCCGCACCTTGAGTACTGTGTTCAGTTTTGGACCCCTCGCTACAAGAAGGACATGGAGGTGCTCGAGAGAGTCCAGAGAAGGGCAACGAAGCTGGTGAGGGGTCTGGAGAACAAGTCTTACGAGGAGCAGCTGAGGGAGCTGGGATTGTTTAGCCTGGAGAAGAGGAGGCTCAGGGGAGACCTTATCGCTCTCTACAGGTACCTTAAAGGAGGCTGTAGCGAGGTGGGGGTTGGTCTATCCTCCCACGTGCCTGGTGACAGGACAAGGGGGAATGGGCTAAAGTTGCGCCAGGGGAGGTTTAGGTTGGATATTAGGAAGAACTTCTTTACTGAAAGGGTTGTTAGGCATTGGAATGGGCTGCCCAGGGAAGTGGTTGAGTCACCATCCCTGGAGGTCTTTAAAAGACGTTTAGATGTAGCCCTTAGTGATATGGTTTAGTGGAGGTCTTGTTAATGTTAGGACAGAGGTTGGACTAGATGATCTTGGAGGTCTCTTCCAACCTAGACGATTCTGTGATTCTGTGATTTATCTTTGACTCTTAAATCCACCTTTACACACCAAACTACCTGTATGTCATCTCATGTTGATACTCAGTCCTGCCTAGAATCATGCCTGAATTCAGTCTTCTCCTGCATGTTTAGTTTGCATTAACAGACTCTTTTACTCTCTCCTGAAGCTGGACATTATCCACTGCTATTGTTATCATTCTTTGTTTTGGTATTTGTTAGACAGTTGCATTAACCCTTATATTACTTTTCCTGACATCTATTTTCAAAACATGCTGGATTTTTACCTCGTATTCACATCTTTCATTGATAATCACACCAAATGCCGTTGCTTAGATTTTACTTGCTTTTTATATGGTTCACTCTTAACAGTTCTTTTTCCCCACACTTGCTGCTTGTTAATATCCTTCGTGCTTTAAATGACTTTGATGTTTAGTGCTTGTTTGCTGTTTCCTTAATGTCATCTCCGTCATTGTGTTTCTCAAGGAAACCAGCTTAGAATATCTGTTTATCCATCTTTTTTATTTTTTTTCAGTTTGTTTCTTTCAACATTTTGTAAATGGACTGTCCTCCCTCAGCTAATACATGACATCAGCATATTTTCCTCTTTTAAATTTATCCGCAGGAATTGTTTTCTGTCACCTAAAAAGAAAGGTAGCAAATGCTGGCTTGACTAGTCCTGGGAAGACTAATGTGCAGTTTACTTGTGTTTTAATCCCTACAAACATAGCAGAATTATTAATGAACTTGGCATCGCAAAAGGTCCTTGACCAACTTTCTTCTCTGCTGTTTAATGTGTCATGCTATAACCTAATTTATTTATAAAATTCTATTTTTGTCAACATCTTCCGTACCTATCCCAATGTGTTAGTAGTCCTGAAGAGGTGATTTGCGACAGTTAAAATATTAGTGTTCTTCACATTTAGCTTTTTGGCTCAGTTCAGTAGTGATGTATGCCTCATAGAGGCATAAGTCCATTTAAGTTAATATTTTTCTGTACAAGTACAATGCTATGGAACATAATTTGGGAGAGGTGAAAGAGGACAACTATGCTTTTCTGGTGCCTAAACGTCTGTCAGAAGATTGTATTTTTCATTTGGAGACCACTGTAAACCTTTATGTTCTAAATGCAATCACTGTTGTTGATCCCTATATCATTCATAAAAAAATTAAATTGTCTAAGCAAATCACCCATATTTGCTCTGGTCAGATAGCTGCTGGAGTGGTACTTTTCCATACCATTTTGGTTGCAGATTTCTGGGGGAGCACAGGAAGGGAGGAAGGAATCCCTTAGATCAATTGTATTGTTTGCTGTTAATAACGTGGATAAATGGAGTTAAAAAACACTGAGATTTAAAGCTTTGGTGAAGTGAACAGATTTTTTATACTTTAGATCTGTACTTCTGAGTAGTAATCTCCTAAGCACAGCTATGATGGTCAGTACTTGTAGCTGTGATAATGACTAATTAATATAATGATACTTGTATTAACAGGAGAGTCAGACAAAGGTTAATGGGATAATGAGGCTCTGATCTCAAAGATCTAATGTGAGGGTTCAAAGAAAACAATGTAATTAGTTTTGAAGTTCTTGAGTCTATTTGTATAAATGCGTATTTTTTATATTATATGCATTGAGTAGTTTGCAAATATATACATATAATTTTACTTTTCTTTTAAATTAAACTTAATTTTTTTTTGTTTGTTTAATCTACAAGTTTTGAATTGCCTTGTACATCCCTAAGGAATAATGAACTTCCTTTGGAGTCTTTAAACAATAGAGATAATCAGTACTGTAAAAGACATGTTTTGTGGTGAAAAAATTCAGTCTGATCTTATTTAAGTAATGTGGTAAATAAATGTAGTAAGCAATATTATAAGTTGATATTTGAGCATTTTTCCTGTAAACATAAAAAAAAAAAAAAGAGAGAGAGGCATAATGGTCCAAGAGTAATTGTTTCATTAAATAATGCTAATTATTAATATTTACATAATACTTAAAAATTTCAAAGTTTTAAGTGTGACTTTTTGTGAGTATAATTTTGATCTATTTTATTAAAACTTTATCTGGGGCAAGCTCTAATAAGATCTAATGAGAGTCTGAGCCTGACAGTTTGATTTTTTTCCTCCCCTCTGTATATCTGTGATACTGAAATTCATGCCATCAGGTGTTTTGCCTTTGTGCTGTTGACATCGTATATTCAAAAACCTACGAATTAGTAAGTCTGTTTTCAGGTAATGATAGTAACATGCATTGGTCTTAATATCATAGGAGCTAAAAATATATATCTAATACTGTCTCTTGTAAAATACGTGAAATATCAAGTCCATAATTTGTCATTAAAATCCTTTACTGAAAAAGAATCTGGTACAAATAGGACAACATAAATGCAGAGGTGAGTCATCTGTACTTCAGAAACATTTGTGTCATTTCCCTGCTGCTTGTTTGTTAGCCTCCATTTTTTTCCACAGCAACTTTTCAAAATTTATAGAAGAATAGTTCTTCCAAGCAAACTAGCAAATGGTTGCCAGAACAGAACATTTGTAACAAACTCAGAAATTCTTGTGGGTTGTTGTACTGGGTAGGGAGCCATCTCTCTCTAAAAGTGTTAAAGGAACATTATTAAAAATTATTAGTATTTCTTGTTACTACTTTTCTGAGGATTACATGAATGCGGCAGGTACATCTGACACAAAAGTCTTGAAAAATGTTATTGAAAAAGCTGAACTACCCAGAAAGTTTGCGTTTTCTTTTTAACTCAGTGCTTATCAAGTTACAGATCTATACTGTTTGTAAACAGAGATGTTACTATTATTGATTGCATGTTACTATTATTAATTGCAATGACAGTTTTAGACTTACTTTCAGTATTTTTTTTATAACTCACTTTTTCTGTTTTACAAGTATATATATGCCATAGCCTAGATTTTTCAAAGAATAATTTGAGGAATTTTACTTTTGACAAGGTTTCTAGACAAGCAAATAAAATATCATTAGCCTTATTAAAAACAAAAAGGAAGACTGCCTTCAAAACTATTCTAAAAATATACACATATGTAACACAAATGTGTCATTTTTCTTTCTATTTATGTACTAATGATGGTATCCTACTCCCTGAGCTTTTACGCAAGGCAAGTTCTTTGCAGAGAGATGACAACAATTTTCACAAACAAAAGGCCTACTGAAAAAAAAGAAAACTTTTAGTACCCTAAGGTAAAGAAAAGAGTCCAGACCCTGAACCAGATATAAATCAGTGATTTATCTGGCTGAGGGATTCCTTACCATCATTGTTTTTCCAAAGAAAATATCTCAGTTCAATCAAAACGAAGAGAGCAATAGAAGAACATAGTTCACTATACATGTTTCTTTCTTAAACAGATACATTCTCTCTGGATTCTAGACAGATTGAACAGTCTATTTTTTCTCATAATTTTTTAGACCTGGCTGAAATAATCTTCAGGGGTTTTTGTAACAATTGTAAGAAGTACCGAGTAGTTATATATTCATCATATTTGGAGCCAACAATCCCATGTGGCTTGTTGAACTGAATGTAGGATTCATCCAGTTACGTATTATGTATGATTCTTGTAAAGACAATCATTCCATGTCCTGTCCCGTTCCCCACATTCCGCCCCCCCCCCCTTTTAACCTGTGTAATGACTTCTCCCTTACAAAGTAGACTTCTTTTTAAGACATTAGAATATACCTCTTTGAAAGTCAGCAGTAATGATTACATTGTTTGTGTGCTTAAAAATTGCTTTATGTGAATATTTATGCTGTTACATAAAAAAGTGACTGAAATGAGCCCAAAGAGTTTATATCAAGCTTGTTGTGCCAAATTAATTTTTCAGACTGAGCCCACACTACACTAATATTTCAATTGCCTGCATGCCTCAGTTCCACAATTCCTAGGGGCATATTACAGGTAGGCTCTAGGGTAATTTGAAACCAAACATGTAAATGCAAAGCAAATATTGAAAAAAATTTTAGTCGTGTAGATAATCTATCAGACCCAGAATTGCTGGGGAAACTAGGAAATGGCAGGAAATAGAGGGAAAATATCCCTCCATAGAGGGCCACGAAGATGATGAGAGCGCTGGAGTACCTCTCCTATGAGGGAAGACTGAGAGAGATGAGGCTGTTCAGCCTGGAGAAGAGAAGGCTCCAGGGAGACCTTTCAATACTTAAAGGGGGCTTATAAAATAGATGGAGAGTTTCCTTTTACTTGGGCAAATAATGAGAGTACAAGGGGGAATGTTTTTAAACTAAAGGAGGGGAGATTTAGATTAGATGTTAGGAGGAATTCTTCGCTCAGAGGTTGGTGAGGCACTGGCACAAGTTGCCCAGAGAAGCTGTGGGTGCCTCACCCTTGTAAGTGTTCGAGACCAGGTTGGACGGGGCCCTGGGCAACCTGGTCTGGTGGGTGACTTCCCTGCTCATGGCAGAGGGTTGGAACTAGATGGTTATTAAGGTCCCTTCCAAACCAAGCCATTCTATTATGAATATGGCAAGAAATGAAATATAGAGGTGTCTGGGAGAATACCGCTAAAGGGAACAGGACCTACTCCAGAAATACAGGCCACACAGATCCTGCCAGAGAGAGGAGAAAACTGGGAACAGATGGAGGGAGAAGAGGCACGACAATGTCAGGCTTGACATGAAAATGCTTGAATGATGAAAATACCATGCGCACTCCCTTCCAGAAACTGGAAAAAGAGAATGACAACCTTAAATCCTTGTTTTGGTATGCCCATGCTCTCAGCTGGTAGTCTAAGCAATTAGCAGCCATAATTTTCACATTTTTAATCTTCTCCCACGTTCTTTTAATATATTTTTGTAGGTGGCATATTGGGGTTATGTGTAATTTTCCATATATGTTATTTGAAAAGACCCTCATCTCTAATTGGGTTTAAAATATCCCTGCAACCTACTGATTTTCACGTCTTAATTGAGATGCAGTACATTTGTGTATTTCTTGCAGCGTAGAAATCTGAGGCATTTCTATGCTCTAATAGGACGGCATGCTGGGATATTTCTTGTAAACAGTTGGATAGCATTTGAAAATATTTTATCTCTTGCCAAAATAGACACAGTTAATTTTTGATCTTGTTACCTTCTTTCATTATAAACTGATAATTCATCCTCTATCCAGCTGTGTTTTGTGACACCAGCTAAGTATTCCACATTTTTAAAGCTACATTAAACAAAACTTTGGGTAATAGGAAACATACTTCTTTAACCTTCATTACAGGTTGTTGTTTTCTGTTTTTGTTTTTTCATTTTTGTTTGTTTAGAAACAACTTCAAAATACTTTTCTCTATATGTATTTAAAGATATGATCAACAATTACTCATTTAACAATTCTATGCAGCGAGGTTATTAAATCATTGTTTACCAATAGGAATATGTCCACTTTGATGTCATATGTCAATATTGATGTAGTATGCAGCAAATTTTTAGTTGGTAAGCATGCATTGCAGCAAACCTTGTAAAAGGGTTGTCAACAATTCTTATATCTTGCTAACAAACTCAGAAGACTGGTCTGAGCTATGAACTTCTAGAGTTCAAAAAGAAACCATTCAAATCAGATGCTTTAGTACCAGGACTTAAATCAAATTAGCCTCAGATTCAGATGTGTGAGATACTCTGGTAAAATTCAGTTATCTAGTTACATGCATAAAGCACATACAGTATAAACTTTTTTTTTTTTTTTTTAACATGGCTATGTATACTTTTCTATATGATTAATAATTTATCATTCTGTTGATCTACCTGATAAGAAACGCAATATCAAGTAGTCTGCATAACACAATAAACTGACTTGCTTTTATTTTTATGGCTTTCAAATAAGCAATAGTTCATTCTAGAACTATTATATTAATTAAAGTAAAAAGAAATATAGAAAGCTCCAAATCAGGTACAGAAGTTCCTGTAGTCCAGTAGCACATATCTAATGCAGCCATACATTTTATTAAGTGAGACAGAAGTTTCTCAGAAAGCATAAGAAATTTCCCACGTTAATACCTACAACACATGACTTCGAATTTTTACATGACTTCAGAATGTTATAATTAAGTATAAACAAAAGGTAGTAAGGATTATAAATGTGATTACATGTGTTATACAGATAGAATAGGTCACTGGTAGGTGTTTTAGGGGGGAAAGGTAGAGGTGGAAGTGTTAAAGAAAAGTTTTGTGAAATAAGACAGTTATCTCTGTATGTCACATCATAACTTGCTGACTACATTATTCATATATTTTTAAGGAATTTAAGGAAAAATAAAAAAATAATAGTCAATTCTAAATCTATTGAATTAGAATTCAGGCTTTTCTTTGACATCACAGGCAGTGAAAAGAGGTTTTACTCACATAACGTTCTTTCTACTTCAAAATTTACTGTGACAGAGTTCAGCATTGAATGTCACTGAATATGTGACTAATACCACATCTGTGTATTGCACTGTCATTATATATAGCTGCAATTCTCTTTAGAGTTGCTTATAATCATTTTTTTTTTAATGAAGATAATACTCTTCTCCACTAAATCATAACTGTTTTCTGCCTTCAGTTCCACCAGTCATCCGAGTCTATCCAGAGAGTCAGGCGAGGGAGCCAGGTGTGACAGCTAGTCTTCGGTGCCATGCTGAAGGTATTCCTAACCCACAACTTGGCTGGCTGAAGAATGGAATTGATATCACTCCAAAGTTATCTAAACAGCTAACCCTTCAAGGTAAAGGGGTATATTTGTTTTCTACATGTTCCAAATGCTTTATCACTGCATCCTTTCTGTACTAGCTGTCCTTACAAAGTTTCAAACAGGGGTTGAAGTCAGCTAAAATGTTTTAGATGATGTCTTGCAATTACTCCTGAAGACACGTTCATTTTCTCTGCTTTATCTTTATTGAAATAAGGGTTGTACTAACTGGCAGAATTACCAGTAAATGCTAATCTAGGTGGAAAGGATAGGAGGAGAAATATATGAAGTGATTGTGCTTTTATATGAGGGGTCCCAGCAGACCTCAAGGGGAATGCAAAGACACTACACCAAAAACAAACAAACAAACAAAAAAAAACAAACACCAAAACCAAACCAACACAGCTAAAAGGAAATCTAACTTCTAAACAACATTAAAGGCAAGTCTGTGAATCTTCTATGAATCTTCAGGGCTTGGAGATTTCAGTGAACCTGCCCAGCCAGCATGACATTCTTATGTACTCCTTCTCGTGATATTTGATCAGCCATAGAAAAAAAACCTTGTGCGGTCAGTTTTCTTTTCAAAATCTTATCTCATCTGCAAAAATAGGACATGGATTAGGATAGGATAGAATTGAGGCTGCAGTGTGAGCTACAGTAGGACAGGTAGATGGCAACTGCTTCTGTAAAGAGAGTTTTACCTTCTCTGTAAGTGATGGAGTTCTCTGTACTTTCAAGGCCCTCTCTCCGGGATGTATGCGAACAATTGTCTTACAGAAAGACTTTCTGCTATGCATAGCTAATGGTGGACTCTTTCTGGTGAATGTCTCTTTCATAGCAGCATTCTATTGATTTCTCTTGTAGAGATTTGAGTGGAAAGTTTCTCCCTCCCCCCTTTTTTTTTCCTCTTCTTGCCTCTGTATTATGTATTTATGATAAATAAATAGCATTGTTTCTTCTCAAAACAAAAGACATCTAATTCTATTTTCTTGATTGCATTTTATGAAATAATGTTTTGAAAATCCCATTGCATTTTCTGATTTTTTTCAATCCCAGAGTTAAACTAGCTACATGTTAGTTTCAAGCAAAAGGTGGTCTAGGGAGAATGTTATACCATGACCCAGTGTTCCTCCCAGTCCATATTTTTAAAATACCTTGAAAACTGTTTTTAAAATATAGATCCTACAGCAGAAAAAGTATTCTGCACTTACAATGCGTTGATTTATTATTCATATCATGTTATTTAAAAAGACCTTTGCCCATGAAACCTGGACCGTTTGTTGACATTCCTACTCAAGCTGACATACAACTCCTCATTTGTGTGCAAATGCTTATTTTTCACGTGTAAAACCCATTTATGTTTCCTTTGTCAGAGATTTGTCTGAAAATGCTCCTGAAACTATTACAGAGGGTAGTTTCCATAGACTGCTACACTGGCGTAGGTATAAAACTTCAGTGCACATGTTTTTTCTGTTGTTACACTGCACTTACAAGAACGCAAAACCAGGTACCTCTGGTTGCTAGAAACAATTAGTTCTATTAAAATTATTATTTATATTGAAGATTTACCCCATTATGTTCCATGGAAGTCTTGGTTATTTTGTGTAATAGAGTGTCAAGTGACCAAATACAACATAACGAACACACAATATTTACCTGATTTTAAAGGGGACCATAGTCATTTAAACCTATATATAATCTCAGACTGATACTTGGCTCCAAACTGAAAAATCCATGGAGGCATTCCAGATTTGTGTCAGATGAATGAGTGTATGCTGTACACTAGCCACTTGAATACCTTTTGATTAGTTTGGCATGTCTCCAAGTTATGAAGTGAGGAGTGAAAACAGTTTAATTAGTATGAGCAGAGAAAGCCTTCTGAATGTTTAATCTGAAAGCACTGTAGCATGTCTGTGTGTTGAATTTTTCCTCTCCTTTCAGCAAATGGCAGTGAGGTTCATATTAGCAATGTGCGCTACGAAGATACAGGAGCATACACCTGTATTGCAAAGAATGAAGCAGGGGTGGATGAAGACATTTCTTCTCTTTTTGTGGAAGATTCTGCTCGAAAGACCCGTAAGTATTATAAGAACTATAAAAATACATGTAGCTCTTACTTAAATGTGAAATCGGTATTAAAAATTATGAAACATTAAATACAATGAGTATGTGTAAATAAATTATTTAAAAAAATGTTTAAATAATGATATTTAAAAGTCGCTGAAGGCAGAGTGAGTAATCTAAAAGTTCATCTAGAAGTGAAATGAAATTTTCAAATCATTCTGTGAATTGACATTTTTTACATTGCTGTTGCAGTTTGGATGGTTTCCCCATGCAACCTTAGTTGCATATGAAGGGAAGAGGAACCAGATACTTAAAAATAATAATAATAATAATAATAATAATCCTGATTAGTGGTTCCTGGAAGCAGGGGGGAGACACCAAAAAAAACTTTTTTAGTCTTTCTTCTTGCATGTTCTTGACGTGTATCAAGAGTCGGACTTGACTCTCGTGACATCCCATCATCACAGGACTTGATCTCAACTGCTAGGAGTGCTCAGTCAGGTCCAGATCAGTTCTAGTCGGCCTCTGCTGTCTTATGCACTGATAACTGTGGCTCTCGAGCAATGTGAACCAACAGTGACAACATTTGCTCACTAAGTTGGGAGTTCACTGTGCCAAATAAATCTCTTCTGCCACCCTAAAGTGTCTGTCTTTATCCTTCATGAAAGGGTAGCAGGGCTTATAAACCTGGTTTACCTTTGTCTTAATACTTCTTTCCCATCCCCTTTCTTCCCTCTGCTCATAAAATCGATTCCTGAGTTTACCTGCTTTTGTTTTGGCTTTGGTTTTAAATGAGTTACTTTAATTAATATCACATATTCACTGGTAACACATAGTAGAATGATAGTTATTTTACTAGTAAGTCTCATTGCATGAACTTAAGGCGCTCCCATTTATCTAGAAGCTTATTTAACAGTAATGAGTACTCAACAGAAGATACTGGAGGCAGAATTAGTAGCACTGCAAGTCTGTCTGACACTTCCTCTCATAAGATGCTGAGTTCAGTTACGTATGGGTTTATTAAGCTTTAAATGTTTCAAGGCAATCCTCCATGTGGGAAAATTTTTATAGCCCAAGTGTTAATATCTTTATTTAGCTGCTTTCAGTAACGCTAATTATAACTGTCATTTCAAAATTCTTAACATGTTTTTTCTGTGTCTCACAAAAATGACTGCTCAGACAGTTTTGAGAAGGCAGCTGAGGATAAATAAGTTGTTTGATCATGTTAAATTTCTAGTAATCCGATGATATGAAGCAGCTCAGTCACCTTCATTTGCCTTTTCCAGGCTGTGAAAAGAATTGAGACTGTTGCCAAATTACAAAACCTTGACAAGCAGGAATTTTTTTATGTTTGGTTAAACTTGTTTGGCCTTAAAAACAAATCATTTATATCCAACTGTCCAGTTTCCAAATATTGTAGTAGTCTAAACTATTGTGTTCTCTAAAGACAAGATCTGCAGTAATTATGCAAAATACTGTTTTCAGGAGTTGTAACATGATGCAATAATTTTACATCAGCTAACTTTACATGATTGTTAAGTCACATACCATGCAATGAACACTGCTGGCAATAAATGCTTCACAGTCCACTAGCGCTAAGTTGGAAGCTGTTATGATAACCTTTGGTGTCATGAAAGATGTAAATGAAGGAAGAGCAAATGTAACTCAAATTGTTCGTAAGATATTTCATCCAAAAGACATGGTGTCTTTCCTTCCTACAAAAGTCATTCACTATGGAAGTTCTATGTCATATGTTGAAGGGAGGCATTTTATCATTGTGTTTCATCACATCTGAACGTGGCTTCCTCAATACCAGTGGATGAATAAAAATGAACATAGTCCAGAGATGCATCGTGATATAATTCAAATAGATGTGCAATACATATTTACAGGAGATGTTTACTCTGGTAGTCTGATTTGTTTACTCTGTCTCGAAAACCCATTTCTGTACGTGCAAGAAAACAAAGGTACGTACTAATGAAAAAGAGTAATTGCTATCGATATCATCACAATCATATGAATAAACTGCCTTCACAGATGTAAATTTTGATAGACACTTAAGGTACTTGCTCTTTTTTTTTTTTTTTTTTTTTAAATCTGTACTTCTGTTGAAAAATGTTGCTTTAAAGGGAGGATAACAGCATTAGAAAGCCCATGTACTTTAATTTCAGTTTTATTATTAACTCTTCTCTGCTTGTTTTTATATTTATCTCAAAACACTGGTTCATGGATCAAATTAGGGATTATTAGGGAAGAGAATGGCATGGGTATAACCACCTGGATAGGATTTGGGGCTTTTGTTCCCCCATCCACACATTTTAAACCCGAGGCTATTTTCTTCTACTGCAATTCAATGCCTGCTGTTGAGGTCAGAAGTTGCATTCTAAAGGTATTCTCTGATGTAAATGTGATTTTATATTATCTGATATAAACTGATATATTTTTATAAATTTACATTTATCCTTCTTTAAGGGAATAAAGCAGACATTTATTTTTATAATCAAGTTGTGGTTTTGTTTGTTTCTTTTTGTTGGTGGTGGTGTTTTTTGATTCCTAGTTGTTTTTTGTTTGTTTTGGTTTTGTTTTCCCGTATTGAAATACAGAATCCTCCCTTCTGGAAATCTTATTATAGAATATTGCTTTGGAACAAAAGCAGAACAGATTCTCACTAGCTTGTCAGTTAAACTGAGGTTATCTACTTTTTAAATTTCACACAAGGTAAAACTCATAGCAAAAGAAAAGCATTTCAGAACATTGACTTGATTGGCTTTGAGAAGGTAGTGAGAACTTTTACAGTGGAGCTCTAAAGTATAAGTTTTAATTACGTTGCACTGAACATGACGATAACTTTATAAGCAACATTATGAACATAGAGAGTGGTTCCATTTTTTTTTACTAGTGTGTATTTTATTTTCCAATTAATAGTAAAAGGAAATGTTCACATTTGCACTTCCCAAACCACTGTCTATATGCACATGAATGCTTTGGGTTATTAATGCTATCTTGCATAATAAGCCACATTTTTGGTAGTTATCTGTGGAATCTCATTTTTAACACATCCCAAAATTTTTGTATGAAAAACTCAGTGTTTTTTTTTGAGCAAAATCTAATATATACAACAGAAAGGACATGACTAGATCATTCCTTTGGGGTTGGATAAATCTTACTAGTGTAAACGCCTAAAAGAAAATCTTATATTTTCCAGTAACTCTGCCTGAATTAAAACCAGTGCCATTATGGATAAATAAACTGTTAAATAATAAATTATTTCCTTCATCTGTGTGCCTAAAAATATTCTCAGATTGCTAGGATTTCAGAGTTCACAGCATTGGTTGCATACACATCTAATGCATGTGTGTGTATTATAAACACTAAAGAAACAAAGTGAAGGGCAAACCTGTATGAATTGTGGAATGGTGATGATAATCGCAAAAATAAAAAATATATAATGCATAGGAAGGGAGCCAGGGTATTGTTTATTTTCAGGCTTCTGAGCTTTAGCATAGAAATTTGAGTTCTAGTTCCCAAGTCAGTATACTTTAATGGTAATGATTTAACATCAAGATGGTAATCTGAGATGGAAGTGAATGGAAAATACTGTAAAGTGCTTTTTCATTCAGATGTGTTCCAAAGATGCTAACACTGAATGCTGAACCATTGTTCATTCACGTATAGGTAAATTTTTTAATAATGGATGACAGTCTCAGCAATAGTTTGGCCTTTTCTTAGCACTTCAGCATTTTGCAATGTGCATTAAAAATAAAACTTCTGAAAATATGTTTTCATTTTGGCATTGTCTCAGGTGAGAGGAATTATATTATTTTCTTTAAGATATCCTAATTTAAATATTATCAGCTCATTTTATAACTAAAATTTATTATACTTAACATCTGTGTCTAAATATATGCCTGCTTTTTGCTGGATTTATGAAATTGTAATGGATTTTTTTTAGTTTGTTTATATAGGCTTTACCTATATAAACATCTGTTTCAAACAATGCTGATAAATGTGATTATCAGATCCTGATTAATTCTTTTGATGTTGACCACTTAGGTTGAAACATTCAATTTTTGCTGTCGGTCTCAATGAAAAGTTTTTCTGTGTCTTTGAATTTTGAATGCTTCTGCTAATATACTATAATCACTCACAAAATAGGTGTTAGGAAGAAAACAAGTTTTTACTCATGGTAAAAATTCTGGAGTCATTTTACTGAAACCTTTTACATCATAATCTGGGACTTGATACTGGTGGTTCACGCAGAAAAATTGTCACTAAAATATACTGCAATTAAAATAATGATTTCCCCAGAGTCTGTCACAGTAAAAACATCCCTTCAAGCAGTCTGTGATCTAAATAGTGGGTGGATGCTTCTTGGAGTTTGTTACCTTTCTGAAGATGCCATATGCACTTGGTAGACCCAGGCTGTGGGACTACCAGAGCAGAGGGTATTCTCAGTGTAACTGCCTTTTCTTTGCTCCATGAGCTATTGTGGATGTGAAAGTGAGGATAATTTTCTTCTTGTGCTCATAGCTATTCTTGTCTCCTTTAGTGGTCCTCCATGTAGCATCCAAGGACATGTAGGAAAAGAGGAGTAAGACTGAGTAAAATTGAAGAAGTGAAAGGGCCCTGGGAGAGGGGACAACAGAAGAGAAGGTTGTTAGAAGCAGAGGCCAATAATGTGAGGAAGAAAGGGATGACCCAGGCAGCAGCAGGTGAAAGAGGAAGGATTAATGAGAACACAACATTGAAAGGTACTGGATGGGAGGAAAAAGGGATAGGAGCACAAGTGCAAAATGATACCTTAAGTGCTACTTAATAATCCTGTATTAGATGTGAGCTTGCATCCAGGAGCCTCTAGTTACTCTACTGCCTTGTTATCATTAAATATCTGTGATCATGCAGCAACAGTGCGTATCTTATCCCGCTTCTCCTTTTAAATCTTTGTGGAGAATAACCCTAATTCTAGGACCAACTAAAACAAGAGAGATATTTGAGAAGATTCTGAACTTGCTATTGTTCTAGTAAGTAAAACATTTTTGTTTAATTTGTCTTTTTAAGGAAGACAGCATATTAGAGTATGCATTAAAAGAAAATATGATCAAACACAAAAAAATTAGTCAAAAGGGTAGTAGGTAGCAACAGTATGTATTGTGAGATAATTTAAATAAAATTTATCTAGTTGTTCTTGTATGATTCTGGCCACTTTTGGCAGAAAGAAGTTAATTTATCTGGTCTAAGTTTGTAAATGCCATGTAACTAATTAAACTCTCAGTAGTTACTCTTCAGGCTTTGAGGTCTGTTGCTTCTCTATCTCACCTGAAGAAGGGCCTGTGTGCTTGAAAGCTTGCCTGCTTTTTCCAATGATACCAGTCAATGCAGAGCCAATTGCGAAAAGCCTGGCTCTGTGTTCATGAGAACCTCTGCAGGTGCTGGATGGTTGCTATTAGGTGCCCCAAAGCCTTCTACTTTCCAGGCTAAACAAGCTCAGTTCTCTTGTTAATTTTCTTCCTGGTGTGTGTATACTTTAGGATGTGGTCTTAGCTCTCTTCTACTTCCAGCAGGACCCCTTGCCTGAGAATTTTTAGGATTTTGTTATCTCTGTTGGAGAAGATACTTTAGCCTGTGAAAACTCGGCTTTAAGCTGAAAGTAACTGTTTCATGAAAATGCTTTGCTGTAATTAGAAACTATTTATTATCATTGTTTAACATTTCTATAAAATCTCTTGGACTTTACCACTACATATTAATCTCTTCTATGTTAATTAGCATCTTAGATTTATATTTAAAAAATACTAATTATCTCTGTATTCTGGTGTCATCATTATTAGCTCCTTACATGGCTTTTCAGAATGCTTATTTTAACGTGTCATGACTTTCATAGTCAACAGAGGCATGCAGCATAAAGGTAAATAGGGCTGTACAAGCCATTTCTACAAGAGAGGCATCTAAACTGCGTGAACTGTGTTTTAATTCTCTAGAGACTGAAACCTCTTTTTTTGTGCTCTGAATTCCATTTTCCCTCAAGTTTGCAGTAAAATCCACTGAGAATGAAGTAGTTGGTCTGGGAGATAGCTGGATGACCCCTGAAGTGAATGGTAAAAACATTCTGAGGTTAACGACCTGGTCTAAATCTCACTGAAGACAACAGAATCTCCCCTACTGTAAAGCTCCTCTAAAAACACCTGAGAGAATTCAGCTGTGTTGAAGAGTCTCTAGTGTAATCACATTTGTTATACAAATAGCAGTTTAAAACCTGTTTTTAGTTTCATTCCGATGCAGTTCAATTATTCAGAAGAGATATTTTCACGGATTCATAGATTTACGTGTGACAGAGCCATTTTATCTGGCTCTAATCTGTCTTCTCCATTTCACAAGACATTAAATTGCAACCTGCTATGCCTGAATACAGGTCTAATCCTTTGTTTGCCTGAAGTGTATCCTCCCAGAAATGCATTTATACCTGAGTTAAAGATACAAATAAATGGAAACTCCCTTATTTCTCTTGGTAATTTGCTTTACTAACTAATAATTTTCACTGCTCTAGAATTACATTCAGTTTCCATTTTGAATTCTGTTCTGCCTGCAGTTTCCTCCTTTGAATTTCATTTTTTTTCTCATAAATTAATGACAAATTAAGTATTCTTGCCCTGTGAATGTACAATTACTAAATATTGATTAATTTCTCATGAGAAGTTCCTCATGATAAGACAGTTACCGTAGGACTTGGAGGGTCTTTTTTGGCCTGTAGATTGTAATTGATTTGGGTACGGTTTTCTTAAAAAAAAAATGGGAAAAGTTGTTTGCAGAAGCAAATGCATTATATGTTTCTTTAATGCTCTAGATAAAGAGATACATACTTCCTAAGTTTTTTGTTCTACATCCAGTCACCCCTTCTCATACTTTTCCATACATATCAGCAGCAGAAATTTATGTTCATATGCTTACCTACCATAAGCCCTATATCCAACAGGTCTCCTTTACAAATCCTGCTTCTTCCCACCTCTCTCTGTCCCTCAAGTAGTCTTCATTGCTTTTCCCTGGATGTCTAAGTTTTTATTTGTCTACGTCAAAATGTAATTTATTTTAGAAATGTACTTTACAGAGTAATCCAGGCTACTTTGTGGAACTCCATTATTTATCAGAACAAACAAATCATAGACTTATTGGAAAATTACTTTATATTTCTTTACAAGTCATTGATGAAAATCATTAAGATGAGACTCACTGCCTATTGCAGCAGTCTTCTTCAATAGTAATTAATAATTTGACACTAAAAATTACTTTTTTAGATCATTCAGTTTGGCAATTTTAAATTAAATTGATATGTACATTGCTACCATTGTTTAACTCTAATATTTAATCAGAACATTGTGTGGTTACAAATTAGATGTTTAGCAAAATTCTGTTTCACATCTGTATTAATTTTTATGTTACCAAACTTATAATTGCATCAAAGAATAATAATAATGTTTGTTTGACAAGATCTGGTTTCCATTAGAACACACTAGCTAGCCTATAAATATATTCTCATCCTTTAATTTCTGACGTAATTGAATTCTGTGTGAGCATTGTCTATTCTTTTGCCTGGAACATATACCCTGCTCTAACTAGGCTTCATCTACCTGAGTCATTAAGTTTCAGAGAGATTGGAAGAGGCAATGCAGGCATATGTATTAGTACTCTGCTTGAACTTTCTAATATACTTCAAAATTTGTTCAATATTAATAGCAGTAGGCCAAACACCTCCTGAAGACGATTTTAGGTGGCATTTTGATGTTCTTCATTTGAACCTGGTTATTTTAAGTATTTGTCTTGAGTATACATAATTTACCCTCTTTTGTTGCTTTGTAAGGTAAAAAGCATTTAATCAGCCTTCTGTTTTCAATTATCATCCTGAAAATACAAGATTAAAACATTTATAGAATAATATTGTCGAGAACATTAAAAAAAATCTGCTTCATATCAGTACAACTTAAACCCTGAGTAGCTCTGGAATCAGGATGCTTTTCTTCTAGCTCTGGCAGCCATTTGTAATAATTATCCAGCATCTTTGCTGCTGCATTGATGTAAAGGAATATCAAGCTGCTGGAACAACTGATAGAATAAAAATAGGATGTTAAATGTAACTAAGGCCACTTCCTTTTCTTAAGGTTGTCTATTTCTCTCCCATTGTAAATGGGATCTTTATTCTAATACTGCAGCATCTATGCATTAACTGATAAAGGTGGCTTTTCATTTTCTAGCTTGCAGTATATGCAGATGCACTTTAAGAAAGTCTTTTATTTTCTGACAGTTTTTTTTTTTTTTTAAGCTATATTCAGGTGGTGTTAGGAACAATAGAATATGTTAGCTGAGTAGGGAATATTATGCACAGCTAACATGTATAAATATACCATTTATGAGCTTGGAAAGAGATAGGAGGGAAAAAATAGCATGGGGATAATTAATGGAATTAGTGGAATAGAGTATATAAATTTAATCTAGAGATCTAAAGAAGAAAATTTGACAGTACAGAAATAAAAGAAAAAGAAAAAATACTGATAGTCCAAGACAAGGGAATATTTGCAAGGGTGACTCAGGTACTTAAAATTCTTATCTTCGATCCCTGCAAAATACTTTGAAGTAAAATAACTGTAAAATACTTTTTTTTTTTTTTTTATTTATTTCTCCTAGACTTGGACAGATACATCAGTTTGGCTTAGATTACTTCTCCATTTCATCTTACCATAATCCAATCAAACTACAGTCATTGATGATGAAATTGTTCTGTTCCCTTTAAAGCTTAATTATTTTTTAAACAATTTTTGTGTGTTGTTGCCTTATTTTGTTTGTTGCAATATTTTAATTTCTCTTGATGTTTTCCAAAATCTTCTTTTCCAAAACACAGTTTAGCTTGCCACTGGTTAATGTCTCCTTAAGCTTTACTATAAATTTTACTGAGACAAACACATGCAGCTTGAGACAGCTGTCATGATAGAAAGATGTCAAGTAATGTTTTTAAGGCATTTTCAGTAATTTGACATTACTTGATGATGCTTTAATATTTATGAGGTTTTACTCTTGGTTACTCAGTTTGCCTCCTATGACATCATCATATATCACAAAGCAACTGCAAATTCTTTCACCTGGTCACACAACAGTATAAAAATTACCTCCCTCATGAGTCTTGGGGCTACATTTATAAAATAATACATCTTTTCCATGCCATTAAATAGATCTATTTCTATCACAGTACCTTTTTTACGTAATGTTATAGTCCTAACACCTAGCAAGAGATTATGTGATCTGAATACTACTGTCTTGACGGGTTTATGGCCATCATAAGCCACCAGGCATCTCTACTGACTCGAGAATGAGACTAAAAGCCTTTTGACTGTAATTTATGGCTTAAATTTTCTCTGAAAGGCTTTATGCAACTTTAATAGAATCTTCCTGTCACATATTGTACTGAATGATACCTATTCACTTAATTTCCTCAGAGATAATTTATGCTGGCATTTTATTTTATGGCAGTGCTAAACAAGTTTATACTTGTTGACAGCATCATAGACAAAGACTTTATTTCAAACTTCCAAGTACGGGGCAGAATTTGAGCTCATGAGCCATTTTTTCTTCCTACCGGTGTGGTCTGTATTGAGTTAAATATACTACAGGAAAGGAATTCAGCATGAGTCATTATAAAGATTTATAGAAAATAAATTAGAGAACAATAAGCTAAAAATGAAGACAAGCAACAGATTTATTCCAGCGATACCAATTCATATCATTTGGTATACTGAAAGATTTGAATAGTTAGTCTTTTTTTTTAAGTATGTGTATCAAAATTGACTCAGGTGTATGAGTGAAGAAATGTTTTGTCTTATATGGTTATCCATTCTGAAACTACATATAATATATAACAGCTGAATGTCAAAAGCCTCTGACAAAACTTCTGACTTATCCCTACTTCATGTAGTAAAAGAAACGGGGGAAAAAAAAAAAGATTTTTCTAGTTATTGTTTCCATCCAAAGTGGGTAAGAATCTGTATTGCTGTTAAATTCTGCTGAAGAATTTCATGAAGTACTAAGGACAAAGTTTACTGAAAAATGCACAATCTATTACTATTTAGGCAATTGAGAAAATGAATAACGAGGATGAAGCGTAGGCTTTCAGATTTTATGTTAGCTACTCATAATCAAAGGCTAGGACTGAGCATAAAAGCATAGAATAGCTATGTAAGGACCATGAAGAGGGTTTTTTATGGAGAAGTATGCTTTAATTTTTTTATTATTATTTTTTTTCTCTCACTAAAACATGGATTCTCCCCTGTTCTGCACAAGGTGGGGAGAGAGAGAGATGTTGCAGCATTCTTTCCAGATGTCTTCATGAAAGGGCTGTAAATGAATAGTGCAATAAAATGCACTTACTTCAATAAGGTAAATAAGAATAAAGAATAAAATAAGAATAAAAAGAGGAATATATGTAGACTGAGTGAATTTAACATCCCTATAAATGCAGGGCACCCAGCATTCATCTAGCATCAGATGGATCCCAGATGGATTTCCCAGAGCACACTGCACAGAACTCATACTGTGTTGGCTTTTATCTTGCATAACAAACAAAAGCAAATATCTTCACCTGACAAGCTGAAAAGTTATCTCTGTCATAACACCCACCAGTGTGCATTGCAGGGCACTACAGCATACTGCTTTACAGCTGCTGCTCATACTAACACGAGCTTCACAAGCACTTAAGTACAAGGCCCAGCAGAGAAGCTATAGCCTGTTCAAGGTCACTAACTCTTGCAAAGTTGCAAACACATCCCATATTATTTAATAATTCTATGTTGTTTGAATAGATTTCTTTTAATAAGTGAGGGAAATAGGGCACAAAAGGAGATATTGGTGCTCCATCTTAAAATGAGAAAATTTTACTGAGATCTGTCAACAACTATGTATTTTTAAATTTGGGGACATAAACATGTGTAAGCTTTGAGTATAGGATATGACTGAATGTGCTAATTTTGGTTTAAACTAAATGAATGCTAAACAATATGTTCCTTAACATACTTTCCATCTACAGATCTATCTGGTCCAAGTCCTTTGTCTAAAGCCTGGAGATCTTTCTTGAATATAAGTTATAGGACTGATTAGAAACTATGTGAGGTTTCTTGACCTGTATTAAATGAGGTGATGGTAGTCATTTATGATTTTATATTGCACTCTTAAATAATGTCTCATTTTTCTTCCAGCTGATCTGTTAATTTTAAAATGAGTAAGTGTGAGGCTAAGCACTCCTTTTATCCCCTTTAACTGTTGTTTCTTTTTTATAATATAGCTCAGAACCATATATATCATTTTGTGTTAACACACATTAATGTGTTCTGTATTTAACATCTTAAATCATTTAATTCGATGCTGTGTAGTTCCACACCGTTGAATAGTTGTAATTACTTTTTATTTTCTTTCCTATGTCACCTCTAGAAAAAAAAAAAAAAAAAGACTGACAAAAAGTAGTTTATGACTAAATTTACAGGACCTCAAGTGCAATAAATTACATGGTTCTTTCCTCACAATGTGAAGAGAAAACTAATTTTAAAGAAAATCTTCCAGGTTTCCTTGGGGAAATTAATTTACTTTTTTTTTTTTTTTTCCCCCCCAGAACAAGACTATATAAGATTGCATAGACAAAAAATAACTGTCGTCTGAATATAGAGAAATACAGAAATGCTGGCATACAGAGAATAAGGACAGATCTAGAGCTCTGGGTCCGTGTCTGGGTGCCCCAGTGCAAGAGAAGCATGGGGAGAGATTGAGAGAACTGAAATTGTTTCTCCTGGAGAAGAGAAAAAACATGGGTGATCTTATCCATGTGTATAAATTCCTGATGGGGGGAGTCTCTTCTTTACTGGGGAGCCAGTCTCCTCTCTGTGATATCTATTGGAAGGACAAGAGGCACTGTGCACAAACTGAAAGACAGAGAATTCCATTTAAACATAAGAAAAAATATTTATTTATTAAGGGTGATGAAATACTGGCACAGGCTCCCCAGAGAGGTTGTGGAGTCTCCATCCTTGGAGATACTCAAAACCTAACTGCATGTTTTCTTCAGCAATCTGCTGTAGTTGACCCTGGACAAGAGGAACTCTTTGGGTCCCTTACAATCTCAGCTATTGTGTGATGATTCCCTAATTCTATAAACACTTAGGATAAGTCAAGGGAATAATATGTGCTCAATTCATACAGCAGTAGTAAAACTTGCAAGTAGAGCTTTCTCATTCCTTCCTCAACTCTTTCCTCTCTGTTTCTTTCCTCCTGCCATATGTCAAACTGTCAGATTTAACATTTGGGCAAAGGAGAATGAATGTTAGCACCTTAGTATTCCCTCTTTGAAGCTGTCAGCTTTTATATATAATAAAAGCATATGCATGCATGGTGTCACAAAGAAGGTGCCATATGTAGTTGGTGGGAAGAATACTAATGTTTTGTGCTGTTAGCACAGGGTCTAAATTTGAGAGCCATACTAGTTTGTTAGCAATTTAGTCACCATGAAGTTTCAACACAGTTGGATATCTAGAGGATGCATACTCAGCAGTGTAGTCAAGACTTCATTCAAAGCTATTCTCTTCTGAAAGTAACAGCCTGGAATGAGAAGGGAAAATATAAAAGCAGGTGATTGAGAAATAAATTTAAAATACGTTGATTCCTTTTTGACTTTAGCAGCAATTCAACAGAAATTCTGCCTCCTGATACGAAGGGGTACTACTCAGCCTGGGTAAGTGACAAGATGGCACACTGCATTAATCTTGGATTTTGGCAATTTATTGGATCGTAGTGGTTCAAATATTAAAGGCAGGGATGACATTTGAAAATAGTATGCCCATAGCACTATTAGGTGAGAACTAAGCCGTTTTCAAGATAATAAACAGAACACAGACTGAGCATATCTGAATGAGCTGTACTTCTGTTCTATGGTGGGAAAGTGAAAATTTTTATTCCAGCACTCTATCACTTCATTGCTGCTTTTTACTTATATAGGGATCTCTCATTTGTACACTTCAAAGCACTGAAGTTAAAAAGTAATCACCACCCTCATTATATTAAGGGATAATTGAGTGACACTGTGTCTAAGGTAATATAACGAGGTAGCTCTTTTGAGAGAATTAATGAAATAAAATCAGCAGACAATTAAAAAAGTAGTAGAAGAGAGAAAAAAAAGAAAAAAAGCCTAATGGCTGTTACCCAAAGCTCTGAATCATGAGCTTGTCAGAAAGTAGACTGATGCTTTCTCCAAGGGCCTCTCTATATATTTGATGATCTATCTCTTCTGGCAGAGCACAAGAACAAGAGAAATGCTGCACTGCACAAGGCAAAACACCCATCTAGGCTACAGTCCTGTCTGCAGCAGTGCCCAGTGAAAGATGCTTGGGAAAATCATAGTATTTGGGTCTTTTCAGGAATAATGGTTCTTCTTGCTTGTACTCTCAAGCTTGAGCACCCAACATTGTTTTTTATAATGTCTCTTGCATTACTTCTTCCAAAGTTTTTCTTTCAATGTTCATTAATGTTTTTAGCTTTTGCAACACTGTTTCAGCAAATATCACAATTTCATTATCTAATATGTGACATGTTCTCTGTGTTGTATTTCTTTCCTTTAAATTTTTCTCTGTTTCTTAGGATCACTATATTACAGAACACTTGTTGTTCAGCGGTGGCATTTCAAATAATTTACGACATGAACTCTAAATATTTTAAATTTGTACAGTTATGCTTTAATCCTTTTTATTCTCTCTAGGCAGAAAGAGTATGAGTAGTAAATTAGCATAATTAGTTTTCATTGATCTCAAAGGTCTAAAATCCAAACATTATATAAGGTGGTCAAATACATCTTAATTTTTCATAGAAAAAAACAACTTAAACACATAGTTGCCATACCATCTTATAGTTTCCATTGTGGTCTTCCAAAGATAATGTCAAACATCGTACATCATGTCATCTTCAGTGGCATAGCTGTATTACAGCAATACAGAACAATATCTTGTATGCGTTTTTCATGTTCCTCTCATAACTATGTTCTGAAATAAGTCTCTTCAAAGTTCTGTTGTACTTAAAGGAAACGATGAAAATGACATCACCTCTAATAAATATACATATTAATATAGATAATAACACATATACATATATGTTTATGAAATGTAACTATTGATTAAAGGCTAATGGAGCTAACTTGGTCGTGGTGGGGTTTACTCTAACCCCAATAGCTATGTTGGTAAATCACAGCTTTATCACATGACATAGAAAACTTTATTTAATCTCATTGTTAATTCACTATTTCCATTGAATTACCTGTACATGTATTTTAGTGAATCAGAGGTTAAATCGTCTTAATTATGTCCAAATTGTTATATCTTTTATGCTGTTTTTTTCTTGTTCATTTATTTTTTCTATTCTTTCTCTCTTACATGCTGCAGTTGCAAATATATTGTGGCGAGAGCAAGGTACTCATATAAATGTTTTCTTCATATTTTTGTATATTATAATGAAATGCTCATCTATTGTTCCTTGTTTGTTTTGTTATTTTCTCATAGTCTACAGTTACAGTACAATACAGTGCAATATTTGAGGGATTTGATTTAAAGAAATAATGTAGTGGAAAATAATCCTTTAAATGTGGGTGCCTTTATGAACTGTTTTTTCATTTGGAGAAGGAGGAGAAAATAAACTGATCAAAAATTTTAGACAGTTACTCAAAGGAATAGAACAAGAAACTCAGACTTAAAATGCACGCCTTTGTTTGCTGACATGATAATGCTTCCCACCAATCAGCTTATATGCTGTTGATCTTGTCTGAATCATTTTTACTTGTGAAAATTATAATCTTAAACAGTTTAGTTAAAATAGAGTTTCCTGTTTCTCAGCGAGACAAAACGTTTTCTTCTTTACATACTCAGGAGGGGTTTTTGAATGTTGGGGTAGGGAATGGAGGTTTGTGATTTGCTTTGTGATAGACTGAAAAATAAATATAAATACAGACAGTATCAGATGTTAATAGCATAGAAAGCATGGAAAGTATCTTTTACTAGGGAAAATAGGTATTAATTTTCATATACATACAAGGTAATCTTTTCATAAATCATACTGCAGAAAAAGTGTCACCATGGAGAAATATCAAAATATCACAGAAAATAAGTGTTGTTGTGAGCTCTCATCTCTTTGCTCTAAGTATCTGGATCCTAAGTTAAAGTTTTAATTTAGGAATTTATATATTTCAGGAATAGGAAATGTTTCAAGTATATTCTTTGGAATATTGGTAATATTATACATGGCTCAGGTTCTGCTGTGAATTCATGCTGCAAATGATACTTCTAGGTTTTTCTTAAATGAATATTTTAATTTAATTTAAGAATTCAAAAATTTGTATTTCATTTGCCTAATTACATACTAGACTTTGGCATTTATCAATGTGTTTACAAATATGAACTAGGCTGTTGGTTTTATATATACATTTATATATATATTCCTATTTTATCTGTTTCTCAACTGGTATAAGCAATCACTTGCCTGATTACAGTAGAGTTCAGCTATGATCCTCCTGCCCTGTTGGCCTTGCAGAGTATAAATGATGTGTTCAGAGTTTCATACAATGTCACTGTTAAAAGTTAAACTGATAAACAAACAGATGCTTATCTCAAAGTTTTCAAATGCGTGGTATGCTCTCTGCTTATTGGGAAGGTGTCCATCAAAGTGTTCCTTTGTGTTTTATCTTGAACAAAACTGGAAAAGAGTGTGTAAGAAAAGATTTTGAAGGTACTTTAGAATGTAATACAATAATATAATGTATACACAAGCATAAATATATCACTGTACATTTGGGAAACAAACCCAAACCCACCATCGTTTCTTTTTTCCAAAATGGTGTTAGCCAGTTTTAAACATAGAATCACATTTGTCTAAATGCAGTGAATATATTTAAAGTTGTTATTGTTGCTTCTGGCAGAGAAACTGTATTATAAAAGTACTGTTTTATGTTGGGGGAGGCAGGGAGAGGAGAGAGGGCTGCAAAATTACATCAGATGTCCTTAGAGGAACAGCTCCTGTATTTGTAAAGAAGGGGCTTGCCTAAGTGATTAGATATTTATGTAGATATTTGTAGATGAATGCTCAAAGGAAGAGATTTGGGGTCATAAGCGTGGGGATTATGTCACTGGATCCACAGGTAAGGTTCCTTATGTGAACTGGCTGCTCTGACTCAGGAGAAAGGACATTCCTTACTGTGTCTCCTTCACTGACTTTGAAGAACATTTTGGTGAACATTACTATCTGGACACCAGGAATACAGCCATAAAACTTTGGGTTGTGCTGCTATGCACAAATATTATCTGTAAATTAGCAAGCCTGCTTTGGAATATTGGCAACTGAGGGGGACGTTTTAGGAGTCAATTTATTAAATGACTGTATCGCTTCAGACTATTGGCTGATTTACTTCCTCACATTCTGGTATTACTTATTCTGATAATAACTATAATACACTTTAGGACAGTGGGTCCAGGGAGAAGGGAAGACCTTGTTTCGTCCCAACCAGATATACATATTTATTTTTCACTAAGATACAGTAAGTCAGTTGCTCAGCTATCTGTGATGATCACTAGAAGGGGCAGCTTAACTTCAGACTTGTCTACAAGTTCCAGCAGTTCTTACAGGACACAATGTCAGGCACTTTCTAGAGAAAGAACTTGGCATGTTATCTTATACAGGCTATTTGCTTTACCTGCAAAGGCATACAAAAGTATCCCATTAGCTAGTTTGAACATATTGCAAAATATTCCCTATGCTCTTGATATCCTATTAATAGATTATATGTGATAGAAAGCTAGGAAAACCCTGCGTGGAGACTGTTCTTTCCTTCTTTTTAGGACAAATTGACCAGAAGCGGGAATGATTCTAGGAGATTTCTCAAAGATAATTGAACTTGCTGTTTCTGGGCATGGCCTTGCAGCCTTATGCATCTTACAGCCTTTTAAATGACCTTATTACCTGTGTCATTCCTAATGTAGACTGTGAATTTGTATGTATTTACATACATACAAACACCTATGTACATAGGTACGTATGTGCACAAACCCACGCTTTTCCCCCCCCTAATGTTCACGTTATTTTATTTGATATTAAGATGTTTTCCTTTTCTATTAGCATAGGTTTTCCTTTGGAATTTAGAATAAGCAGAGTTTCAGGCTTAAGTTTATGTTTCCTGGGTTTTATTCCTGTGATCATACGCCAAAATGTTGTTATGTCAAGTGCAAGCTTAGGTTCTGTACACAGGAGACATCTACTTTTTTATCATTGTAGCCCACAGTTTATTTGTTAGAGTTTATTATAATAATTTTATAAGTAAGGTGATTTTCCTCTTCATAAAATTCTACAAAGATAACTAGTCATTCATCATAGCAAATCAACAATTGTCTTAAGTAGTGCATAGCAAACTTGGAAAGATGTTCTTATTAATGGTCATAAGCATGATCTGGTTCCCACCTTCTTCACAAAACATTATGTCATGCCTCTCATTCAGCAACATTGTCGTAGGATTGAATAGTTCTATGAATATTTGTGTCATTTCAAGTTTGGACTGAATTTCTGTCCAGCTCTGGCTTTCCAATAAAATTCAAGAGAAAATATTTCCTTTTTGGACTAAAAGAACTGTCACATATAGCAAGGATTTATAACAAAGACTTTGAACTTCTCTTTCAATGCGATACAGAAATTATTTTAACTCTTCCATCCCTCAGGAAAAGAAAAATAAGAATACATGAAGAATATATATTCATTTTATTTCAATGTAAATTATTTCATGAGAAGACTTTCATTACTGCAGCTGTCAAACTATAGATTATATTTCTAGATCTATATTCATAAAGACAATGTCTTACCAATGGAGAAAACTGTGAAATTCTGAATAAGAGTTTTGTTTTAGTTTTACAACAGAAGATCCCATAGGATTGGTTGTATTAGCATAATACACATTAACAAACTGATCTTATATGAGTAATATGATGAGGGTTTTACTTCAATACGAGGATTTTCTTTCTTGTGATTATTTAAATTTGTACATTTCAATGTGTTTTTTTTTTCCTAAGGTCTGGGAATTGGGAACATGTTTTATGTTTTTTATGAAGATGGAATCAAAGTAATACAACCAGTGGAATGTGAATTTCAGAGACATATTAAGCCTAGTGAAAAACTCCTCGGTTTTCAGGCAAGTTGTTTTTTTGTTTTGTTTTTAATTTACTTATAGTATTTTCTCAATTATAGTTTTAATTAAGAAATGCTAGTTTAGTGTTATCAGCTTGATAAATTCAGATATGCCTTCTCAGTTAATGTATAACTTATAATTGTATACTCAAAATTTGTTGTCTTGTCTTTGATCAAATTCAAACTTTCAGTCTTAGTTTTAGATTGAATTTATCTCCTCTGCTTTTCTTACTATTCTTCGTCTTTCTCTTTTTTCTCTCTCCCTCTTTTTTCTCCCATTCCTTTCCTTTAACAGTTCTGTATCTTCTATTTTTTTTCCTTTTTATTACCTGCTTTTTTTTTCATGCAGTTAGTTGCATCTCTATTACTCAAGGATTAACACTCTCTTTATTAAATACAATATCTGAATTAATCATTTTAACAGTTTCTTTTTCTCCACTGGATGTTTGTTTATATCATTCTTCCATGGATTTTGTTTGTCTGTATTAAACTGTCAGTTGTCATGAGGCAAATCCTTATCCTGATAAAACAACCTTAGAGCTCCACTAAGTTAGTAGAGATGATCAGTGCTTTGACTCCAACTTACAGTTATATAAATAGTTTCAATAACATTATTGTCAATGGATTTATAGCTGCTTTCACCAAATCCTGTGCATTTATGAAGTAGCTTTTATGTGTATCACTACAAAAAACAGTAGTGCATTCTCCACTTCCATTTGTTCTTTCGTTGTTTTTCCTTTACTGCTAATCAAATCGCTAGCTGACATGATGCATGTTCTCACAGGAACACTTGGTACTAGTCACTACATTGACTTGTTCTATATGATCTATTAGCTTTCAAAAATAATAGCTTTTTCTCATTATTTGGATTTGAATGAGTGACCTTGAAATGAGAACCCATGTGTAATAACCCATGAGCTGTACAGTTTGTTTTTTCCCTAAAACCTAAAGCACATCAGAACAGCACAAAGTAACAGCAGAACTGTCTCGTTGGAGTTTTCCTCTTCAATTTACATTATTGATGTCAAAGGCTGCTGTACTCAACAGCAAGATTTATTTTAGTGTGAATAATTATGCTTTGAACAGCTAATCATACCTTGATTTGTGCAGCTTAAGTGAAATTAGGTTGACACAGCCAAAAATAAGCCAAAGAGCTTTTTTATGGCTGTTTAATTCAAAAGCTGATTATTTAAGAAGTCTGTTAAAATTTTATCGGTGTAAAGTGCAGGCTAGATTTTAAGTGTATTTTTATTGAAATGTGGTAATAATCAGGATGGATAAGTCAGACTTAATTCCTTTTTGTTGCCTTCAAACATAAATTAGCATAATAATTAACCCCCCCAACCATCCCTAAAAAAGAAACCAGGAAAGCAGACTACTTGACAGCTTTCATTTTTAAGTAGGTGTAGACTTGTGCTTCTTCGGGTATCTCTGGTTTGTGGGTAGCTGTGGTAAAATATTAAGCTTTGTACTTGCATGCATGTCATTTTGCCCATTAAATTCAACAATATTTCTGTTTTCTAACACCAAAAACTTCTTCCTTCACTTATAATAGAAGTTAATAAATCTTTATTCTTGCAAGAAGAAAAAAAAAAAGATGAAATATGAATTTAAAAGAATTTCATGCATATACTGCTAATACTATTACTAACAGTAATATATATAGTAGTACATAATTGAAAACAAAACAAAATAAAACAAAAAACTCATGGAGCTTTAGATAACTGTTGCCTCCTTTGCAGAATGTCTTATCTTCCTCTTTGGAAAAATCGTTTTCTCTAAATAATGATAACAAAATGACTCAGTTCTATCCCAGGATCAAATTTTTACCTAGCTCAGTATGTGATTGTTTAATGGTAAGAGCTGGTGTTGTAAATTGTTTGCTATTAATTCTCTTCAACTGTCATATAACTGCTAATCAGAGATGTGGCTATATTGCATATTTTTAAGTTGCTTTATATAGCCTTTCAAATCTATGGTGGCTATTGCTAAGAGAATCTGTGTCACTTAGCTCTTAATATATACCTACAGGAAATCATTTCGTGCTTGCTTAATACTCTTCCATTTCTTTACACTTTTCTCAATTAGCTGTTCAAATGATTAGTAAAACCCCAGTAGACCTGTTTCATTGTCAAATATTTGTTAAAGTGTAGAAACATTTCTAAATTCTGCAGTGCAGTTTAGGTACTAGAAGTGAAATACACATGATACTGCAATGTTCCTCTCTGGCTTTCCTGTTTACTTGTCAGCAAAGTAGAATTACCTTTACAAAAGCTCAGATAAAAGAATGAACTCTGGTGTTTCTACATGGCATTGCATTGTGTTGTGAATGAATGGTGCGGTATTTACACGTGCTTATTTAGCTATGCTAATTTTGCTAAAGGTAAATACAACTTCTCAGTAACGATATACTTGAGAACTCTTATCTAAATATTTAATTGCCTCTTATGCAACTGAGTGTCAATACAGTGAAGCACTTTAGTGTGTGCCTAACAAGGGAATCAATTAGACTTTTATTGTGTTTAAAGTGAAGGAAAAGATTTAGTGCTTTACTGGATCATCTTGGTTCACAGGAAGTTATAAAGAGCTTCCTCCACTCCTTCTCAGAATCATTTAAATTACTGGAATATTCTAAGTAAGTACCAAATGAAAGTTGACTTTTATTGGGCTAATATTGACAATTCTGTTTAAACTGTTGTCAAATAGATCCTTATCCATGCTGCACGTAGTGCTTCTCAGCAGTTAAATGTCTTCTCATTCTGAAGTGTTTGGGGCATATTCCTTGCTAATATGCAACCTGTATTCATATTCTGCAAATTAATATTATCCAAAGCCCTTGAATTCTAATTCTTATGCAACAATGTTTTTATTTTACCCTCCAATTAAAATAATTTGGGGGTGGGGGGGGGGTGGGGTAAGGCAATTTAAAAATGTCAAGATTGATAGAAAAATCATTCTGGGTTCAACATAATTCTGATTCCCTCTTTACTACAAGAACTAACACATCATGGCCATATTTCAGAATAAAATAGATGTGTGTTTGAATAAACCGAGACTTCTAATATTTGAAGTTGAATGTGTGCTAAAGGTGGGAACATGATGCTTAATTTCATAATAATTTTCAAAATGTGACTATGCGCCAGAGCAAAGTTTCCACAGGATGTGAACTTGAGACACGGTAGTTAGTCCACAGGAATTTCTTTTGTTTACATATTTACACTCTTGTGATGCAGGAAGTGTAGTAAATGCAAAATTGTTGAGGAAAAAAAATGAAAAAGGTCCACAGTGATTTTCACTATTGAATAACAAGTATGTTCATCATATAAAACTTCCTGTTGTAAGATGGATTAGGTGATATATAAATTCAAACCTGGACACATACACGCCTGTAAATGGTTGATGTCATCTTACTATTAGCTAATTAAAGCATAGGTGGAGTTTTCCTTATACTGCTTAAAGAGATCTACTCAAATTCTTGTTAAAACACTGAGGACTCTTGCATTAAGTCTAGATTTATAAACAAGGAGTTTGCACATACAAATCTGTAAACACGTGTTTTCTCCTGAGAATTTTGCTCCAGTCTAGTTTGAAAAACTTTCTGTAAGGATTTATTTTCCTCCATTTGCTGACATGATGTAGGGTGAGGCACTTTTTGATTAAAAATCTGGGAAAAAAGCAATGAAATAAGTTAATGTTCTATCAGATGTTAGCTTTTTCAGAGAATGAATTAGGAAAAAGTAAATTGCTCATATTTTAATTAGAAGAAGAAAATGGTGGTTTTATTCTTATATTTTAAGGAGAAATTATTTTAACCAATTACCCAACCTCTGGGGAAATTAATATAGAGACTTAGAATTATTGCTTCGAATGTAAAGGAAATCTGAACTGTCTAATCAGATAACTGTTAACTTTTCAAAAGTAAGATTTTGGTTCCATTGATTGAAGGTATTTCTGGAGCTTGTAGATAAGTGTGGGCTTGAATAAGAAGGGAAACAACTGCATAAACCCATTGGTGCTGGGAAAAAGTCTATTTTGGATATGAGAATTTGGGTGCATATTTTTTACTGTTGCTTTCGAGAAACACTTTTTTTTTTTTTAAGTTTTGGAGCAAAGTGAGAGTTGGAATTGTGTTATAGGAATTTATAACAAAAGCAATATTCTAAGATGAGTGAATTGAATTCGTATGTGTAAATTTATCTTTTACTTTCTCTTTCTATTTTTTACTTTTGATCTAAGAAAGTATGGTGCTTTCTTCTTGCTGTATTTGAAGTGGAAAATAAGGATTGAGTTTTATGAATTATCCATATACTAAGAATCATGCCCTGTAGTTTATAATTTAAATAAAGTATGTGTACGCATACATCTATATACATATATATATATATATGTAGTTTAGGTATCTTTTACATTGAGAGAATATTTGGAAATACATTTCAATCAGTGTTTTAAACTCAGATTCAGGAAAATAGCTCTGTTCTGGTATACCTCCGCAGTGGGAGGTATGATTAATCATTTACACTAATCTATGTGATGCCATGTGAGAGAAACCTGAATTCCTTCAGCGGGAGTTGGTGCTATTTTTACATGGTATGTTGAATGTGCCCTTGTAGAATCACAGCACCAAAAAATGAAGAAAACTAAGGTGAGTTTCTAAGAGAGATGACTGAAAGGACTGAAAAGGACACAGGATAAACATTTAAAGATACAAACATTTAAGGATGCATTATTTGAAGTAATTGTTCGCTGAGGACGCAACAGGAGTGTGTAGAACAATCTAAAAGTAGTTATCTGTTTAGATAAAGCATGGAACTAAGACAAGGCATATTTAGAATAAATATAAAGCACAATTTGAGATCAGTGAAACAACCTTCCAATTGAAGTGACAGTTGCACAGAAGGCAAATGACAGTAGATCTGATGATTGCACGTAATATTAGAAACATACTTGTCTATGTTGACACTTCACTTTATGCAAAGAAAAGCTTTTAGCCATGTTTAAGATAAAAAGTTTGCTTTGTCACTACGCTTATCATTCTTTAAAAACAGATTTTAAACCTCTCTAGAGAGTGCATGGCTTTTTTAGCAGTGCAAGATAAATCTTACTCTTTATATGTCTAAGATCTGCTGAAGGTCCTGATTATATGCCATCCCATGGAACCTGAGTTTAGTAGCTTCTCCTTATGAATGCAATTTCTGAAGGACCTTCCCTTTGTTGAGGTTTAAGAACCACATAGGAACAAGCAGGGGCTATTGATCTTCTGTAAAGAAACTCCTTCAGTTAGAGCTCAAAATTGATTTATTTCTTCTTTTGACATATAAAGATTGAGTGTATTTTCTCTAATGTACAGAGGCACAGCAGGCAAAGAATGTTGATGAAACAGAAAAGTTAGCATTGAAATGCATCATCTACTTCTTGAAAACATTGTTTAGTACTGGATATGCAGTCATTGGTCACAGCCAACATAGGGAAAAGTCCCTTTTCACAAGGGAAATGTCCCGTTTAAACAACTTTCGTGACAAGGCTAGCCACACAGTTGACCAAAGGAAGCCAGCTGATGTAATCGTTTTGGATTTTAGCAAAGCTTTCAATAACATTTCTCACAGTATCTTTCTGGACAAAATGTCCACCATACAGCTAGACAAATATATCACAGAATCACAGAATCGTCTAGGTTGGAAGAGACCTCCAAGATCATCTAGTCCAACCTCTGTCCTAACACTAACAAGAACTCCACTAAACCATATCACTAAGGGCTACATCTAAACGTCTTTTAAAGACCTCCAGGGATGGTGACTCAACCACTTCCCTGGGCAGTCCACTCCAATGCCTAACAACCCTTTCAGTAAAGAAGTTCTTCCTAATATCCAACCTAAACCTCCCCTGGCGCAACTTTAGCCCATTCCCCCTCGTCCTGTCACCAGGCACGTGGGAGAATAGACCAACCCCCACCTCGCTACAGCCTCCTTTAAGGTACATATAGAGAGCGATGAGGTCGCCCCTGAGCCTCCTCTTCTCCAGGCTAAACAATCCCAGCTCCCTCAGCTGCTCCTCGTAAGACTTGTTCTCCAGTCCCCTCACCAGCTTCGTTGCCCTTCTCTGGACTCTCTCGAGCACCTCCATGTCCTTCTTGTAGCGAGGGGTCCAAAACTGAACACAGTACTCAAGGTGCGGCCTCACCAGAGCCGAGTACAGGGGGATAATTACCTCCCTAGACCTGCTGGCCACACTGCTTCTTATACAAGCCAGGATGCTGTTGGCCTTCTTGGCCACCTGAGCACACTGCTGGCTCATATTCAGCCGACTATCAACCAGTATTCCCAGGTCCTTCTCTGCCAGGCAGCTTTCCAACCATTCATCTCCCAGCCTGTAGCGCTGCTTGGGGTTGTTGCGCCCCAGGTGCAGGACCCGGCACTTGGCCTTGTTGAACTTCATACAGTTGACCTCAGCCCATCGGTCCAGCCTATCCAGATCCTCCTGCAGAGCCTTCCTACCCTCGAGCAGATCGACACACGCACCTAACTTGGTGTCATCTGCAAACTTACCGAGGGTGCACTCGATCCCCTCATCCAGGTCATCGATAAAGATATTAAAGAGGACCGGCCCCAGCACTGAGCCCTGGGGGACTCCACTAGTAACCGGCCTCCAACTGGATTTGACTCCATTCACCACAACTCTTTGGGCCCGGCCATCCATATATAGTACAATGGCTGAACAATTGGCAGATGGGTCAAGCTCAAAGGGTTATAGTAAATGTGGTTATAACAGGCTCTGACGGATTCTGCACCTGGAAAGGGACAATTGTGGATATACATATGCAGAATTGGGGATGAGAGGATGGAGAGGAGCCCCGCAGAAAGGGATCTGGGAGTTTTGGTTAATGGCACATTGAATATGAGTCAGCAGTGTGCCCTGGCAGCCAAAAGGGCAGGCCGTACCCTGGGATGCATCAAGCACAGCATTGCTAGCCGGTCAAGAGGAGTGATTGTCCCTCTCTTCTCTGCACTGGTGCAGCTTCACCTCAAGCACTCTATGCAGTTTTGGGCACCACAGTATAAGAAGGACATAAAACTATCTGAGAGCATCCAAAGGAGGGCTGACAAGACAGTGAGATTCTACAGGGGAGAATGTCTGAAAAGCGGCTGAAGTCCCTTGGTTTGTTCAGCCCAGAGCAGAGCAGGCTGAGGGGAGGCCTCACGGCGGCCTGCAGCTCCCTCACAAGGGGAGCAGAGGGGCAGGTGCTGAGCTCTGCTCTCTGGCGACAGCGACAGGACCTGAGGGAACAGCATGGAGCTGGGACAGGGGAGGGTCAGGCTGGGTGTGAGGAAAAGGTTCTTCACCAAGAGGGTGGTTTGGGACTGGGACAGGCTCCCCACGGAAGTGGTCACAGCTGCAAGCCTGTTGAAGTTCAAGAAGTGTTTGGAAGATGCTCTCAGACACATGGTCTGTTTTTTGGGTGGTCCTGTGTGGAACCAGGAGTTGGACTCCATGATCCAGAGAAGTTGTGTATGCCTCATCCCCAGAAGTGTTTAAAGCCAGGTTGGATGGGTCTTTGAGCAACCTGATTCAGTGGGAAGTATTATTGCCCTTGACAATGGGGTTGGAATTAGATGATCTTTAAGGTCCCTTCCAACCTAAACCATTCTATGATCCTTGTGGGTCCCTTCCAACTCAGGATGTTCTGTGATTCTGTGATGTATTGTTCTGTCACAGTATTTTTCCCCTTCATTTAAAAGGAGTCTAAGGCTTAAAAACAGAATTATTTTTAAAGATCTCTTCAACTCTTTCTGTTCATTCTACACTGAAGTCATCATCTGCTGACATATCATAATTGTTTTCACAGTGACCAGTTATGATGCGTGAGACAGAGCATTTTAAATTAGGAGGAAGTACAGATAAATGCTAAAAATAAATAATAATTTTAATTTGTTGAAATTTTCCCTTGCAATGAGAAGAAAAATAAAGAGGGAAAAGAAGAATAGGTCAGGAAAACAACAAAAAAAACCCCTCGACACGTGTTGTACCTCTCCATGCAGAATATTTTTCAGCTGTTTGTTTTTACATAAAGTTGATGTCTGTTATAGGAATAACTCATGCTATTTCAATAAGAGAATTTATAAATATGGTAATGTATTTGTCCAAATATTTTTTTAATTTTGATAAATACAAAACTTTACTAAGAATAAATAGAAACAGATATAAATACCTATATATATATGATGAACAGTAATATATTTGTAAAATATGAATAGTGAACATAAACTGTGAGAGTTAGTAATTATGGAATATGAAGTATGATTTCACTGAAGTCAACAGGAGTTTTGTTTTTGTTTTATTTTCATCCTTTTGCAGGGATGGAAGGACAGAGGGGTAAGGAATGATAATTTGAAGCAATTGATTTATATGGGGTTTAACGCTTGTGTGATAGGCCTCTGGAACGTCTTAGAGCAAGAGCAAACTTCTGAAGCAATGTATCAGTACTCCACGTGACCAGAAAAGCAAATCCCTCTAATTACTGGTGCTTTGTCTCTATAACATGTGGCAACTTGAACCACAGCTCCTCCTCTTCTCTTGCCCTCCAGCTACACAGTCATCTTTCCAGTTTCATATTTCTGCATCTTGAACCTGCCTTACTGGTGTATTCTCAGGTGTAAGCCCTGTCTATAACTGCATTTCTTCGCAAGATATTGTGATGATGCAGAAGGGGGAGTTGCAAGCTACTGTACAGTAATAAGATATATTTGTGTGCATTTTATTTGTTTGTTATTTTTAAAAAGGTCTCTCACTTACTTTTCTACATGTATTGTTTCAAATGGGTTTCTTTCTCAGGACGTGTAGAAAACACACATCCTTTCTTTGAGGACAGCAATGCTAATGCTGCCTGAATGTATTGAAGTATGTTTTACACTTAGAACGCTTTTGAGTAGCATGGTGCTTACAACATGCCGTTTGGCTAGCCTCAATATACGTCCTAATGTCAATTTGTCCTTTTTCCTTCCCTAAATTTTCTGAGATTTGTATTTTACAGTTAAAAAAAAGGGGAAGAAAAAAATATTGTTATTTTTCTAATTTGTCTGTATCTATTGCATTGTTAGCTGTTCTGATTCTTGCACTTTCTCTGTTTCTTTTGAAATATAGGATGAAGTTTGTCCCAAAGCTGATGGAGATCCTGTTCAGCGGTGTGTATGGGCAACTGCTGTTAATGTAAAAGACAAGTTCATTTACGTGACTCAGCCCACACTCAACAGAGTACTTATTGTTGATGTACAGTCTCAGAAAGTTGTACAGGTATTTCTAATTTTTGAGTTGATGTCTAATTTGATGTCTAAGTTTTTTTCATTATATTTTGGAAAAAAGATGCCATTAGTTTGAGAGCAAACAGTATCTGGAAAAAAGCTCATTTACATTTAACAACAGTTTGTTTAGTTATTGTTCCTGTAAATAGTCAGTTGGCAGGGACAGAATCAATATGAAAAAATACCTCTTAAAAAAATTAAGTAGTTGAGGAAATGTAGTTCTTTGGAAAATTTCTGAATTGAAGTACTTTTCACTTGAAAATGAAGGTATAGAATAGTATTTTATCATAATGGAATTTAACCATTTTGACAGGAAAGATCGGGGGTTAGGTTGACTACAGAAGGTGGAGGGCTGTTATTCAGTAAACTTTCAGACAGAGAAATTGCTGGAATTGTGGAAGACACAAGACCATGCTTAGCGAAGATTGGAGCCTGTGGTCTGGAACTTCTCTATTCCTGTCTGCTATGTAGGTAGTACTGTCTGTTTCTCAGCCTCTGAGACATTATTGGAGATACTCTGCTTAATCAACATAATTAATTGGCTAAAAGAGAGAAAATGATGCTATGGTACAGAGATTAATTAACTCATATAGTTTGTAAAAGACCTTGTAGTAAAGGCAATGCTAAGATACATACTAGAGTTTGGAGCAGTACAATTGCCTTAGGAGAGTCTGAGAGTCACAATATAATTCACATGGTCAGTAGTAGCCTCATTGGGATGGAGTAAAAATTGAAGTTTGGTTGCCATTATAGAAATCAAATACTATAGCCAATCTATTCGTGGCTTCTCTCTCACTATCTCTCTCCTTTTTTTTTTTTTTTTTCTTTCTCCCATTTCCACTGGTATCAATGCATTATAAGTGGTGTCAATGTGCTGCAAGGTTAAATGGGGGATTTACACAAGGACAGGTTTTATTCTGTTGCATTGTCAAAGGCATATGAGAATGCATTTGGCAAATCATAGCTATAAATCCATCATATTTTAAAATACTTTCTGATTATGAAGATATTATTTAAAGTCTTAAAATATTTATGTTTACAAGGCATATCAAAAAGGCAAAATGTAATTATTTTTGCTATTTGGTTTCTGCCTAGTGTTCCTATCATATTACACTTTTTTTTTTTTCCTTTATATTAGATTACATTTCATAGTATAGTCTTCAGTTTTTCAGGCAGGTGTCATTTGAACAGAAAGATAAGTTTTATTTGGCTTTCAGTGGTAAAGAAAGGCTTTCAACACAGGAGTGTCAACATTCTTTTGGGGCTTGTGGTTTGTTTTTTTTTGTTGTTGTTTCGGCTTTGGTTGGTTGGTTTGGTTTTTATTTGAGTACATTACAGATCATATAAAATCTTCTTGAAATTTACTTTAAAAGCAGGGCTATGCTTTTTCTGAAATAAAATTATTTCCTGGGCAAAAGCTCTGAAGTTAGTTAAATTGTTAACAACTCTGCTCTGATTCTTTGAAGAAAGAAAATCTGTATGAGAGGTTTTCTGATATAGAGGTTTTGACACCACATTGGATGTTCTGATTCAAATTTTAATCATACAAATGATTACGAACTATACATAACATCTACACAGTTACTTATAGTATCATCACATCTATCACCAACATGTTTTTAGTTAAATATAACATGGATTTGTATTAGAACTCTAATTTATTTTAAATAAAAAATACTTAAATAGAGATTTTCTTCAGGCTTTTTTGCCTTTTCTGGCCAATAAATAAATGAAAATCTTTAATATAGAGATTATATATATAGTGACAAAAACATTTTAATTCTTATCATTTTATATTCTTTAAACATCTATATTTACTACCTTGTCTATCAATTGACTCAGTAGACATAGCTGCATTGAAAACCGTAGCCACTCCAAATGAGGATGGGGATGGATAAAATGCTTTTAAAAAAAAAGTTAAAAAGTTATTTATATTTTTGTTCCTTTTCTTCTTTTTATTTTATTATTATCGTTATTTAGTTAAGTTTACCTTTGCATATCAGAATTGGTTTTCTGAGAATAAGACTTTTTACAGCCAATTTGATGTACTCCTTCAGGAAGAGACACTGAAAAAAAATTCTCACTGCAATCCTCTTATTTGAAGAACTGGAATTTCTAGCAATGATTTCCCTGGTCTCCGACTGGCATTAATTTGTCATCTTAATTTGTCAAACTGATGAATGATATCCCAATTTAATTGCATTTATTAACATTTAGACTTCAGTGACAAGAGAGACAATATTATGCCTTTAGAGCTTACTGAAATATGTTTAAAAAAAAAAAAGTTGGAAGTTGTTTTGAACTTAGGTTTTATGGAATAGTTTGATTGGTAGACATTTCAAATTTGCTTTAAATGAGATTTGTAATTATTTTAATAATTGTTTTATTGTCATTTATGGTATGCCTAGAGATACTTAACATTACATGTTAACTAAAGAGTAAAATTCAATAAATCAGCCACCAACTAAAAGTATACCCCTCCTCAATAAAGATATAGAGGGATTCTCCAGTTCTTGTATGGAGTTAGATTAAATATTCAAGTTTCTGTAATGGTCTAGGCTTTGTGCATTATTTCTGTGCTCCTCAGAGGGCATATTAAGTAAAACCAAATACTACACAAGCCTTCATGCTAATCAAGGGCCAAACAACAGCAGCAAAACACATTTCACCTTAAAAAAAAAAAAAAAAGTCTTGAAAAATAGAATAGCATCGCTTTTCCATTACTGTAATAATAGCCAGGTCACCTTTGAACAGCCTTTTTTTAGGAAACATATTGATGTGGTTTTCCTTGTTATGGTATTTTGTTTGAAGTACTATTATGTACGTTATATTTATTAATTTATGCTATAAAAGATAATGAAGAAAATGTGTATACAAGTGTACATACATACATCTAGATAATGTATATAACTAGATTGTAGGATGATTTGTTTCTATGAAAAAATCTTTATCAAGATAATTACTTTAAAAAGATCCTAGAATAGACATTTTAAATTCCAATATATGTTTCCAAACTAGGGACATGGATGGTGTATCTTTAAGGAGATATACATAGGTTTCCTGATTTAGCCAGGTACATCTAAATCATAGATAATAAAGTTAAGAAAAATATTTACTTTCATTTGTAAGTTCTTGAAAACAAGTGCTGTCACCTGTAATTGTTTGGAACTGCTTAGCAGCATAAAGTTAAGTAGGACGACTTTAAGGCTTGCTGATATAACCAGAACTCATTGTCATTTAGTACTCTGTGCTGGTGGCATTTGAGCCTGGAATAGCTAGAAACATCTGTGAAAGCATGTCTCCAAGACTCTGAGCTTCTTTTTGCTGTCTGCTCCTTTCTTGGGAGTTGCATTGTCCTTGCATGACTCCACAGGTAATTCCTTCTCCTCCAGGCAGTGCCATGGCCCAGATCCCAAACACAACTGGTGCTCATTGAGCAGAACATGCACAAACCAGACCTTTCATTTGAGGAATCCAACTTGAATTTTGATATGCCTGAACAAAATAACTATACAACAGCCACCAAAGTATTACTTTAGACTAATTGTCTTCTATTTGCAGTAGAAAATGTTATGAAACTTGAATGACCTTTTCCAAGGGGCACCTTTCTGTTTTTAAATCATCTGGCGAGCAGCAACCTGTCTTCGTTTTCCATTTTCTAAAAGAAAAAAATGGATATTTTTTTTTTTTACATGAAGTTGTGACTTCCAACACCTCAGGAGTATAGTTAAGTATCATCAGCAATCTCAGCCAGCCATTAGTGCATTATCTTGAGGATCTACATCATTACTTTAAATTAGGTTCACTTAATTAGCCAGCTGGTACACTCCCTGACAAACTGATAAACAAGCTGTGCTTTATTGTTCCATAATAGTGAGACTTAAAAACAATTTCCACTTATTTTTTCTGCTTTAATTATGAATATAGAAAAGTAATCCCCACAACTGTTACCTCATGCAGAATGTCTCTGAATCAAATAGTCTGTCCTCCCTTTTGATACCTCTGAATTATTCAGTCTTTCTCCTAAAAAAGGAAGTGTAGATCTCAACTGCCTAAAAGGTTTTTAGTCTCTGGAGACAGAACTCAAGGTTGTAGGGAAAACACCTTGGTTCTGATCACATCTACAAAAAGTAGAAATCGTATTCGGGAAACATTTATATGTTAACAGGCTTACCAACTGCAACAGTATACACTTTAGCAGAGTTGGCTGCAGTAACACTGTGTTGGTTTTATGCAGGACTGTGCAGGAGCATCTCGTGTTGATTCACTATGTGGTTTGAGTATACTTTCTCTTTTTATCCATTTTCCAATAATTTGTGTAGTTTTTAACTGATATGTATGAAGAGAGGGATGGTAGGGAAGGAAGGTAAGTACATTTTTACTTGATTTAAAATGTTTATTTTCAGCTTCTTAATAGCCTCAATATGATGCAGTTTTGATGTCAAATATTAGAACACATAATGGATAAAAATCAGTGATTCAGTAACTTTGAATTAATCGGAGGACTGTTTCAAAAACTGACAATATAATTTTAAATATGATCTTAAAACATCAGGAAATGTATGTCCAGTCATCATTTAAATTCAATCATATTTATTATTTTTCTTTTTAAAATGTGACAGAAAGTAAGAATTTCTTCTCTTATTATGCTGCAGGCAGTGAGTACAGATCCTGTCCCAGTGAAACTACACTACGATAAATCACATGATCAAGTCTGGGTTCTGAGCTGGGGAAACATGGAAAAGAATTCACCAACTTTGCAGGTGGGTATATTGATCAGACTGATTATATGCTATGAAATCTAGATAGGCTGAATTTTTATGTAATTGAGACATTTGTATATTTTCCTTTAAACATCATTATGATGACCCAGCAGAGGTAGTAAGATAGATAACTGACTTTGCTTTAAAATATGTATATATATATATATATATATTTTCAAAACCTTTACTCAGAACTGACAATATCAACTTGATAGAAGGCCATGGAATACAGGTAAAAACAACAGCATGTTTTGCCACTATTCCAGTCTTTTGAGAGCAAACTTGCTGCTTATGGTGTTTTTGCCCCTAATTAGAGGATACATTGGATTTTAGGCATATTCATATTTCACTAAACTAAGTGTAAAATATAAGAGTAAGTAAAATAAGGTAAGACAGTTCCATCTTTTTTTTTTTTCTTCAGATATATAATAAAAATTTTTGTTTTTCACATGCCCTCTGAGCAGTGGCAAGTCTAGGGACAGCCACTAAAGAAACATTTCAAGAAACTGTAATTGCATTGCTGCTTTTTCACTACTTTCTTCTCCTAATTTAAAGTAATCCTATGAGAATATGGAGATAGTCTTTGTGTCATAATTTCAAAATTATTTCAACTTATTTTCCTTTTTCTAGAAGTCAATGGAGTCCTTATTTGTTTTTAAATGCATAAAGAGTAAGAGAAATTCAAACGTAGGGCTTAAATAGAAAAAAATGAGTAACATTTGAAAACACCTTTTTTAGCACCTCTAGACTCTTAGTAACTGTGCATATGCAAGATAATTTGTGGCAGTTTCACTGTTACTCCTCCTAAGAAAATGACTGATAATTGAGTCACACGTATCCTATTTTAAAGCCAGTGATCATCTTCACTCTCCTTTTCCTTTACACTATCCATAATCAAGTCTTTTCCTTTTTTAATCCAGTCTTAAGAGCATGTAAATGATTATCGTAGTGGCTATTAATATAAAATTGTCTTTTACTTGTCCATAAAGATTTACTGCAGAGACTGTTCAGGATTTGAGGAAAATTCAAGGAAAATTGGTTCAAGGAATACGTAAACTGAAACACACTTGCTCTTCTTAAATATATATGTGCTATATTGAATTGCCTCCTGATTGACAAGACTTGGGAGCACGTATAGTCATAGCTTCTTGTGAATCAATTAATAATATATTTTCACTTGGGCTGAAGTGCTTAAGAAGCATAATCCCAATCTAGGGTCAACTGTGAAAAAAGGTAAACAAAAATATTAGTTTGCACTAACTGCTGGAGACTTTAATAATGTATATGAATAAATATGGACTCTTAGAAAAAAATGAGGAAAAAAAGGAAATATGAAGATCAGGTACGTTAGGTATGTAACAATTCTTTGAAATCTGAAATGCTGATCAGCTTTATTCACTGTCATTTGTGTTGTCATTTCTAGCTGAAGATTAACACAGCAGATGAAATAAAGAGGCAATATTGTATGAATGTACTTAGATTAAATTTTGAAGGAGTATTTCCATAGTTTGTAATAATATTACTTTATGTAGGTGATAACACAAGCCAGTGGGAGTGTTTCTCATCACACAATCCATACTCAGCCAGTAGGAAAGCAGTTTGACAGAGTAGATGACTTTTTCATTCCTGCTACAACCCTCATCATTACCCATATAAGGTAAGTTTTAACTCAGTTATAATTAACTTTCAAATGAACTATAATGTTGCCTCCAAAGAAAACAAATTAAAAATAACCTTGAAAATGTGAGACCATGCCTCTTCAGTATTGCTTGGAAAGACCCTTTTTCATATACAAACTTCATGTGAGTTTTGTTGAATAAAGGCTGTTGAATTTATCAGAACAAACATTTATTAGAATGTGTTGTCTTGTTTTTTCCTTTTCTCATCAAACGTTCAAAAATTCCATTACTCTGGGTACTAAAGTTGAGATGTAATATCACCTGGAGTGTTCTTGTGGAATTGATAACTGTAACATTCAGATAATTCCCTAAATTAGGAGCATAAATCTTCATTTGGAAATGATACTCCCTAATTTCTTCTACACCAGAGCAGTTGTTATATATAGTATTTGCCATGTCATATTACATGTATGTTGCATTAAAGTTTTTCTCTTGATAAACAGACCAGAAAAGACACGGAGTTTTAAAAGGAGTTATGATACAACATAACTTAAGTCTTTCTGAACTAGAGTATCTTGCTAATTCTGTTCTATGTTTTTTTAATCAGGCTGTTTTTAAAACAAACTATGACTGTGTAAACTCTATTTAGAGTGTAAAGCTGTGCAAAACAAGCAAGCTGTGTAAACTCTATTTAGATGCATGCATAAAGTTTTTCCGATTTCATGGGTGCTGAGTAAATGAAATTCTTACATGTTAAAAATGGTTTGCACTATAATCCATACTGTAAAACACTGTAAGTTCTTGGGACTTCAGTTATTTCTCTCAGTGAATGTAGGATTGTTTGTGTGTCCAAGGAATAGACAACTTTTGGCTGCGATAGAAATATACCAAGTATGGAAAACTGGAATGAAGTAACAAGTTGGATTTTAGAGACATATGGGACAAGGAAAGAGAGTGTGAGGAAAAGAGGGCAAAGTTTAATACAGATGTAAAGCAGAAATCTTTTCAGAATTTCACCAATGCCTCTTAAACTAAAATCTATTTCTATTTTTCTTCCTCAAAATGCATTAGTAGGAATGTGAAATTTCATTTTCCTTTAATGTTTTCTGTAACATTTGTACCCGTAGGGTAGAAAAATTCTGCCTTCTAGGATTTGTACATCTGAATCTTACATTAATAGTTATTAGCACTTTGTATGCTTAGGACTGTTAGGTTATTAGCAAAGTGACACAGATATATTTCAGTGCAAATGACCTCAGCAAATAATTAACTTACTTGCTTATTGTGCCCTTCTAATTTCAAGTATCTACAGAAATGCTCTAATTAGGATGATTCTAACTTTCCTTCAGTTATGAGAAGGCATCATTCATGTTTAGCTAAAATCCCAAATCATATATATAAATATGCATCTCCATCCAAAAAGATTTTAGTCTCAAAAAAGATTTAGTCTTTTTTAAAAATGAAAACATCAAATTTAGGGTGATTTTACAATTGGTTCCAGAATTTACTCTAAAATATGTGCCTGTGAAGAATCTAGTCTATATCAAAAAAAGAAAAAGAAAATTTTTAGTTTTCTACAAAACTTTTAACAAGTAAATTAGCAATCAACCATATGCACTTTAAAAGGAATGTGTAAATTAATATGTTTGAATAGGAATTGACTCTAAGTACCATTACTGCCACATTGCTTTAAATAAGTAAATAAATGCACATTGTGTTCCTAACCTCAGCCATAGAAAACCATTAAATAATTCTGCTACATTTGGAGCAGGCATGCTTTGAGAGAACAGAAGCTACTACTTCATAAACTACCAGCATTAGAGGTACTACCCTTCTGGCTAATTGATTTTGATGTTTATTGCTAAATTTTTTGCCCTAGAGAGGGCAAATTTGTTCAGCTTTATCTTTAAGGGAATTTACAGCTGGTGATTCCTGCCTGCATAGCTCCCTAATCCATTGCCAAAGACTGCATTAACGGAAGAGGGCAGTTAGTGATCTACAATGACTGATTCAGTTGTCTCCTTGGACAATTTTTTAAGCTAAGGGATCCTGTTGCACACTTGTATGTGATATTAAATGAATTGAAGTTCCATTAATGTGTGCAAGTCTTTAAAAGTCCAAGACCTGACTGTTGGGGGGGGGGGAGGGGGGAGAAAGTTAATCAGTTAACATTTCAATAAATGTTGGCATGACTTAACCATTTTGAAAATATTATACAATGCATCACCAAAAATTGTATTGAATTAGTAAAAATGCTTGCTTTGTTTAATGGAATGTAAAATAATTCTATACAGTATAGGCAAGCACATTTATTTACAAGATACGTATTCTATCATACAGTAATATAATTATTCATGCAGATTTTTGCTATAAAAGGATCAATAGAACAGCACTGATACTTAGATACATTAATTTTCATGTAAATAGGAAAAGAAAGGTATGAAAGATATCATACAAGGAGGGGAACCAGGAAAAATAGGCCCAGTCCAAAGACAGTGAAGAACTCATTTTGTCAAACTCAATCTATTTGAAATTGGAATTCTGTCTAAATAGGTCAAGTAGTTGCTTTCTGCTGTGTATGGTGAGTCACAACTACCTGCAGCTGAAGAGTCATTTTACCTGTCCTATATGTGAGTTAGGATGAAGGAGAAGATAAAAGAGAAACAAAGAATAAAGAGAAAACCTACAGAATTAGAAAAAGAATATTAAACTTAATTAAACAGTGAAAAAAATAAATTGAACAAGTGACTAAAGGTATCCAATGAAGGTGGACGTAATTTCAGAACTAGTATAATTATTGTTTTGTAACTTCTGTTTTTTTCAGACTTTTTTTTTCAATCACACGCCAAATAAACAAAATCGCTGTAGTCTGACATGAGGCCTGTAATATTCTGTCCAATACTTAAACCATAGATTTTGGGTTATGTTGTTAACCAACAAAATCAATTCAACTGCAATTGTTTTTTACCTTCTAATGAACTTTTTTAAAATGCAAAGAATCTTACGTTAGTTTTCTAAAACACTACCTAATTCTGAGCTTCATATTCTATTAAAAAAAGACTACATACAGAAATTTTGTATTTTTATTTTATGTATTTTTTCAAGAGCTATTTTTGTGAAGTCACTTAGTTGTTAAAGAATTTGCCTTTCATAAAAAGTCTGGCCTTCAAGTACTTAGTTGTGTTTTTGTTGTTGCTTAAATGAAAATGAACCACATGAGAAGTGTGTCAGGAAAGTTTTTGAATTAATTGCATCAGAAAAATCCATCATAGTAGTAGTGATAAAGAAAAAAAACTTGTCTGTTAAATCTAAATTGTCACCAGTCAACAATAAAAAACCTCAACAGCAGCATGTGTTTCTGTAGAATGTGATGCAATGAATATAAATCTTTAACTTGTTGCTATTTGGTGCTTATTCTAGCCAGGGGAGCATTTTATGAGCGTGAATAGTGAAAGACAGAAAGAAGGGAGATAAACGCACTGGCTGAATTAGCTGATACAGATAACTGCTCAAGGGACCTATTTGCTCTTTTTTAGAAGTCAGTTCCAGTGCAACACCAGACCTTTCCAGAAAAAAAAAGGAAAGCTTTCTGCAGCCAGGTGCATTTGTCACCTGTAAAACTAAAATTTTGAATGATGTAATCCTTTTGCAACTGCTAACCATTTATAGGTGGACAGGGTGGAATCTGTTAATCTGTTATAAACTATACAGATACAAAAATTGAGTACGTATATTTTCAATAGTTGGCATTATACATTATACATTTAATGAGAAGAAAATTTTAATCACTGAACTACTCTTTGTGCCAAAGCAGTTCATTGCAACCAATGATCATGTCCTTAATTGTCTGCTAACACCCATTTCTTATCATAAAAATAGATATTTGCAATTAGTATGTGGGATGGCTGCAAAAAGATGACTTGTACAATACTCATGAAAATATATTCTCAGAAGCCTAAGGAGCAAAAGAGCTGATTATTTCAGCTCCACTGTTCATAAATCGAAGTGAACAAAAGATAATTGGAATAAATTAAGGTCTATCATTACACCGCTGAAAAATGTTTCAAAAGCAATATTAGATGAACTCACTGTAGTGGAATCACTCTAACTTTTTAGATGTTTTAATCTATTAGGAAGTATTTTAAATGTTATATAGTTACCTGGCTTAACAAGTGGAAGAATGAACGATCAACTCATTGGTGAGATGGCTCAGGATCTGAATAAAGTTAAAATGTTCTCAGTTTGAATCTTTACCTACCTCTCTTATTTCTCTGTTGTGTAGGATAATAGGGGAAGCAGTCTTTCTGAAATTATGCTTATTCATTTGCACAACACATTCCAAAAACTATTTTTTTTTTTTAAAGAGGTAATTGGAATGTGCTGCCAATACGTCCTTGTGAACCTTCATAAATTAAACCCACGTTAGGGTGGTGATTCAGTACTTTCAGAAGTTTGGATTCAGAATTCCACACTTCATTCCAGAGTTTAAGCCCATACAGTGGTGTGAAGTAGTTGAACTGTCAGAGCATTTTCAGTATTTGTATGAAAATAAGCACACAGAAAATACTTTATTTCAAAAATCCTACATAATCAGAAAGAACTTTCTTTTCAAATGATTTGCATGTCAAAAAAAAAAAAAGATAAATGCTGAGCCAACTATAGACAAAAGAGGTGGAATTAATTTGGGAGGTTGAATATTTAATGTAGCCAATGTGATTTAGCTCAAAGATAAGAGAATTTAATATTTTACAAATTAAATTAACAAGCCCTATTAGGGGAGTATCAAGTTTGCACACAGTTCTTAGTCTTTAAGCTATAAATATATGTACTTCTACAGGGGAAATAACTTGAAAGCTTGAGGATTTGGAGAAAGGAGCTCCATAGCACCAGGGCAATCAGTGAAGATGTAGCAAGTAACTGCAATTTCTAATGACTGTGGAATCTTTCAGTGAATCCTCCATGGCAGCACAGCACACAATGGAGGTCTCTCTGGGTTAGGGGCTCACACTGTGCCATCTCACATCTCTGTAAACCCTGTCTTTGTGAGAGTAGCGCTAAAAGGAAAACCTGTAGTCATTCTTTCCTCTCTCTGTGTATTTCCCCCTGGCAAAGGAGGTCCCTTTTGGTCCATAAGTGTGTTCTTTATGAAAAACAAACTCATAGGAACTTGTGGGGAAGAAGGAGGGGAGACAGCAAAAACTATTTTCTGCTGTGAATAGTGATTTTTACAGCATCTTCGTTCTAAAGGGAATATGAAGAACTAACAGATTAAGAGATTCAGTTTAGACACATTAAATGCTCTCAAACTTGTTCAGCTACTACCACTGGCGATAGCAGGAACATTCTTCTTGTTCTACTTGCATTTCCCATTTAGTTCAGGAAATAGCCACAACCTGGCTTAAGTCTATTGGTTTCTACTAAAGCTAAGAGGAGTTTTGCTAAGCTGTAAATGTTTTCCATGTTATAGTTTATTTTTTTCCTCTTGCATGTGCAGACATCATTGCAGGAAAAAATTACTTCTAGGATAATATAATCTCTCCCTCTGAAGTAGCCAAACAAAATATTATTACAAATAAATAACTGTAGTACCTATCTCCTGGTACATATCTGCTTTTAAAACGCAGCACGTGTCAGTATGTGAAAAGACATTACACAATTAAACACATAAAAATTTAATCAATTGTAAAAAGAAACTAAACTCTGCAAGTATGGGATTAACTGAGTTTCTAGTATCTAGTGATTAGAAGTTATTTCAGTAAATCTTTAATTGCTCACTGGTATTCCAAATAAACCAAATTATAAGGATTCATTTATTAGCTTTAAGGGGCAATCTTAAAATTATGTAATTAACCAATTTTTTATATGTTTGCTGATAAACTTCCAGAGCACAATGATTTAAAATGTTTTGCTGGGTATGCCTCAGATGGAGTGAATTTTCTTCATAGCAACCCATATTATTATGTATTTTTCATTTGTGACTTTGGAATATTGAAAATTTATTTGCAATTTTTTATTTGTACATTTCTATTTTTGAGCATTTATAATAATGACATTTAATCTTTTCTATTTGAGGTTATGTTAGAAGCCTCCCTTCTAATGTTTAGTAAAGCTGAGATGCTTGTGTAATTATATGAATCAAAGAGTTTAAAAAAACTTCCAGATCTGCATATGTATACTGTTTTGTCTATGTACATTCAATGAGTTCCCAACTGTCAGCATACAATTTTTTCTTGTGGATAAACTATTCAAACTTTCATCTTAAACAAACAAACAAAACCTAATAATACAAACCACTAATATCTACAAATTAAACACAGCAACTTCCCATGGTGTGCCTGATTTTTTCTCATGACGATCTTGCATTTGCAATAGAAATGTTCTCTCTTGTGCTTTTTTTTTTTTTTCTGTGCAAAAATCTATCATATTTTTAAATAAAATAAATATCTGTTTTGGTTCAGTCTAATATTTTCTTAATTTGGGTTATTAGTAAATAAGGAGAAAAAGTAGTTGTGGTACAATTTAGTGTTTGTTCTTTTCAATGTTCATATATCCCCAGATATCACAGTATGGGAGCCTCATTTTATAAATGAAGAAAAGACCTTTTGGGACTGTTTTGACATAGATAATTCATCACCTTTGCAGTCCTTATCTCTATCTCATTATTCATTTTCTACTAGTATTGACTATTTCTTTTGGCATATACAAATTTGGCTGTGCATTCCATAAGACATCTGCCCACCTGGCTGTTACCATATTTTCTGGCCAAATTTCAATTCTATCCCTCCTCATAGTGACATTCAGGGCTATCTTTAGGAATGTATTTTGTACACTGTGTCAGTATAGCTAACCCTTGGCTTTCATTTTTTTTTCAAAAATGAAGTGATTTTTTGTTGTTGTTGTTGTTAAATTGCTTGCTCTTCTTTCCTAAAATGTACAAGAAAGAAAACCACGTTTGCTGCCAATGTACAAAGACTATTTTTGCTGAGAATTAGTTCTTTTATGATAAAATGCAAATAGTTACATGTATTCCTGGATTCTAAAAATGTAGAAACCAAAATGTTTTCCTTTGTCATAAAATGTCTTCGATTATTTTCTTTTGAATACTGTAATCATTGGACAACAATTTCCAATAATGAAAAAGTCTGTTTCATATACTTCTGTTGTAAGTGTTTTATGAGGGAAGCCTCAGACAATTCATAGACGCTGGCATCACTAGTACCCTGAAAGATCAGGGCTTATCCCTATCCTGTGCAAATGTGTACTAAATATGAGCGGAAAACACTGGACTAACTGGTCCATGTTATAACAAGTGTGCTCTTCCTGCAAGACCAAAAAAAAAGAAAAAAAGTGTCTGAAGAATCCGCCATTGGGCCAGCTATGGCAAAATCTTCCCAGCTGTTCCTTAACATAGGTCATTCGAAGATATTCTTCAGTATACACTCCATTTCCCTCCAATAGATCTCTAGTGAGATATAATTTAAATACTCTGCAGGTACAATCTTACACTGAAGTAGGGAGAGGGGGTAAAGACCTGGCATTAAATTCCATTTTTCATCAGAACTGATCTTTTTATTCATTTAACAGAAATGGTAGCAACGATGTTGTTATGTGGGAGAACCTTTTCTGCTGCAAAACAGAAATATGAAGCAAGAGTTCTTAGTGTCATAAAGAACAGAAACAAAATCAGGGAAACAAACTTCAAAGGTCAAAGACTGTTGTAGTACCCAAAAGTAAAACAACTTTTGTGCTGATGAGCAATAGCCAACAGGCAAAATCCACTTAGCCTTTTGTTATCATCAAGCAACCATTTCTGAACTGCAGAAATTAAAGAAAGGTCTTTTCTCAGCAACCTGCCAGAAATGAACTATTCCAGGAACAATCATTTTGTAGGTCCTGAGGGGAAGACCGGTATGCCCTTGCAATGCTGACAGTTTTTGAAATCAGAAACCCTTCAAAAATGAAAAATGTGTTTTTTATCTAGAGATAAATATTTTATTTGTGCAATATGCTACAGCAGTTGTAATAGAAAATGGCAATAAAAAATGTATTTTGAACTTTTTTTGAAAGAGCAATTTAAAAGTGAGGAAAATTAACTCTGTGATATTTCAATGGTATGACTGCAAGGCCTTTATGAAGTGAAGGAAATCAGTGAAAACAGTCTTCCCGAGAATCATCCATGTATGGATATAAAGTAAAGAATGATTTTAATACAAGAAATAATGGTTACAGTGCTGTTTGTCAAGTTCTTAGAAAATCCACAGTTACAAGGAAGAGTGCATCTTTTTTTTTTGTGTATGTGTGTTAATGACAAAAGCTCAAAAGACCACTGAAAGCAATTGATGTGTACCACTAAGAAACAGTTCTTCGGCCAATTTATTTTTCCTTTCCTTGCTGATAGTCTCATTCTCCAGAACTACAATGGATAATTTCATTTCATCAGAAAAAAAAAAAAAAAAAAAAAAGCTTGATATATAACACATTTTTATTTTTGAATTTTGTTTAAATACTAATACTTTCCCATGTTGCCAGATTAGAAGATCTTTATAGAGTCAGGGACCACCCTGATCCTCTAACAGACTGTTCATGGGAAGTTAATGGTATTTACCTGGAGTTCCAGAAAACTTTTGATCAGCAGATTTGATCAAGCTTTGTAGCAATAAAACTATATCTTCCCATGTTGATTTTTAGCATAAATTCTGAATAAAGGTCTCTAAAATATAGAATATGGAGTAGTTTTAAAGATGAATGTTAATCACGTGGGATAAAGTAGGTAATGTTTGTTACTGTTTCCTTGAAAACTTCTGTTTTGTCCGACAATACTGTTTTTTTTGCTTTGTGTACAAATAGTTTTGATTGTAGCTCATCTAGTTCTCTTCTTTTTCTTTTACTTGGTTTCTGTTTTGAGAACATCATTTTCCCAAAGTGTTTGATCTTAGATCTCTCTTTACAAAAAGTCTATTAACTTGAGTGGAGTAATCTGTGAGTGTAGGGCCAGAAACTGAAAGGAAAGGGGGACATTGGTGTGTACATTATCATCATTTTCTACTCTATCCATCTTTCCATCACAAATACAGTTTTATGTTAAAGTATTCATAAAAATAATTTAAAAACAAATTAATCCCCATTTCTAGCAAATTATTTGTTAGGCTTTTCTTGTGTTGTTATGACTTTTTAACTCGTGTTTACATGTTTCCTGTTTTATAGTAAATGCAGTTGCATTCATAAGTAATGTGTATTTCTTGTCTATAGGAAGAAAATAACATAAAGGCAGCAAAGTTGTGAATATAATGCTTGTTGGCAGCTCCATCCTAGCTTCTTACTTGGGTGTTGTTTTTAAATTAGTTTGCTGTCTGAATGGTGGACAAAATGGTACCTTGAAAAAACTGTTTTAAAGATGCGTTCATATAATCGTAAACTATCCCGAGTTGGAAGGGACCCACAAGGATAATCGAGTCCAACTCCTTGGACCGTGGAGTCCAACTCCTGGCTCCACACAGGACCACCCAAAATCAGACCATATGTCTGAAAGCGCTGTCCAAACTCTTTCTGAATTCCAGCAGGCTCAGTGCTGTGACCACTGCCTTGGGGAGCCTGTTCCAGTGCCCGGCCACCCTCTCGGTGAAGAACTTTTTCCTAACACCCAGCCTGAATGTTCCCTGTTGCAATTTCATGCCATTCAGAATTCACATGATTTCAATATCAACATTAATGCAGATTCACATGCATTATCAGAATTCACATGATTTTGAAACATTGTATGGAGTATCTGGTGCATTATTAATTTATACTTTACTCGGTTAGAACTTCCAATTAAAGTAATGTCGCACCTTCACTGATTCTGTAGCTGCAGATCTTAGTATTATCTTTCATTCTGAATAACTACTGGAGATGCAGTATTATTATAGGATGAAATGAAGATGTTCGGTTGCAGCAAATGAGGGTAAAGCATGTTTAAACAAGGCTGCCCTAAAGTCTGCCTTGGGTTTGAATTCTTTACAGACCTTCACTTTAGTATGCTTTGCCCAGCATCCTTGCACAAAACTCTGTGTTATGCACACAATGAATAAAGGTAAAACAGATGAGGCCCAACTGTATTATAATTAATTAAAGTACCACTGCCTGAGTAGGCTAATATTTTTTCCTGGGTTATTCACACAGGATGGATGCAATAGAATGAGGAAAACTGTGTAACATGACTGTCTCAGTATCTTAACACTGGGAAATTATGCTTTTTACAATCTTGGTATTGTGTAAAAATAATGGTATTAATGGAAGCAACTGTGTTGTTATGAAATATGGTTCTTATATGTAGAATTGTAGACGGACAATGCCTAATTGTCAATCCAATTGTAGAAAGACAGTGCCTAAGCTGGATACTAAATGCATGATGTACCATTCCCTTGCAAAGTTTTCATAGTTGTCTGTACAAACAGATATGCTTTTAAAAGGTATGTTTTAAAAAAAGGAAATTTCATAAAAATTTAAAATCAGTAGATATAGTATGATTTGGGTCACATTCTATTTGAAAAATATTTGTTATGATTTGTATATGCAATGTCTAAATGAGAGATGTTAAAAGTCATAAGATGTAATTTCACCTTGACCTTTTGCAGTAGACAATACTCAGACATAGTGATAAGCAAAGTTACCTTTGGAAAATTCATTGAGAAATGTTGCCTACAATTCTTAGAGCTCTGCAAAACCCTAAGGAGATAAAATTGAAAGACAAACTTTGGAGTGAGTGGTTTGTTATTTTGGTGGGTAGGTTTTTGTTGTTGTTGTCTCAAGCCTCTTGACTTGAGAAAATTTGAACTTGATCATTACAGTTGGAAAAATACACTTTTTTGAAAGTGAAGTGTATTCATGATGTTGTATTAGAACTACCCTTTTAGAGTGATGAAGAGATCCCTGAAAATCCAAAGAGGGGATATTCTCACTGTTTTTAACTCTTTTTTTGCATGGAGACATATTACTATATATATACTGACATACTGTATATATACTGACATATACTTACTCTGTATCTAGTGACTGAAGGTAGTGCCAGCTGCTCCTCTGAGCAAGACTTTTAATTTCTGATCAAAAAGGACAGCTTTAATAACCCCTACAGCTATGTGGTACCTGAACGTGTTATAATAGCTAGGAGAAACAGAAAATCACATTTCAAAGTTTTTGAACTCTAGCTTTTACTTTCATCCTGATGTAATGTTAGTCAATTAAACTTCAGTTTTCTGAATCTGCAAAATTCTGGTAAGTCTATTTTGGGATATAATGTTTTCTTTTGGATAGAACACCTATGGTGAGCGTGAGGCTCAGGAGGTAGGCAGGTAGATTTAGGTGTGAAAATCCATTGCATCTATGCATCTATGGGTGCAAGCTATCTAGCTTCTGCTACAGTTAATGGAGGTCTAGTCTGTACAGGTAGAGGAATCTAGATGGCAATTTTGTTCATCTCCTGTGCTGGTCAACTTAATAGATTCTCTAGGCTGCTGGCAAAAATAGCAGCTTGAAGACTTAACCTGTGTTATATATTTATGGTTATATATTATATATATTTAAATGTAAGCGTCTACCAGAAGGGAATCCCACCTGTTTTTTTTTTGTTTTTGTTTTGTAGCGAGGAGATAATTTGAGACTGAACTATCATAGTGACAATTTTTCAACCTACTTACTGACTGCTGATGTGATTTTTAGAGGAAGGAAGCAGCTGTGCTTTGTTACAATTGCAGATTTTATATATATATATATATATATATATTATATTTCAAAGCAGTAAGGATGTAAACATAAATGGATTGATATATGTGGAAGAGCCACTTAGGGTTAAGCCATGTATTGGTTTTGTCCCTTTTGATTTCCTAGTTCATATATCAATTTTTAATAAACTGATGAAAAGAACAGATTATAAAAAATGTAATACTTAAATGACATGAGCCATTGTGGCAGTATGATCCTTTTGCACATGTGCATAGCCTGAAGTACACTTTTTTTTAAATTTAAGGTGTATTATTACTTGAAATCCTTATCAGAACCATCCAAAATTTAGTTTTGTGTGGCTTCAGATCTGTCACTGCCATTCTAGATGAAGGTATAAATGTGCTGCCTCCCCTTAGGATTAAACATAAACATTTTCATGACAGCTGATGAACTGGACTGTTGGATGTTTGTATATCAGTCATAGGTTTACTGCTCACTGTTTTTTCATACAGGTTTATAGTTCCATAAATCTGGATACTAAATCCAATTTTTAAAATACATTCTAGCAATTGAGCAGCAAGACTTGCTTCTGTTCTAGCTATAGCATTAAAACAAGTAAACCCATTTGTACTACACTGTGCATTTTTCTAGTAAATACAAATGTCACTACTGTTTAAGAAAAAATATATTTCATGTCAATTATCATATGAAGTTCATCTGAAAGCAATTTTTCTCGTATGTTACGTTGCATAACACTGAAGTTTCTAATTTACAGCAAACAGAAAAATAAATAAAAATTAGAAGCATATCTAAGTAGAAAGGAGAAAACTGCTGTAATAAATTATGGTCTTGAATGTAGATTATGAGACTAGAAATAATCATTTATAGCATGTTAACTTTAGTTTTTACAATTATTGTAATTATTCTTCTCTTAAATATGTGAGCGTGTTTGTTTGTTTTTCCCTGTTAAAATTAGGAAAACAAGGTATTCATCTGTACAGACTTCACTGCTGAAAAATACGTTTCAAAGCTGGTACCTTTTAGGATATTCTCTCTGCCTCTTTTAAGTTAGTTTAGAGAAGTAATATAATTTATCTGTCTCAATTTCTCTTCATCTAGGTACTGTAAAACTCAATGGTTTTCACAGAAAACTGACTCCTTGTAGTGGGTTGACCTGGCCATCAGCTGAACCCACCACCCAACTCCCTTTCCCCTGTTGGGATGGGGGAGAGAGAATTAGAAAGGCAAAAGTGAGAAAACTCATAGGTCAACATAACGACAGTTTAATAAGTGAAGGAGTTGGGGGGGGGGGGGGGGGAGATGCAAAAGCTATCACTCACCACAAGCAGACCAGTGCCTAGCCAGTTTTCCAAGCATTGGCTACTCTGGAAAGAATTTTATTGCTGAACATAATGTTCTATGGCAGAATATCTCTTTGTTCAATTGGTGTCAGCTGTCCTCGCTGTATCCCAGCCTCTTGTCCACACCCAAACCTAGTTGCTGAGGGGGGGGGACAGAGTAAGAAACAGAGAAGGACTTGCTACTTTGTCAGCACTGTTCAGCAACAACTAAAACATCAGTGTTCTGTCAATGCTCTTTTGGTCACAGATCTAAAACACAGCACCATGTGGGCTGTTGTAAAGAAAAGGAACTCCATCCCAGCCAAGCCCAATGCACTCCTCCTATGAAAGGTGCTATAGAATTACTAAGTATAATTACTCAGATTTTTCTTTTCTAACTGTTCGTCTGAACAAATAGTTGTGACAAATTTTTTTTTTTTGTGGAAAATCTTCAATGTGGTTAATTCTTTAAAATCTGGTATTAAAATCTTTATTATTCATACATATGGAGTAAATGAAGAAAGAAAATTTCAGATTTCATAGTTCTAGTATATACTCCAATTGGAGTGACATGCCCACAGGCTACAGCTTCCCACTTGCATTAACTGTAAAATGATTCAAAATGTGAAAATTTGGTCTCATATACTTCAGACTTGAATTGCATGAGTTCCCAGTATGCACTCTGACAAACACCTTTATATGCTGCCAGATATTGTGCATGATTTCACTGCATAGAAAAGACATGAGTGTTGAGATTCTCATAAATATTGATCAGAGGTTAATGAACAGTGGGAGGCTTCTGCATATCAATCTATATGAGGGGAAATTTTGCATTAAATACACCACCATCTATCTATAAATCATTTGGGAAATGTGAAGTTACTCTGAAGTATCACTTGTTCTCCAACAACCTAATCATAAAAAACAGGATAACAGCACACAGGAGACAAGCACAATTTCATTGTTTGACTATGAGTGGCTGAATTTTTTTAATCCTTCTAGTAAACTAAGGGCTTTTGAAAAGTTATTAGATTATGGTAGCTTTGGGGATTGAATTCAGATATCCACAGAACAGAATGAAATGTAAGGTATTAGTGCAAACTTGTTCACCCAGATTTAATAGTCTTGCTTTACTTTAAAGGGAGAGGGAAAAAACAAACAAAAAAAACAGCATAATGAAAGCTCAGCCTATTACTTCCTGACTGTTTTACTGAGATCTCCAGTAAAATTCTCTTACTAATATCAGTTTTGTGAAATGTTCCTACTGCATTGGGACTATGGATGGCATTGGAAGACGAGATTTTAATACATTACATTGATAATTCATTGCTTATAGCTCTGGTAAATTACACTCTTTTACTCCACATGGCCTTTTTTGGATCAGAGCTAACCTGTGTACTCCAAAGCTTCCTTTAACCTTGGCGACTTACAGTACTGTTTTCTGACAAATTTGGAAAATAATGTGTTCTTTTAGTTACTCTTACCTCCTCATCAGAAAGACAAAGTACAAGTTGACAACAAAAGTACAGTTAACAATCTTGACATTGGCATGCCAAGAGGTTCTTTATGCTAGACAGAAGGGAAGTATGGATGGATTCACCTAGCTGTTAGAAAGCAGCAATTAGTTTATTGGACAGTGGGCTAAAATTTATTTGCAACTGATCATTGCTGTATGCAAGCAGGCAACTTTTTGAAGCAGGACTCTATGATCAATGACTGTCCCTACAAGCTATTCACCAATATCTTCTATATTTAGATCAATAAACTTGAAAGGAATGACCATCCCAGCCTTAGAACATCTTTCTTCCTAAGTGAAATTATGTCTGTTGTAGTTGTATAGTTGTATTACCCAAACAAGTAACAAACTTCCTGAATTTGGAAATTAATGTGTTGTAGAGTCAATGGGGACTTTTTTTTTTCTTAATTGTTTTTGGTCTGTGAGATATTATGTCAAATCAAAATTAATTTCATAAGATTTGAAACACTTAGCTCCTTCTTAAAATCTCAGCATCAGATGCCTGAATTCTATGAGGTTAAAATCTACTGTACTGATGCTATTTTGTTTGTGTGAACAAAGACAAAGAATTAATGTTTCTTATATTCATAAGCTTGAAAAGACCATGAGAACATCTTTTCTGACTTCGTAGGAGTTGGACTCAATGATCCTTATGGGTCCCTTCCAACTCGGGATATTCTATGATTCTATGATTTCTGTGCATACCATAGATTTTACACATTTCAAATAGTAATTGAGAAATGTAGATAGTGAATCGGATATTTCTAAATCTGCATCTACTTGGGCTTGGTCAAGTCTCCCAAAAAGAGTAGTCTTTACCTGGAGATTCCCACCAAAGAAAATTCATCACCTCTATAGTAGATTTTTGCAATATGTTATCATTCCCATTGTTAGAAAAATGCATGTTTCTAATTTTAATTTGTCTAGTTTCACTCTGTAATCATTATTATACTTTCTTTGTGAGATTACAGATAGCATTACTAAACAGAATGTTCTCTCCATTAAGGAATATGTACAAGTTGTAAATAAGTCACATCTAAATTATATCTTTCTTAATCTAAATATTTTGAATTCTCTCAGGCTCTTGCTTAAAAATATCCTTCAAATAATTTTAGATGTTTTACCCCATTTTTTAAATATTCCTTTTTTTTTATTTATTTTTTTAATATCAGAAATAAAGCAACATGAAGCATTCTGGCTTTGGTCTTCCCAATGTATAATAGATACGAGACTTTTGCATTATTCTAACCTCTCCCTGTATATTACTCCAAGGACTGTAGGAGGAAGTTTGGTTCTTTTTGACTCCTTGGACTCAGATCTCATATTGACCTGCTTGTCTGCCATCCATTTTATTATTTCCCTGAGATGTGTATCAAGCTAATCAGCTTGCAGTTTGCTGATGCCTGGCTTGATCTTTTGAATATTTCAATAATCCGCTTCCAGACTTTCCAATTCTGTCTTTTATTCTGAGATTTATTAAAGTGTTAAAAGCTAGTAAACTCTTTCAACATTCTCAGGAGAAATTATCTAATCTGACAGATAGATGTATGTTCCTAAAAATAATAATAAAAAAAAATCCACAGCTGTTTATCATCTTCCTCAGTTGCTACTGGCCTAGAAAATATTACCTCATCTTTATGTTACAAAAGTGTTTTTTTTTTAATCTCTCCTTTTGTCTCTCGGTGCTTTACAATATCAGACATGGAATCTTTAGCTTTTTTTTTTTTTTTAATCACTTTTCTTCACTTCCCTTTTTCCCTTCTGCATTTTCCCTTCAGAACTTGCATTACTTTTCCCATGCTTATGCTGCTGCTAGCAATTCTCATAGACTAAGAACCAGCCACACAAACCTCACAGGCACGTGAACAAGTAGACCTCTCTCTTGATTTGTTCAGCTTCTCAAAACCCCAGCCACATAGCTCTTACTGAGCAGGCAGGCAAGCAAATATATTAAACACATAGCTTGACAAATCCTTTTACATCCAAGAAGACCGGCTGCTTTGAAACTCTCCCCCCCCCCAGCTTTTATATGTATTATTGTGTTGTTTGGGTATTTACTTCTGCATCCAGCTTTACTGAATTTTAATTGAGGCACTGAAAAGATAAAGCTGGTATGATCGCCTCTTGCCGAGGCGATCAGCTCCAGGGCAGACGCGTTCTGCAGCGGTGCGGGGGATCGGGACAGGCAGGGCTTTTTTTTCCGGCATCGAGGCCACTCGAGGGAGCCGCCAGGACCCGGCAGCCCTCGCGAGGGAGGCTGACGAGGCCTAGGCGGAGCCAGCAGCGCCCCCTCCCCGGCTGTTCAAAAGCAGCCCCTAGGGAGCGCGGCGCGTCAGAAGGGCGAGGCGCGGCAGTTTGCGCGGCATTTCATGCAGGCAGGGCGAGCAGGGAGGGCAGAGAGCGCAGACCATTCCTCCCCCGCCCATACGAACAACTCCTCTAACGGCTGTCGACCGCTAGCTGGGCTGCAATGGTCTACACCAGGCAGAGTGCTCTCTCTCTAGAAAGTCTGTAACCACCCAGACTGACTGCCTGCTCAAAAATGCGGCAGTTCAGGTCTCTGGATGCAGGGAGCGTCTGAGCCTGTTGCTGCCATCTGAGGGAGGCAGAGGGACTGTGTGTGTGAGGTGCGAGCAGGTGGATGACCTGGTCCGCCTGGTGTCAGAGCTCAGGGAGGAGGTGGAGAGGTTGAGGGCTATCAGGGAGCGTGAGCGGGAGATAGACTGGGGGAGCAACTCCCTGCAGGGCCTGAAGGAGAGGTACCAGGGTGAGACACCCCAAATGGGGGTGGAGGGGACCTAGGAGTTAAGGAGGAATGGAGGCAGGTCCCTGCTCGACCTCGCAGGGGACGGCCTCCCCTACCGCCCCCACCTTCCCAGGTGCCCTTACACAACAGGTTTGAGGCCCTAGAGCTTGAGAGACCGGTGAGTGAAGATGAGGTAGAAAGTCTACCCAAGAGGATACCTAGGGCGAGGAGGTCGACTCCATGCCTCAAGACTGCCTCCACCAAGAAAGATAGAAGGGTAATTGTTGTAGGCGACTCCCTTCTCCGGTGAACAGAGGGCCCTATTTGTCGGCCTGACCCTACCCGTAGGGAAGTCTGCTGCCTCCCTGGGGCCATGGTCAGGGATGTTGCCAGAAAGCTTCCCAGCCTGGTTCGCCCCTTTGACTACTATCCGCTTTTGATAGTCTAGGCTGGCAGTGATAATATTGAAGAGAGAAGCCTGAAGGCTATCAAACGGGACTTCAGGGGACTGGGATGGTTAGTGGATGGAGCGGGAGTACAGGTGGTGTTTTCATCCATCCCTACAATAGCAGGGAGGGGTACAGAGAGGACACGGAAAGGCCACCTGATTAACACGTGGCTCAGAGGCTGGTGCCAACACAGAAATTTTGTTTTTTTTTGACCATGGGGCGCTTTACTCGGCACCCGGCCTGGTGGCCGCAGACGGGTCCCTATCTCTAAGGGGAAAACGGATCCTAGCCCAGGAGCTGGCAGGGCTCATTGAGAGGGCTTTAAACTAGGTAAGAAGGGGGACGGGGCTGAAATAAGGCTTGTTGGAGCTGTGATGGGGGAACAGTGGCAAGGCCTGGGGAGAAGGCAATGGCCCGACTGAAGTGCATCTACGCTAATGCACGCAGCATGGGTAACAAACAAGAGGAGCTGGAAGCCATCATGCAGCAGGCAGGCTATGACTTGGTTGCCATCACGGAAACGTGGTGGGACCACTCATGACTGGAGTGCTGCAATGTCTGGCTATAGGCTCTTCAGAAGGGACAGGCAGCACAGAAGGGGTGGTGGTGTGGCTCTCTATATTAGAGAGTGTTTTGATGTTGTGGAACTTGAGGCTGGGACTGATAAGGTTGAGTTTCTGTGGGTTAGGATCAGCGGGAAGGCCAACAAGGCAAGCATCCTGGTGGGGGTCTGTTATAGACCGCCGAACCAGGATGAGGAGACGGACGAGGAGTTGTACAGGCAGCTGGCAGAAGTTGCAAAATCGTCAGTGCTTGTTCTCGTGGGGGACTTCAACTTCCCAGACATATCCTGGAAGCACAACACAGCCCAGAGGAAGCAGTCTAGGAGGTTTCTGGAGAGCGTGGAAGATAGCTTCCTGACGCAGCTGGTTAGAGAGCCTACCAGGGGAGGTGCCCCGCTAGACCTTCTGTTCACAAACAGAGAAGGACTGCTGGGAGATGTGGTGGTCGGGAGCTGTCTTGGGCAGAGTGACCACGAAATGGTAGAGTTCTCTATTCTTGGCGAAGCCAGGAAGGGGACCAGTAAAACCGCTGTCTTGGACTTCCGGAGGGCTGACTTTGAGCTGTTCTGGACACTGCTTGGGAGAGTCCCTTGGGAGGCGGTTCTGAAGGGCAGAGGAGTCCAGGAAGGCTGGGCACTCTTCAAGAAGGAAATCCTAATGGCTCAGGAGCGGTCTGTCCCCACGTGCCCAAAGACGAGCTGGCGCGGAAGAAGACCGGCCTGGCTGAACAGAGAGTTGTGGCTCGAGCTTAGGAGAAAAAAGAGGGTTTATAATCTTTGTAAAAGAGGGCGGGCCACTCACGAGGACTATAAGGCTGTTGCGAGGCTGTGCAGGGACAAAACTAGAAGGGCCAAAGCTCATCTGGAGCTCAATCTGGCTACTGCTGTTAAAGATAACAAAAAATGTTTTTACAAATACATCAACACCAAAAGAAGGACTAAGGAGAATCTCCATCCTTTACTGGATGCGGGGGGAAACTTAGTTACAAAAGATGAGGAAAAAGCTGAGGTGCTTAATGCCTTCTTTGCCTCAGTCTTTAGTGGCAAAACCAGTTGTTCTCTGGATGCCCAGTACCCTGAGCTGGTGGAAGGGAATGGGGAGCAGGATGTGGCCCTCACTATCCACGAGGAAATGGTTGGCGACCTGCTACAGCACTTGGATGTACGCTAGTTGATGGGGCCGGATGGGATCCACCCGAGGGTACTGAGAGAACTGGTAGAGGAGCTGGCCAAGCCGCTTTCCATCATTTATCGGCAGTCCTGGCTATCAGGGGAGGTCCCAGTCGACTGGCAGCTAGCAAATGTGACGCCCATCTACAAGAAGGGCCGGAGGGTAGACCCGGGGAACTATAGGCTTGTTAGTTTGACGTCAGTGTCAGGGAAGCTCACGGAACAGATTATCTTGAGTGTCATCACGCAGCACTTACAGGGCAACCAGGCAATCAGGCCCAGTCAGCATGGGTTTGTGAAGGGCAGGTCCTGCTTGATGAACCTGATCTCCTTCTATGACAAAGTGACACGCTTAGTGGATGAGGTAAAGGCTGTGGATGTGATCTACCTTGACTTCTGTAAGGCTTTTGGCACTGTTTCCCACAACATTCTCCTCAAAAAACTGGCTCTCGTGGCTTGGACTGGCGTACGCTTTGTTGGGTTAAAAACTGGCTTGATAGCCGGGCCCAAAGAGTTGTGGTGAATGGAGTCAAATCCAGTTGGAGGCCGGTTACTAGTGGAGTCCCCCAGGGCTCAGTACTGGGGCAGTCCTCTTTAATATCTTCATCGATGATCTGGATGAGGGGATTGAGTGCACCCTCAGTAAGTTTGCAGATGACACCAAGTTAGGTGCGTGTCGATCTGCTCGAGGGGATAGGCTGGACCGATGGGCTGAGGTCAACTGTATGAAGTTCAACAAGGCCAAGTGCCGGGTCCTGCACCTGGGGCGTAACAACCCTAAGCAGAGCTACAGGCTGGGAGATGAGTGGTTGGAAAGCTGCCTGGCAGAGAAGGACCTGGGAGTACTGGTTGATAGGCAGCTGAATATGAGCCAGCAGTGTGCTCAGGTGGCCAAGAAGGCCAACAGCATCCTGGCCTGTATAAGAAGCAGTGTGGCCAGCAGGTCTAGGGAGGTGATTGTGCCCCTGTACTCGGCTCTGGTGAGGCCGCACCTCGAGTACTGTGTTCAGTTTTGGACCCCTCGCTACAAGAAGGACATGGAGGTGCTCGAGCGAGTCCAGAGAAGGGCGACCAAGCTGGTGTGGGGTCTGGAGAACAAGTCTTACGAGGAGCAGCTGAGGGAGCTGGGATTGTTCAGCCTGGAGAAGAGGACGCTCAAGGGGGGACTTTATCGCTCTCTACAGGTACCTTAAAGGAGGCTGTAGTGACGTGGGGGTTGGTCTATCCTCCCACGTGCCTGGTGACAGGACGAGGGGGAATGGGCTAAAGTTGCGCCAGGGGAGGTTTAGGTTGGATATTAGGAAGAACTTCTTTACTGAAAGGGTTGTTAGGCATTGGAATGGGCTGCCCAGGGAAGTGGTTGAGACACCATCCCTGGAGGTCTTTAAGAGACGTTTAGATGTTGAGCTTAGTGATATGGTTTAGTGGAGGCCTTGTTAGTGTTAGGAGAGAGGTTGGACTGGGTGATCTTGGAGGTCTCTTCCAAACTAGACGATTCTGTGATTCTATGACAGGTTGAGAAAGAATTAATTGAACGACAATATTGATGAATCACATTAGTTCTATTAAATTACTTTTGGCAGCCATACTTCTGGCTCTAGGGAAGGGCAGGTCCTGGTCCTTCATAAAGATTTGCCAGCTTCCCCTTTTGAACCTTCTCTTTTTCCCCACCCAGTTTCAAAAGCCTAGCTAATTTTGATGCAAATATTATTCCTATAGTCTTATTCAAAAGGATGTATGTTAGTTGTCTGAACTTACTTACTCCTGCATGTATCTTCTAGGACCTCAGCTGCAGTGGTGTGGGTAGCCTGTAGCGTGATCAGTAAAAAAAAAAAAAGTGTGTTGGACTTGAAATGACCTGTATTTTTACTCTGACTTTGCCAGTGGATCATTATATTGCCTTAGGAAAGTCATTCAGCTTTTTACTTCATTTGTTGTGATACTTGTAAAGTGCTTTGAAATCAGTAAAACTCCTACTTAAGTTCACTGCATTATTATTCTGCTAGCAATGCTGAGCTTCTACTCACTTCTAAAAACATTACCTGGTAGGCTATAGTTTTCCACATTATATCAGTGCCCAAAGTTGTAAGTTGTTTAAGTTTGAACTAGAAAAAAATTTGAAGCAAAAAGTCTTCATGTTAACATTATAATAAAGTATATTTTTCCTGTGTTAGAGAAATTGCTACATAAAGAAAAAAGGGAAGGAATTTCCATCAAAGCTGTTTTTTCAAATTTCAGAAATAAGCAGGACACAGTGAAGAGCATGGATAGTGGTAAACAATGTTAAGGCTACAAAGTTGAAAATATTTAAGAGCATGAAACTGAGGAATCAGTGTAAAGAAATTGTATTAAGCTGCCTCTTGCACACTTTAAGAGATGCATTGTAAATGGGTATTCTGTTATAGCTGATTATCAGTAGTTATATGATTAGCTGCTGCAGCAGCGGGAGATTGTAAAATCAAGTATCTTAATAGCTTCAGAGAAAGCAGAGACAGTAAAAATAATAACTTGTGCTTCTAGGAACAACAAATACAGTATCAGGATAAGGCTTTTGCAATCCTGAAGTTGGTTTCTTTGATTTTCAAGCATTTAATTGTGAATTCTGTTACCAAACCTGAAACAGCTTTTTGAATTCTAAGACTAATGTATCCAAGATACTGAAAGCTTTTTACGTGTTGGTTTTGGACTGGGAACTAAGTGGTACAAAGAGATATATGAAGTTGCGTAAGAAACTAGAATGCTTTGGAAAGTTGTGGTTTAGATACTAGAAATTTAGAAATTATGTATTTTTAGTTGTTTTATGTTTTAAAATGCATATGTTGATTTGCTTTGAAATAAGCATATGATTAACCCTGAAGATATGGAGACATTTGCATCTAAGGATGTAGACAAACATCCTCTTCTTAACATACTGATACCAGTGGAAAATTTTGTTCTGCTCTGGCTCCAAAACTATTTACTTCAAACCACCCAGGTTAATCAACAGACATACTGCATGATTCCAGGATAACTAAATTTATTTTGATGGCGTGTCTTTGGGAGTGTTTAATCAAACTACTCAGTGGTAGAATTTAGGGGATCCCTCTGTCAGAGGATGCCACCAGGTTATGAGAAACTGGAGGGATTATGGGTAGTGGCAGCAGCCTCTCCCATTAGTAAAACTGGTTGTTGAATGTAAGTCTTTCCACACCTTCAGCTGATGCAATGTTAGGGAAGTTATGTGAGACCTTATATTTAACTTATATATATATTCATATATATATATGTATATATATATTCACTGTTTTGATAATCAAAGGTTTTATGCAACCAAAATTATCATAAACTGAGTGTACCTGTGGTTCAAAAACATATTACATAGGGAATAATGTTTGAGAGACATAGATTAGTAATTTATGTATTCATCTTGAAATTAGTGACATTTTGAATGCAAAATATCTCATAAATTGATCATTAGCACTGTTTAGTAGATCATTCATAGGCAGGGAAGAATTCTTTGAATCAAAGTGATTTAAATCATTCATTTTAACTGTGATCTAAATCAGAAAGAAAGAATTTATGGTTTAGGTAATTCGTACTGTTTTGCATTTGTATTTTACTTCAGAAAGAAAGGATCATTTTCATTGGTTTAGAATAATCTGTAAAATAAATTGATTCTTAAGCTGCATAAAGATTTCTTTTTGCTTGTCCGGATGATACGTGATACATGAAAGCAATTGTTCAAGGTTTTCTCAAGTTTGAAATACATTTACGTAGATTTTCAAATTTGTTTTGTGGTAGAAAAATAGTTAAAAATAATTACTTTTAAAATTATTTGTGATTTCTGACAAATTCTGATTTCTAATTCTGAAATTTGAATGCAGATGAAAACATACAGTGGAATTTTGAGTAATTTTTCTTAGTTACAATGAAGGTAGAATGAAATGTGTTGGGCACACATAAACAATAAGATATGCCAAATATGCTTTAAGGTGAAATGAATGATTTCTTTACAGAAAACAATTTTTAGCTCTGTTTTATACAGTTTCTGAAAACAGTAGGACAAACTTTGAAAAGTAATTATATACTTAATCATAGGGGTGTGTGGTGGGACTTTCAAAATCACATAACCACTTTTGTATATATTTATGCACTCCGGAAAGCATCACTTGGATATAAATTCTGGACATAATTGAAAGCAGTTTTGTGAAAGCTTTTTCTTTCCCTTTAAATAAGATTTCCATTTTTTTCCCTATTGTTTTTATTGGTATACAAGAAGAGAAAAATAATGTTTTCAAACCGAAAATCAACTTAACCAAACTCAAATGAAAAAAATGTTCATTGTGTTCACTATTGAAATTGAGTTCAAGAGTAATTAAAGCAAAAGTCTGCACCATGCAAAGTACTCATATTTAGATAAATGAAATAATACTTTAGTAGCTGAAAATAGAGTATTTAATGTATTCAGCGCATGCCATTGCACTGACCTCAGGTTAGATATTTTCCTTTGCCTTCAGATACCTTTAACTCATTAAAATAAGGAAAAGTGGGAAGGGTTAATCAGCATCCTATTCAATTTTAAATTTGTGTAAATGACATCACTAAATGGTAGTAAGTAACTGGTGTCCTGGTTTCAGTTAGGACAGAGTTAATTTTCCTCCTAGTAGCTGGCAGGGTGCTATGTTTTGGATTAGGATGAGAAGAGCGCTGATAACATGCTGATGTTTTAATTGTTGTAGAGCAGTGCTTACACCAAGCCAAGGACTTTTCAGCCTCTCTCTGTCCTGCTAGCGAGCAGGCTAGGGATGCAGCAGGAGCTGGGAGGGGACAGACCCAGGACAGCTGACCCAAACTGGCCAAAGGGGTATTCCATACCATCTGACGTCATGCTGAACAATATATAGGGGTGGCTAGCCGGGGTGGAGGCGGGGGCCGGCTGCTCGGGGATAGGCTGGGCATCGGTCAACGGGTGGTGAGCAATTGCATTGTGCATCACTTATTTCGTACACATTATTACTATTAATGCTATTATTATTATTATTATTGTTGTTATTCTTTTCCCTGTCTTAATAAACTGTCTTTATCTCAACTCACAGACTTCACTTTCCCGTTTCTCTCCCCCATCCCGGAGAGGGAGGGGGGAGGGTGAGCGAACGGCTGTGTGGTGTTTGACTGCCAGCCGGGCTAAACCACAACACTGGTCTATTTTTTGTCCCATGTTACACCATTCCACAATAATCTGAGATTTTCGCACATGTTCAGTTTCTTCCTGTACAAATGCCCTAACCTTTCTTGCATATGCCAGCCATCTTCTTCCACTCCAGTAGTCCAGTTTTCCTACACATTCATTTTCTATGATTTCTGACCTGCAACCCTGACATGTAACACTATGTGCTAAATCTAAGGCAAAGATGAATTCCTGGTGAGTTCACCTCATGCTTCCTTCTGCAGGAGCATCGTTATCTTCCATTTAGCCACCAATCATCATTCCATGAAAACTCCCCATGTTACAACGTCTCCTTCTCAGATGTGGCCAGTGGATTCCAAAGCAGTAACACTGGAGCAGGGCAGGGATGAGGAAATAGAGTTCTATGTGTAATGACATGAATCTAATTGCACTAGAAATAGGGCTAAAGATTGACAACATAAACTGGACAGGTTACAAATGTTGGCTGAGTTTATATTGTGTATAATAATGCTAACATGGCATTCTGTTTTTGTTGCTTTTCCATGTTCTGATGTTTCAGTGCTTGATACAGCAATCTAGATATTTGTGGTTTTTTGTTGTTGTTGTTTTTTCTTTTTGTTTGTTTGTTTTTCCCACATTTAATATTAATAATGAAGGTAATATTAATGGCAGTGTCTAGCCCTCCATCAGTACTCATGCAGGAAAAAAAAAAAAACACAAATGATTCTACAGTTCTATGATCCTATCATACTGAAGTAGGATGCAAGGATTTCTGAAAGTGGGGCTAAAATTAAAAATGTTCTTGAAAATTCTACTAGTTCAGTAGGAAGTACAAATATAATTCACCCTATCTTACGTCTGAAGAACTGATTGAACAATGTCCTGAAACCTTTCTGCCCGTTTCTTTGGTGGTTCACAGATAACTGAATATATTGAGGTTGCAAGGTAGGGTGTGAAATTTTGTGCTATCTTCAACAACTCAATTGTTGAAAAACTGTGGCTCTCATAGTGCTTCATATGAATAGAATCTGAAAGGTATTTTTAGATTATATATCAGTACACAGTAGCAAGAAAGCTTCATTCTTAGGATCAAAGATTGAGTAAAGTGTTATGTTGAGAAATGTGCCAAAGGAAAACAGCTGTTTTGGAGAAGTGTTGTGAATGCTCTTAGATTATTAGCAAAACTAATTTACTTTGACATAACTTCATAATATTTAGAGCAGTGGTTTAGGCATATAAACAATTGATTGTGCAGTCAAAACTTACATGTTACCATTATAGAATATAGTGTATATTTAAAATGTTATAAACATTAAACTATAGAATTTTAAGACTTAACCATATTATTCATGTTCAGTGAAAATTCCTTGATGTATGTAAATGCATAAAGGGTCATTTAAAATGTAAGAAATGGTGGGGCTTGGATAGTTGGGAGGCATAAACCTAAATCCTTTTATGATATTCATTTCTGCTGAATTAAAATGAGGAATATTTGGATAATTATCTGAATAACAATGAGCACTGGATTAAGCTGATATTCCCAAGAAAGTTGAAGAACTGTATGAAGTGAATTAAAAAATGTGAGGTGTACTATCTAGTGATATTTAGTCTTTCTTCTTAGTGAAAGTTTTAACTGGATAGATATGTTCAAAGTAATGTTTACCTTTTATCCTATGTCAATTGGAAAAAAAAAAAAAAAACTTTTCCAATTAATCAGATAAATATTTTTAGACATTTCATTTGATGCACTCTAAATTAAAATTACAAGAACACTGACAAATAAAAATTATAAAATGCTTAATATGTGAAACATCTGAAGCTGAAATATATATTAGTACACTGCTGCACATACTAACTCATTGACTTTGTTGCATTGGCTTTCCACATTTGTACATAATGCATACAATAACTCTGACTTTCTTTGATTTTGTGCTTTTCCTTCCAGGTTTGGATTTGTTCTGCATAAGGATGAGCCTGTGCTCCAGAAAATTGATCTTGAAACTATGTCATACATCAAGACAATTAGTTTAAAAGATTATAATTGCATTCCTCAGTCACTGGCTTATACACATCTTGGAGGATTTTTTTTTATCCATTGTAAGCCTGACACTACTGGGGCTGTCCTACCACAGCTTATAGTGGATAGCGTTACTGATTCTGTGATTGGATATAATGGCGATGTAACAGGCACACCACACGTCTCTCCAGATGGACACTACCTTGTCAGCATTGATGACGCAAAGGGTCTTATGAGGTTCCAGTCCATTACAATGAGAGGAGAAATACAGGATGCATTTGACATTCATACAAATTTGCACATATCTGATGTAGCTTTTCAGCCATCATTCACTGAAGCTCATCAATACAATGTCTATTGTAGCTCCAGTACACAAACTGATGTTCTCTTCGTGGAGCTCTCCTCTGGCAAGGTTAAGATGGTGAAGAGTCTTAAGGAGCCTGTAAAGGCAGGCGAATGGCCTTGGAACAGTAAGAACCGTCTTATAAAAGACAGTGGCCTTTTTGGTCAGTATCTCATGACCCCTTCCAAGGAATCTCTGTTTATCCTGGATGGACGCCTCAATAAGTTAAATTGCGAAATCACTGAAGTTGAGAGAGGCAACACAGTAATTTGGGTTGGGGAAGCATAAGGATGTGTGTTGGATATTTACTGAATTAATAGTTTTACAGTACATTGCACTTAAATTATACCATTCTTTAAACCTAGACATTTCATTTGAAATTGTTAGATCCTTCTATACCTGTTATTTCTTTGACTTAAACACAATTTGAGTCAATTTCCACATAAAAGTTACTAAAACAACAGCTATATGATGATGGTACTCCTTATAAACTATCAGCCAAGATTGTATTGGTTGAGTGGAATTGCTGAATATTGAAATTGATGATAAACATCATGCATTATCTTAAAGAAAGTAGTAAAAAACGTAAAGCTTCAGGGAATTTAACACGATACTTTGAATTTGTAAATGGAAGAATCATATGTAAATATGATTCAAACTTTGGTTTGGTTTGCTTCAGAAACAAAATAAGAGCTGTTGTACAACCTTTGATTCCTTAAACAGAAATATTATGTCCTGTTTTGTCCAGTCCACTGTTTAATCTTTTCGTGCCTTGAAGTGAAAGTCTCACAAGAAAGGTAAAGCATAGAAATTGTATAATGTATTCCCATTGTGTCTACAGGATTGCTTGTCATTGGAGAGAAACCTTTAGTATCAAATTTCTAGTCTCAAGCTTTGGAACATACAAAGAGAAAAAAAAAAAAAGAAAAAAGGAGAAGTTATATTTGCAGTGCACAGTTTTCTGATCGCTGCAGTTTGTGGAGTTTATTTTTATGGTGAGTCTTAGCTGAGAAAGCTGCTTGCAGAGGCTTACTTTTTTTTTTCTTTTTTTGAAAAAAAATAGGTATTAATTTTTTCAGCTATCACAGGGTTTCATCAGTGAGGAGTTTGAGTTCTACTACAGAGAAACATTGCACTTAACTGTTCAGGGTAATCCACATTTTGAAAACATGGCATCATGAAGCTTCACCTATACCAACAAGAAAACTGGTATTAAAAAAAAAAAAAAAAAAAAACACAAAAAAAAAAAAACAACCACACATTTAGGAAGCTGGAAACTCAGAGAATTGAAGTCAACAACCTATAGGTAATACTTTTGCTTATGCATTGTACCATCGAACCATATTTGTTAAACTATTTGGTTAACTCAACAGACCTTCAGTTTCATGCATCCAATTGGATTAGTAAAAAAAAAGAATAAAAAACAAAAACTTTGTATTTTTTTATAGTTTGATAACTTAGAATTCTAATTTTAATGATGAGCAAACATCTAAATGGGAAAAATGAGATTCTCAGAAGTAGAATAACAGTAGTTAGTAGGATAAGAAAGCCAGCAGTAAACAACGATCCAGACTTAGAGCAATGACTTAAAAGTTTGGGAGTATTTTTATTTTTATTACGTTTTTGCTAAGGAATGCTTATAAACTCTTAAACTGACCTCCTTTTACTGAAGGCAATCAATAAAAGAAATAACGCCTTTTTTAAAACAAAATTTTACTCCAATCTAGATTGTGTAAAACTATTTAGAAATCTGGAATTTTCTAGCATTGTAATCTTGTGTGAATTTGGCATCCTGCCCTGTGTGATACAGTAGATCTCTCTTTAGCTTGAGCAAACCTCCTGGTAGGTAGATTTAACTAAATTAGGAGTCTGCTTACATTTCTAGTTACTGAATCTGTTTTCCTTTTTAACAAGTTTTTTCCATTGTGAACAAACAAGAATCATGTAATCTGTCTGTTACTCACTTATTTGCAGTAGTCTGTTTCATGCATTTTTCTGCTGTAACTTACACCATGTGAATGTTCTGTATGTAGAAAATGCTTGACAAAAGGAGAATAAACCCCATAAATTTTAAAATGACCTGACTTTGGTGAATGCTCCAATATAGCCACATGAAGTGCTATGTAACGTAGATTTTATCTGAAAGCAGGGTAGAAGGAATTTAATGTGCCTTTTATATCTATAAAGCATGTATATAAAATAAATTATATCCAGTGTGGAAAGAAAACTTTTTACAAGAGTTTAGCTAACTGGAAAATTTCCTTTGGCTGCTACAGAGAAAAGCTTATCTACTAATCAATTAGGTACAGAGTAATTAGAGTATAGACATGTTTATTCTGTTGCCTGGCTTCTGGATCCAAAGACCTCTAGTCTAGAAGCTGTATAAATGTAAAAGCCTAAACTGAGAAGCATGGCACTAAACAGCTGAACAGCTCACTGTCCAGTCTGCTCGGTATAGGTGGAATGTACTTTGCCTTCTCCTTGCATAAGCATTAACAGTAAAAGATAAGAATTGCATCTCATGACAATCATGAGGTTCCTTTCATAGGACCGTAGAGTGGTTTTGGTTGGAAGGAACCTTAAAGACAATCTAGTTCCAACCCCACTGCCAACACCTTCCGCTAGACCAGTTTGCCCAAAGTGCCCTATCCATCCTGGTCTTGAACACTTCCAGGGATGGGGCATCCACAGCTTCTTTGGGAAACCTGTTCCAGAGCCTCACTGCAATCTGCGTAAAGAGTTTTTCCTAATGTCTGATCTAAATCCACCCTTTTTCAGTTTAAAGACATTGCCCTTTTTCCTATGCTCCTTGATGAAGAGTCCCTCCCCATCTTTCCTGTAGGCCCCCTTTAGGTACTGGAAGGCCTTGGAGCCTTCTCTTCTCTTTCTTTGACAATGAAAGACGTGTTGCATGACCCCATAGAATCTCTATTAAAATCCAAGCTAGTTGTCAGTTTTGGTAGTGTCTTTATTCTTTTGTATTAGCAGCATATGGCAATTGGAGAAGCTTTAAAATATAAATAAAATATTACCTGTATATGAAAAAGGAGACCAAAATCTCTACTCAAGTACCTGACAGATTTGATTATCAATAATATTACAGTTGTTTGTATTGTATAGAATTCGTCCAAATCGCTTTAGGTCTAGTCCTAGCTCAAAGACCATGGTTTATTTCTTTCCCATTGTTACGGAATTGAAACAGGTTTCTGGTGTCCAGGAGTTCTGATCCCATTAATAAATGAGAATTGAAACACTGTCTTCAGTGTTTCAAATTTCCCTTAATACAAACCCAGATGTACCAATAGATGGTTTCAAATCATGTCTTTTCTGATTGCTGCTGTAAGCAGAGACAATGAATGCCTTTGGTTAATTTGTGGTAAACACCCACAATTTATTTCACAAGCTGTTATAAATCTTTAAGGTTTAGAATTTTATTACAGAAATAGATTAGAGAAAAGAAGTGGAAGATGATATAAATGTAATGGAGGAAGCTAAGTTCTCTTACAGCTGCTGAAAGTTTCCTCTATGTTCCTGAACGCAAATGAATTTGAGAGAAGTGCATGTGAGGACAAGACAGTGCCCTTCAGCAGGGATTGCAGTGAAGGAGTTTCTTTTGGTAAGGTAGAGTTCATAAGTCCAAAACTAAAATGTGTTTTCAAATACGTAAGAAGCATATTTTGTATATGTCTTTAAGAAATTCAGTGGCAAAAATGATGAAATAAGTTTCAAAGAACTCTACATATTGTTGTCAATTATATCAGTGAAATTAATAGTGTCAGTCTGAGTTTTTTATTGAGCCTCTTGCTCATACCATATCATTAAGTAAGGCTGTCTATTGAATACAGGTTAAAGGGTATCTGAATATTTAAGTCTGTCATTGTATTATTTAGATTTTAAATAGTGATCTTCATGGACAGTTTCAGTTTCTTTGAAATAACAGAATCTTCTGAGATTGAATATGGGTTTCCTTTGTGTTACTGAACAACTGTTTTGTTACACTGCTGTAGTATCAGCATTTCAGTGAGGAATTAAATATTCCTAAATATAGATTGCAGAATAGCAGTGTTACAAATTATAAAGGTTGTATTAATATAATAACATACTTATTAAACCATTTTGTCTAGTTACCTCAAAATACTCAGTTTGAATTGTCAGCTTAATTTAGGACATTTGTTTTTACCTAGTAAAAGAACAGTAGCAGGGTTATTTGCAGGATATTTGGTAAATAAATTGGTAGGTCTTGATTCTGGAAAAAAAAAATACGATTACCAATCATCCATACTCATATCTTTCCCTTTTTATGATATTTTGAAGAGAACACCTGTAATGCGTTTCAAGATTTTCTGGAAAAATTAGTCAGTTAGTTGCTATGGTAACATGTCTAATGAATATTTTAAGAATTTAAAATTGCATTAATTACCATTTTCACTTATTCTCCTTATTCTTCTAATCATTCACTCAAGCAACTTTAGGGAAAACCAATGCAGGTGCAAAAGCTTTGTAGAATATTTTATAGGTCAATATATTCCAGTTTTGTCTGGTTGAATTTTAGTGTGTAAATGTGTGTGTTTGAAATAGGCTGTATCGTAGACGGGTGCTCTCACCACTGGATTAGGGTACAAAAAGAAGGAAACCTTCCCCTGCTCGTCCTTCATCTTCCTGCAGAGAAAAGAAAGGCCACATCTTTTGTCTCCAAAGACTATAGGTGGCGATTTTCAGCTTTCTGAACTCAGATCTGAAACAGCAGGAGGCCTGGTCCAGCTGAGCAGTAACAACCTGGAGTCATAGCAGGGTCCTACACCCTGCGTCGATTCCACTAGCTGCCTCTAGACCATCTTTTTCATCCTCTGCCTCTCTCAGCTCTGAGCTACCCAATGTTTTCCATTGGCAGAGAGGACTCCTAACAATAAGCCCAGCAATGCACTCTGAAAGCTACTTAGCAACAATACCTAAGCCTAACCCACTTCTGACTCAAAGTTAGCACTAAGTATTCAAGCAGCATGTGTCATCCAGCAGCAATGTAACCTGGTGGTACCCTGGTTATGGCAGGTTGGGGCCAATTTCAGTGCTTCAATGGAGGTAATAAGCCCAGTATAAAGAGGATTATGGATGAAGAGAATAATAAGAAATAACCTGTTTTGCTCACACAAGTAACCAGAAAAATGCTTAAAACAGGGGTCAATATACAAACAATTGTTTTGTTTCCTTTAAAATCTGTGGTTTAAAGGAATACAAATGACAAAATATTAGACCTTGTAGAACAGTAATCACAAAATTACTTTCTAGATGTTTTGGTTTACTTATAAAATCCTTATAACCTTACCAGCTCTGTTAAAACGGTGAAACATACATTTATTCATGGCAATGCCATTTGTTGTGATATTATTCTTCATCTTCAATAATACTACTACTTCTTTAATAATATTTTCCAGACTGTATGTGTAAACAATTGTCACAACTTCTCACCATTTTTTTGGTGAAGTTAGACAAATGCTTGATCACCATGGCCATCTTCACACCTGCTGCAGTTGAAGTTCAGCATTCTTGAATACAGATGTCCAGACTGAAAGCACTATTCTGAGTGAGGGGAAGGCGTGGGACTCCAGTTTCTACTTTTTGCTCGCAGCTTCATGAGGAGGAACTGAGGAGCTTTTTGAGCCTGGAGAGGAGACAGCTTCAGGGAGACCTAATACCTGCCAGTACCTACGAGGAGGCTACCGAAAAGATGATGCCAGATTCTTCACAGTGTTTCATGTTAACAAACATGACAAGACACAACCACAAAAACTGCAACAAGAGTTTCAGACTGGATATAAGGAAACGGTTTTTCACTGTGAGGACAGCCAAGCATTGAAGTGGGCTGCTCAGAGAGGCTGTGCAGGCTCTGTCCATGGAGGTTTTCAAGATCCAGCTGGATTACAACTGTAGTGTCCTTGTCTATCATCTAGCTGAACTGGCTTTGAGCGGGGTGTTGAACTGAAGATCTAAAAGTTCTGTTATCAGCTTGCAACCTGAATTATCTTGTAATCCTGTGATTCTGACTTGGGGACGGAAATAATACCAATCAATTTATTTCAGTTGTTTAAGTTTCTGACGGAACTTGCACAGCAGGTACTTAAATGCACATTTGCAAATGAAAAGCCCTAGTGTTAAGGTTGAAATGAAATATGGCCTAAGGAAGCCTGAGAAAGTAATGTGTTTTGTCATTTGTAATCCTTAGCTCTGAACATCTCATTTTCAAACAAGGGTATTGTCATTTTGAAATCTGCAGTAAGTTTCTTGGCTTCCAGGAGATCCCAAGCTGATAATAGAACTTGCACAAGATGAAATACATGCAGGTAAGTGCTCCTTTCTAAATATCTGAGAAGTAGCTATAGCCTAGGAAGAAGGTACTCAAGGACAGCATTGTAGATAAGGTCTCTAACACTCTGAGGCAACATATGTCCAAATGTGAACACTGTCACCTAAATGTGTCCTTGGTCACAACTCCCCAGGTTCAACGGATTATATATCTGGTATCATACTAGAGTGAAAAAAAAAAAAAAGATCTAAACTTAATGAGATCACAAAAATAATGAAATTTGGAAGTAATGTAAAGCAAAATCTTAGTTATGTTGATATTAGGAGCCCTTTCATAGTGCGCACCACATTAAGCATACCACAGTAAAGGCAAAAAAGACAATTTGGTAATTTGGTGGGCTGTGTCATTCTTATATTGGAGAAGGAAGAGAATATGATGGGTCTGTAAACTAAGAGTAAAACTTAGTGTTTTACGCTTGCAAGGCAGAGATGTTTACATTTCTTGATAGAGGTAATTAAAATCAGCTCCCCTCCCCTTTTTTTTTAATAGTAATGTAGAAATAACTGTTTAGAGAACTACTAACAAGGCTATGTGCTCAGAAGAAAAATCTATTGACATTAATTTTATAAAGAATAATAACCAGTGTATAAAAATATGTATTTCACTTGAATCTATCCTATCTGTCACCTCTTAATGGGTTAAAAGCCATGTTTGGTGTGCCACTACCTTAAAATGATTTTAAAACCATCTTTGTTGAGCTATATTTCAAATATGACAAATTCAGTTACTGGTAAAGGACTAAATGATACTGAAATTGCCTTTTTCTATTTAGAAGTAATGCATGAAAAATCACTTCTTCTAGCTTATGAATATTAAAATTCTTATTTTAATCTACTAGATGAAAAAATAGTTTCTTGCTATTAGTCATAATGTTAATGTTCTTATTTTTAGTCTTCATGAGATGGTGTGTCCTTTACCTTTTCACAAGGCTGGACCATAGTTCTCTCATTTTGTTATACTTTTAAAATATTTTTCTCTTGTAATTAAAACTTAGGTATGTGCTTTGCTTTTAATTAAATGTGTATTAAACCTATGGCAAAATAATGTTTTTGACTAATGACATTTTTCAGTGCTTTTTCCTTTTGAAGAAAAAAAAAAAAAGGAAAACACAATTCCCAGCAAATCTCCCAGCAAATCCTTGGAGTCTTCAACAAGAAGACTCCCTTCCCCCAGCTGTCTCTCTGTGTCCCTTTACTCATGCCTTGCTCCATTTTCCTTATGCAAGCTTTCTTTATCTTCTCTTAGAACAAATTGGCAGCATAGCCTACAACCATTATGTTATAAATATAAACATATGTTAAAGGCAAACATCAACGAAGTATTTTATGCATAAAATTTTTCACAGTTTTCACTGTGTTATAATAATTATATTCTTTTATTTCTATGAAATGATGTCATTTTTTTTAAAAAAAGGATTTTTCCCCTAGCTTCTTGTGCAAGGTGTGCAATGCAAATTATTAATGTGGACACTCCCTTTGAGAGATAATATAAGCTGCAAATGTAATTATAGAGAACAAAAAGAATAATCATCATTATTATTGTTTCATCTCAGTAGACCTATGCCAAACTATTGTTAATGACGCAGCCATACACAGTGAGGAAGTAGAAGCAACACCATACTTACATTGGGGATTGCATAAGGAGAAATTATTGCGTAAATAAGGAAAGAAGAGGAGCTAAGTCTCCAAATTAGTACAAAATTAGTTTTGAGGTGTCTTAAAATAAACATTCTAAATAAATAATCATTTTATCTGTAATTATGTAAAGATTAGCTAACAGGATACGCTTGCAAACTGTACTTAGATGCTCTTTCCAAATAGTTTCTTCTGATACTTCTTTGAAAGCAGAACTACACTATTTAATCTGTTCAGTCTGGACTGTTAGACTCCTCCACTGTTTGGTGGCTTCTGGCTCCTTTGTATTTCCAGTTAACTGGATTGCTGGGTTGGCATTCCTGCTGTCTTGCCCTCTTTTCACCTGTGAACTTAGAGACAAAATAGAGCACTGCTGTGGTAGCAGCAAACATCTTTCCCACCCGATCAGCATGACCATTCCAGTTGTATCTTATGCCCAGAGTAGATATGGCTGAATGATTTATCATTTTCTATCTAATGATATTAAACTGTGAAATTTCATAATGGTACTTCCACAATGTACTGCTTTTACTCTTCTCGCCTTGTTAAACTGTATTTACTTTGACTAACTTCAGTCTTCTACTGAAGAGACATTTTCCTATCTCCATGTTTCACCCAAAGAAACATCTTACCTTCGGTTCACTAAAATGAGGTATCACACTCCATTTTTTGCATGTCTTTATTTACTCTGAGTAAGAATGGGTATCTTATAGTACTAGTCCTTCATGCCTACTTGCAGCAGTACTTTATGAGCACTGAGGAGGAAAGATGTGAAAGAGAGGCATTGGCACATCAGTCAAGACCTGTGTAGCAGCACTACAGTACTTTCATCCCATATTTGCTTCCTTCTCTTTCACATGTTGGGGATGCTGAGAATTACACTGAGATAAAGTAATGGATGTTGCTGTTGACTGTGGCTAGGAGCAAGCAGGTGGAATACTAACTTGATTTCAGCGCTGGAAACTACAGTGTTTTTGGACTCAGTTAAGTGGTGAAAGCAAATGTTGGTTCCAGATTGCAAACCAGACATTGTACACAGCCCTTCAAAGCATGGGGTCTGACAGAATTCCAGTTAGTGTTAGGGCACTGCTGTTTGGGCTGAGGAAATTTCCTCAAAGGACCTAAAAATCCTTACATTTGCTTTACTTTTTTATTATCATTATGTTTGTCTTTATCGCCTTTATAATTAATATTGTTTTTAGCATTTATAGCCTATTGTTCTGTACCAGAAACGCTGCTACTTTTATGTTGTTGGCTATATGCCAATAGAAGAAATGATTGCGTGTCCCTATTCCTTCTGCCTGCAAGCACTCTGTTTATGGACATAAGTAATTATGCATAAGACACAATAAAGTTGTGATGGTCTAAGGGTAGAAGTTTAGGATAGAACAAGGGTAGAAGAATGGCTTTGGAATCGTATATAAAATACTTGCAGCAAAGTATATTAGGGATAACTACATTGCAAAATATGGTTTGTTTTCCTCTGGCTTTTTAAAAGATATATCAGTGGATATAAAAGAAGTGCAAACTAATATGCCATTGGCTGCCTTTGGGATGAACAGAATCCTCATAACATTTTCCTTTCCTTATTGCTGTTCAGAAGAGCATGCTGTCAGAAGGGTGTTGGTATATAGTGCTGTACCTGTAAAGAAGCCTGGGCATTTGAATCACAGAAGAGAGCTGGAGACTTAGTTTACTTCGTCTGTTTCTCAAGTGCCTGCAATCCAAGACAGACTTTTAATTGAAAGCTTGAAAGTGAAAACATGTGAAAACATGACTGAGTGGAGCAAAGCCACACATTACAGAGACATTGCAAAGAAGAAACAGTGGTTTCATCCAAAGTAGGTATGACTAGAGGATGTTAATTCTGTTAATATGGCGAGTTCTCTCCAAATAAACTGAATTGGGCACATGTATGTCCTAGCTTACTGAAGGGTAAAAGTTGTTACCAGACTTAGCTGTCATTTCAGTATTTAGATGTGCTTAATATAGTTTGAATGTTTCTATAAAGAAGCAAAGATGCTAGAGGGCTGGACTGAAACAGAACTTACTGTTGCAATACTAAATCTGGGGGAGAAGAGGCATTCACAGCCCCCAGCTGAATTCCTCATTCCTCTGACGCATCATGGGGAGAGTTGGTGTGCAGGAAGAAGATTCGTAGAAACCATCAGGCTGGATGGCCTTTCTCATTTTACCTCTCCCAACAGCAATAAATTAGGTGGCACTTTCTGAGACTGTAGGAGGTATTTTAGATGTATGTGCACTGGACGTTGTGGACAGATATTTGTTCAATTGATCAGTGCACTGGACTGGAAAACTTCCAGTTACTTACATTAGGATGGTGGCAAGCCAGGTTAAGAAGGCACTGCAGAATTGGACCCTGTGCTCTGCTGACATTTAGGCCTGAAATAAATCCTCAAATTGCCTAGCACTGTTAAAATATAGTGAGATCTTGATGTGCCTTGAAAGAGACGCTTTGTCTTCTGGAAGATGTATTGGAGCAAACTGATGTGCATGGGATAATTTAGGGGCCCAAGTTCTGGAAGTAGATAAGTACAGGTTTTATGTATCCAAATTTTGTACTTAGGACTTGTATGTTTTGTACGTCTAGCATATAAGACAGCCCGTGGAACTGACAACACACAGATGGAAGTTTTGTGAGAAACCACAAGTCGCTTAAGCAATGATAGCTCTTGTGTTTCGCTAACCCAAGATGCAGTCACATTTTTTTTTCAAAGGAAATGTGTACAATGTCTAGCTAACATAGCCACACATTGCTAGTACAAGCACCATCTAAGCAAATGTTTTCTTGTCTGTGGGATACCTACAAACAGGGAGGGAACTGTTTTGGAATCACAGTTATCCCTAGCCAGTGCTTGCAGGATTGCAGGGATGGTGACTAGGGCTGGTCTAAAGGCAGTTCAAGCAAATCCTGACCCTTTAAGATCCATCGGGTTTCAAACACCAAATGAAAGAGGTGTATGGGGAGAAATGGCCACATACCAGGAAACTGGCTCACTTTTTGTTTTCCTTTTGTTAAGGAATATAAATAAGTGGCAATATGAAAAAGCTGAGAGATCTCTGCACTAATCCATTGCAATAGCAGCCACACAGTTTCCACACTTGTGCAGATGATTACCAAGTGCTAGAGTTGTTAAGAAGAATTGCTCTTCCACTGTAAAAATTATTGTGGCTTGCCTCTTATCTCTGGAAAAACATGCAAACAAGACCTGCAGGCAGGAAAAATAGGACTTCCTCAGTTTGATATATTCATAATTTTAGACTCCAGTTAAAAAAATTGGTATGACTAGAACAAAAATGTCTTTAATCAGCTTACTCTAATCAGTCACAGTAGTATCAACATGCTTGCTGTTAGCATTTCTTTGTTTCATAACATCTGAAAGATAAAGTTTTTCCTCTGCAATATTCTCTAATCCTAATACTGTATACCATAGGGTCATGTTTTTATGCTGAGCAGAAACATAGTGTGATATTTTGAAGAAAGCACCTTTATCCTGGAACCCTACAAGGACTTTGGTATCCATAGGCTCACTCAGCACAGGATGCCAAATTGCATCTGAATTTGGCAGCAGCTTTTGTGCCTGTCTTAGGCAAGAGACTACCCGTAGGTAAGGTGTCAGGATCCCATCAGCAGGATCTCTCTGGTGGCTCCTGCTATATTTATTTATTTATTTGCCCCCCTCCACTCCCCAAGCAGGAGGTATTACCTCACTGGAAATGAAAACTGACACTTGTACAGGGGGCTGACCTTCTGCAGAATTTGTCATGAAACAGGATTTCTGCCTGCACAGACTCTGCCAAATGTCTGGTAGCTTGCTTCCGTAGAGACATCTGCTCTCAGCTTTTGCAGAATTTGGAATATCACCATCCCCATTTTCTTATTTTGCTCATCCATCTGAGAAAGCTGGATTCTGCATGTATTTCCATAAGGATTAAAATATCTTCTATTAGTTATGTCTACTAGCTCATCTATTACTGCAAACCATTTAAGTTACATGGACTCCTTCAATTATGCTTCATACAATTTCTTCCATGAATCTAAAACACTGATCCTATATACGTAACTGCAAAGCTGGAGCTCACTGGCTGGGACCAATTGCCAGCTACCCTGGGGAGCGCAGGGACTAAATAACAATTGATGTCTGGACACTTCTGTTACAGGCCCAGAGAGAGACATTACATTCTGCTTTGAAAGTGTCACCAAATGAAGAAGAGAGAGTCTTACAGTGGATATGTTTCCCTCACACCAAGGAGGCAATCACCTGTTAAGTGGGACAGACAGGTTCAGTTCCCATCCTCTGTTTAAATGTGTCCAAAGGGCCCCTGCTGCCCCTGCTGCTGGGTTTCTAAGCACCATACATAAATTGTATGCTGTTCCTCTTCATACTGTTTCTGCTGTCATTCTACTATCCATGTCTTTCCTGTACAAACCTTTAATGGAGAATTCTAATGGATTGAGCTTTCCAGGAAAGCCGAGTTAGGGATTTGCTGTTTTCAGGATCTAGTTTGCACTGTCATGATTGAAACAAAAAAAGCTCTTCATCAATACCAAAGCTGAGGTACCCATGCACAAAAGCAGAAATGCAAATTATTTAGATGTGCATGTAGAATTAAAACACTTTTTTTGAATGTGAATTTGCATACAAGGCTGCATGTGATCAGTATGTGAATTTCTAACATAACTCGCTTTTTGATTGAACATACTAAACATGAAATACATTCAACAGCACCCTAGCTTCCATTTTTGTATCTAGTCTAATGTTGTATAGAAACTCCTGCTTTATCATAGCAAGTCCTTTTTTTTTTTTTTTTTCTAGATACGCATTATTTCCATTTAGCCATGAACACAGAGATACATTATTGCTGAGTAAGAGACAAATTTATTTCTCGAGAAGCTGTTTTCACAGCAAATGTCGAAGAGGATATGCTCTAATAAACAACACGGCCATCTAGTGGTGAAGCTAGCTGTAACCCTGAAACCTGACTTTGTTTGTTTGTTTGTTTATGGCTGGGCATGATTTAAACACACAAGAAGATGGATCTCTTGGACTAGGAACTTGGAATTGACCATTATGAAAGCAAATCCCATATCTATCTAAGTCTACAGTGACCCACATACTCAGGAGAAAAAAGAAAGTTCCTGTCCCATCTCAATACACTTAAGGCATCAAAACTTGACATTCAGTTCATGGAAATTTTTGGTAATGTTATCCATTTTGAGTAGCTTTTTATTAATTTCTTTATTGACAATGCTTCATCTTCTTCCACCTAAAAAGTGATTTAAAATGCTACAATATATTTTTACCTACATCTTTGACCTCACAGTTTTACCCTTTTTTCAGATCCTTCCATTTTTTATGGAATTTTAGGCCCTGTTCAATTCATTTCCTCTTTTCAAGCTGTAATGACCAAGCAGTCAAAAATCTGTGAATGCATAATCTTCTAGTGCACTTTGCTCCACCTGACCATTATTGCATATTTTCTGTACCCGTAGCCCTGCAATTATGACCATTGCCATTATCAGTAAAAAGCCATAAGTTTTATATTGCCTTGGCCTGAGCTGATTTTATCTGATTTTAATAATTCTCTGGTGCTGTAATGACTATTGCCTAGTTTGTTTTAGATCAGGTACTGTGAATAACCTTTACGGTAAAGGTCTGACAGACCTGGGCATTCTTTCATTCTCTGAGGAACAATAGCCTTTTACAGCAATTAAGCTGAGGTAGTCAACGGTGCAGCTTTCAAAGTTCAGTTGACAACCAGGGGAAGAAGCAGGCTGATAAGAAAGCATGTAAAAATAGTCTCAAGTGAATGCCAGTATCGAGGCAGAAGGGACTCCCCACACACACCTAAGCTGAAAGTCCTGATGGAAAAAAAAACTCAGGATGCTGATGACCTGCTGCAACTCTGTTACCCCCATCCTCACCCCACCTCTCTGCTTGATGGACTTTAGCACCATTTACCTTGTATTTTCTTGTATATAATTTAGTGACATCATTAGTGAGGCTTTTCAGTATGAATTTGGACTATGTGTTAATATTACTGCAACTACAATAATCGGTTATATTTTAATTATACTGTTAATATCTTTATTAGGTTTTAAATAAATTATTGGCTCCATATATCATGTTGCGTTTACCATAATGATTCGTTGAGTATAACATGCCCATCTCTTTTTTCATACTGCCACCTCTAAATCAGGATTGAGAAGATCTATTTTACATTTCATTTCATTTCATTTCATTTCATTTCATTTCATTTCATTTCACTTCATCCTTTCGATTTCTCTTGAAGACACAGTTAGTCTGCATGTCTTGGCAATACTAACTTTCACCTTCTGAATAATTAAAACGTATTATACAACACTTCCATACTAAAGGATAAAATATTGGAAGAACATTTTGGACTGTAAAGCACTTACTCTCCTCAGTTTATGAACTCCTGGAACAAAGCTTAAAATATCTTGTATGAGATCTGTAATGCAACCTCTCTCCCATTTGATATAATTTTTCATCATAAGCATCATTTACATCTTCTATCAATTGGAGGCATAAAAGATAAAACTTACCTAAAAATCAACTAGTGATCTACCTGAACTATATCTTGGGGCTATGTAATTTTATGGATCCCAACTATACTATTTGTGGTACAAAATGACTGGGATGACTCTCTGAAAATCTCATCCTTTGTGTGAAAAGCAATGTTTATTATTAATTTCACAGATATATAAACTGTGTTGTTATATCTTTATTCCAGACGTTTAACTGTTCCAGCATCTGAAAATAGGTGAAGTATATAAATGAAATTAAACTTTCAAAACATGAAAATCTCTATAGTTTCCATGAGGAGGAAAATGTTAAGGCATAATTATTGTCAAGTGTGGACCAAGAATTTGGAGTATGAAAGACAATGCCATCTTTATGCAGCCTAAAGAAACATGAAAGCCAGTGTATGCAGTGCTTGTGAATATTAAGATATTTTCTTAATGTCTTCTTAGCACTTTCTAAATTCTTGAAGTTATCTGCTGTTGGGTTCTGAAGGCAAGTAGCATGGATTCAATCCAGTATTTTAAGAATGAGCTATTAACGAACAATGTGTCATTCACAGTAAGCTCTTCCTTTTGGAAATGCTTTGCCAGAGCTTTCCTTTGCATTTACAGTTGCTGTCATAATGAATAATGTGCTTTTTTTTTTTTTTTTCTTTTCTCCTCCTTCTTTTCCCCCTCAAACAATAGATATTGTCGAGTTCTGCTGTTTCTGAAAGTGATTGCCTTTTAGGACTTCCTACTAATAGATGGATTAGCTTTTAGTCTGAATGTACAACAAAGAGCTTGCTATGCTGATAGCCCACAAAAGCTATTTAAAGTGGAATTTTTTCCCCAAAACTGTTATGACATCATCCTTTACTGCTGTAAACTGTTTGTTCTTGGTCAAAATTATAGGAAGGAATTGGTCAAAAAATCTAAGTCCCTTCTCATGAAATAGCAACCAGGTTTCTACAATCTGTTAGAAAGCAAATGACCGCAGATTCATAATGATGAAGCCACATGCAAAAAGTGCCAGTGTGTCTAAATACACTGACATACCACGTCAAAAATTTGGTTCTGGGTGCATGCACTTTGCTGGTGAACTGTCATAAAATCCTCAGCATTGTAGCACAATCACAGACAGTAATTTAATTTTCATTACAGTAATTATCTACCTATCTAGTTTTTGGTCTTATCTCTGAAACCAGAGGGCTAGGAAAGGGATGGAGGAAAGTGGGGTGGGGAATGACCCCAGACCTTTTAATGATGCTGAAGATACTATTGTGCCACTACTTTTCCTTTCCAGATAACGTAGTCCAAATCCCTTCTATTGTTGGTTGAGGTAAATTTTCTTCTTCTGATCCAGTATTAGCAGCTACTACCTGTTAGAGGAAAATATATATTCAAGCTTGAAAGCAAATTTATTTGGACAAGTGACAGGTGGGAAATTTGTTTAACAGAAGCTGCCTGAGTTCTAAAAAGCCCTCTAGGACCTGAGAAGTGTCAAAGAGAAGGACTAAGTCAGGGCATTCAGATGATGAAACATGCTGCAGATGCTGGCTGTAATGACAACCTGCAAATCTGTCCGTCAGATGATTCCTTTAGATAAAAGTAGAATGTATATATTAGAGTGACATTTGTAACAGCCTCTTCTTCTTGTTTGAAATAACATCTTTTATTCTGAATGATCCTAATTTCTTTCTTTCTCCAACTGTCTTCAGAGGCTTCTGTTTCACTAGCAATTTTCCAGACTACTTTCTCTAAAAAAAAATAAAAAATAGATGCATTGGAAAATGTGACTTGTTTAACAAATACTCAAGAAGTTGACCAAATTGGTTAATCCTCCTTTCATGAAAATGATTCTAGATAATTTCAGAACCAGAAGACTTTTTATGGTAAGAGCAGAATTTTCCTTTCTGTTCTTATTCAGATGTTAAGTGGGTCCCTATTTTTTCAATTGCTATTAAAAATAAAACTCCAGATAGAATCTCAAAATCATGAAATCCCTAAATCCTTATCAGAAAATGGAAAGATTATTCTCTACTCTCCCTCTTTCTAATATGTATCTTAAACAACAGCTACTAACTTCTGCTAAATTGGAGATTGTATGAATCTTTGGTGTGACTCCATATACGTTCTTACAATTAACAGGACACAAGATAAACTGGCTACAGTCTTTTAACATATTTTGGATAATCAGAATTGGTTTGTAGTCCAAACATATGACCTCTGTCATATCAGTGATAAGAAGGTCCTATCTATTTATATGTTACTAAGGTCATCCTATGTTAGAGCAAACAAATATTTTTATTTTGGCTAAGGAGAGCCCAGTGAGCAAAGTACTTGCTAGTCTTTGCTCACTGTCAGTGCAGCAGGAAGGGGAAGAGTCAGGTCTGATTGCTTATAAGACCCTGTCTTTTCTTAGGCTATTACTTAGAAATTACTGCCAAGCAATAAGGCTTGTGTTGCAGCCTTATTCAACATGACTGAAATATCAACATCACCCTTGTCATTGTCTATAACAAACCAGAGCAAAGTTTTACTCTCTCAATTACTGACTTTTATTATTTAGAAAAAACCTTATTGCCCTGTTGGGATGTCAGTGAAATGCTTCATAAATTTCCTTAATGATTCCCCTTCCCATCATTATGATTAGTAGTGCCAGTTGTTAAGGATATTTTCTTCCTTTAAAGCTAATGCAAATAATATGCTCCGTAGGAGTAATTTCTCAATAGTGTAGTTAGAGCAGGGCAAAGCCAAAAAATATTTTCAACCAACAAAATTTTTCAAGAGTTTGATATTTTTAAGAAGACACACCCTCAAAAAGACATTTTTCTTCATCACCTAAGAAAACGTTCTCTATTACAGCTTCATATGTTTGCACTTGCAGGTTGAGAGCACTCATTTTTGCCCTAGTTTCAGGTGTGTGTTCTGATGGTGAAGGGAGGGGATTCTCATTTGGCCAGCTGAGAATGGAATGGAGCAGCTGCTAAGCTGGTAGATGAGTAGTTGTAACAGGGACTGCCAAAAAGAACAGGTCCCAACTCTATTCAAAACTAAGAAAAAGCAAAATTTTGAACTATGGTCTTCTCTAGGTAAACTGAAACCCTTGCCTATTTCTTTTATCTTTGTTGAGTATTAATCTGCTATCTAGAACCAAGAAAAGTTTGTACTGCTGAAACCAATGAATGTTTCCTGAAAGTTTGATCCTGATTGACAGTTGTATATATATATATATTCACAAGTTTGCTTTATTTTAGCCATTTTTCAGAAGAAACGATATTATCGTGTGGCTATAGAACTTGCTTGTTACTTACAAATAGCTAGACTTCTGTCCATTATGTTTAAGGATTACATAAATAATTTGGATTTGAGAATTAATTTGTTTTATCTTGTATTTTCCCCTTGGAAAAACAGAAAAAAACTATATAGAAACCCTTAAAGGAATTTAAGGATCAGCTGAGGCTGCAAACTCTTCTTTGAAAATTGCTTGGCCCACACCTGTGAATTTGTGATGTGGGTTTCTTGTGGGGGAGTGTGTGCACAGCTGAGACACTCAGCTTTTTTAAATTATTTTTTATTATTTAAATAAAGGAGAAATATTATTTCCTTTTTTTTTTTTTCCCTTCTAAATTTTGCTTGCCCAAGAGTAGGGTGGACTCTTCTTGTTCTGTGTGGTGTTATATAAGAAATATAGTATGCAACTATCAACAAGTTATGAAGGTAAATTCTATCGCAGCAGGATGCTAAGGTAATTATGCAATGAATCTCAAGTATTTTCTTGTAAATCGCTATCTTATTGTTTAGCTAGAATTAGAAATTTCGGGAGCCTTTGAAATGTATTGTGAGGTCTGTAGCGAGGGGTAGATCTTTGTGTGTTTGGTAGGAGCTACTGACTTTAAGGATGTAAAGAATTCCTGTTCTGAAAAGAAAATAGAGACAAAGTAGCGTGAAATGGGATTAGTAGGGGTTTACACTAACTTTTTCTGCCTTTGAGTTTGTGTGTGGCATGGGAATTTCAGGATGCTTATTTTGCTTCTTTATAGCTTAAAGTGGCAGGGGTGCAACCTGTTCTGAAAAGGTTGTGGTTAGTAGTCTTTCTGTTTCTGAGTGCTCTGTTTTATTTGTGCAACAACCTCTTAAAATAAAGTGGTGTCTCTGTTGGCAGCTTGGTGCTGCTTCAGGGCAGAGCCTCTGAGTGGAGCTGGCAATCTTCTTCCTGCAAGTAATGGGAGACAAAAGAAAGGAATGATGGGGGAAAAATGTCATAATGATGATGTGTGTTGCTAAGCCAAATTTGTTCCAAAAAAAAAAAAAAAAAGACACTTTGGAGCTCCTGGATGTTATTTCTGTGTAGAGGCTGTAGGAAGGGAGTCATATGAGTGCTTTGTTATAGAGGACATATAACCATTTGGCTTGTAATGGCCATCTGAGAAACCAAATGCATTGAAAAGGTTTTCTTTTGCCATCTATACATTCATCTTAATTTAGCGATGGATTATGTTGCTTGGCTGAATTTATCTCTGAGATGTTTTCTATTAAAATGCTAATTCTGCTAAGAAAAAAATCTGAGAACGTTTGGTATGGGGTAGTCTAATTAAAGCTCCACGTGATCGGGAGTATTTCAAATACCAGTTAACAATCATGCACCTGCATCTAACAGGCTATCTGCTAAGCCCCAGAAAGAAGAAACTCTAAGAGTAGAGTGCAGAACAAGTCTCTTAAAACATCTATCGGAGACGTCTCCTTTGTGGGTACATCTGCTGGGATACTTACTAAACGCCTTGGATAAGCAAAAATACATTAGCTAAGATGGTGCCTGCTGTAGGATCTTCTAAAGCTATAGGTAATTTACAGAGAGAACTAAAATGAGAGCGGAATCTCCAAATGCAATATGGCTGTTCATAAAACAGGTGTCTGAAGTAGCATGTGTGACCATTGAGGTGATCTGTTTCAGGGAACTGTAGAGCTCTGCTTGCAGATGTAAGGAGTTCTTGGTGATGTGGACTGGTCCTTAATAAACTAAACTGTGTCCTGACAGTAGCTGTAATTACATGGATTAAGGATTTATAGTATGAAGAATAAACAAGATGCCTATGCACATATTCTGTTGGGGGGGGGAACAAAACAGAGGTAAAAAAAGCACACAATTCTTCACAAAGATAAAATGAGAATGAGGAAAGATGTAAATGTGAGAGCTGGAGTCAGGATTACAGAAAATCTGGATCAAGTGCCTGTTCCCTCCTTTAATTCCCTCCCCCCGCTTCATTCCAGAATCTTCTGCCTGTAGCCATGGCCGTGGTCAAGGAAAGAAAGAGAACTGAGTTCTTTTCATTGTGCTTCTTGCTTTGAAAGCCTCTGAATAGGCCATATTTCAGTGTGACCTATTGAAAACACTGAGGATTTTGTACTAAGAGTGATCTCCTTACAGAATATTGATATTCTTCCTTTTGCGAGAGGAGGCTGTAATGTTTCTTGTTTCTAAAGAACATATTTCAGTTTCACAGATGAGATGCGTAATTCCAAAAGACTCTTGCAGCACTCTCTGGTACATAATGAGCATTCTTTAGAATTCCCATTAAAGTTGTGGTCCTTAACAGCAGGAGGCCAAAAATAGTCATAAAGCTACTATTCAAATGACATGGGGGGGAAATCACATATGAAAGTGAATTGCAGGGCTGCTATGTACCAAGCATATATTCTATGCAGAAAAGCACTCCAGCTCCCACTTCTCCATGAGAGCCTCGAATTATAATATTACATAAAGCATGCAGTTTAGACCAGTATCTCTTCATTTACAAAGTTTGCACAAGGGATGATAATGTTCATAAGGAACCCCATGTTGTATTAGCCTAACCAAAATACTTTTAAAGTAGTGTGTGTCTTATCAATGAGATTTGAATAAGATTGCATTCGTTTAAAAATACATAACCTAAAAGAAACTTTGAATAGTTTTAGAAAAAAAGTGGGGAAACTGTTGACGTTTCTGTGCCTAGTTTTTTTTTTTTTTTTTTTTTTTTTTTTAATACAAAGCTTTACATGGAGTCCATTTTGTGGATTAAAAATGAAAAGTAATATGTTAAACGCATTCACTGGCTAAAAGGAAAATAAATGACAAATGAATGGTCAGATTCTGATTTCTAGTGCAGGGGGTTCTTTTACCCTTTAATACCAAATAGGCGTTGTTGTGATCTAGCCAGTGGGATCTGGAATGAGCTGAGCCATTCTCCATGGAAGTCGCTAGTCAATTGAATACCTTTATCCATTAGTTTTCATGGCTGTATCTCTACTGACTGCGATGATAGTTTAGAAACCTGGCTCAAATGTAAATACTTAACTTTGGGAGGTCTGATCTCTAAATGTTTCTTTTTATGACAGACAATACTGAAGGGGCTTGCAATGATTTAAGCTGGTAGATACAGCTGATATTATGCCTCAACTGCATATTTAACAGAACCATTTAAAAACACATTTATGTTCAAACATTACTGAATGCTTTGAAAGTTTCAGTATGAAAAAATCATAAATATTCTGACATTGCTTCATTTCAAAGTGATATTTCAATTGGAGGGTAGGAAAAAAATGTAACGGGAAGTAGATGGCAAGATTGAAAGGTTAATGTGTATTTTTTTGCATTTTTTAATGGGAAAAAAAAAGTGAACTTACACGCTAAAGTGCACTCCACTTAAGACAGACACTTGAAAACTATCTTGAGTTCTTTAATTGTTCTTTAAATGCACACAAAGAACATGTTGAACATCAGAGTGGCTTACAGTTATGCTCTGTGGTGTCTGTTTAATGCTGATTCACAGCAGAAGCTACTACCAACTGGATGGCTGCTGTTTCATAGGCAGCAGTTATCAAATGTTGTGTACAGTAAGAGCCAGCATGTAGCTTTTCAAATTTAAAACAGGGACAACCACAGAGGCACTCAGCTAGCTATCATCAGCAAAATAGAGTGGGCCAAAATTGTGCTTGCTAATCACTGAGTTGTACTGAAAGTCTTTTCCTCTCAGAAAAGTACTAAATCAGGAAAACCATCTGTTTTGTTGGGATGTTTAATGTTTTATAAAACTGTTGTTTGGGGAAGGCTGAATGTGTGATGGGGTGGGACATGCAGAAGTCAGTCATTTACCTGGGCAACAAGAAATAGGTCCAAATTGCAGTTCTGTCTGACTTTTTTAGCATGCACGTGCTCCTGAGCCCTCGATGCTCCAGATGGGTGCTCAAACCCATAGTGTGGATGGCAAACTGGGCTATAAATATAAATATTTTTTTTCTTGCGCTTTTTCCTGAGGTCATCAAGGATATCATTTTTGTTCTAATGCAGGATGAAAACTTTGATATTTTCTCATGAAACTGTGTTCTTGTTCTCTAGGCAGCCCTGGAGGACTGTGAATGATAGGTATCTCAAAACCTTCAAAATACCTCACATTGTTTCTGACAGCCTGACAAACAGAATGCTATTAGCTGAGTCCCAAAGGACAGGTTAGCAGACCAGCTAATCCCCTACTGTGAACATATTTATTGTCTTCATTGTTTTCAAGATTATGAAATTGACAGTTCCAGAGGGCGTGAGTTCTGCTGCAGAGAAACACAAGTTCCAGTAGTAATGTAGCTTTAGTTGCCCACTTACACAAAGCACAAACATCAGTGTCATATCTGAACAGTTTAAATTTTGTTATAGAAATGTCATGATGTGGTTTAGAACAAATTAAAAATTTCTTGCAAATTTCTTTCAAACCCTCAGACAGGCCAATGGAGATTTCTCATCTTATTGTTTTTGTTGTTGTTTCTTTGTCTTTATCCCTGGCTTCAGGTTAACTAGTCACTCTTTTACAGTCTAACATAATTCAAGAACAGTTGAATTTCAAGAAATTTCTTCTTTCCAACTTTCAGCTGTTAGTAAATATTTATTTGGTGGTGGTTGTTGTTAGTGGGTCAAATTCTGCTCGGCTTGGCTTTTGACACTTGTTTTGCCTGATCAGAGTGAAGAACTTAATATGAGGTTCTACGCTTTCACTCTAATTGTAACATGTCAGAGAACAAGTTTCTGAATAGCCAAAATCTTTTGTAGCATTTCCAGCTAAAGTCACGGAATAAAGTTCATTAGGTCAATGGATGAGTAGAGATTACTATGTGAAACAATCCAAGCCTAAATGCACCCTCACCCCCAGGAGGTGGGGGTAGTTATTCAAGTCTGTTTTTCTTAGAGTCGAACAGCAGCACACACACTTAGAAATTTGCTGAGGGTTACAAAAGCATTTGAAACATTTGGCCTTTCAATCTAATCCATTTATTCAAGCTTTAAAACATTAACAGGTATTTTTCTCCTAGGACTTTAACTGAGCTATGTCACAGTTTAGTATTAAAGTAGCGTGTGCTTTGGCTGAAAGAAGGCCACAAAATATTAACGTTTCAGGAGTAGTTATCAAAATACCATCCTTGGACTGCTTGTGAATTTAGTAATAACAAACACCAGAGAGTAATCTCTAACAACTTGTTTCTATGGAACTGTAGCTTTTTCCTTCTGACTCTCCCATTTTATATGACAAATTGATATATAAGTTGCTAATACATATTTAACATTTTCCCTTCAGCCACTGGAGGATCTGAATAATCTTTCCTTATATAAACATGTTTTTAATATGTGGTTCATACAAATGCCATTAAGGTGACTTTTTTGTGGGGTGGGGGTGTTACAACTTTATAAAGGCCTATGTAGGTATTCTATTTCTGAAGTAATTGTAAGTGTATCACAGTTACTGGTCATGTTTCATAATAAAATATAATTGTATAATGATATAGAATTATTTTAATGAACGTATCGCATGCTGTTCTAGTCATGGATAAAATCTGAAGCTTAACATAAGAGACCTCCACTAGGGCATCATTCAGTGTAAAGAGGCTCCTCCACGCTGCCCTATTTTCATCATTCTGCCTTTGAATCCTGGCATCAGAGCCACCTTCCTTTTAGTTGAGTAAGAACAGATGGGTCTCCCATTGCAGCCTGTCTCTTATCCTGCCAGAAGGCTCACTTTTAAGTCACATGAGGCAAGAGTTAGTCTCTCTCCTTGTGAAGTTAAGCGAGCTGTCAATCTCTGCCCCTGCTGACTGGGGAGCAGGGAACAGAGATCACAGTGATGGGAGGAAGCCACACTTCTGACGTGCTCAGGTGCTGGGAGGAGACTCATTAGAACTAAAATGCTGTTCTTAAAAGCAAGTAGTCGCTTTTGTTCTCTGCTAGCCTCGTGTCTCCACTCCTCAGGATAGCTAGACCACATATGCAACAGCAAAAAAGACCTAGCCATTAAACGTAGGCCTTGCAAGGATTAATTAAAAAAAAAAAAAAAGGTGGAACAATAAATTTGTGGCATCTCTATATCTGAGTGAGACTAGAAATAATGCGCTGATGCTCACCAGTGAATCAGTCATGGTGAATTTTAATAGATTCTCAGTTTTCTTGAGTACCAGTGTTTCTCACAGCTTTCAGTGTTTACTTAACTAAAGTAGAGGTATAATGAAGAGTTTTTTTTCTGTTCTCAATTTCCTTTTCACTGTTGAAATACTCAAAATCATAATCTAGCTTCTAAGCTATGTTCACGTCACTGAAAATAACAATAACAAATTGGAGTGTAGCTGTTTTTGAGAATTTACAGAGCACAGGTAAGCCATTTGAATGTCTATTCACTTCTACAGGACTTTAGTAGGATAGGTTTCCATACTAAGGTTTAATATTATGCACTCCTACATGCCAAAATGAAGCAGCCACACCAAAGAAAATCTTAAATTCATTTTGTACCTGTGGAAACTACCTATTAGGTAGTTTTGTTTTAATCTGTGGAGCTTTGAGGTGTCTTTTAATCCTGCTTTAAACCAGCTAGCATTATCTGTGTATAAGAAATGGATATTCAAGTCACGGTTGTGCAATGTGAATTCAAGACTCTAATTTCCCGTGTCGCACTCTATAAAGTCAGGATAATGGCCTTCCACAGAGATGGCATAAAGGTAAATACCTTATTGATTGTGCAGCTAGGTAATGGGCACTTATGAATATCTAAAATGGATTGGTAAGTTCTGTGGTAAACTCCAAACTTTTCATGGTAGTTGTGCATGGCTTGTAGCTGAGGAAAATTCAAACTGCAAATAGTATCCTTACTCCTGCCTACCAGGGAACTGCTGATTCTGCTATACCTGCAGTTGCAAAACAGGAATACATTAAATAAGGTTATGATTGTGCCTAAGCACAAAGAGCGTCTAGTTTACTTGTAAAGAGAGTGGAACAAGCTTGCGGCAGTTTTGGGAACAGTGTCTTGGGAAAAACAGGAGTATGAAGAGCTGTTTGCTTGCAGGCTGAAGCTGTTCAAACACAGCTGCCTTCACTGGAGATCTGAAAGGGGTGTTACACCTGTGAGTTGTAAAACTTGCTGTTGCTGTCAAGACACCTGCTCAGGCATACAAATAATTGTGAATAAATCAACCCTGGAATTTGATATTCTCTACTGTTATCTGGTTATTTCTTTCTCAATGAACTAATTGCAACACCTGGAATCAATTCTCTCCCATCCACTGGGAAACTACAGCGATATCATGCTCCTGAATTTACTACTTCTATGTTGTGAGTATTGTGTTCAATATCTTTTCTTCATACTGTGATTACGATTCCACACTTTCTGCATCTTTTTGCACATTTTGTGTGCATCTGAGTTCTCCGACAGAATTAGGAAAACCTCCCATGTAATGTTTGCTACCAAAAAATCCTTCAACACCTGAAGGAACATAAGAACCCCGGGAAGGAAAATATCAGTCTAATGCTTTGAAGGCTTTTCACTAGCTGATGTCAGACCAGCCTTGAGCAGTTCTTTTCCTGTCCTTATATCTAACTCCATTTTTATTTTCCTGCGGACAATCTAACCTGCTCTACAAAGATGACTGCTTGACTTTATCACTGTACTCTATTTTAGGGCTTACAATCAGCAGTTGCTGTTCTCCAAAATGCTGGTGACGGTCATTGCTGTATACATTTCTAGAGGTATTTATCTCAAGAGGTGGGTTAAGGATTTGACTAAGAAATCTTATGCATAGCACTGAGTTTCTTGTGCATAGGGTAAACAGAAAAGTTCAACAGCTGTTTTCCATGGCATGACTTCTGGAAGTCTATCAGTATGAAAGACATTGGGGCTGTGTCATTGCTGCAGGAAGTGATATATCAATCATAAAAGAATCTCTGTTTAGATAGCTCTAGAAATCTGCTTCAGAATCTTCTGTGGCTTTACAATGTCTGTCCTAAATCTACAATATTCATAAATAATTTATCCTGAGTTGTATGAGACTTTAACTGCTTTTTCTTGTGAGGCTTTGCCCCGAGGAGTATTAAAGTGAACTGGGGAATACATGCGTGACCTGGTGTTTGATATCCACAGTTAGACGGTTTTCCAAAGAATGTTTGTCTTGCTTTTTCTCAACTCACAAAAAAAAAAAAAAGCAAGCTTCGTGTAAATTAGTTTCAAACGTTACTGAAATATCCCTGACAAACTGCTTTGATTAAAAACTGAATCAACTGTAACCTTAGTAAGTAATGTGTACCTCATTAAATGTAAGTTGTAGGCTTTCCTTAGGTTACAACAGTGTACTTTAAAAAAAAAAAAAAAAAAAAGGTGATTGTTCTCAACTTTTATGAGCTGTTAAAGCTATTAAACTTCTGGCCATGATGCTATAATGACATGTACAACAGGTAGGGTCATGATTTTTCTTTTAGCTAAAAAAGTAGATAAATTCCATGACTTTGTAGTGTTTAGAAAAACATTCTGCAATAGGAGGAAGAAATGATTTGAAGCTCTGAAATGTTTTAAAACTGTATCAGCTATAAACATTTTGAAAATGCAGTATACTTCCTGTTAAAAACAGTGCTCAAAATCAGTATATTGTTAATATTACACTCATGCATCAGCACTCATTAGAACAACAGCATGTCACTACCAATTGCTCAGGAATAATGGAAGCTTTACAAAGCTTTTAAGAATGGTAGCAGAAAATCTCACCAGTTATGACAGGTATAGATTGCTAAAAGTATTTGCAGTTGGAAACTGAAGATCACCAGCCATTTCACTGATAGCTTTGGAGTTTTACAGTAGATTTCCTTCCATAAAATAAACTTTTTAAAGAAGATATGCATCACTTTGTTGTCCCAGTTAGGAGTGACAGCCTTAATGTGATTTGCTGATTCTATTAGAGTAGCTGTGCCATTTCACTGAATATTGACACAGATGCCCATGCAGTTGCACTACAGCATGAAGCAGTCCTTCCTTTGCAGTGTTGCAGACAACTCACCCTGTGACACTTCTGCATGGACTGTCTTTTATTAATTAGTACTATTCCCCAGGTTTTAGTTCACCAGTCTAATGAGCTTGCTGAGCAGATATTTATAAAACTCTGAAGCATTCCTTGACAGCAGAGAATTGACTAAAAGTATCTGGTACTTGTTAGTTGTTTTAATTATTATGGGAAATATTGTGAAGTTTCATTCTTATAGGAAAATCTCTTGTTTACTGTCAGTTTATCAATGCTAAAATTTAAATTCTCCTTTGCATGTATTACCACAATAACTTTGTGCTATGAAGCTTTTTATTTTTGTTAATTTTATTTTACTTTTCCTGGGTCTGAGACATTGCTCTGAAGAAAAGCTTTGAGTTTTGGAGGAAAATAAATGTTTTCTTCTTGGTTTCATCACCACTATGTCTAAATCTTCCAGCAAACATCACTGCAGTTTATGTACTAATGTATGCATCACCCAACTGCTGTTTGACCAAGGAATGAATACCGAGTAGGGCATTTATACTCAGGTCTTCCATTTTGGCAACAAGTGCACATTACTAGCAGAAACACAGAATTACCTGCAAAGAAAGATGATCATCCTTTTACAGTTTTGAATTTTGGCTAGGAATGAGTTAATAAAATGCTTCATGTGGGCCCCAGAATAGTTCTTGTACGTAGGCTATATCCTCTTCTGGTGACAGCATGTGACTGAACAAAAGCTACTAATTGTTGTTATGGGATCTCCATGGTGATGCATGACAACATAAGTTACTATCAATGATGACAGTGACAGCAAGACCAATAGATGCAGGACCAGCTGAAAGTAAGACTTCCCAGGACTTGCTCCAGGAGCTCCCCACTAAAAGGGAGAAGTAATGCTATTTCTTTTTTTCTGATTTCTCACTCAGTTTAAGTGCTAAGTCCATCTCAGCTTATAGTCTGCAAATGAGCTAGGGATGATGTGCCTCAGCTGTTGCTTTTTGTCATATAATCAGTCTGTCCTTTGGTCCCCTGATCTGTCTCTATCATTAGATTCCAGCTTCGTGCAAGTTGACCTTGTTGGTGACTTCTTTCACTGGTTTCAGTCACCACACCTCATGCCATTCCTTCCTGTTGATAGTTTTGCTGGTGTGAGGCAGGACAGCAGCAGGGCCTCTCTCTGCCTTGAGACAGGTTCTCTTTGCAGACTGAGTGCAAGGAGGTGAAAAAGTGAAAAAATAATACATCTGTAAAAGCAAAGATGAAAAGAGAAAAAATAAGTCATTACCTGGAATATTGCAGTATGTGATTTCATTTAGGATCTTTTCCAGTACAACCTCAAAACCAGGCTTCAGTGCCCTTAGCTCTTTTCAAAGCAGCATCAGAACAAGTTCATGAAATGAAAATATATTTTTAAAAAGGCTTTTTCTGCGCTAAGGTAGAGCCTTCAAATATTTTCCAGACCACCACAAAAGCCAAATACAATTCACTTGAAAATGAATTATTTCTTAATGCAAAGAAAATACAACTTGAAAAAAGTGTCAGTCTTTGAAACTACTGGATCCTTTTTGGAAAACTGTCTCTTTAATACCCGGCATGAACAAGAAGATAACTTTCAAGAAGTGGCTATAGAAAAGAATTCTCCCCATTGGATGTCATAATATAAGCCTTGGAAAAGCACTTATATTAGTTGTAAAATGTGATTGATGAAATGCTTTTGTAGGTTTGTGCACTTTATAGATTTAAAGGCTCTTACAGGTAAGCCAAATCCTCCTCTCATGGTTACAGAGGTTACTGCACCTAGAATAGCAGATGGAAATGTCTTAGAGTTAACAGGCTGCATAATACCTTAATCTGTTAAGTCTTGCCTTTTCTGTTTACTTCCTTGGATGTTCAGAAAAATACCTAACTCTTCTTACATATTTGTTTTGCAAGCTTTCAGAGTTATCAATAGTTTGGAAATACTGTAATTTGTGTTGACTATTTGCGCTCTGACCGGGGTTTGTATGCTGGCACTGTTTATTAGGTTTATTTTACTCACTATTTTATTTAGTGAGTGTATGCTGGATATTGTTACATTAGAAGAAGAGAAAATAGAATTGTAGTATATGCCAGTAAATATTACTTCACGTCTTTGGAAGTGGCAAGGAAACTTAATACTATAGAAGTAAATTCATACTAGTTTTGAATAAATTTACAAGATAAGCCCAATATGATCTATTTTAAATTATACTACAATTACTCTCGAGAAGCTTTTATTTATAAATGTGACAAAGTGAGTACCAGAAACAAACCAACTCTTCCATACCTTGGAGGGAGATAGTCTAGAAAGTGTGATTTAGGAGAAAATTTTTCTATCTTAAGCATGTTTTAGGAGCAATCATAACGGCAACTTGGCACCAAATAGAACACAAAGTGGATTATCTAAAATCCTGTAAAGGAATATATTGCTGTTCATATGAATCTTGCTACTGGCTACTATGTATGCACTGCCCAGGGCATACATTCCGGTTTCTATGTGATCAGAGCAAACTGTTGCACTGTCTTTGAAAGACTTCACCAGTCCATATTTTTAGGTGGTAATGTTAATGCTACAGTTACTGGGGAAAGATCATTTATTGTAGCTGTCTTTCTAATGTGTTCTGAAAACACATTCAGAATGTGCCCTTCAGCTGTGGATTTTTGAGCTCTTATACGGCAACTTCTGAGCCTTTTTTAGATCTGCTTGATTTTTGAGATTCAAATAGCTTCATTGTGGGCTCTGTCAAGGCTCAGCACCTTTCATCATACTTGTTAGGTTTATTTTGTCCATTGTAATGCTTAAATATTTTTTTCTCCAGAACTACTATTGTAGCTCTAACTTATTATTATTAGTTTTTTTTAGTAGTGGTAAGCCCACTGCTATGTGTAGAGGGTTGTGGTTTTTTTACTCCTTACCTGATACTTATATTCAATTTCATCTGCGAATTTTATTATCCAGTTTTGTAAAGTCTTATGCATGTCTTTGCAGTCAATGTTAAGCTCTTCTATTTGGAACAACATAATTTCATCATCTGTCACTTCGTTGTTTATTTCCTTTTCCATGTAACTTGTAATGTTGAACAGCGTGTAACCCAGCATGTGTAAATCTTCACAGCCTTTCTCTGTTATGAAACTCCACCTTATCCAATCTTTTAACAAATTCTATGTTCATGTGAGGACCTTCCTTTTATCCCATGACTACTTAGTTTCTTTAAGAAGCTTTGGCAACAAATCTTGTTGAAAGTCTTGTAGCTGACTGTCAGCTGGATCTCCCTTATCTGTGACCTTGTTAACTATTTTAAATGCCAATTCCCAAACCTTTCACTGTTGAAAAGTCAATTGTCAATTTGACTCTCTGATATACGTAACAATGTTCCTTTTAATGTGGTGTGGAGATTTGTGGTGTTTTTTTTTAATTCCCTCCCCCCTTTATGGTAGTTTCTTCTACCTTTCCTGGTGCAAATGTCAAGCTTAGTGTTTATTTTGTAAGATTTTTTTCTGTAACCCTTTTAAAAAAAAAGTTAATGTCACTTTTTGTTTTCATCTTCAAATAGAGTAAATGCAGTTAAAATTTAATCGAGGTTTTGTACACACAGATAAAATTGGCCACCTGGATACTGCCAAACAACTATTTTAGCAGCATGTAGCTCAGCATGTTGAACTGCAAAAGTATTGGGATAAGTACTGACATAGTTGCACTTCAACAGAAATTGCCTCTGTGCTTTTGAAATTGGTTCATAGATCCAAACGAGAGAGTTGCTGTTGCATCTTGATTGCAGTGTAGAAATACCTGGGAGCTCCCCTGAAGAGAGATGACCCTAATCTTCAACTCCTTAGAGAAGTATTCTAGTTATGAAGCTAGTTTAAGCAAGAAGCCATTCCTGGTGCTGCTGCCTTTGGGGGTTGCATGTAGTTGAAGAATATTCTTAGAATCATGCTTAGATAAACTGATAAGGGAATGCTTTTTGATGATACTGATCCATGATTTCTCTTTTTATCATATGTGTGGTCAGAAAAGGAGCTGTACCTCAGTGGAAACTCAAGTGCAAAAGGGGTTTCTTTCAGTATTAGGCAGCAGTTGAAATTATTGATTATGCTTATGTAATGGCTAGAGTAGTAGATATCTTTAAAAGTGGGAATATACTTTGTACCTTTGAAAAATAGAGTGAAAATGTCCAAGAAGTTCACACATTGTATAAACGGTAGTTACACCAGAGAGCTTATTCAGATTTGTCAGCAGGATAGTGACTATTTCATCAAACAAAATGAACAATAGGCCCATAAGGGGTACATTAGAACTCTCCTCTTCTGTTAGGAGGCAATAGCTTGTTGCTCAGCTGTCCCAGTAGTGATGATCTATGCTGTATGGTTTCCTTTAGATGATGAATAGAGAGCTCTGGAAGCTCAGAAGGCAGGCTTCTCTGAGAATCAGCAGTGAACGAAAATATTTTTATGCCCTGTGCACTCCTGTGAATGTCAGTGCAGAAGAACTTGACCTTTATTCCATTCATGAAGTAGAATGCCCTTAGTGCATCAAGGGAGACACTTGGATGTAGTTCCTGATAAAAAGGAAAAATTTGGCAGTCTAAATGGAGAGTCACAGTTCTTTTTAGGCTATCAGTAAAGCAAAACTGTTCTGTTCTCTTTATATGTCAGTTGTGCTGAGAGATATTATCATGGTTCCTATTCTCCTGTCATGTTAGGCCAGTGAAAACTAAAATTTCCTTTTCTCAGTGTTTTTTTACCCTCCAAAGACCAGAAGACATCAACATAAAATAAAAATACTATGTTGTCATGATAATGAAAAATTTTAGTTTATGAAATATGTGAATGCTTACATTGTCTTTGCTTAGTGTTTATTGGTAAAAAGCCAAGATACCAACTGTGATTCTGCTGCTCATTATGCTGAGGAATTGATTCATCTAAGCTACTTAAGTTACGAGTCAGTCATGGTTTTAAGTTTGTCCAGAATTGCAATGTTCTAGTTAGAACTCAGAAACAAACAAAAACCAACAACAGTAAAATAAAACAGCAGTTTTCGACTATTATTTAAAAATAGGATCAATTACTAAAGTTGAAAGTTTAATGTACCAGGTCTTAGTCTCTTTTGGTCTTTCTTTATGATGTGAGATGAAAGCATGACAATCAGGGAAACTGTTAAAGAAGCTGGAATGCTTTCAGGTAGGAATTAATCAGTACCTTAGGTTTAACTATTGTTCTATTTGCTAGCTGAAAGACTACTAACACATCTTTATCTTCTGAGAGATTTTTTAAAATGAAAACTTTTTGAAAGAAAGAATTTAGACACTTAAATCCAGAAGAGGACTTAGTGTCCCCAGTTAAGGGGGCATTGCTCTACAACCCAGTTTAATATGTCTGGGCACTAGAGAACAATGAAATTTAAGACTTTACTTTCCTGAAAGTTGGTTCAAGGCTTTTCAATAGTGTAAGCCAAATCTGAAATTCAGTGTTCCCCTACCTCCCCACCTCAAAAGGGGGAGGTGTGTGTGTGCGGAGAAAGCAGAGATGATTTTGAAGTTGACCATGCTTTCAGGGACTGAGATGAGTTTGGAGGTAGGAAAGGGGCTATCAAATATCTCTATTGTTTGAGGAAACTTGGAAACTTTGTTGGTCTGACAGTGTAATTAAGCCTCTCCACTTCCTGAATTATTCACTTAACCCTCCACAGTTTCTCTCCCACAATGTTGCTTAGTTCACTGGTTCATCAAAAGCTCACACAAAAGTAAACCTGCTATAGAGATGGGGGGGGTACTGCCTGTTGACAAATGTAAGTTTGTCTTTACCAGTGCTCTGTTTTTTGGAACTCTAATTGTTGTGGTGTGTGTGTTTTGTGTCGTGTCTGTCGCCCGCCCCCCATCCCCAGCAGAAGGAAGAGGTATATTTCATCTTACACTGAGTCATTATAAAAGGTATTCAGCTGGTGAATTGCCTGATCTGTTTAAAATTCTTGCTGTAAGGGCCAAGCATTTGGTGGTATAAAGACTTCACTAGTTGCAATCCACAACCACTGAAAGCATAGGCAGACATCAACAGCACAATCCTGAGCATACGGGTTTAGTGTTAGGCAACACCTGAATGGTGCCCTGGTATTTCAGTGTTAGAATTTCTCAGTCCTTGTTTAGATCTGTTTTTATTCTTCATTTTTTAGAGGTTTGATTTATTTTAATTGTCATGAGAAATAAAGATCAGGAAATAGAGAACTTGTAGAACAACTAGAATCATTCAAAAAAATACAACCCTACAACTGATTATAACTTCCTTACAAATAACATGCTTGTCTGGTGGGTGATGTATGTATGTGACATGACAGTCCTTGAGAAAACTGTTGATGAGAATCCAAAACAAAATCTGTTCTAAACAAGACTGTGCTCATTTTGATTTATCAGCCCTGTGCAGTAGAACTCACCTGTTCTAAATAAAGTATGACCTGATGTGATTTCCAAGCAGTGTAGCTAATGAGGTTAAGGCAGCCAGTGATGAAAACATGACCTTAGAAAGGTGGTAAAGTAACCACCATGCAAACAGGATCTTCTCAGCAGTATTTAACTCAATTTAGGTCTGAAAAGCAAGCAGAGTTCTACATGTGACTGGAGTCACTAGAGCTAAGGAACTTCTAAAACTTTTTGTGAACCATTTTTGATCTCACTTCCACAGGGATAAAGTAAAATATGAAACTTTGTAGTTTCTCCCCTGGCAAACGTGGTAGGTGAAATAAAAATATAACCATATTGATTTGGTTCAAGATCACAAACTTAAAAATAATGAACCTATATTAGATGTTTTGTTACAAAAATAGTAGAGAAACACTTTTTCACACTGAAAGCTTATTCATAAAGTGCATGGGTGTGGGGGAAGGATTCTGAACATCAAAACTCATGAAAGGCAAAGACTTCCCAATTTGATGACTTCCATAATTTTTACTATTATATGAGTATTTAGGGAGATGAATGTATTTGGAAGAGGTCCAATCATATTGCTAGGAAGTCAGTTTAGCTCAGTAGTTAGAGGAGGTCACCATCTTCTTTGTGAAGAACATGTGGCTTTAATATGGTATTGGAAATCTTGAGCTGAAGATTTTAACATTAACAGTATGGCCAGGATGTTTCTGAACATCATTTTTTCTTAATTTCAGAGTTAATATGCTATTAACTTTAACCACTGTCTGCAGCTCCAGTATAATGCTTTTTTTTTAATCAATGTTTTTCAACTTCTAATATGCATTCCTTACATCTTATTATTCACTCTACTAACATTTGATATCAGTCAACTGTTTATTCCTGAGTAGAATAAAAGATGTGTAGTAGGGACAAAATGTCTTGAATTAAAGCTGTACCACCTCAGACTCTTCAAACGGCATTAATATTTTTAGGATCAAGCTGTTAATCAGCTGGATCTTATGACTGTGTGGGAGCTCTTTAGTCAGAACGCTCTGTAAAACTGGCTGTTTAAGTTAATCTTATGGGTATACTGGCTGACAGAACCTATGGAGTTTTACCTGTGGGAGAATTTACCCTGTTAAAGATAAAATGCCAAATTGGAGTTGTATCCTTTATTATAGTGCAGATATAAAATTACATTCCCTGAAATCTAAAGATATTCTTTAAGTATAGAAGCAAGCACAATAGCTAAACTTGGATGAAAAAGTTGGGATTCAGATCTAAGTCAATATGCTTCTCCAAGATTGTATTATTATTAGTTTTACTTTTGAAGTTAAAAAAATAAAAATAAAAAAATCACGATTACACTTGTTGTGAGTGTACTTAGGTTTTAAACAAATTCAGGAAGAATGTATAGAGTCTGTAGCTTGAAGAACAGGCTATTTTTTTTTGCAAATACTTGCAAAGCAAAAAAAAAAAGGTGTTATTAGGTAAAGGTTTTATTTTTATCATGCATCACAGTCTAAAACAGAACATTAAATTAACAGTTCTATACTTCTTTTATGGTTATTTCAAACTTAATGCTTCTAGTATTCTTCAAAAACTACCATTATTTTTAACTTTAATTAGTTCAGCAATTCTACTTCTAGTTGTCTCTAGTCTGATCTTGTTGGATGCCCTTTGCTGATCTTGTAAGTGGGCCTCACGTGACTCATTTTTTTGACTATATTACCATCTTGATCCTGTAGAAATGGTAGAATTGTTTAGTGATGATATTCTGAATAAAGGAACAAGATACCTTAAATCCATACCCTCTACCTCCATTTTCAGATGTCTTCTAATATTTTGATCATTTTGGTCTTAACAGTTTTCCTGGCAGCTGATAAATTTTGTTGGATTTTTATATGCACTTGCAATTCCAGTTGATAAACTGTTTTTAAGCACTGGCTATAAACAGTGATGCTTGTATGCAGCAGAACCTGCATACTATAGTGCAGTTTTTTTGCATGCCCATATCCGTATAAGTAGGAAAATACTGATTCTTAGTGGCTGAAGTATCACTCCATCTGGATGAGGAGGGATATGCTCGTTCTACGAGGTGGTCAAGTCTTTCGGACAGTTTCTCCACAGCTGAGACACAGGCCCATAGCAGAGCAGAGAGATTGTCTTCATATTTTTGAAGCTGGCAGGACATAGTATACACTGTTGGTCCCATCCCCTCATCCCACTGAACTCCTGCCAGCGTACTGGCATGTGATGATGGTGCACTCCGCACCAATTTATGCCACATGGATGTTGTGCACTGGACTTAATTGGGATCTTGAGGTGTCTGGGCGTTGTCCAAATCACTATAAATCATCTCCAGCACAGCTAATTCCCGCAGATGTTGGAGACCTTCATCCATAGTGGCCCACTTGCCTACTTGATATACAATATCTTCCTTATGGGGATACCTTTCTTTCACAGCTGCCAGGAGTTGCCTCCAGAGGCTGAGAACCTGTGTCCCTCTCCCAATTACTTTGTCAATGACCCTTTCTCTAGAGAGGGATCCCAGCTGCTTGGCTTCATTGCCTTCTAATTGTTGGCTATTGGCCCCAGCATTGAAGCAGCCAGGTGAGGATGTGTTCACCTGGGTGTCAACCATAATCCTTTCGTATTTCTTGCAACTCACTTAGGGGTAGGGATCGAGTGGTTTCTGATTTCTTTATGATTTCCATCTCTTCTTCCTGCTGTTTTTGTGATGGCTCTGCTTTAGAGGTGCCTGCCTTCTCCTTCCTTCTTAGGAGAGGCTTCTTCCCTTACTAAACGAGCTGACTTCCGTTTCCATTGTTTTGACTTGACTATGGGGGCGACTGATACCATAGTTGGTTGATCCTCTGGGTCAGTCACAGCATGTGTTATCTGGTCATCAGATTCAGAGACTTCCTCCCTCTCTTCAAGGTGCTGGATGATGTTAAACAGCGTTTGACAGGAGTAAGCCAGGATCCAGCACAATGCTGCAAGCTGTCGTTCTCTGGCATTATCAGGGTCAGGGCATGCGACTCTCAAATAATCTATCAGATTTTTAGGATTTTGCACTTGTTCAGGGGTGAAGTTCAAAACTATTGGAGGAGACACCCATGACAGGTACCTGCCGATGTCCTCCCACACACCTTGCCACATGCCACAAGACTGTTTTGGGACAGATTCACGGGTAAGCTTTCTAAACAATTGACTAATCTTAGAGAGAAGAGGAAACCCGTTATTCAGAATTAGAAGTAGCAATATATGGGTTACACATGGATATTCAAAATACTCAGAAACTGTTGTAATTAGCCCACTGTGAAAGAAGGAGGAGGTACCATTCCTGATATTATTCATAAACTGACTTCCAGATGAGGAAAGGAAGGCAGTGTAATTCTGAATATTCTGTAAAAGATAGTTTCCATGAGACCCAAATGATAACAGTGCAGAGCCTGGATGCCAGATTAAACTCAAGGCCAGTGCTTGGCAGCACAGCGAATTAAAAAAAACGAACACAGATTGTAGCACATTCTCGGATCGGATATAGAGGAGAAAGGAGAACATGACATGGATTGCATGACACATGATCAAACAAGCCAATATTAACAGGACACTGAACATGGTGACTAGCAAGTGTGTTAGTTGTGTTTTAATCAATTCTACTGTTATCTCAACCCTTTGAACCCCATGTTGGGCGCCAAAAAGGACTGTGGTGGTTTTACCGTGCTAGGCAGCTGGACACCACAACTGCTCTCTCACTCCCCCTCCTTAGATGAGGAGGGGAAGAAGTAAAGGAAAGAACAACTCACGGGTTGAGATAAGGATGATTTAATTAAAGGAAAAAAGAAATAATTATTAAGGAAAGATTATTATTAACTAAACAATTTAACTAAACAATTAACAATTTAACTAAAGGGGGGAAAAAAAGGGGAAAGGGGAAAAGGGAGGGGGAAAGGGAAAAACTAAACAAAACAAGTAAAGGCTATGTGGAATGCAGAGGAAAGAAATTACTCTCTACTTCCCACAAATGAGCGATGCTTGACCACATCCTTGAAGCAGGGCCTCAATGCATGTAGCCGGTGTCCGGGAGGAGGACAGACGTTTTCACAACGAGAGCCCACCCCTCCCCTCTTCTTCCTTTTTCCACCTTTTATTGCTGAGTGTGACATCATATGGTATGGAATATCCCTTTGGTTGGTTTAGGTCAGCTGCCCTGGTGATGTTTCTTTTCTCACATCTTTGCCCACCCATAGGGGGGTTAGAGAGAGTCCTGATGCTGTGCCAGCACTCCTCAGCAGCAGACACAACACTGGTGTGATACCAGTGCTGTTTTAGCTACAAGTGCAGAGCACAGCACTGTATGGGCTGCTGCAGGGAAAGTCAACATCCCATCCCAGTACAAATAGTCACTTGAAGTGACTTCTTGGATCATTAACTGCAGTCCCCTACTGAGGCAAGCCGTTAGATCACATGATTGTTCACCCCTATTATTCATCTCTAATGTTTTGCCCTATATGGAGTAAGGAGAGTTTCATTAGAAGTAGTGATAGAAGAAGTTCAGACTGTCTACCTTTTCATTTTCACTTTGACAGACACTTCCCCTCTCTGAAGAGAGGATCTTTGAAATTTTTATAGGTAAACACACTGAAATGTTAACAGTAGAAATTGGAATTCAGTAATGCTTTTGTTCACACTGTTGTATTAAGGATATCTCCAAAGGATTTTATCACTAAAACCTTGAGGAATGCTTGGCAGATCAGATCATGCTATGTACTTTTCAATTAAACAGTCCTACTTAAGTTATGTGATAAGTAGTGCATATATGTGACTCCTGAGTATTTCTGCTCAACAATGCTTTGAATGCCTCCTGTGTTTTTCCTCCCATTGTGGCATGTTATCATATCACATTTACCACCTGGGGAAATTCAAGACCAAAACCATAACTTTAAGACTTTGATTTTGGCATTTCCACTTAATTAAAATACTCATATGAAGCCCAAGAGTTCTTATTTCATTTGAAGGCATTTCCATGCTTCAGTGGAATAAATCTTCCTCAGAAATGCACATTCTGTTTTGTAGCTACGTGCTCCCTCTGGGGTTTTTAATGCTGTATTGCTATCCTGTATGCTGTTTTCAGGTCAAAAAAAACTGATTTTATATAAATTGCCTACTTCAGTGGTTGGAGAACACATTGGAAGATACCTTGTTTTAAAAAGTTTTTGAAGGACTTTAGCAAGGCTACAGGAGCAGTTTTATACAACTTATGTGGAGGAAAAAGTGGGAGGGGAGAGACAGAAACCTTCCCCATGTTTCTACAGTACCTTGTAAAGCACTTTTTAACGTACAACCAAGGCTGAAGATATTTAAGATATGTAACCTAATTGATTAAAAATGTGCATTTTGCTTGCCACAAAGCTACCAAAGTATCATTCTAGTATAAGTTTCAGGAAGACCCTCTGACTCAGCACTTGAATTAGTTCAAAGTAGTAACAGAAATACCAAATTAAGTGCAGTATGAAAGAACAAATACAAAAAGACATCTTTGGTTTTCCAACATATCCTTTTTAACAAATATTTTTAAAATATACATCTCCAAGTAAAAAATCAATCTAAGGATAAGAACGCTAGTCCCTTTTCCACAATTGATACAGATCTTATCTTCTGATTAATGATAGCCTGTTATTGCACGTCCTTTTTTATTTGTTAGGGGATTACACTGAGTTGTATATCCCCCAGTGGATACTTGATCGCACAGTTTTCTCTTTCCCTGGAATGACTAGTTGAAATTCTTCTTTTTTTTTTTATCTGAAGCTTTTAAACAATGTGCATTCATTATGCAGCTCAGCTGACCACAAATTTCATAAATGTCATTTTTTCTCCCATGTATTGGATTTGTATTATGTGCATGTGATACATTCTACTGCTTTTTAGCTAGTACTCATTTTTCATGAGAATTTATCACTGGAAATTAATTACTTGTATTTTCAGAACAAAATGGAACATGTAATCTGAAGCTGTATTTTTAAATTAAATTCCCACCTTTGTGCAAGTTCATAATTTTACAGTACTTCACTCAGTGTGTGTGTATATAGATATATTGCTGTATTTTCAGAATATACTTTGGAATTTTCCATGAAAACAAAAAAACAAAACCCCCTATTATTTTACTTAGTATATTTTGCAGAGAGAAGTTATCAATAAACTAGACTTGTGTATGAGGAGGCAAAACAAGTATGGTGGTGTGGAAAAACATGCCGAGGACTGCAATGGAAAGGAAAACCTTTCTTCAACAAAGGAAGGTGGAATTGAATGAAATGGAGGAAAATTACATGAGAGAGAAATTTGTGAGAGCCAAACATTTAGAAAACACGGGCGTATGTCACATCTGGCAGCCTTTTCTTTCTGCATCTATTTCACCTCTTGCCACATTTGTTTCAATTGAGCAACCTGGTCTAATTGGAGATGTCCCTGCCCATGGCAGGGGGCTGGAATTAGATCATCTTTAAGGTCCCTTCCAAACCAAACCATTCTATGATAATTAAAAAGTTTTCTAGATCCTCTGTCAGTCTTTAAATTCTAAGACGACTTTTGAGTTTAATATTTTGCTCTTAACTTTGAAAATGGTGTGTTTATGGGAATTTTCACTGGGAAACATTAGTAAAAAATATTCCTTGAAAATATTAACAAGGGAGCCTAAAATTATAGATTATATCTATTCACCCATGTTAACAGGAAAGCATATAGAACAATATCTACAAATGGTTCCAAATAACTGTTACGTCTGAAAATAGAAGGCATTACTTCATGACATGATATAAAATTTGGAGAGCTATAAATAGTCTTTTTCTACAGATGTCAAAAAAAAAAAAAAAGAGGAAGAGTTGTTTCATGATTGTATTTACAACTGAAACATATCCATGTGATTATTTCTTAGGTTTATGCTTTTCCATATTTTTTCTGTCACATGATCTGTAACAACACCCCACACCCGCACTGGCTTTAATTGGTCTGTTACACTGTATGATGCTAACTTGTCTTAGGCAGGATTTCTTGCAACTATAACATAATAATGTAGATTGGAACATTTATTTAAATAAAATAATGAAACAGATAAACTATCATGTTCTTAGCTATAAATTAATATTCCTGTACTTTCTTTTCCATTTGGATGATTTACAGTTGGGGGAAAAGCCTGGATTTTTTTCACCTGAACATCAGTACATGGGATCTTTTTTTTCACATGTGCTCCATTTGTGTTCTATATACTCAAAAAAGCAAACAAAACTGAGCTAATATTTAATTGTGGCCTATAATTACTTTAATAGCTTTACAATGGAAATATTTGTACTTTATTGGAAATGCAGTCCACCTTGAAGGTGAAGGTAGAGTAGTGTAAAAGGGATGGAGAATACACACAAAGTAAAAGAAATGCACTGCACTGTAATACTAACTAGCTTCAAGAATGTGAAAATTTTACTAAAATTTGTGTACAAGTAGGGCAGAGAAATAGAATAAGACCTAGAAATAAGTCAGCTTTTATTGCTTAATTAGAAAATAAATATTAATAAATAACATAAAATAAGCTAGATGTGATGCGGATCATATGACACTTGCAAATGAGTTAAAAATCATTGTCTATTTAACTTCAGAGTTCAATAGGCAAGTGTTAGAATCTGGAACCACTTTGTCTCTGTAACTGTTGATGTTAGCTAGGTACAAGAGTTTTATTGACTTACTTCCATTAAATACATGTGAAGTAATATTTTATGTAGTACTATAGATTTTGTTACAATCTATATAAAAGCAGATAAATCTCTAGACTTTGCATGGTATTGTGTATGAACTGTAAATCACCTTAAAAGAATGTATACTGCTGGATGTTACTGAAGAGATCAGGTTCACCAGCAACATAAAACATAATACATTTGTTTGCTCTCTTTAGTGTGTGTGTGTGAAGGGTTAAAACTACAGGTTAGCTTCTGAAAGCAAAAATGTGTCTATAATACAAGCAGAATACAATGTTGGGTATAGTAGTTTAATTTCTGACCTGCTGAATATGTTCCTGAAGTTGGCTGACTTGTTCCTGCAGTTCAGGAGGACATTGTGCCTGTGCTAGACAAGTGAACCGTAAACCTCTGGCTCAGGTGACTTCTATGAAACTCACTTTAGTCAGTGTTTTGAGTATCAGACTACTGAAGTGAAAAAGTACTTGCTATGCTTAAGAGAGTTTCTCTGAAATTAGAGTGATGTATGGGGAGTTAAGGAGAGATAGTGGCTCAGATGACCTACACTGGTATAAAATAGTAAAGTAAAGCCCAGTTAGTAAAGCTTGAAGGATATTTTGAACAGTGATTTTTCCCTATGTGCCCCCCACACATCTAGCCTGTTTCACTTTCCAAGTGTATTAGATAAACTAATGTTTTACATTTTGTATGTCTTTAATGGACCTAGTCTCAAAAACTTGCTTGCAGTCCACCAGTATCTTCAGTTAAAAACAGTATTATTAGCTCTTCAGATTACTTTAATAGCTTTTTCTTGTAATGAAGAAATAATTGCACTTAGATGCCGTAGGCGTGAAAAACTGCACACCATCTTATCTATTGTTAGTGGATTGTTAACATTTGCAGAGATTTTGATGTAAACTTAAAAAAAAAAAAAAGTTCAGTATAATTGCCCTACTTCTCAACAGCTGATAAGCTGGGAAAACAAAACTTAAATGGGGATGGGAGAAGCAAACTTAAATACAGTAAAATCAGTTGGAACTGGAGAATTTTGACAACCAAGAGCAAAATGTAAAAACTAATAACTTCCATATATGCTGAGTTCTGGTTTGATATTATTACTAAAAAGTTACATAAAGATAACCATGTCATATAGATCTAGACTGTCAATAAGATACAGAATAACACTTTACCTCAGTGTCCTCCAGTAGTCACTGTTACCCATCAGGTTATAAAGGTGCTGCCCTGAAGAGATCCATAAGAAATTTGAAGATATAATTTATGTTTGAAAATATTGCTTCTGAAATTTCTACCAGTGTTAAGTAGGTTGCCTTTTTGGAAGGTGGAAGGGTTGTGCTTTTTAATTGTTGGTGTGTGCGCGTTTTGGAAATGAAAATGTCATTAAGGTACTGATATCAGCATTAAACTACATATAGTTCTGAAGTCAGTTAGAATACATTCCTAAAGGAAGTAAATCTTCAATGTTCCTCAAAAGGAAGACAGACTTGTGATACCTTTCTGATGGAAAATATGTGCAGAAATAAATTCTTCCTATTTCTTCAGAGAGACATGGAGGTATGTACTTAAGCAATGTTCCTCTAATGTGTCAGAAAGAAAATTTACAACTCCTCTCAGGAAACTGCAACAAGATATCGCTATCATTAAATAACAAGTACAAAAATGCAGAATGAAAACTGCTCTATCTTGTTGCAGCAAGTAGGTTTAAAATGAAGGAATACAGTATAGTAGAATTCTCTTGTGCAGGTAGGTGTTAACACTTGAAAGCCCTGAAGTTACAAGCACTGGGGAAATTAAAATTAAAAAAAAAAAAGGGGGGGGGGGAGGGGAAAAAGTCTACTGTACTCCAGAAAATGAGATGAACAGTGATATTTCTTTCCTCTTTGCATTACAATTGATAATCCAGGGATATTCCACAGGTGAGGGAAAGTGTATTTATGACTTTAAACCAAGATGCTGTTTAACAATGAAATCTTTGTAGGTTATATACATAAGATATACTATTTGTTTCTACATTATTTTCTAACATTAACAGTGAAAGCAGAACAATATATGTAGTATCAGTTATGTAGTCTTCAATCCATGACTATATTAGGAATATGTCATTAAGAGCTGTGGTTTTTGTCCTTATTTTGTCTCAAAACAGGAGTTACTATTTGTATTTGCTGGCAAAAAGTCTCATCCAATTTGAATTACAAGAGCAAACAATAACTAACTTAATGTTCATTAATTCCCCTTTATCTGTTAGAGGAGTTAATGGAAATGTTTATTAAATTTAACAGCCCCTTTGACTTTCCAAGGTAGTGTGACAAGGTGATGCTGTGACTGAGTGTTAAGACCTATATGTTGCTGTATGTACTGATTACCATTTTTAGACTATTGTTAGTTTGAATTAAAATCTGTGTTCTTGCCCACATGAAGTAAACTAACCTTTTGGGCTATGTTGTATTAATAGAATTTTGAAGTTTTGAGTAAAATATTGCTCCTTTTTTTCCTGCTTACTTAATTGTGAAAGTCTGATTACACATTCTATGCATGAAGAATTCATCCTATGTAAGAAGCTATTATGAAATAAGAAGTGAAATTGAGTTTGTAGATATCAAAGCAAAACAGAAAGCTTTCAAATCTAAGCACATGGAAGAACCCTTCGATTTTTTCTTTTATAAGATTTTTAATGTGCTGCATTTCATGACATAAAGTTAACTGGATCTTTTAAAAGGGACCTTTAGTGCATTCATCATAAAATACATTGTAACTGTAAACAGGAAAGATTATTTTTTTAACTTTAAGGAATTTGCTGAAAGGAGATGAGAAGATTTGAATCTAAAGATTAGAAGAAGGTGCCTTTCTTTGATTTTGAGAGAAATGTGAAGAAACCCTATTGTTTCTCATGCATGATCTTGAAAGATAGAAATGATCTATGAGTAACCCGACGGAACTGTGGTACAAAGTACTTATAGAAAGGACTTGATGCTGAAGGGGGGTTGGGGGGGGGGAAGTGTAAGAAACTAGTAGCTATTAATAAAACTGTAGGAAAAAAGAACTTCAAGATCTTATATTTATATATATATATTTTTTTTTTCCCAGTTGAGTTAAAAACCTTAAGGTCAGTAAAATGCATAATACATATGTATTCTTTTCATTCTCCCATTTGATATGATAACTTATTTTCTAATTATGTATGCACATTCATGTAATGCAGTTTAAAATACTTCTGTTTATATTTCCACATTGAGGATGACCAGACAACATTTAAGAGAGAGTTAAGCTCCTGCAATTTTCTTTTGATGGTTTATTTCCTTGGGATTTTGTTGGAGGGGAAAAGAGTGAAAACAAATAGTTTTCCAACAGCAGTTTAACATGAAAAAACAACACATTTTTTTCTGTATTTTCAACAACTTTGGCGGTCCTCACCTTTATTTGAAAAAAAAAAAAAAAAAAAGATTATTTTGGGATGTAAAGTTTACAGGTTACATAAAATAACATGAAAAAGTGGGGAAAGAACAGATGTAATGCTCAAAGTTCAGAGAAAATATCTCTCTAAGTGTATGCTACAAAGTGTTTTCAAAAAATACTTCTAGGATTTGGTTGGTTGTTTTATTTTCCCTTTCACAGGCAGATTTTTCCAGAATCTTAAGCAAAAGATTTTACCAAAATAATTGTGTCCTAAAATTGCACGTTATCTGTGTTCCTATGCGAAACGTGTGTTTACTTTATGATCTGTTAATGACTCGTTGAAACAAGAATGCACTTTGTATTTCATCTAATGAAGAGTATTTCTTTTGTTACATGGTTCTAGACTTTTGTAGAATTGTTTTCTTAACTTCTGCTATGGAATATAGACACGACAAAATAATTACTGATGTCAATATGATAGTAAGTGAAATGTTTGTGTGCTGTGGTACTGAAAGACTGCGATTAAAAAATATCCTCTACACTGTTACGATAATTTAAACTCCTAGGAAAATAGCTGATGCTAAGAACCATAAATCTCATTAAAATTATTATGCTTCAGAGTAAAAGAACAGCTAAATGGGTGGATGAAAAATGTCCACAACAGGGATGTAGATAACAGTTCAGGATGTAAGTCTGGCAAAAACTGATGGACTGTTAGATGTTAAATGATCACTAAATCCCTGTCAGTCTTCCTATTCCTGACAGCATTTAAAACATAATCTACAGGCTTTAACTTGAAAGTACTAGGGGTGGGTGCGTGTGGAAAAACAACCCAATGTATTCTTTGTTGGCTTATCTTTTTTTTTTTGTGCTATGCTGAGTAATTGTTGGGAAACAGCTTTGATCTTCATGATGAGCACTTCATTGATACAAGCAGAAAATTTAATTGTGCAAATCCCCTGACCAGCTGATGACAATGGGCCATACCAATTGTGGGTAGATGTAGAATTCCTTTGTAAGGCAAACAGGATGTTGCCTTGGAATAATAGCAGCTGAAACCTCACTGCTGAATTTTGTAGTGAAGTTACTGGCAGAATCTCCTTCTCCTTTTGTAGTAGAAATATTTTTCTTGTCCTTTCATAGAATGGTTCTGATATCATCCTATTTCTTTCTTTGCTAACTTTGTGTAAGATGTTCATTCATTTGCCATACTTTAGGAAAGGGAAGTAGATAACTGGTTCTGCCATAGATGTAGATTAGTTCTGGTCTTTCTACATAAGCTTTCATAGTACTCTGCCTTCCCCATCAGTGCATGGTGTACCTTCATCCCATTTGCTCCCTATGATATCCAAGGAAGCACAGGATTCAGCCCATCAAGTGTAGTCATCTTGGACAATGAGATAATCAGAAGGTCAAAACCAGAATGCTAATAATGGCAAGTCTTGTATCATTTAGTAAGAGCAGAAGAAATGGATTAAAGAAGGCAATGTACAGGTGCATTTACCAAGCATGTCCCAGACTGCTCCTGGCCCACTAACCAAATGTTGTACAAGCTACCCCCCTTTACAACAGGCTGCTATGCATGGACTCATGATTTTTTTCAGTGGCTTAAATTCAACAGGCTTCAGTCTGTTGTGTAATTACACCTACAAAAAGCAAGCTGGTAAAACTTTACCTCAATTTTAACAAAAGATTTAAACTAAAGATTAGAGGGGAAAAAAAGAAAAAACGTTTTTTTTCCTTTGGCAAGAAAAGCCAAAATGTGTAATGCTTTGACACATGGAAATGCTTTAATTAAGAAGCATTTCCTTGAAATTTTACAATTAATTATTTTTAATGTTTACTTTAAGTAGATAGCTGAACAATAGGTGCATTTTTTTTTAATATAACATTAAGTGGACCTCTCAATTGTCAAAAGTTATGCTTGAATACTTTAAATGAAATGTATAATGAATTTAAATTGGATTTCACTTCAAACAGTTTTTGATGTCTTTTTAATTAAATGTTATTTAAAAATCTTTCCTCAAATTTGGATCTTTTAATATGGCTGTGAAATAAGTTAACTCATTTATCGGAAGTAGGCCTTTTATGCATATTTATGAAACAGGAAAAAACTGTCAAGAAATCAAACAAATTGTTGGTCTGTCATTCCCTCTGCCCTTTCCCCCAACACCCCCCCCCTTTTTTTTTTTTGGTAGAGTCAGTGATTTGTTCTTCACAAGACCAATGGGATCTAATCTACCTCATATTGCACGGTGCTGAGGAAACCTGGTGTGATGTAAATTGAGCCAACAGCTGCTGAATGTTGAATTCTAACAATGCTTTAAACAGATGAAATAGACTTCTTTTCTTCTGGGAAATTATTATTAAAAACTGCAAGTAGAATAAGATTCTACAAGACTTGACTACTGATTTTTTTAAAGGAATTTGAGATAACTTAGAATTACTGAATAACTTTTTAAAGTTGTACACACAATTCATGCCGAAATAAGGCCAGACCATGGTGAAACTTACCACTAGGGCATGTGTAGAGGGAGAATTACTTTCATAATACCGTTGTTTTTCTCATGTTTCTTCTTTAGAAACATGACAGCAGCTAGATTTATTACTTAAATTTATTAACTTTAATATAAATGTATTAAGTGTTGGGATCATGCTGAGTGAAATTAATACTAGACGCTCAAAAATGTGAAGAGAATGATTCAAACTTGCTTGTCCATAACTGGTGGTTAATTTTTTCCTATATAGGCCTGATTTGGGCATTTAGGGTTGCAGAAAATGGGAGGGGGGAGGGAAGTGGAACATGGGGGAACATTCCCTACATATAGGTGTTTTCTTGGAATATTACATAAAGCTGAGAACATTGGTAATGAGTTGAAATGACTTGCCTGTTGCCTCAATAGTTACAAGCATTATCCTGGTAGCAGAATATACATATGGAGGGTAGTACAAGCAGTTCATAAATTGTGAGTGCTAAAGCAGTATAGCATAGAAGAAACTGAGATATAATGAATATTCACTCTATGCTGGCTGTAAATGTATAACTAAGGTGAAGTCACTATATTTAAATTAATATATAATTTTCAAACTAAGTCTTCTCAGGATTGACATCTGTGTGTTACTGCTAAAGCAAGACTTTAAAAAAAAAAAGTTGTCTGAAATTTACTACAAAAATTTTAACATATTTAAAATTTGTTTCACTTTAAATATCCTGTATTTGAAGAAAGATCCTGAAATATTTGGCTGAAGCGATGAAACTTAAGGCAAAAAAATTTCTTTTCATAATGGGGAGAAATGTTTTTCAGACAGTTCCATCTGACACACTACCTATAATTCTTTATATACTGTGAGTGAACTGAAAAACGTCTGACAAACATTAAACATTATTAAAAATTGAATGAAGTATACACTGATTAGCGAGTAAAACAGGGCTTCTGCTAGCTGTTGATAGCGGGTCTTTGAGTTGATTTTCTTTATACAAGATATCAAAGAAAGTATGTGTTTGGGAGTATGTAGGAGGATAACAGACAACAGCGCTTGGAAGCAACTTTCCTGGGTTAAGCAACAAATAATCATGTTTCTGGTACAGTGCTCAGTGACAGGAAAAATGTTGCTTATCTAATGAAAAAAATAATGATGCAGTTATTTGTGGAATAAACTATAGGGCACTTAAAGCTATTTCTTTAGGCTATATCTAATTGAATCTTCAATGTTTGTGTAGGCCCTCCAGCTTTTCATATTCATCTTTATTTGAAATTAAATGTAGATGTGTTTAGTTGATATTTTCTTGGTAAGGAAGCATAAAATTATACCTTGCTATTAAGACATCCCTCTGTTCCCAGGGGTAGTCTGGATCTTTTAAATATCTGTTTTACTTGGAAGAAGAAATTTTTTAGTTAATTGGTTGAAGTCCATATGAGGATGAAGCATCAAATAAATGTGAACGTCCTCAGATGCAGATAATTCCATTGCAGTAGTTAATGAAACCATTTATTAAGACCAACTCTTTATCATTTTACATCTGTACACTTATGTTGATATTCTTATCTAGAAAGAAGACAAGGAGCCATATGGAAAACAAAAAAGCTGAGGGTGAAAAGAGGAGTGACTTGGGAAATATTTCAGAGCATTTCTTAGCTATGTGATCTAGTAGATACAACTTATCTATCTATATTTTTAGCTTCCTGAGCACCATTCTAGCTACCACTGTATTCTGTGTGAGAATAGCATTTCTGGCGGTATTTACTTTGTGGCATTACAAGCTGGATGAGGAAAGACGGACACACTTTTCTGTGAATGACAGTTCCCACAATGCCCAGTATTACTCTATCCAAGTAAGATATCGGATCTTTTAAGGCTTCTATTAAACATTCTTCGCAGACCAATCCTATTTGTAATTTACTAATTATATCATGTGAGATAATAGATTGAAAAAACAGCTGTTTTTCTTTTTTTTTTTAAAAAAGGTCCACGTTTCTTAACTTTCTCTCCTACAGATCTCCTGTCCTGTTCGTCTTTTACCATCCATCAGATCTGTTCAGTGCAGGCAGACAGCCAGTAAAATACAATGACTGTAAAATTCGACTTTAACAACAACAATTAACAAGAGAGTTGGGGATGTTATGAATAAAAATGAATTAGTAATTTTAATTCATGGGCACTTCATACCCTAAGGTACTTTTTAACTGCATTTTAATTTTTTTGTAATTACAGGTGTGGAGGGGTCCATTTTAAGCTTGCATCCTGTGTAGAATATTTTGTGAGACTGGTAACATGGAAATGCTTAAAATTCAGGACTGTACTTTTGTGTTTTTCATACAAGTATATAGGAGCTGAAATCATACAGCTGACCTCAATGGAATTCAGATGAACATTTATATTTGTAACTGAGAGATGTCAGCATATTCAAAGCAAAAAATTAGTTCTGCCAGTGGTAATTCTTCTGTAATTGACTTAAAGAAATAAGCAAAAGAAGTGCTTGGAATTTCCTCTTTACATATTCTCATATTCTTGTGGCTTACACACAAGGACAAACTGGATTGTGAAAGTTGCAATGCTTGCCTTTTGGATAGTTCTCATAAACAAATGATTGTTCTCACAGAAACAATCGTCACTTTCCTCCCTAGCTCATCAGCAGGAAAGCTGAGGCTTAGAACATGGAGCTGATTTTTTTTCCCCTACTCCCTAAAGACCAGAGGCCAGGGCAGAACAGTAACCAGACTTCCATAAATTTACTTCAATGCTTCATAAAATGAAAGGAGTGCCCTGTGCAGAAAGACTAACTGGAGCCATTACATGACTGCAAGTGTTTTTTCTCTGCCTCGAGCATTCCAGTGTCCACCAACAGACTTCTTTAATCCCCTAGCTTTCTTATTTCTCTCAAATTCCCAAAGCAAAATCAATTCTTCTGTTAGATTATCTGAGGCTACTTTAATTCCTGTGTATCTCCCGGTAAGGTAGTACTTTGGCTCCTCTTTTAGGTACAAATACCTAGTGTCCTTTTGGAAAGTCTATGTATAGAATCATTAACGTGTGGAAAAGTTACCAAGTCCTTGTTTGATAATTCTTGTCTCTTCTCCAGTGAACAGTTTTCTATAAGAAGAGCATATTTCTTTCACTTATGTGTTTGACTGTCACTGGCACACTACCCACAGATGGGAATGGTTTTAAGTGAAACTGAAGTATGAAACGTTGCCTGAATGACAGGAAGGGCCACAGTTCACCTGTTGCCTACCTTCCATCATAGAGAGCATTTCTTCATGTACAGAGAATCTGAGATGACATCACAGCAATCTTTACTGTCTTTACTCCTTCAACACATCTCAGCTACAAGAAGCCAAGCTATAACAAGAAAGGTCAAAAGAAAGGCCAGAAAATCAGATGCTTAGCAGGTATTACTTTGAATACCAGCACTAGGTCTTACTCAAAGTACTTTAGAAGTTTCCTGCAAGTTATTTAGTGAGGGTAATTTCTCTCTGATGTCAGAGATTTCCTTAAGGAATTGAGCTGGTCAGGGATGTGTGTTGTGGCTGCCTGTCATGGAGAGTCTTGGTCCTGATACTGACAGCCATTTTGGGTGCAGCCTTCACTGCCCAGGTCACTTTGGACACTTTTTGTCATCTGTGCAGAAAGAATGCAAATGAACTATAAAAAATAAAATTGCAAAGCGTTTAGGTTTTGGTAAATGTGTACAATGTCACGAGGCTAAGCATTAATATATTGGTAGTGACACCAAATATTTGGCCAAGCTTTTGCCAGTCAGATATGGAAGGGTTGGTCTGTATTGTTGCTTTGAAGGGGCTGATCTTCCTTGTTGCTGGGTTGACACCTTCAAAATTTCTGTATTTTATTGGAAACAGTACATTTGCATACTAGTGGTTTCCTGTTGAATTCCTGAGCTGCTGCTAAGCTTATCTTTGACTGCAGTTGTACCTTTCCTCTCTCACTTGGCTCTAGTCTACGTACTTTCTCACAAATTAGCCTAGGTTTGAAAATATGAAGAATGCTCTGCAGCTGTAGCTGTGTCCTCTCAAAGCTAGAGCTCAAAACTAGATATCTGAAGTCTGGAAGGGAGATGAAGTTCACACAGGCATTTCAGTTGTGTGTTTTTTTTTTTTTTAATTATTTTTAATTTGGTGGGGAGGAAGGGGATGTAAGGTAGAAGGAAAAGACAGCAATCCAGAGTTGCTTTCAACTTCATAATGTTCTTTCAACTTCAAAATGTTTGCAGAGCTAGAAGTGTGAAGTTCAGCAGCATTGCCTCTGCACTGTAATGAACCTGGTTGCAATAAAATTTAGTCAATGCCAATCGCACACCTTCACTTTTGTGACAGAGGTTCTTTATAACCAAATATTAGAACCATTTTTCAAGTAAGCCTCCAAATGTTATACATATCATCTTTATCGTGGTCAGAAACTTTACTGTCCATGTGTTTGAATTTCCCTAGTGGTTCTTTTAAGTTCTCCAATATTAAGACCAACTGGCCAAAAATGTAACATGTAAGAGGTGGAAAATATGAACAGCAATGAAGAATAGTCTGTAGGATTTGGCATTAAGCAATGAATGTTCTGTATTGAAGAACGCTTATGGACATAAGAATTTGAATAGAAGTCTTTTAAATTGATTAATGTTATTGGAGGGTGTATGTAAAAGTCAGCAGCGCCAACCTATTTGCCATTCATTTCTCTACCATTTATAAAGTTATTACCTTCTTGGAATATTACTTCATGTGATCATAAAAATTTATGATGTATACCTTTCAAATGCCCATGTAGGGGGAAAAAATTCATGTATAACAATAAAATATGATTTGTGAAGAGAGTAGAAGCTGCATCTTCATTTTTAATGATCTGTTTTCTTTTTGTTGAAGGTTATGTGATATTGAGGTAAATTGTCTGGCTCATTTTAAGAATACACATTCTATTATTTAGCTTTCTGTCTTGGTATCTGCCTAATGAATGAACCACAGCAACTATAAGGTATCCAAAGGTATGGTGTAGACCAACACCAGGCATTTCAGAGAATATTAATTATTTGATAGTGATTTTTTTGTTTGCTTTATTTCAATGAAGAAGATCTGTTTTTCTGTATGGAAAGAGCACTATAGTGGCGTGTTTATTGGCCATCTATACAGAGACCTGTATTTTTAAGAAGCAAAACGTGGATTTTGGCATTAGTCTGCCTATAGTAGCTTATTCTACAAGTGTTCTAGACCCTTTGGAAGACAAATGATGATGATAAAATATAGATAGTGTTAATGTACCTTTAATAGATATAGGTAGATAATAAAGTATTCAGACAATTTTACTGAACCTGTCTGAATATTTTCCTGGAAGGAACTTTTCAACAACTCATACCTCACAAAATTATTTTAGGCTCAAAAGCAGAGGAAGGGGATGACTGTTTAATTCTTAAGGTATTTCTCTGTGGCTCTTAAATAAAGGCCTGATGTTGAGGTTGGTAAGAAAAAACAACCCTCCTACTCCCACACAATCCAAAGGAAAAAATAAACAATTTAGTTTTTATCTCCAATTTCTACACAGCCAAAATTTCTGCAACCATTAAGTCGTGAATGAATTAAAACTTTACTGGTTGAATTTCCATAATGACAGCATAAAAATACTTTTTAAAACACCATTATAGGTACTGCTATTGATTGGCTAATCTATTTATATTTTTCTTTGCCATATCACTGTACTGTGATACTTCCTTTAAAAACATTTTTTTGTTAAACTTCATAACAAGAACAATAAGAAGCTTGTTAACAATAGAACTCATTGCTACCTTCCACGTTAAAAAATATGGAACTAAAGAATATTCCTCCTCTTACCTGTTGTGTAATATTTCATATAACAGCTAATGTATCATTCTAAATTACTTCATCAGCTATATTTGTAAATGCATGATTTGATTCCTATTGATTGCAGTGAATTGCTTTCAACATACCTTCCTAAAAAATCAAGGTGCACATCGACTTGACTTCTCACAGAGGATCCTGTTGCAGAATTGCGAAAAAAGTAGCAAAATGGTATCCACATTGGGATTGTGATCTTTGAGCAGCTTGTGTATGTTGTTTTTCTCTCCTGCATAACTGAGTTTAGGAAACTGTGTAGAAATGAATGGAAACTTGCCTTTTACATTTTACATTTGTGGTTGATCTTTAATTTGAATAAGGTATACTTCAAAATTAAACACAATCTGGTAAAGACTTTGCATTTCCCTTAAAATAAGCAATGTGATGTGATGTTAAAGTCACATCTGTTGTTTTTTTTTCAACAACTAGGTTTTATTACCTCTGTATAATTTACAAATGTAGTAATCCAGAAGTCTTGTCTATCAGCACTGACAACTAGTCTCCATCTAGTAATATTGTTACATAGATTTTGTCTCAGAGCTTATAGAGCAAAAATAATACTTTCAAAATTCAGGTGATGATGGTTTTTCTCCCTCCAGATATTTCTTGCGTGTAGCTGTGAGAAACATCTCAAATAATTTTCTTCAGACAAGATCTTCTGTGAAGCTATTTTATTTGCGATTGCAATGGCGGGCGTCCTGTCAATCAGGAGCGCATTTTAGTAAACAAATCATAACCTTTTATTCCCTATTACCTGACACCTGATCACCTCCCCTGTTTCCTCATTGGCTGAATACTACAGGTTCACAAGCTACTTGACGCTCCTCTATACCATATATGTACAATTTTTCTTTTTTTTTCAACCCTTTAATTTCTCCTTTCTTATGTTTTGAGAACTTGTGATCTTTGTTTTACTGTTCTCACACTGCTCATCCTGTTTTTCTCAAGCTTCTACCTTATTTCGGAACAGTGAGGCCTTCTACTATCCACTTATCTACTTAGCATTTCTCCTCATTATGACTACACGACTACCTTGGAATACAGAAAAGTAATTCTCTACTGCAAAAACACAACTTTGTTTCTCACAATTCCCGCCTCTTCTTTTCTTACTCCTATTGTTGTTTTTGCACCTCTTCACATACCACACTCTTGAGTTTTTCCAACATTAAGGTGCAATATTCTTCTTCGGATGTCACAGGGGATGACAGATATACAATGCCGTTATTATTACAATACCAACAAATAGTTGTTTGAGCCAATTCTATTCAAGTAACCACGAAGTTAGTTTCTCCCAAATTTTTCTAAGTCCTCAGGAAGTGTCATCTTGAGTTACTCTATGTAGATCTCATGTTTTTTTTTTTCCCAAATATTTTTGAGATCTGTCAAATTAATCCCATTTGATCTACATATATATAGCAACTAGTATTAATTACAATGCACGCTCCTTCTTATGAGGTTATTAATAAATCTAATATTTGATTCTAGAGTACTATTTTTGCAAACTTATCAAACTTATTTTTCCAGATCTTCAATATATTTACAATAGCTTTTTCTAATTCACTCACCCTTAACCAAGGTAAGAACCACCTTGCAAAACTGTGAAATGCTAGAACATTTTACTAAAGGATTATCTGGAGTCCGCTTAATTCTACGTTTTGTCTCAAGGGGCCTTTGGCTTTGTGGGTCTTCAATAATAGTTACATTTGGAATTATTGCCTCCAGGTTGCAAGCTCCCTTCCATCCTAGGGGCAACACCTTCCTGGCTTTATTGCCATATAGCCAGTACCACCCCTTGCCATTCGGGACAGGCCATCTGGTTACAGGATTCTCATGTTGTATCTGGTGTGCATTATGTATATCAGCATTCCCGTGGCTACCATATTTGGTACAGTATGTATTATTCCCTTTTTCATGGATATTTCCACACCCCGTGTCAGTAATATTGCCCCCTGAGTTTTCTATCAATGTTGTTTAAAAGGCACCTTTGATAACACAGTATATTGTAGCCAGGACTATGTGTAGGGAGCTCCGCTTCAAAATCTGTTCCTTCCTGGGACTGAGTATGATTTATCATTTTTAGAAATCTAGAGAATCCAGACACAGTTGCTGCTGGAAATAGCAATCAGGGACAAGGCCTTTTCAGTCTTTCTAGGCATCTGGGTGCAAATCCAACAATTATTTCCAGATAGAACTCAAGAGATGTTCTGGATTAATTGGAAATGCTGTTTTTTCCCTCTATCCTATCACTAATCCATTGAGAATAGGTATTACTAAGATAAACTTAAAATACCTCATTTCTATGTATATATACACCCCTATAATAATTAAGAAAAACAATAAAAATCACAAACTAATAAGAATTCTTCTGGTGGGGATTAAACACCCCCCGTTCTCCCACTTCCAGGGAGTGTCCCCTGGAAACACTCTGAATCTGTGTAATTCAATCCCTTTTACTCATTAATTCATTAAGAATTCCTCTAAGGAGAAGTTAAAGATTTACAATAGATAGTTTTAACAGTTTTAACCTTAAAAGTCTTTGTTAATGCAGTCTCTCTGGTATCAGGGTTAACTGATGCTTTTACCCAGGTATGAGTCCACCCTTTCTCAGCCGTTCTTACTGTCATCTCAGTAGTCAGGAGCACTTGGAACAGTCTGTCCCACTAAGGTTGCAGTTTCGATTCTCTCCATGTTCGCATCAGAACACAATCTCCTTCTCGGAATGGATGGATCAGGGTTTCCAAGGGTGGGGCTTGAGCTACCAGTCCATGGGTCCTGAGAGATGACAGAGGACGACAGCCCAACTATATAGTTCTTAAGAAAAGCATCTTTTGTCTCAAATTGAGGTAATTCATTCCCTTTGTCCATGTACAGCAATCCAAATATTTCATATGGTGAAACTCCCACATCTTTTCTTGGTGCAGTTTGAATTTGGAGAAGTGCCGAAGGTAAGCACTTCGTTTGGGAAAGCTGAGTCTCCAGAACTTAGTCAATTGCTTCCTTACTGTCTGATCCCCTCCACCCTTCCAGAAAAGGAAGGATGCCAAGGAGTGTGAAATTTCCACTTAATTCCTACAGCCCACATTAGCCCTTGCAATATTTCTGACATATAGTCATTTCTTTGATCAGAGTCAATATTTTCAACAATTCCATACCTGGGAGTTATTTGTTCTAGAATTACTTTAGTTACTATGTTCACAGTAGCAGATACTGAAGGGAAAGCTTCCACCCACCCTGACAAATGATCGACCAAGACTAATAAGTATTTAAATCTACCTACTCTAAGGAGTTCTGTAAAATCTACCTGTATGTTTTGGAAGCATTGTATTCCTGGTTCTCGCTCCTTTTTGGGCTGACTGTGGATAATTTTCCTATTTATCTTTTGACATACTACACAACTCCTGCGTACTTGTTCAGCCAGACTATGTATATTCCTACACATACTTATTTCTATAGCACAGCGTCACACATTGCTTGAATTCCCCAATGACCCTCTTGATGTAAAACAGTTAATATTTGCCTCATTAGTACTCTATTCAGCATTTCTCTCCCATCAGGAAGTATCTGTTTTCCTTTGGACTTCATGACTCCTAATTCCTTAAAAACCTCTTTCTCTTAGAACTTTTACTTCTTTTTAGCTTTGGGTAGGGGTAGCTCAACAATTCCCTGAATCCTCTCTGGATTTATTCTTTGTTCCCCCTCAGACACCAGATGCCCTAAATACTTGACTTCTCCTTCTACGTATTGTAATTTATTTTCCAATACTTTCAAGCCCTGTTTTCCCAGCAAGTCGAATAGTTTGTTAGTGGCTTCCTTCACAACTGTTTTCTCCTGTCCTGGCAATAAAAGATCATCCACATATTGTAACAGTAACACCTCCTTTGGAGGTTGGAATTACTCCAAAATTTGTTCTAGAACTTGCCCAAATAAATTGGTGGCCCTGTAAAACCCCTAAGGTAAAATTGTCCATCTGTATTGCTGCTTCCGCCCCATTTCAGGGTCTTTCCATTCAAAGGCAAATATATCTTTGCTCTCAGGATCTGAGAGCACCCCATTAATAATACCGTTATTCCGGCCTAACAATTTACTATTTGAATGCCCAATTTCATTATCAAATCCTTTCCCAACAAGTTAGTCCCTGCCTCGGGTGCATACAATAATTGCCCAGTGATCATTCTATCCCTAGTCTCAGCTTAGCATCCCCAAAAAGTAGCACTGTTATCCCAGTCCCTTCTACCCCCATCACATTTAGGGTTTCATTAGTTAATTTAAGCCTTGATACTTTACAGGCCAGTAATGACCTAGCTGCCTCAGTGTATTGGGTTCACATGGCAAGGTTCTGGTAGCGGAGGGGGCTGCAGTGGTAGCCCCTGTGAGAAGAATCCAGCAGCTGCCCCACATTAGATAAGGGCCGGTTTCAGCCGGCTCCAAAGGGGCTCACCGCTGCCCACAGTCAAGCCATGAGCAATGCAGTTCAAATCTCTATGAGAGCACACCCAAGAAAAGGAAAAAAAAAAATGCTGCATAACAGCAGCTGGGAGAGTGAGGAGTGAGAAACCTCCCTGCAGACACCAAGGTCAGTGCAGAGGAGGGGGAGTGCAGTGCAGAGGTGCTCCAGGTGTCAGAGCCGAAGCTCCCCCCACAGCCAACAGAGAGGCCCCTGGTGGGGAAGGCAGACCCCCCCCCTCCTCCCCCCCCCAGCCCATGGTGAACCACAGCGGAGCAGATCTCCACGCTGCAGCCCATTCAGGAGTAGCCCAGGAAGATCAGCACCCCACAACAGAACAGGGGGGAGAGAGTGACCGTGAAGGTGCAGTGGAAACGAAGCACCATGGACTGACTGCAGCCCCCACTCCTGCCCCCCCCCCCCCACTCAGAGCAGGGAAGAGGTGGAAGAGAGTGGATGGCGGAAGGTGCCACCAGCTTGTTTCTTTGTTTCTCACTGCTCCAGCCCACCAGCAATAGGTAATAAATTTTATTAATCTTCCTACGCTAAGTCTGTTTTGCCTGTAACGATAATTGTAGAGTGATCCCCATTGAGGTACACTTTTTCATTTATCAGGGAACTAGCTTTCTGAGAAGCCCTGACTCCCCTATTCTGAATTTGTAACAGCAATCTCTCCTCCTCCTTCCACTCCAGATAATCCTATTTGAAGTGGCTGGCCTGGCCACACTTAAAACATCTTCTCAAAGCCTGTCCCTGCTAGGATTTAGGCTGCAACACAGGTAGTTTTCCTTGTCTGCTATTCCTCCGTCTCTCTTCCTCTCCTTTCCATCCTGGGCCCTCTATCTCCCCCCTCTGCCTCACTACCCAGTACGCTGTGAATACCATTTGTTTCGCGCTCTGCTTTTGCTTCTCATCTCCCCTCCTGGCGTACACCTTCATCCTACCCACACTGTTCACTCCATCCTGCCACCTTCTGGAGCTTTTTCTGTATATCTGGCCAGGCTTTAATCACAAAATGAACTTTAAAGAGCCCTTGGGCTACTGGGTCCTCAGGATTCATCCCTGAGTACTTTCTAATTCTGACCCCAAGTCTCTCATATGATTTCTATGTTATGGGTTTTTATTATCGTAGTTAGATAAGTGGATATTACAGCTCTATCGGAATTTCGGAATTACTCTTGGTTGGGGGGGGGTGTTAGTTCTTTCCCATTCTTGCATAGCTGCATGGTAAATCATTCTCCTCCTAGACATTCTTCTCCAGGGAATAACATACTCAAGATTGACATTTCCCCCCCAGGAATAGAAATTAGGCCTTAGAAATGGATTTAACTGTTCAGCTAGGCCTTCAATTAAAGACTTCATTTCCTTTTTAAAACTCCTAACCTCTCTGCTGGTAAGGGGGGAGTGGCACTGGCCCCGCGTCGGCCCTGCACGGCCCCGAGGCCCCACCGGGACCCCCCCAGCCTCCGCTCCTCGGCGCGACTTCTTCAGGGACAGTATCAATTGCAGTCCCTGTCTCCCCTCCTGGAGCAGCTGCCGCTGCCTCCGGTGCAATATTAGGATTATACGGAGCATAACTTGATTCCTCCTCCGAAAATGGAACCGTATTGTTTACATATAAATTTCAAGCCTGAATTTTCATCAGACACATATTTTGGCCACAATACTGAAGTTCCTTTTATTGACTTTTTAGGCCAGACAATTACACAATATCAAACCATTTTTTAATTATATATTTTTTTAATCTTTTTCCCTAGTTTTTGGGTTGTTTTTCCAAATCCTTATCATTCTCTCCAAAGGACTATCTTTAGGTACAATCCCTGGGGTCTCCAACCCCACCCTGCTGACTCTTGGAACCCTTAATCCCCAGCTCTTCCTGATGTGCTGCTGTGGACTTTACCACCCACGGGGTACCACACGCCTTCACCTAGGATTAGGACAGAGGTGGGGTGTACTGCCGAGCACCTCACTTCACCGTGTTTGGGGTACCATACACCTAAGGGCCCAAACCCCTGAGACTCTCTTTCGCTCATCTCTCTTTTGCTTCGTCCCTCTCCAGCCAAGGGGACCTCATTCGTCCCCTTGCAGGACTACTGAGCCTCGCTGATCGGGACTTCACATTTGCTCCGCACTGAAAGTGCGTCTCATTCACACCCCACACAAGAGTCTCCCCGAACCCAACCCGAGGCAAGATATGGTAAAGTTTCCCTTACCTCGGTCTGTGCACGGATTCCCCGTCTGGGTTATCAGCAGTAATCCCAGTGCCTGTTCCTGATACAGGCTGGACTATATCTGGGCTGTGTCTGTGTATGTCTGTGCTGGCCTCCCTTCTTCGCAGAGCCTGTCTTCAGATTAACAGTCTTGGTCCTTTGCTGGCCATACCAAGACGGCCCACCACCCCTGACAGGACCGCTGAAATCAGTGGGGTGCACCTTCCTGTCTGTGGTGGCAAGAAATCTTCGGCAGGCGACGAGATCCCGGACGAGCCCCCAGATTGTGAGAAACATCTCAAATAATTTTCTTCAGACAGGATCTTCTGTGAAGCTATTTTATTTGCGATTGCAATGGCGGGCGTCCTGTCAATCAGGAGTGCATTTTAGTAAACAAATCATAACCTTTTATTCCCTATTACCCGACACCTGATCACCTCCCCTGTTTCCTCATTGGCTGAATACTACAGGTTCACAAGCTACTCGACGCTCCTCTATACCATATATGTACAATTTTTCTTTTTTTTTCAACCCTTTAATTTCTCCTTTCTTATGTTTTGAGAACTTGTGATCTTTGTTTTACTGTTCTCACACTGCTCATCCTGTTTTTCTCAAGCTTCTACCTTATTTCGGAACAGTGAGGCCTTCTACTGTCCACTTATCTACTTAGCATTTCTCCTCGTTATGACTACACAACTACCTTGGAATACAGAAAAGTAATTCTCTACTGCAAAAACACAACTTTGTTTCTCACAGTAGCCAAGAGCTGGGATGAAAGCATTGACAATAGTGTGATATAAGGGATAGAGGGCTGATGCAAAACCTATGAGCTGGTGTGTAACTTTAGAAAGGTCAAAAACAACAACACTACAACAACAAAAAACAAAACCCACACTTCAAAAGTAAAAATTGAAAGGTCTTCATAAAACATAGTATGTGGCAACTTCTGATACAGATCATTTAAGCAGATTTCAGTGATATACCAATAGCTTTCAACCTCAGCAATCATCTCTTCAGACAGAAGTTATAAAATAAATGAGTATTTTTCATGAGGGACCTGTGTGAATAGACTGACATCTCTGGAAAGTATTAGCTTATCTTTTTCAGTAACTAAGTGAAATAAAATTAAAAATTCAAAGCTGTAGGTTGTCTTGGGATGCAGTACAGTGTAGGATTCTTTCTCTACATTTTATATTTATGAGTTCTCTACCTTTCCTACTATACATAATGGATTATTTCTTTCCATTCATATAATGTATGTAGATATACATAAGTGATAACTTCAATTGCCATTTGAGATATGTGAAATGTTCAATATGAACTTTAAATTTCTTTTAATTAAATTAATGTCTATTTGCTTCCAGAAAAATGCAGTATTTCACAGAAATGGTTTCACTCTCTGAGACTTTAATTGTTTAGAACTTAAAAAAAAAAAATGTTGGAAGTTTACTGTTTTGTTGGTATGACTTGTTCATTTCTTTGTCTAAACAGTTGACTATAGGTGTAATTTGTGTGTTCTGTGGGGACTACGTTGTTTAGAACCAGAAGTTCTAAAATAACTGGATAAAATCTTAAGACTTTAATTCTAAAGGCTAAAAATATCTTTAGTTTTGAACATACACTACTAATGGAAATAGTAATACTTTTAGTTTCTATTAAAGTAGCTAATCAACACTTAACACTTTCTGATATAAATTATGAAACAGGAGAGTTCAGTTGTTTTTTTTTTTTTCAACATCTGAATACATGGTATTAGGAAATAGCAAAAATTAGATACAATGGTAGAAGTTTTATGTGATGAAGAGGAAATCTGTATGCTTTCTGTGGTAATGAGCACGAATAGCTGAATTTGTGTGGCTTTGAGATTATAGATATAGGAGCTAAGGGAAATTTAGCTCTTAACTTGCGCTGTATGATTCAGTCCTATCCTGCATCATCATCCTATGAAGGCACTGATGAAGTGACAGACAAAAAAATGCCAGCCCCTCTAACTAGAGATTTTGGGAATGAAGCAATCAGGCTACCATTTCCTCTGCTTTTGTAGCTCCATACTAGCATGGTTTTGGCTGAGACAGTGAATTTTCTTCATTAGAGGCTCACGCAATGCTGTTTTGGATTTTTGAAGAAAATAGTGGTGACAGCATGCGGATGTTCAGCTGTTGCAGAGCAGCGCTGGCCCAGAGGCGAGGCCTTCCCAGCTCCTCGCGCTGCCCTGCCAGCGAGGGGCCGGGGGTGCCCCAGGAGCTGGAGGGGACCCAGCCAGGACAGCTGGCCCAGTCTGCCCAAAGGGATGTCCCACACCGCTCAGTGTCATGCGCAGCAATGACAGCCGAGGCTGAGGAGGAGGAAGGGGGACGTTGGGAGCGACGCCGTTTGTCTCCCCGAGAAACCGCCCCGCGTGAGGAGCCATGCTGGCCTGGAGCAGCTGGCACCTGCCTGCCGGTGGGAAGCTGCCAGTGGGGCCCGGTCGGGCTTTGCTTCGCGCAGCTTCTGCCTTCCCCACCGAGCTGTCCTTGCCCCAGCCCCTGAGCTCTTGCATTGTTACCTCTCCCTTTCTCTCCTCATCCCTCCTGGGGAGGGTGGGTGAGTGGCTGGGGCTGCTGAGCTGCCTGACAGGGCTGCACCACAACACAGGCCCATCACCTACTGTATTCTGAAGGCTTTCTTCCTACTAGTTCTGTGTCATTGGAGATTTTTAGTCTGTTCTAATCATGCTGAAACAGTAAAAAGTTACTGGAGTTGAAGATATCCAGTTCAGTGTTTAATATCAAAGACTACCAGAGCAAATAGAAAAGTAAACAACATGAGATCAGACTTCTCTGCAGCTGGAAATCAATCTATGAAGAAAATGGGAAAAGCATGGAAAACCAACTGCCTGTGAATCAATAACTATCAGAGTTATGGAAAATCAATGTTTTTTTTTTTTTTTTTTTTTTTTTTAAGTGATTGTGAGAGAAAATAATTGGCAGAGCAAGTCAAATCACAATGTCCCCTGCTATTTAAATTAAGTAATTTTATTTCACCTTCTCACAAGTAGCGTAGTCTCTCAATCATAAATAGCAAAAGTGGATATGTGTTGATAGGTAATGTGGTGATGAACTGTCTGTATTGCTGCTGAAACACTGCAGTGTGAGAAGTAAAGCAATGAAGCAGTGTGCTCTCCCACCTGTCAAGGGCTTAGTTCTGTGTTAATAAAACATCTGGGACATTGATGCCTATTGCATAACAGCGGGAGAAAAAAGTTGGGGGATATCAGAAACAGCTAAGCTCTTATCCCTCAATCATTCCAGCTGCCTCTGTATTCTAAAATATGCAGAAATGACTTTCACTTTCTTGAACTGTGCTATAATTATAGTACTTTAGTTTTCACATTCTTCCTTAATTTTGTTTCATCTTAACTTTGCTCTATCAATGCATTACTATATTTCCTTCTGCTTGTTTCTATTACTGTAATTCTGAATTGTATTTTGATTTGGGGCAAGATCTTGCAGAATACTTTTTCTTAAATTCAGGTTGTGGCATTTCATTCATAGATAGCAATAGAGTAGCGGCTTTAGTTCTTATGCTTGTATTTAAAGGCAAGCTATGGAGAAGTAATTTAGATAAGGTTATTTTATAGTTTCCTACAAATTAGTACTGTACTGAAGATCAGCATAAATTTTCTTCTATGAATTGTTCTTGGATTTCAGTTTTGTTTACGTGAGAACTGAAAGGTTTTCTTCATTATCTTATTAATTGGCATTGAAGGTCTTATTTAATAGAGATCTGTTTTCTGAAGTTGGTATAAAACCAAGTATTTGTTTAAGGAGGGATAGGAAAACTGGTATTCACCTTACATATTATTCTAAATAATGAAAATAGACTAAATACAATTAAGTTTGTTCTGAATAGCTAACAGTGAAGAGCTATGTTATGTCAGGGAAAATGTAAACTCAGTATTCTTTGACCAATTCACATGTTTATTTTCCAAATATGTTAAACAGAAAAAAACTTAAGATTTTTTTTTAATAACTCCTGCAAAATGACACACTTAAATATTTTTACTTTGAATTAAGTTGGTTAGTTGTTAAGTTGTTATGTTGCTAGCTAATAATAAAACAACAACAAAATAAATCATAATGTTTGGGACATTTTGGGACATCTTCACTCCCTGAGGATGTTGACTCAATTATTCCTGTCTCTAGAAATACTATTTTTTACAGGTCAGGATTGAAGTGTGGTAGTGCAGCACAAGGCAGAGTTACTAGTAGAATTATTAAGATTTTGTCCCTAGAGTTTCATTAACAAGAAAAAAAAAAAATCCTGAGTAGCATCAAATAGGAAGGTAAACTTATATGAGAGAGAAATGTTTACCAGCAAATATTTATTATGTAGAAAACTCATTTTCCTAGGCTTTTCCAGTTCACATCTTGAAATTAGTCACATTGGTTCAAGTAGTAGTTTCAATGTCTCATTTGGTTAGCAAATAATTTCAGCTGAAGATCCATTTTTGTAGGGGAGAAAAATAGTCAATTTTTAAGCTTATATGTTCTGTTCCATTGTTCTGATCCCTTTAGGTATCTAAACACATCTTTAGATAGTATTAAAGCTAAATTATGTTAGCAATTATAGTACAATGATAAAACCCCAGGCTATTGATCCTTGTGATATTTGTACTTATCTTTTATTCAGAGCACTGTTTGAAAGTGATTTATTATTGCTTCGGGCCATCCAAAATGTTTTATTTTGATAAAAATGAAAGCTCTGAACTTCCAATTTCCATTGAAACCCTTTAGTGGTCCACAAGAGTCTTGTCAGCTGTCTCTGCCCTGAGTAACACATGTTAATGAATGTAACAGGAAAGACATTTGACTTTACTTTTAAGAATTAAGTGCAGTACAGTAATTTCTTTTTCTCTGTTTATGTAGTAAAAGATGATACTTTACTACTGCAACTTCATAAATTAGATATAAAATGTAGGAAGTAGCAAATCAAAAAAAAAAAAAAGCTTTCTTTTCTAAAAAGGAGGTGTATTATGCTGGTGTTGAATTATTGGCATTCATTAGGTTCTACATCCGTATACGGAAAAGACAATTCTGGAGCAACTTTTTTCTTTTTTCTTTCTTGATTTCCATTCTCATAAGGACTGTAATTGTCTTGTAGTTTTTCTTATTTGTTTTGTATTTTCTTCATATTTAGGCTGTTTCACATATGCTGGTTATGTTCTTGTTTTCATTTATATTCTGTAAAAGGAATTCTACACAGTGCTAATGATTACTTTCCTTTAATGGCCAATATCTAATCTTCTTGGTTTGTTTTCACTCTTGGAAGTCTCTGTTGGTATTCTGAGCTTCTATTGTTAGGGATTTCTGCTGTACTAGTATTACTCTTGTAATTTTTACCCCTCAGTGAGTAACAACCTATGTTTACATTCACTGGCAATAACAGTATGCTCTTTCTCATTTTTTGTTGCCCTATTGCTTTATTTCCCCACTGCCTGCCCCAGACCCACTATTGACAAACACTGAATGCTGGAAGTAATTCTGGCAATTAGAAGTAATTTTAAAGATCCATCCAAAAAAGTACTTAGAGTGTTAGGAGAGTGTCATAGCAATGCTATTCCTCACGACAACAAACTTCTTGTCTGTATTCCAGAGCATCACTGACATACAACAGAACCTGTGATATATGAACACTACTTCACTAGTACACTGGAGGAATAGGACATCTTTAAGGCAAACTAAAAATATGGCTTGTGCATAACTAACGACTTTAGTCATTTACAGAGGTGTGAAATACATAGTCACCTTGACTATTAAAATCAGTATTATCTCCTCCATTATTTTGCTATTTTATTTTGAACAGTTTTCAGTTGCAGTTAATACGAAAACAATAGTTCCCAGAGAACTTAACATTGCTTCATACTAAGTTCTTTCTGCAGTAATTTATTTTTTGAAGCTTGATAAAAATCCCTGACAAGTAGCAAAATGCATTTGCAGAACTAAATCCCTGTATTAGCATAACTGTAACAAGAATTTAACAATGTCTGTGGAATCACAGACACAAAATGATAAAAGTTTCCTGGGTACTTTTTTTCACATCTCTATTGAATATATAGGTGTTAAAGGTAGCAGGGGTGGAGGGGAATTGCTTGCATCACTGGTAGAGCAAAGTGCTCTGTATGACCCTAATCAGTCTTAGTGAACCTTATTGTACTCTGCCTGATCTCAAGCAGAGTAGATGAAATATTCATTAGATGTACATTATCCACATTATTTAATGCATAACTGTTGGGAAGAAGTAGGCACAGAAGTAGCAATAGTGTTTTCCTACATCAACTTAAACAGTTTTAATGGACTTATAAATGAAATAGAAAATATAAGATTTCCAGGAAAGACCTGGATTTTATCTGGGCTATGCTGGATGAGGATCTGTTCCTGATGATTTATATAATCTATGTGATTTTAAAGTAGTTCCTTGTCATGATACGTTACACTATCATATTACTAAATTATAGAACCTTTCTCTTATTCTTTGAAATCAGACTAATTATACTGTGATCTTTAATTCATTAGGTTGACTGCTACATAGATTAACTGCATGCTTAAGCATATCAAAGACTAACAGCTGAAATAGGCTTCTAGAGCCTCCTGTTTTCTTCCACCATCAAGACAGTGTAGTGGGTTTATGTGGCAAGGTTTTGGTAGCAGGGGGGCATAGGGGTGGCTTCTGTGAGAAGGATCTAGAAGCTGCCCCATGTTTGGTAAGGGCCCCACTGCTGACCAGAGCCGAGCCAATAAGTGATGTTGTTTTGCGCCTCTGTGAGAGCATATTTAAGACAGGGAAAAAAAAAAATGCTGCGCCACACAGCAGCTGGGAGAGTGAGAGGAGTGAGGAACAGCCTTGCAGGCGCCAAGGTCAGTGAAGAAGGAGGGGGAGAGGTGCTCCAGGCGCCGGAGCAGAAGTCCCCTGCAGCCTGTGGTGAGGACCATGGTGAAGCAGGCTGTCCCCCTGCAGCCCATGGAGTACCACGGTGGAGCAGGGTTCCACGCTGCAGCCTGTGGAGGAGACCATGGTGGAGCAGGCTGACCTGCACTGACTGAGACTGCAGCCTGTGGAAGACCCCTGCCGGAGCAGATTCCGGGCTGGACCTGTAGCCCGTGGAGAGGAGACCACGCAGGAGCAGGTGACCTGGCAGAAGCTGCTGCCCGTGGGGGATCCAGGTTGGAGCAGTTTGCTCCTGAGGGATGGACCCCGTGGTACGGACCCATATCTGGAGCAGTTCTTGAAGAGCTGCTGCCTGTGGGCAGCCCACGCCGGATCAGTTCAGCAAGGACTGCATCCCGTGGGAGGGACCCCACAGCACAGGGGACGAGAGTGACCGAGAAGGAGCGGCGGAGAAGAAGCGCTACAGACTGACCACAACCCCTGTTCCCCTGAGCTGCTTGGGGGGAGGAGGAGGAAGGGTATGGATGGGGGGGAAGGTGCTTTTTGTTTCTTTCCTTTGTTTCTCACTTCTCCAGCTTGTTAGTAATAGGCAATAAATCTTACTATCTCCCTATGTTGAGTCTGTTTTGGCTGTCACGATAATTACTGTGCGATCTCCTCATCCTTATCTCAGCCCTTGAGCCCTTTTCATCGGATTTTCTCCCCGTTCCTCTTTGAGGAGGGGGAGTGAGAGAGCGGTTGTGGTAGAGCTCGGCCGCCCACCCGAGTAAAACCACCACAGACAGATAGATAATCATGTAATTCAACATGGGGATAGTCCGTAGGTGGATGTCACTGTCACATTTAATGATCCGCAGTTTGCTTTTTTCCTGGGTGTATAAACCTGAATTTGGGAAGATTAGTTGTGTTACTGCACTAATTGGTTTGTAAAAGCAACGCTGCCTAGAAAGAGCAACACCAGAGAAGTCTGCTTTTCTTTGGTTCATGACCAGTCTGCACTCAAGGCAGAGCTCTGGGAAGGGATGGCTGCTTCAAGGAGGTGCCTATCTCTTCTCCGGAGCAGACCTGCATATATGTGTGCCATGGAAACAAGGCGCATTTTTATTAATGTGGCTGTTTTTGATTGATTTGTCATGGGAAAGCTTAGCGATGAAGTTCCAACATCTTCCAGCAATGTTTACATGTCAAAAAAAGGACACTGACATTCAGGAGACTTATCATTGTCAGACAACTCTACAGGGCCATGTTGCTCTATAAAATATTGTGTTGTCAGCTATGTTGAGCTAGGGTAAATTTCCCATATAATTTTAGCAACGCCAGTAAAAGCAATTAGATGTAATTCTTTACTCCTATGGACTTTGCATCTAGATGCTGCTGCTGCAGTAAATAGTTAATCTGTACTGGAGTGCTCTCTGACTCCAAGCAGTGGAATTTAATGTGATGAGTAATAGCCTAGCATCCTGAATATTAAAATTTTCCATGGACAGGAAGAATAAGGAAATATCTGTAGGGAAGTATACTATCTTTACAAGTGGGAAAATGAATTAAAAAAAAAAAAAAAAAAGAACCTAGCTTTCAAATAAAACATGTTCTTAGGGACGATGAGATTGTATTGATAATTTAATATATGTATATATTTACGAATATATAAAGAAGAACAGTTAGTAGTATGAACTTTGGCGTGACAAATGCTTTGATCTTGATATGTTACTTTTCCATAATGGCAAAGCTAATTGTTCCAATATAAGGAAGCTACTGAAGTTAGTGTCAAAAATATAGCACATTTGGCATTCGTTAATAACTTAAAATGCAAAATGCTCAGTAAATTAAGTCAGTCATTCCTAGAGTATGTTTTAGTTGAGTGGATTTAATTAACAGTTGTTATTATAGCAAAGTAATGTCAGAAGTCTGTGAAACATCACTATAAGGAATTTGCATAGTTGTCTGTTTACACTCCAGTGTTCTGATCACTTGGTAACAATATACAAACGATTATATTCCCAAAATTTGATACATGTTTAATCCTGGCTTTCAACATCATTCAGGTAAACCCAGAAATGCCCAAACCTGCTGATTTTGAAGGTTTATTTTAATCAAGAAAAAAATAATTATGAGACAGAGGATATCAATTTTGTACAGCTAAACAAAGCAATTGTACCGCTTTGCTATAGGCCAGCATGACTTCTTATCGACAGTGTATATTGGGTTTAGGCAGCAAGGTTTTGATAGCAGGGGCCTGTAAGGGGGTGGCCTCTGACTGAAGAGGTGTATTGATTTACATAGCAGGGTTTTGGTAGTGGGCGGCTGCAGGGGTGGCCTCTGTGAGAAGAATCCAGAAGCTGCCCCATGTTGGATAAGGGCCAGCTCTAGCTGGCTCCAAAACGGACCCACCGCTGCGCAGAGCAGAGCCAAAAAGTGATGCTGGTTGGGCCTCTGTGAGAGCAGATTTAAGAAAGGGGGGAAAAAAAAATCTGCTGCTCAACAGCAGCTGGGAGAGAGGAGTGAGAACCAGCCCTGCAGGCCCCAAGGTCAGTGCAGCAGGAGGGCAGGAGGTGCTCCAGGCACGCAGCAGCAGTTCCCCTGCGGCCTGTGGAGAGGCCCCTGGTGGAGCAGGCTGTCCCCCTGCAGCCCATGGGTCCCACATGGAGCAGATCTCCACGCTGCAGCCCCCCTGTGGAGGAGCCCCCGGTGGAGCAGGTGGGTGTGGCCTGAAGGAGGCTGTGACTATATCAGCAAAGCAGTTTATGTGGAGTCCGAGTTGTGAAGTTTTCAGCAAGTGAGTTTTCTGTGAAGTACTTGCAGCTATGGCTAGAGTTCAGTTCTCTGTTAGGGCCGTGTTGCTAAATCATTATGAATTTTTTCAATTTTAGAAGACTTGTTTTTTCCACTTATGTGATTAGGTGAGTAAGACCATGGTCTCGAGAGCGAAGTGAGTTCATGCTATGCAAAAAACAATACTGTTAGATCAAAGCACTCTATTTTATACTGTTCCATTTGCGTCCTCTGTGAAATGGGAAAACATTCAGTAAGAAACACGTAGCTTGTTTTAAGATTCAATTCACTAACTTTGGTGTGAGACACGGCCAAACATCGCCACACAAGAAAAAAATTATGCACTATCCCTGTATCAGTACAATATAAAAGTAGCAGAATAGAGATAGTTGCTTGTCTGGGGTTAATAACATTCACTCTGACTTGCCATCACAGAAACTTGGATACTGTCTGCTTTTAATATGTGGCAATGACCACCTTTTAAGTTGCTGGGATTCTGCTCAGGTGTACAAAGTAGTCTTAGCTTCTGTGCTCTGGAGGTAACACAGCCTTAGGCTTTCCCTGAAGTCTCTATCAAATCAGTTTTCATACTGAGTATGCAAAAGACAGCCGAAAAGTTAAATAAGGTTCTGTGACTTCTCCAAATCTCATGGGGTAAGTTAATTATAACCTTGTTAAATAGTAGAACTGTGTGGAGAGTATTCTCAAATATGACGTGAGTGGAAGGAGGGATGTGACACATCACCACCCCACCCTAACAAAAACACTCCCAACCAACCAAATCCTTTCCAGAAAGCCCAAAAAAACCAATCCCAAGCTTGCTGAATGGATGAGATGGTATCACCACATACCTCTTAAAAGTGACTCTGACCACAAGGAATAAAAGGCATTGGAAGTGATACTGAAAAATTGTAGCAAAAAAAATTATTTATTTGCACAGGGATGACCACACACACAGAAATGCATGCAACAAGGTATGTATGCGTTGCTGTGTTTTTCTGTCTTTTTTCCTGATGTTGGTCTTTATTTGTTAACTTATTTCAGAATGCCCTCAGGTAGAAGAGTCTGCCTCAGAGCCCCTGAGGCAGCAACTCTCCCAAGAATAAAATTTATCATATGAGCTGGGTTGTGTGAGCTGGTGTGTTGTTTCTTTTATGGTTTGGTTTGTGGGTTATTTTTATCAGTTTCAGTAACCACTGAATCTAATTACTCTTTTACCACTAACCATTGTTAACAGGCAAAAATTACACAATTACTTTGACTTCTAGAAACAACTCTTGATTTTACAGAAAATACTATTGTTGTAATAAGTACAGGATAACTTCAGACAGGTGAAGCAAAGGGGGTTCCTCTGTCCTCATTCTTTGTCACTCTGCTCTGGTGTTGTCCCACCAAGACTTGCTTGCTTCTGTCACGTGAAAGTAGTCTTTTGCTACACCTGCTTTTGGGGCTTGGTATTTAGGTCCTGTGGCACTACAAGGAGTTGGGAGAAGTAGGAAGTTAGGAAGGGAGAGTGAAAGAGAGAAGGATGGTGCAAAGGTGGTGGCAAATGCATTCATCTTTCTTTGGTGTAATATATGGCTCATAGAGCTGCATCCACTTTGGCATCTATGAACTTGATTGGGAGTGTGTGTGTGAGAGAGAGAGAGAGAGAAGGTGGCGGCAGATGCATCCACCATACGTTTTCTTCTCATATTTCTTTGATATAATGTAGGGCTGCATCCACTCCAGCAACTATCAACTGGACTGAGCAGCTACTTGCTGTGGGTGGGACAGGCCTTTGTCAGATTCCATGCAGTGTGAAAATCTTCCCACGATACATTCATTCTAGATGTTTTCCAACTGTTAAGACGTCCCAAATCCTCTCCTACTGCAGTAAGTCCAGTCATGCAACAGAAGGCTCCTGGAATTATACCAGTGTATTTTTGATCACTTCACACGTACTGATACTCATACTCTCTTGAATTATTAATATGCTGTTATTTTAAATAACCTATAGGTCTAATGCCAGCACAAGAGCCTGCCATTCAAATGATCTATGCTTAACCCACTACTAGCAAAAAACCCAGAACATGTTTTCCCTTGGCTTAACATGGTTTCCCTTTCCCATTTCCAGAACTTCTCTTCCTCCATCACTCATGAGCCTAAATAACATGTCACGTTAAGCCTCCGTGTGAGGCAGGGAAAGGAGAGCAAAGCATACATTTCCCAGTTTAGCTTTGTGAAGACTTTTGTACTAGCCAGTGTGGTGTTGCTGTAATGTCTCACATCCCTTGATGGGACATCATCATGCATGTGTTCCAAAGTCACCTGTGTTTAGTGATGTATGATGAAAATGGAGAAGACATATAAGCAGATATAGATGTATGAGTGTGTACAGATAGAGTAATGAGTGAATTTCTCTTCTTTAAGTTGAGAACAACTTTTTGGGTAACTGCCTAATCACAAGTAATTGTGGCTGAGTTCATGACAGGCTGTACTTACTGTAATTTACCAGCGTATAACATATGGATTTCAACATTATGGTATACCTCACCTTTAAAAGTCTAAGGCCACTGATCTCATCTGTTCAGGAAGGGAAGCATTTGTTGAAAGTAGGCTGCAAAGCAATAAATCCATCAGAAGCCAAGAAATGCTTGGTGCAGGGAACAAAACTGAGGACCTCATTTAGAATAAGTAGCAATAGGGGGGTGTTTTTACCTGCAGGAAGATTACATACTTTAAATCAACTTTAGTTCTTAAGGGTATTTTCCTCTTTGCTAAGAAACAGGATTCATTCTAGACCATATGAGACCCCTTCCTGCTGTTTTGATGTAAAGCCTTCCTGAGCTTATAAATCACAAATAACTTTGCTGTTTCACTTCATAGCTCCCACATCTGCAGTTCCATGTATTCAGTATGTCATTCAAGGTGGATAGAGTTTCATCAATCTTCAAAATGTGCAGTGGGATAAATTCCCAGTGTTTAATTTTTCACTGTCTCAAAACTTCAGTCACAGAAGAAGAAAAGCAAAAACAAAAAACCAAAGCCTGCTTGCAGAATATGAAGAAATATCTTTACTCAGAAAGAAATAAAATTCTAACAGTAAAATACATATCCATCTTGTATCTCATTTCAACACAGTGCTTTAAAAGGGGAAGTCCAGATACTTATTTGTGTTTAAAAAAAATCATCATATTTTTGTAATTGTTGTGAAGATTCTTGTTGCATTTCTTTTCAGAGACAAGCTGTTTGAATGTTTATTTCTTTTTCTGTTTACTGTTAAAAGTTGGTTTTATCATTTAAGTACCCTTCACGCTTTAAAAATAGATGTTATGATCAATGATAGAACAATATTATGTGTAAAATAATTATTAATTTTAAGCTGAAGTTGTTAAATGGTGAGTAACAGGGAACTGGCCTGTGTCCCAAAAAAATCTTTTCCAGTTTCCATAGAAATGTATGCTTCATTGTCTCTACAACTTTGAAATACTTTATGTCACTCAGGACCTGTTTATTAGTGAAGTAACTTACTGGATAACATAATAATCATGTCTTATGTTTAGATGTGTTAATAAAGCAGCTTATGGCTGCCACCAGGTAGCATATGTCTTGATCTTCCTTGTAGCTTTTATTCTTTATTACATGACACTGTAGTGTTCATCTTAGTATTATCATCCCATAACTTTAAAAATAAATAAATAATAATAATAATAAGTCATAATTTATTACTAGCTAATACCTCCTGACTGTAGAGATTTAATCTTTGCATATAAAAACAATGTTGGTCACTTATTTTTTCCACAAATGCAACATTTTCCCCCAATATCTTTTTAATTATGATGCCAGAAAATGTAATGGATTTGAGTTTGAAAATAAATGAAGTAAATAAAATGAAGTTCAATTTAATATACTTATTTGCAGCCAACTGCGTAATAAGAGGGAAAATAACATACTAAAAGGTTGCTATGGGTTTTTCTAAAGGTGTATTGCTTTAGAATATAATGTGTCAGCCATTTGTCATCTTCATAGGAGACACAAAAACAAACAAACAAAAAAATAAGAAAAACACTTGCTGAAAAGACTACACTTCCAGTAGACAGGGATTTCTTCTCATCAGCTCTAGGACTAGTGACTGATGTGACTATTCACATTTTGTACAGGTTGGTCGTCCTCTGATCCCATGATTTCTTCCTGGTTTATGTTGCTCCTGAGCAATCGTTGTGTGCTGCTTAGTGAAGTTGTATGCAGCTGAGAAAAGAAAAAGGAAATGTAAAATTTACTCTTTCAAAAATATCTATTTTTTTAAAGTATTTTTTAAAGATAATCTCTTCTGTGCTCTGTCACAAGCTTCAGAGATGGAAAATCTTTTATAAAAGCTTATGCAAATTGTTGTCACATCATACCGATAGGGCTGTGTTATGCTTGTTTGCCTGAAGGATTCAAAAACTACTTAATCTGTTCTGCACCCCTTTTTGCCTCCTCCTTTCCATTTAAAAGAAAGGAAGCAACCCATTAAAGACAATTTTTCCTTTTTGGCATAGATATACTTGTCTGTACAAAAGGTAACATTGCTAATTTCTGTACTGGCACAAAGGAAAAGATATGATCTTTCCTCCCTCCTCTTTGTATGCATGGCTGCTGATATTGGTTATTAAAGCTACAGTACCTGTTTTTAAGAAAATCATAGAACAAGATTGCTGTATGATCTTCATAAAGTGAAGTAAATATTGCCCATTTTATAGCAGTAGTTTGGCCTTCCCATTCTCTTTTACCAGAAATATAATCTCATAAACCACTCTACTACTTAACTCTCTTGATATTTTTAGTTTCCATCTAAAATATTTTTTTACAGTTAAAAATATGGATTATTTAGAAGCTATATATATATATATATAAGAGCTATTCTGTCATACACTCAATCATCAGTGATTATTATTTTATTCACACAACCAAGACATCAGATCCAATACAGCAGCAGTTGGTGGTATAATCTATTATCTGTATTAATTCCTATGATAACAAACATTCTCATTAGGGCATCATAACATCCATTTGCGCTCTCAGTCATCCGTACATATTAAAATGCTTGTAACAAGTGAAATCTCATTACAAGGATCAGAACAAGTTTTGAACACAGACTTTAAAACAAAAACCAGACATGAGCAGACTTCTAGAACCATTAGTTCTCCAAATACAAGATATTTCAAGATATTCAGCTTGTGAATATTTTCTAGCGCAGGAAAAAGCAATACCAAGCACGGTCCTCCTCCTACAACATGTTGATGAAAGAAAATAGGCAGAAGGCATGTTCTTTGAGTGCTCAACCTAACTCTTGAGTCACAGGATTGAGCATCCAGGGAGGACCATGTGTGCTACTCCAGCTCTAGGACTGCTCTGCTTCTGCAACAGAAATTAAATCACCCAGTGTCAGATTTTTCTGAATTTTATGTTAGAGCGTAGAGAAATTCATCTTGTAGACTGTGTGGGATGGTTCATGGTTTTTATTCATTTATTTTTTAAATGTGCATAAAATTATTTCATATTATTTACTGATAGGGAACAAGTTTTAACAGCTCACATTTTAACTGATGTGAGCTAAGAACTTCATAGTATAATAGGTAATAGTACTGCTATTTATAACAGTTCTTTTTGAATTTACTTCAAGTTTTTGCAAATTAATCTTTTTTTTTTTTCTTTTTTTTTTTTTTTCCCCTCACTTGGTGCTAGACACTTCCTGGCAGATAATAATAAAACCTAATAGTCTGTGATACAGATAAACAACTTTAATTATTGTTCTGTTTTCAATATATTGCTTATTTTTATTTATTTATTTTTTTTGCAATAAAATCAGTTTGGCTTGAGTTAAAAACATCAGAAAATAACAGCAAATACATCTTCCCTTTCATTTCTCTTCTTTAAAAACAAACAAAAAACAATTTTTTTTTTCCCCCAAAAAATTAAGGTCTGAAAGAACTATTGGGTTATCTGGTCAGGATTTATGTGCACCAGAAGCCATTGTCTTTTTTCCTCTACTGAGTCAAATACCCTATAAATACGTAAACAGAAAGAAAAGATCAGATGCCTTTCTGTAAATTACTTTGCATTACAATTTCTGTAAAACCAGCTAAGATTTCAAAAGGGTGCTAATCCAATATTCTTCTCATAGTTTGCTCTCATCATGAGCCAAGTTTAATTTCAAAATTCTAGCTGAGCTAAGAATCCTGAGCTTAGTTTACTTAATTTTCAGCTCTTTTGTATAAGAAGAAAAATATCCTCAAATCTGATAACTGGTCTTTCCCCTCAGAAATTATCAGAGTTCACTTCAAGACTTGAAAGTTAAACATTCTGATATTCATGATGGTTGTAACTGTTTCTAGAAGTTCTTTACATCAGTTGAGAATCAGGTGATGTCAGTAAAATTCAGTTTGGGGTTACAATGATAAAGTATTTATTACCTGTGCCATAACCAGTGTAAACATTTATTCTCTTATTTGTATATCTTTTCAAAGATACTGGCTTCCTAGTATGTGATTGCTTAATCTTGAAGCTGTCACAAATGAGTGTAATGTGATGCTGAGTATGTCCTTTGTGTTTGAAAACAGGTACTTTAAACAATTAGAAAATGTCTAGTCTAAATACAGTTAGTTTGAGATTGTACATCTCCTAAATGAAAGTGCCTGCTGCCACCACAGCTCTAAAATCTGCACGTTACCTAGAAATAGTCGTATAATAACATATCTTGTTCTCTCCATGTGTTTTGATAGTCTCCAGGAGGTATTATTTTTGCTTACATTGTTTACCAGCTTTTGGTAACTTTCATACTGACAACACACACTTTCTAACTCTTTTACTTAGCTCTTTCTGCTCAGAAAGTTAGCTAGTGATTTTAACTTCTGTTCTGCAAATCATCCATCCCCTTTCAGAAAGTATTAGCAATCAAACATTAAACCATTACTGAGGCTTTGATCATTTTTATTTCCTGTTGCCTGTTACCCATTATCCCATTACTAACTACTGGTATTTTTGAACTAAAACAAAATCCATTCATATTTACTAAGACCTCCTTCAATGACACCAGAATGACTTTTAACTTGGCTTTTGAGAAACACTGAAATATTAGAGCTGGTAACCACATAGCATATGAGTGTGATTTTGAGGAGAAATTTTTTTTAAGCAAGTTAGGATTCCTGGGGATCCCTTTATACAAACTAGGCTGTCTGACTGTGATCCTGAGCATGGACCGTGGCTCTCAGCACAGGTTACTGATAGAAACTCGAAACAAGTTAATGGTATACTGAGAATTCCTTGGAGACAGGAAAGAAGCTATATGACCTATCAGTTAATTTCAAAAGTAAATAGGGGACTGTATTTTTGTAAACATTTGAATGCGTAGGTTTTTATCACCGTTTCACACAGACGATCTGGAAGGAAAAAATAAAAATAACTATCGTTAATGAAATTCAAAAACATTCAGAAAAAACTGTCTTGGATTTTTCTTCAAAAGTGCTGTTTTTATGAACATTTTAATGAGTTAAAAGGAAACAAACATTTGGTAATGAATGTTTCTTATGGATCATACTAATGAAGCTAGTAAGTCATGTGGTGTTAAATTCAACCTGTATTTTAATGCATAGTAGGGGTAAAACTTAATATTTTCAAAGATTTCTCATTTTCCAGATCATTTAGTTATTCTTTGCAGAGTATAAAATAATTAGGTTCCTTTGTAAAGGTCTCTTGTTTCCTAATATATAAAAACCTTCTTTTATTCTGTGCTGTGCTCCAGGTTCCCTGCTGGTACTTACCTTGACAGCTACAGAGTTCTGTGAGCTGTCAAAAAATCCATTTGGCCAGTGAAGTAAATCATGAACTACGAGTATAGTATTTGGAGCTACTAGCAAAATAACATGTACTTATTTTTGAAAAAAAAAGTGTTTTTTTCTTTTCCAAATCTTTCCTCAGAGATGCAGCTTCAAAGAAAGGGACAATAAGGTAAACACTTCAATTACTTGAATATATTTCTTGAATACACTGTAGGTCTTGGATCATCTGTGAATATTTGGTTTGTATTTGTTAGGCAGTATTGTGTAATACATATGAGTAATGCATAATACTTGTTGAATGAATATAAAAGGAGTATATACACATCATTAATGTATGTTGAAATACTTTGGGTGCACATACTCCCCAAAAATATTTCTGTAGTTTTGCCAATTATACCCCCAAGAAATTAACCTGTGAAAACAATTATCTATAGTTTATATTTTAAGGTATTGTAGAAACAAACTTCTTTATCTAAAGGGAAAAAGTAGCCACAGTAATGTGACAGATCGTGTTACTGCAATTGCAGTTTCCAGTGCCCACTCTAGCTTGCATATTGATAGCTCAGTTATTCTTCAATACTTTCTCATAACCTCAGTGCAGTCATCTGGATTTTTCAGACCTTCAGAACCTGTGTATTCTTGCCACACTCCCCCTTGCCCTGAACATTGTTAGTGCATAAATATCTGTGTATATTTATGTATAGCAGATATGTTTTCATGAAAAGACAGCACTCCTTGTATTCTGGGGGAGGTTATTTATTTCTCTCATGCTTGACTTCACTGAATAACAAAGTGCATGTCTTCTCTCTAGTGAACCAATTCTCTCTTCTAATGGGATAAAATCCTGGTTATAGGTTTTAAAATAAATCTGATGTTCTTTTCCTATTTATCTATTTATATAGTATTTTTCACCATAAGAAAATCCAGGTGCAAAGGCAAAAGGATAGCATACAAAGTTTAGAAGAGACTCTAGTCTTCAGTGAATGCAGGCTGAATATCTGAGGCTCTAGTAGGCTGAAAGATTCAATAGTGCACACCCACTTTATAGAGCAGAAGTCCACCTAGCTATTGTGTGTCTTTAGGAGTTGCTAAAACTGGATAATTCAGGAAAAGTGTAAGACCAAGGCAACCATGTATTTCCACTGATACTCCCAGCTTTCTTGAAGAATGAGATTTGTAGTTATTTAGTAATCCTAGACTGCTTTGATTGTCTGATCAAGAAAAGACTTGAGATGAATTCTGGAGCTCTGAAAAATGAGACTCTGGATACAATTTTGATGTTGCTTTGCCATGAGCTGGATAGTTTGGCTAACAATAATGTAGTCCACCAGACAACCTTAACTCAGTTCTTCCAAAGCATATATTTTTAGCTGGAGGAACGTAGAGAACCTTAGCACTTCCTAGCCCTGGTTTTGTCTGACCTTAGCTTAGCCTGGTGCCCAGGCTTCTCCTCATCCTTGGGTTTCTGAAAGAGGAAAAGTTCAGGCACAAAACAAAGTGGATGTTCCAGGCAGGTTCCCAGTCAGAGTGAATGGTGAACATTCCTGTTTATACCCGCTTATACTGGTCTTGCATGCCAAGTCGATTTGCAGGGCTAATTGCAAACCACTTCCATACTGCCTTCCATACTGCAAACCTGAATTTCACACTGGATTGTAGATGTAGTTGCTGTGATGCACAGGCTCACTTTTTGGTTCTTGTCATGAGAATCATCTATTTCAATATGTGTTGTATCAGAAATAGCGTACGTTTTTTTCTTACAAGGAAGCTGAAAATATGAAAAAAGTTTCCCAAAGAAGGCTATTTTTCAGTGTTCTTAATTATTAAATGGTAATATGTAGCTTGTTCATAAACAGTTCATTCAGTGTGTTTTCTCCTGATGTGTGAAATTTTGGTTGTTTTGATCAATGATATAAATAATGAAATACACTTCATGTTTGCTGGATAGCTGAATATATCTTAGGGTCCAAATTGTGTCTCAGGTGTTCATCACTATAAATATGAGATTCATTTATCATAACTATTCTGCAAAACATTTAAAATATGCTGTTCTCATGAACTTTCCTGTCCATTATTAGTCAGTCCTTCAAATGTCCTCCTATACATAACACACTTAAAACAAATTGAACACAGTTAATATAATTACAAAATGCTATATTAGGAAATGAACTTGGGAATTTTTACATATATTGGACTAAACTTCTTTTACTACTGCCCTTTTGGACGCAAAATATTGAAAGGGTAAATCATATTGCAATATATTTTGTAAAGATGTCTCTTATATGAAGAGTTTATCTGATTGTATATTATGGACTAAACGTTATATTTTCATTTAAATAACTACATTCTGAAATGTGAAGTTTGAGTAAACAAGGCAATGGTTGTAAATGTATAAGTAACATGCTAGATATAAATGTATTTCAACTTTTTTTTTTTCTTTTTTGATGAGAGGAGTACAAAGATCAGAATAGACGGAAAAAGTACTTTTTCCTGTATTCCTCATGCTCCTCACCTAAAAGGGAAACATCCACACAAAACAATAATACAGGCAAATGCTTCCTAAGCACATTTCTACATCTCAGCCTGTGATAACAATGCATTAAAAAAAAAAAAAAAAAAAAAAAAAGGAGATGGACATCACCTAGAAGATTTAAGATAGTAATGATCATTTTAGAGGATGGGGAAAAAGAAAAAGTGTTTTCCGTGACTTAAATGTGAACAAGAGTAGATTTTCTTCTTGGAATACATTTAGTTGTACACTTGTATCACCTAGGTATTGCCTAGGCGATAACCTCTGTTAGTTTTTTTATTTATTTTATTTTTATTCTCCATTTTAATTCAGTGTATTTGAGAAATGAAACTTGCTTGTGTGAATCTGATACAAAATTTCCAAAGAAGTATCTTGGCAATGTTAGAACTAGTTTCAATTCTGAATGTCAAAACTTGTGCTGTTTTGGCTTTGAGGCCTCCTAGTGCTACCTTTGACTTCAGAAGCAGTGCAGAAGAGGGAATTAGGTTGTCCCATGCAAGCTGGAAAGATCCTGAGCTTTTTAAGACATCCCACACTGCAGGGAAAAATCTGAAATTTCTGTGTCTGGAGTTCTTTCCACTCCATAAAGATGAGAACCCTGGAAAAATGTAGGTCTGGAAAGCTTAAGAGCCTCAGCTTGAGAGATGGCTGCCTGCATGTCCAAGCTCCTGGTTACAGAGACCAAGCCCAGATCACTCTTAGGCTCCACTTCAGGGTGCTGCGATTGCTTTTAGTTATCTAATTTGCCTCACAGTGGGGAACTGATACCTGCTGATCCAGAAGGCTCAGTTCAGTTAAATACGTGAGCCTCACCAAAATGAAATAGTGCACTTAATTCCATTTTAAACACCTGTCAGTGTTGCAGCCCACTTCAAAATGTTGTTGTTTTCTTAACTGGTAAATACACACAACCAAATTGTTCAAAGGCCCTGCTCCTTTGAACATTCATGCTTGCACATAGCTTCAGACAATTAGTGGTCTTGCTGAAATCGATGGGACTGCACTCAGTTTTTCATCTTGGTTCTGCTGAAGATGGTTTCAGATTTTCCACTGACTTGGATATGGCCACAATGTTCTCAAATAGAGCATGCTGGGCAATACCAATTTAAAAAAAAAAAAAAAAAAAAAAAAAAAAAAGGAAAGAAACCATGCTTGTGAAACTAGATATACTTCTGTGATAATAAACTATTCTTTTTTTTTTTTTTTCTTTTTTCCAGAGATTCTGTAATGTCATGTAACATTCAAGTCAATCTATAGAAGGGAAGACCTTAGTCCAAATTCCATTTTTTTCATTTAATAACTCATACTGCACCTCGCTATTTTTATTTTTTATTTTTTTAATTTTGCTGTTGGCTTTTTGTACAAGCATTTCTTGTCTTGTTTCCCCTCTGGTAAAAGACGTTCCCTAGCTAGGGAGATGACTCTGACCTTGCGTTATGTCCCAATAGTCCAATAATCCAAATTTGTCAAGACAAAGTTCTTCTTCTTGCATATACCATTTGTACTACTTATTCATCCTTTTTTTTGTGTGATGGTTTTACCCAGGTGGGCAGCTGAGTTCCATCACAACCATTCTCTCACTCCCCCTCCTCAAAGGGAAAGGGCTGAAGGGCTGAGATAGGGGCAGGGAGATCACTCAGCAATTATCATCACAGGCAAAACAGACTCAGCATAGATAGATTAATAATTTTTTTTAACCTATTTCTAACAAGCCAGAGCATTTAGAAACCACAAACAAACTAAAAACACCTTCCCCCCATCCACCCTCTTCCCCTCACCTTCTTCCTCTGAGCAGCGCAGGGGAATGGGGAATGGGGGCTGTGGTCAGCCCCTAACACTTCATCTCCGCCTCTCCTTCACAGTCACTCTCTGCCCCTGCTCCAAGTGGGGTTCCTCTCATGGGATGCTGTCCTTCCCGAACTGAGCCTGCAGGGGCTGCCCACATGCAGCAGCTACCCAAGAACTGCTCCCACATGGGTCCATACCACAGGGCCCATCTGTCAGGAGCAAACTGCTCCAGCACAGGTCCCCCAAGGGTGGCAGCTCCCCCCAGACCCCCTGCTCCTGTGTGGGCTCCTCTCCATGGGCTGCAGCTCCGGCCTGGGGCCTACTCCTGCGGGGGCTCTCCATGGGCCGCAGCCTCCTCCAGGCCACATCCACCTGCTCCACCGGGGGCTCCTCCACAGGGGGGCTGCAGCGTGGAGATCTGCTCCATGTGGGACCCATGGGCTGCAGGGGGACAGCCTGCTCCACCAGGGGCCTCTCCACAGGCCGCAGGGGAACTGCTGCTGCGTGCCTGGAGCACCTCCTGCCCTCCTGCTGCACTGACCTTGGGGCCTGCAGGGCTGGTTCTCACTCCTCTCTCCCAGCTGCTGTTGAGCAGCAGATTTTTTTTCCCCCCTTTCTTAAATCTGCTCTCACAGAGGCCCAACCAGCATCACTTTTTGGCTCTGCTCTGCGCAGCGGTGGGTCCCTTTTGGAGCCAGCTAGAGCTGGCCCTTATCCAACATGGGGCAGCTTCTGGATTCTTCTCACAGAGGCCACCCCTGCAGCCACCCACTACCAAAACCTCGCTATGTAAATCAATACACCTCTTCAGTCAGCCTAGTAGGTAAGGCTTTGTCTAAGTTCTTCTAGATTTGGAATGGACATCATTTGTTGAAGTTTAGTCCACGGGTCAGAGTTTGCCAAAAAAAAAAAACCAATAAATCAAGATAATAGTTTTGATTAAGAGGCTGGAAACCAGATTATGAGCAGAACAAAAAAAAAAAAAAAAAAAAAAAAAAAGGTGAAATAATCAGCATATAACTAGATTAATTATTTTTAGCTCTTGAGTATCTCTCACTTACTGAGACCTGTCCTAAACAAACATTTTTATATTTAGGGATATTTGTCCTTCAGAACTGAGCCCTGATATTTTCTTGAGCAATTTTGAGTAGTTCCCCTTTAACCTCGGCCTGTCTACATGAGTTTCTCACGGTTCATGTTCTCTTTCACCACCCCTTTTTCAAGAAGTATTTATTCTTCCACTGATTTCGTGCTTTGTATCCATGGTGTTCAGTTGCTATGAATATAGTCCTGGTGGTTCTTCCCTGCCCCACCCTCCCGACCCATTCCTCTCATCAGCAAGGGTGGATGTATGCTGAGCTGCTTCATTAACAGAAATAGAGAATTCAGGGCTTATCTGAAAGGAGTTACTTTTCTAGAATATCCTTAAGACAAAAATAATATCATGTATACGTGCTTTACACATAATATGTAATAAAAAGTACAGTCTTCTCAAGCCACTGATTTCCAGCATCATCCTAGCTCTTGGTAGAAATCACAGAAAAAAAAAAAAAAAAAAGAAAAAAAATACTTTGCTTTAATTATCTCCTCTAAAATATCTTTTCAAATTTTTAAAGGCTGCTGCAGTAGCAGCTGTATTATCTATAATCAACTCAAAATGAAGTGCTACTTTCAAATTTATTCCAAGGAGTTGATTGTTGCAGATGGTCACAGTGGGCAGCAGTAATGTATCTGGGATTTTTAAAGTGTCTGTCCACGATGACAAACATTAACAAGCAGATTAATCCATGGTTTAATTGTAAGAGGTTACCCAAATAACATGCTTTAAGAGCTGTCTTTCCAGGCACAGCCTACTGTAGAACAATTTTGGCCAGCATGCAGGAGGAACTGAAGGCTTCATTTCATTTGTTATGCTGAGATCAGTCTGTGGTGATCCTACAACCCTTGCTTAATTAATCCCACTTTAGCTTTAGACTTGCGTCTCTGTTTGACACAGCAAATACAGCTGTGCTCTGAATGTTACTGGAAGCAGACACAACTACATGCAATGCACTCAGTTTTTCCTACTGAATATTTATTCTTTTGACTCATTTCATAGTTAATATGTGCAGGCACTTGTGACAGGTTACTGCTTGCTGACTGATTGGCACAATTAATTTCCATGTTCTAGTTGAGCTACAATTGTGGAGTACAATTTGCTCATTCATTATGGGCTACTGCTTGTAAAAGAAAAAAAAAAAATCTCTCATTTGAAAACTGACCTTTCCACCAGAGACTGTCAGAGTCCTCTGGCTGAGATTTTAACATATTCAAATGGCCACCTACGTGTTAGTTTGGTAGCACTTATGAGAAACAGATCCATATCCTCAGTAGGAACTAAGTACACAGCACAATTCAGATAAATGATTTTGGAGATCCAGACCCCAGACTTGCTAAATATACAGAGAATTCCAGTCTACTCTTTTTTTTTTGGCTTTGGCCCGTTTCCTGTTGTGCTACATTATGGCTCTAAGCAGGATTTATTACTTCAAATACAATTTTGTGCCAGTGCAGCTATCTGACTTCTAGACAAACTAGTTAATTTCTGTTTGACTTAGAGCATAGACAGGGCTTATTGTGTCTCTTCTTACATGATCTTCATTTCCAGACCTTACAAAGGAATAGTATTGCTGTTTTTCAACTACAGGATTTGAGGTGGACTTTCTTACTGAAAACAAGAATGAAATACTGGAAGACAGAAAACAAGAAAATATTTAACATGTGCTCTTTGCTTACTGCTTCTGAAATCAAGCATCGCTTGGGTTTAGGAATTAGATGGCAGAGAAGTAACTATCAAATAATATACCTGCTATTGAACTTCTGAAACCTTGGTATCATTAACTTTTTTCTTTTGCTGTCTGTTTTATGAAGCTACTCTACTGGAGATTCAATTGAACAATGTACTTTTAGGACAGGCAATGCAAAAAGGGAACCAAAATGTTTTTAATGGACCCTGCAAAGTGTATGATTTACCTATTTTATTATTTACTTCACTGAAGAGTGTCTACTCCTGCTCACTATGTGACAGAAACAGCCTCAAAATTATAAAAGATACATAAACAAAAAGTTCTAGTTTCCGTCTTGGCCACTGAAAATGAGTTTATATGCTGTATTTTGCTACTAAACTTACTACATATTCTGAGAAATTTTCCTTTTTGGTCACTTGAAATAGTTAATTCTCTTATTACTTAGTGAAAATATTATTTTTTATTAATCTACATTTCTCTTAATATAGAGTTACACAGAAAATTTAATAGGTTGTGTAAACAGAAAATTATACCTGTTAGATGGAAGTTAATCAAGATCAAGTGAAACATAGATCAATGTTGTTTTTAAAATAAAAATGTCATCTTAATGTAGCATAAATGTAATCCTTCATTGCAACATAACGCAGAGAAATGATTAAGCTAGAACTAAATAAGGAATTACCCTGTTGCATTAAGCGTGTATTTTACTGCAGACCTCTAGGATAGGAATAAAGAGCTTAATTTATTAATGAGATGCAGGAAACCATTTGGCTTTAAAACAGAACAAATTGTTACAGAGAATGTTATACCCAATAAGAAGTGCCATAGAGCAAATAAAAATAACTGTGCTGTCAGATAAATAACAGTTCTTCCAATCTCATGTAATAGGACCTGTGTAAGATGATGACTTAGATATATCAATACAAGTAAATTTATGTGATTATTTCACTCTGTAAGCTAAAAGGATCTCAGTGGATAGCAATGTTCTATAATGACAAGCGTAGCCTGTATCCATATGAAAATCTCATAACTTCTTTTTGTTAGAATTTTGTATTTAATATATAATTATATATCCCAAGGATATAATTACTGCATTTTTACTTTATTGTTGGCAATTTTTTTTCTACTAGAGGTAAAGTAGAATTGGAAATTCTTGGAGCTGAAACAGCCTATTTATTACAGCTATTTATTACAGCATGATACCAGCCTTAACTATTTGAGGTATTCTCTGGCTTCCTTAGTGCTTCCAAGTCTTTGCATACCAGTCATTCTTCCTACTTTTAACAGGGCTATGGGTTGAAGTTGCAGTTGTTACTATTGGTCATTTTAAATGACAGTGATGTCTCTTTGTTGCCAAAACCGTGGATTTGGCCAAGAAAGTAATAATAAATATTTTGAAAGAAAACAGGTAAAGGATGGATCAGTTTGAGGTAGGATAACAATATGGGAAGACTGCTAGCACATATCCTTGTAAACCTTTTCTCCCACTGCTTATTTCAATTAGTAATTCCTAACATCTTACGGGGCTGGGACTCCTAATGTGAGGGTACTATTTCCACCAGCTGTTTTTCACAGTAGCTCAAAAAAGAGAGATATCTTGTTGTTAAAATAAATAAATAAATAAATAAATGATGTATTAGACTGCAAAGTGACCAGTGAGTTGAAAGGCTAAAGTTAAGTTAGAAATAGACTGAAACATATGCTTAAGGGACAGTGAGAAGCACGAAGAGTAGATTGCCACCTCTTGACAGTTTTCTCCAGTGAAAACTGAAAAGGATTCATGCAATGCTAGAAACTATTGTTAGTTAGTGGAACAGGAAAAGGTATAATTTGGGGACCCAATATATGCAATTTGTTATAGAAATCACACTGTGTGAATCTCTGAAGTGAGCGCTGTGGTGGCGTCTTGCTTAAAAGGTATCCTGTATACAAAAAATCTACTGGAGGTGTTTCATGCTAAGCCCAAGGGAGTTTTCCAGTGTTGGAGAACAGCAAATAGGAGAGCAGATAAGTGAAGTAATCCACACTTCCAAAGACAAAAGCAGGGCATGCTGAATGCTAATTGATTGGTCTTAATGGTGTCTTGTAATTAAAAGACTAAATGTAAATATTTAAAAGTGCATATAATCATAATAATTATCCAACCTTTTTAATATGTTCTGGAAAGGAACACGTGGGGATTGCACTCTTTATAAATTACTGACATGAATAACTTGGAATTTACTTTCTCTGTCTTAAGTTGTTTACTGTTGATCAGTTAGAAGGTAGACAGTCTGAACTTCTTCATAACCTCTTCCAAGTTGCTAGAAGTTACGCACAGTTTCTGACCATACTCTCATTAAAAATGTTGATTAGGTATTATGATTTACATTAACATGATGATATGTACTATGTAGGAACTCCTAAAATACAGTTTGTGGAGGATATATCAGCACTAATTTACAACTATCTTTCCCATTAAAGCACCAATCTGAATCAAGACGATCTCAGATCTTAACAAAAATTGACATTGAATTAATTTTTGTGGCATCTTATGAAGTAATGATACAGCCCAGCAGACAAATATTTGGTCCTTCCTTTTAGAAAAGTTATAGCTGTCAGTAATGATACACTGACTCTATTTACGAGATACGAATCCTCATGGTACAAAATACTCATTTTAATAGTTCTATAAAGCTTTATTTGCAGTCTTGCTCCACTACAACTATGTCCTTTTCTTTGTGACAGCAGTAGCTACAATATGTTTACAGAAACATCTTTCAGACTGGCTATGGACTTCTATTTTAAAACTTTTCTGTTGCTTTTCTTGCATTCCCATTCTGTGAGTTTTCTCTCATTTTCAAGAGGTGATTAAACTTCTTCCCTTTAGTGCTTATTAGTGCAGATAATATTAGGATTTTCTAAAAATAGGTATTCTCGTTGTGATGTAACTTTGAGGTTTGCATGGTCCCACTTATGTCTGGGATTTATTGGAAGGCATCTCTCAGAAGTCTGAAATCTTTTGTAATTTTGTTGTACTAGCTTGGCAGTGGCAGAGGGCTTTTTTTTTTTTTCCTGCTTTCTTAAATTCACTGAAATTCTTTGACATTAAGAATAAATATATTGAGTTCAGAAGAAAAAAAAAAAAAAAGAAACTGTAACAACAACAACAAAAAGAATAGAAATTATGACGATTTGTAGCCAGGGCTGGAGGCCTTCACATATGGTATATTACACGTATTTGAGTATTTCTATTGGAATTCTACAATTCCTTGGTACTGCAGTGTGTTTGGATCAAGTCAAATTTTATTTAAATTGAAGATTTTATATTATCTTCATGCATTCCTGTTTTATTGATTATAAACAGTTAAGAGGTTAGTTATCTGTTCCTTATTTGCTGCCCCATATTGGGCTACAGCAAATAATCACTTTTTGGGCAATCCTCACTTTAATTCTCCTGGATTCGTGACATGATTAGAAATAAATATAGTGTTTAGTTTAGCTTTCAAAGCTGTTCTGTGTGGTACCATACTAATGTCAGGTATTGCTCAAATATACAAAATTGATATTGCAGAGGTCAAGATAATCTTTTTTTGCAAACTGTATTGTATGCTTGGTAGGGTTTTTACCATAGAAAATAGGCTGCCTGGTAATATTTTAAATCGTTAGATACTTCCTTACCCATAGAATATTTGTAACCATGAAGATACGGTGTTCTTTTGTTGTTTGTGTTGTGTTCAATTATTAATCTGGGAGAGATGAGTGTATTGTTTTCCACTTTCTTTGGTCATCTAAATATGATAATCTTTAAGATCTACACAACAAAAGTACTAAGCAGACATAAAACATGCATTTGCTAAAGCAAAACTGCAAGCAGTAGGTAACGATAAGGATGAAATTAACCTAGGGCGGCAAAGCATCCTTTCACACGTTACTAAACTTATTCTGTTCTGTAATCCATTTTTCACATTCCTAGTAACAGGAGGAAAAAAAAATAATATATATATATATATATCATGCTACCAAAATATGCCCTTTTATATATAAAACGTGAGATATAATGAACTAGATAGTTACATGCTATATTTGATATTGCTGAACACTGTGGAAGCCACTCAAATGGCAAATTTCTGTCCTCAAACAAAGCTGTAGTAAATGTATTTTGGAAGACTTTTACCTCTAAGGTTTCATAGGGTTTGCTTGTCTAAAACGTTAAATGCAATTTAAATACTCTAAACAAATTAAGAGGGGACTGAAATGAGGCTAATGGGGGCCTGTTCCTTTTGCTCTTGAGAGAGGTGTTAATCCTGTGCACAACTATGAGACAGGTTTTTGCAGGTGAGATGAAATTCTGTCCTGCATAACTAAGTTATGTAGCTGAGCTTCAACCAAGTGGAATGTTCAATTTAAGAGGCATTTTTCTTAAAGTTGCCTCAAACTTTATTATTATTTGCAGACTTTTGACCTTGAATAGAAAGTCTTACCCCCAAAGTACACAACTATATGGTATGGTTTATATTAACTAGGGTACACAGTGTCTCATAAGTATGAGAATACAGTAGACTTATCAACTCCAATTTATAGTCTATTATAAATGAGATAATTTTTTAAACTCTTTTTTAACTGTTGTCATTGACAACCCAGAGCCAAATAAACAGTTCTACTAAATACAATGGTAAATACAGAAAATATGATAATATGAACAAAAAAATAACCTGGTCAAGAAAGATACAAAATCCTTCATTGACGTTTCTTCTTACTTTGTACTTAATTAGTCTCGAGTGCTGATTACTGCAGTTTTCTTCTGTTTTTCTCAGAGCAAAATCTTACTATTATACAAATATTTCTGAATGCATGGTTTCAGGAAACACGTTATCAGTCATGTGTAAAGGGTTATCTATTCCTAATTTGCCCTTTGGGTTGTGTATATGAAATAAGGCACTTAAGGAATAGAGTGAAGACATGATAAAAAATAAACAGCTGATTAATTTGTTGACTTTTGTTTTGAGGATGTCTCTGTACAAAACATCTGTTTTAATGATTTTGATTTCCTTTTTTTTTTTTTTTTTCTCCCCATGGTCTGAGGGATTCCACAGAAAATGCTTCCTTGCGCATGAAATCCATGCTGTCTTTACTCTGACTATGTCACATCACCATTCCTAGCTTGCACTTACGTTTTCTGCTGTGTGGGAATAACAGAGAAATTATCCCACTTATGAAAGTTATTCGGTGGTGGAAACTTCTGTTGATAAGATTGATTCAAATTACTCTGAAAAGAGCTTTATTGAGCTTATTGTGTTGTATTTCATTTTTATGAATCATAATCATCTTTTTCACAGCAATATTTTACATGCTGATTCCACTAGCTAAGTCAGTGTATCAGGGCTTATAGGAATTAAAAGAAGGTACTATGGATATTTTTCTCTCTGTCAAGGTGTCATATTACTATTTAACTTATACATTTGTAGTTTTGCAAAAATTAACTATCTATGGTGAAGTCCAAACATGTCTTCTAATCTACTGTCTCTCTTTACTTAAAAAAGGAATACTTCAAAGGCAATTAGAAGGCTCATATCTAATTCCAATACTTTCATAATGTTTCCTCTCCCTTTCTAAGAAGCATTTTTTCTTAGTCTTTCAAAATTGTTCTTCAGGAGAATGCAAGTGGTGGTTTTGCCCAGCTTCCATAAAAATTGACTGTCATTTTCTGTACATTCATCTGTATGTTACATGGTGTTTGCCTTTGAGATTTGACAGTGCTGCTTGTTACCTTGACGCTAATTGCATTTTGAACAGAATAAACACAAGGTTGAAAACAATGCAGTATATTATCCCAGGAAATGCATTTATCATTAAATTAAAATGGAACATTGTCAGAATTTCATTGTAAAAGGACCCTAGGAAATTCTGTAAATTAACTGATCAATAGCCTTGGCAGCCTTTTATCAATTCTTTGATCAATGTGTATCAAAGCTTTTCCCATGTTGCTTTTGTTTGAGTAACTCAAAAAAAAAAATCAACAGAAAAGAGAATATAGAGTGGGAATGTGAAATTACATTGATAATGATGACCTAAAAATAATCCATTTGATAGGAAAAAAAGGGGGGGGGATGGAATAAAGAAAGAATGACATGGGTCAAGCATTGAAGAATGCAACTTCAAAATTCTAGCAGAAAAACATATCATTAAAATAATAGAAAAAATATATCATTAGAAATAATATTCCATTGTTATTCACTCACACTTCAGAAATATAAGCTTTTTGGTATCACTTGAGAGTGAAAGATTTGGATACGTATTTGCAGTCTGTCACAGAGAGCATACTATATAATTTAAGCACAGTTAAGATCTTTGCTGTCATGTTGAAGAGACATTTTAAAGGTTCTTTGGAATTTATATTTCATTAACAAAAAATATATGTTCTACTACTTTGAACAATATTATCCAAATCAATTTTATTTCTAAAATTCTGAACTGGCTTTTAGTTTGCTACTGAGCAGAAATACTTTTGCATATATGAGTAATTGTTTTCTGTGGCCAAGAAATTACAAGATTTTTTTTTTTTTGGGGGGGGGGGGGGGGTTGTTGTTTTTTGTTTGTTTACCTAGAGGACATACACAAAGATGCTAATGTACTGACTCAATTTATAGCAGGCTAAAACTGTCCACAAAAAGAATTCATGTGAAATAGTAATGCATTCTAAAATTGCATACTTTCCTGTTTTAACATTTTCTCTAATACCTTATATACCAGAAAAAGTGGCACGTAACTACCAAAGTTTTAAAGCTCTGACTCTTGGAGTTGTAACCAAGGAGGTAGGATATTTATGGACTTCATTCCGAAGCCTGAAATGGGCAAATAATCCTCTGAATAGGGTCCATACTAGTTCAGGTTTTTTTGAACAAGTTGTCTTAAAGAAGTTGTCTTAAAACCCTCATCTATATCTCTTGCCCCAGATGCATGAGAGGAGGAAAGAACACACTTCTGCACAATGGTACCAAAGCCTGTTCCTCAACTACTGAAATACAGTAACAGTCACTGGAACCGCATCTCTGGCACAGACCCTTCCATCAACCAACTGAACATATATTCTCTTGGATTTAATATCTTTTAGTTATTAGTCTGTGGGAGAGACTCTTGCCTTATATTGGGGAAGCATGGCTCCTTCAAGAATCTTTGGGAAGTAACCTTGCTGAAAGCTTTCTTGACTTTCTTGAAATCCAAGTGAGTTATTTCAATTAATCAATGCTCATTAACTTTTTCAAAGTAAGCTGATAGATTTTGTGGGATTTCTTCATATAAAAGCAATCCGGAGTTTTACTGAATATTTCACCTCTTATCTGTGAATCTATTAATCCTGTTCTCTGTCATAATTCCTACCTATTTTCCTGATAGGGTAGCCAGTTTACTAGTCTGTAGTCCCCTCAGTCATTCAACTCTTGGGAAAGGAGTCATGATCTCTTCAGTTCAGTTTTTTATTCTTGCTGCAATGCCTGATTTAAGTAATAGTTCATATACCGTAGTTTGTAGCTCAGCAACTTCATACTGGAATTCTTTTGCTCTTGTACAAATTGCCTGGTCCTGACAATTGTTACTGCTTGATTTATTAATTTGTGCTAAAACCTCTTCTATTGACACTTTTTTTTTTTTTAATAGCTTCTCCATCTCATCCCTTGTGAAGAAGGTAACCTTCTTGACCTTCTCCATAGTGAACGCTAATGAAAGGATTCACTTATCTCTTCTGTAGTGGTCTCACCTTTTTTAGTGTTCCCTTTTTATCCCGATAATTTACCGGCCCCACTGACTCTTCAGTCATCCCACTTCTGTGTTTGAAAACATCTTTATTTTTAGCTTTTATATCTTCTGCAAGTTTCATTTTAGTATTACCTGGCTTGCTTTGCTTTGGTTTTACATTTAAATTGCCATCTCTTTTTCTCATTTGAACATGAACTATTTTCTCTTTTTGTTCCTTTAATATGCTGTTTTTTATTCATTTGGATATTTTTTATTATTGAAAAAATGTTTATTTAAAGACTTTAGCATACCGTAATCACCAGTGCTCACAGTCACTTAGTCATCTGAAAGATGTATACCTGCACTCTGCAATCTACAAAATGAAAATAAAATGGAAAAAAAAAAAAAAAAAAGGCAAGTACCAGAAATCTGATAGCAATCCCACATCTTACTTCTGGTTGTGGAGAAGCATGGAATTGGAACTTCTATGTTTTTGTTGAATTTTAAACACTAGATGGAAATTGAGCAAAGCTATTTCAGGATTTTACTTTCAGGTAGTTATAATGTGAATGTTTTTTTTCCTTTTGGTTTAGTTTATCCTCAATCCCTTAGTCTTCCTTGGTACCATCTTTATCCTTATGATAAGGCATATCCTTAATTCTTGCTGCGTATGGCTAGTTGTTCATATCGTTTTACATGATAAAGTTTGACATGACTTCATCTAATCTGTTTCTGTGGTATGTAGTTTCAGTGACATTCTAAATTCTATCTCTTTTCAGTACATATACTGTTGAGCACATTAGTGAAGATTTATATAGGAATAGAAATTACAATCATTTAAAAATTCCTGTGGATTTTGCAGGGATTTTCAACTTTTTTTTTTTTTTCCTAATGATATTCTGTTTGCATGTTTGTAATGTTTTTTTATCTATATTCCCAGTTTTCCTGCAGATGTTATTACATAATGTTTATTCAGTCATCTTTCTTCCTAAAGCAAATGATCATTGTAAAAAATAAGAATTTGACAGTATAACATGGAAACCGCCATTGTAACTGAAGGTGAGAATATTTTAGTGCAAGTATACCTCATTGACACTTCAGTGTACATTTTTTTTTCATATTTTTATTATGTAGCTAAACTAAATTGATTCAATTGCTATGAAAAACTGATTCACTTTTTTGTCCTTTTGGAGTACCAAGATGTAAAAGTTGCATCTTGGAGGAAAATACTGTCACTGCTATGAATCACTTGTTTAGATTTATGACTCAGCAAAGAAAAGTACCTATCATGTTCTTTAGGCATCATTGTAAAATTTATTTCAAGAAATAAAAAAGTTTAGCACTCTCCAGTTCTACACCCCAACCAAGGATAGTCGAGACTGTTCACAGAATCACAGAATCACAGAATCATCTAGGTTGGAAGAGACCTCCAAGATCATCTAGTCCAACCTCTGTCCTAACACTAACAAGACCTCCACTAAACCATATCACTAAGGACTACATCTATACGTCTTTTAAAGACCTCCAGGGATGGCGACTCAACCACTTCCCTGGGCAGTCCATTCCAATGCCTAACCACCCTTTCAGTAAAGAAGTTCTTCCTAATATCCAACCTAAGATCGTTGTTTGATAATAATTGCTCATAATGATGCTTTTGTTTGTAGGACCAGGAATATCAATTATGTTATAAAGCTCTGGCTTCTTGCATCCCTCTCTTATTCTTGTTGTGTTTCTTAGAGTAGAATTTCAAAATGACCCCAATGCTTATCTTGAAAATTAACTTTCTCTAAGTTACTGAAATTTTTCATAAGCTAGGAAGAATGAGTCACAGCAAATGGAGTCTTAGTAAATGACATTGGAACCTTAAGGACAAAAGAAAGAATAAAGGAATTATATATATATTTATATTTATATTAAATAAGTATGAACTGTAAAATGAAAATCTCAAATACAGTGCAGAGTATGCCATGGATAGATTTGAGCTTGTATTTGTAGAAACATTTGTGAATTTGGCCTGTGATTATGCCATGTATGAATTATTGACTCATTCTTCACTTGTGAAATAAAAATCATTTTATATTGTGACATTTTCTATATAAGTACAACTACAGGCTGTCACGAATACCTTCTTACAGTCCCATACAAGAATAAATGTGCAATTAAGAGTAATATATATATATAAAAAATCCCCTGTGGGACTGAAAGAGAAACCTTTTACTTCTCAAGAACACGGTATATTTCTTGGACTAAAGGTAAAGCTCTGCAAAAGTGCAGTCTGCAAAAAATCTCTCATTTGATCTTCAGTTCACTTCTTATCCAGCCCCAGACTGCTACTATTCTCTGACCAATGTTCTTGGGCTAAGATCAACATTGATTTACATTTTCTGCGTTTTCATCATCTGTGTGGGGAGTGCTCCAGGTAAAAAATCTGCACTGAATTTCATCATTCAGTGTAACTTTTCTTACGGGCTAGATATAACATGGCCCAGTTCTCCCATATCACAAGCCTGAAGTAAAAAATATTTGGGAGATGTTGCCATGTAGAAATATATATACACATCTAGCCTTGAGGTGAGAAAGTAATCTTTTCTACTTCTCATGGATATTGCTTCCTATCCTCCTGTGCAGTTTATTTTCCTAGCCAGAAGATATTACGGGGGATGGGATCTATTAATTTAAAACAGCACTCAGAAAACCAAAAAACTACAAAAAACTACAAAAAAACTAGTTTCATTTTTGGCTTGACCATTATATAAAGGACAGGCTTTTTACCTGGTACTCGATAGGATACCCTCCTACCAACCCCCCCCTGAAAATATTGTAATTAGAATGACCTGAACTGATACATGGCAATTTAGCATGAGGCAAATATTTAAGCTGGTCTGGGAAACTTTCCTTTCAGGCACATATCAAAATGTAACCATTTTATGTTTTGATTGTTTACGACAATCAAAAAGAGAAGGAGCAAAATAGCAGCAAAAAGCAAAATACCTTCAGGTCTAATCTTTGAGATGTGCTGAATCAATAGGAGTTTTAAAAACATATTAAAAGACCGAGTTCTTACAATACGCAACTTCTAGCTGAAAAAGTCTGTTGGGGAAGAATGACAGTAAAAATCATTAACGTTGTTCAATTTTTTAACACCTTTTTGTCATTTCTCCTTCCCAAAAATGTTCTTCTGTGAAATAGTTGCTAGTTCTGGGATGAAAGGTCAAATGTAAGCACACAAAGTCTTCAGGTAGTGGGATTTAGTTGTTCTTACCATCATATTCAAATGGTGCCAGGTAAGAAACAATGATGAACTGCTGCTGAAGGACACTTGTTTGGTATCATACTGTTTTGTCAGCATTGATTTGCCTTGGATAACAATGCATTTTGAAACCCAAGGGGAAATTTAAGGGTGTAAATGAAGGAGAAAAAGTTTTGCAGTGAAGAAAAATAAGTTGTCAATGCATACGCTCTATTATGCAGTGAGTAGGTGTGGCTTGTATTTGCTGTTTGTTTGTTTTGTTTTTTTTTTTCTACATATCTGTTACATTGACTTATTACTAGCTTGACCAGAATAATTAGAGAACCAAGTTTCACCTTGTCTTTCCTGCCTGTAGCCCATAGCTTTCAGCTGGTATATATGTGAAGGGAGAATCAGTCTCTGCTGTTTAAAGTAACCACTTCACAGAATGGTAACTGGTTACAGAATAGCTGTGGGTGGCAAGTGGGCAGAAAGATGGCATATTTCTTGTGCAAGGCATTGTAGTTAGCTGTTTCTTTGTGCCAAGTGGTCCCTGAACAGTAAGAAGGAGAATGAATGTGCACATAACCCTTATGCTTGCTTAGGGGCATCTGCTTCTTTCCAAATCATAACTTAATTTCAAGATTTGTGAAAATGTTATTAGCCTCTTAAGGAAAAATATAGCATCACTTGTACATAAAGCAATAAATCTATTTTGTAAATTTATTGATGGAAGCCCTTAATGTGTGTGCATTTTAGTGGTGTCTGGTATAATTACTCAGATGATTAAGAAAGAAGGAAACAGTATGATCATAGCTATTCTATAACACACTAGATAGGACTTATTTGTATCTCTGAGAAACATGCCTTTTAGGGGGGAGAAAAAAGAAAGCAATGGCAGTGACAGAGAATCCACTGAAATCCTTGGTAAATTGTTCCTATGATTAATTTATTCGTGTTTAAAAAAGAAACAAACAAAACCACTCTGTTGCTACTCTGAATTTATATAGCTTTGTTTTCTTGCTCTTACATCTTTGTTGTATCTTTGTGTGTTAGACTGGAGAACTCATTACCAAAGCTTTGTTCCTGCTGTAGATACTCACAAACTGAGATTGATTCACTCCTTAACCTTCTATTTGGTAATCTGAATAGTCTGACCCCCTTCATTCTTTCATTGTATGGCATATTTTCCAAATCTTTTTGTATAAGTTGTTACTCATTCAATTGAGGCAACTGAATCTTCGTAGAGAAACTAAAGGAAATAGAAAACTACTTTAAAATGAGAAGTCTAATCTACCTTTCCCTTTGCTCTCCCTCACCTCTTCTCACTTCTGTGGAAAATAACAATGAATGTAGTTAATCTGTTTGTTTTTAGAATAAAGCAAAGTTATTTTTTCCCCATATGATTTTAATTATTAACTGATCCATGGCTCATTTCATTGTAAGTTTAGACAAATATATTGTCAGGATAAAATATGCAATATTCTCAAAGAACTCTTCTCGGAAAACCTGGTACTTCAGATATTACCGCAGTTAAAATATTGTCATACTAGTAATTTGTTTTTGTTATTAAAACATACATCTTTCTCCTCATTTTTTGAATGTAAGATCCTTATTTAAGGAAAGATTTCCTGATTTTCCTAATTGTTGATCCCAAGTAATAAGAGATTTCATATAATTCATACAGTAGCTTGAACTAAGACACGCAATGACTTCCATATTCTCTGTAGACTGTCACTAGCCACCTGATGTAAGGAGCTACGCACCTAAGGACACTGACGTTAGGTGGCTTCTGGCCTACTGAGATGGGTGGTTAGGGTCATTCCCTGTATTGGGAGACTACTGGGTATCTAGCACAGGCTTCCAGTTTTTCACTGAGTATGTTTTTCCCAGAAACATGTTTGCAAAGCTTCTGTTGGACTTCTGAGGTTGTAAGGCATCCTGTTGCAGCTGTATAGCCTGAAAATCTCAATTGAAAAGTGAATTTGCAGCCCAGAGCTGAAATGCCTCATGCTGAATTCTGGTTATTACAAGATCTACTTCTTTAAAACAATGCTCTTTGAGGGGAATGGATACATTTCAAAAGCTTTCAATTTCTTTTTATTTTTCATAGACGTTAGACTTTTATTCAGCCATTACTAAAAGCATGACTGAAAACACAATTTTGTCTTGGAAAACTGCCCTCTAGCATACTTTGTGGAAATAAAATAGAAGGACATTCCTTTCATATCTTTCTAAAAACTTTCTGTAATACTGTCATTTTGGCAACATGTTCTATATCATAAGCCCCAAACCCAAGGAAGAGTGTCTGATGGCTGATATTAAGGAAGAAACTCCAGGAGCATGTGTGCATTTAGCACCTTTACTTAATCTGTTTCAGAATGAACAGCAATTGATGAACTCTATTTTAAAACATCTTTCTTGTATGTTTTTCAGTGTACAATGTTCAACTTCTGTCTTTCGTTCTGACAGACTAAAAGCCAGCCTATTAAATAAGTCTTTTTGACATTACTAGTAAGACAAAAGTTAAAAACTATTTTATTAGACTTTTTGTTGATGAGTAAAAGTTCTCAAACTGAGCAAGTACTTAATTTTGTTGTTTCTTCATTAGAAAAATGGTTTTCTTTGCACTTTTGACAGCAAAAGGCTGACTCCAAACAAGAAAACTAAGCATGATTGTATAGCAGTAAAATATAATGATGCAGCAAATTTACTCCTAGAGTTTGTTCTACAAAGGTGTGCTGTCGGAGTAAAACAGTTGCCAAGAGAATTAAAGATATATATATATATATATATATATATATATGTATAAAGAGCAACACTGCATTAAAAAAAAGATGTCATACATTCTAGGGGAGAGTCTTATTGCTAGGATTTCCATAGTTTCCCTACTGGCAATTCTACTCATCCCTTCACAGCATGATGTTACTATCACTGACACTCCTAAATACAAACTAAACTTTTTATAAGAACAGCATTTAAAATGTGTATCATTTCAAACTTCAAAATAGATTTAGAAACCTCACAGAAAGCTCTTTGTTGAAAATTGATACTGAATTCCAAACTGGCCTTAATTACCCTAGATATATTACAGGGAGTATATGTATATTTTTTTTTAGTCTTAATAAAATGTGGTGCTTTAAAGATTCCTTTTTCTATAAATGACTTCAGAATCTTCTAGATATATTTTTGGCTCCTGTGCTTAGTGCTTTTTTACATAGTGCCACAAAAATCAGAAACAAAAACAGCTAATGGCAGATGTTAAATAGGAGAGAAACACCAATGTGCAAAGCCAACCATCAATCTGCTGTAGCCTCCTTCAGAAAGAAACAAGGGGAAGATTCAAAGCAGAAGAATTCTGGCTAGTAAGCAGAATTCATTGCCCATTAGTCTTTGGATTCATTTTGGATCTTGATTGATTGATATATATATATAAATATATATAAATATATATATATATATATATATAAAAAAGACAGAGTCTAGTCCAGTTAAGCAGAAAAACATTGGAAATAAACTGTTTCTCTTGCAGATTTTTGGGGGAAAAAGGATCCCAAGTTGTGAATTATGTCATATTGTTTTTGGTTGAGGGTTGCAAGGGATTGCAGATAGCATAAAATTAGATTGATTGAGAATTAGCCTTTGGCATGAATGGCACAGAATGAATTTATGCTTTAAATTCTTTGTGGTAAGATGAAAAAGACCTGTTGAGAATGAAGCAGGAAGAAGTATGTGTGTTTAATTAGTGGGAAAAATGGAGTGATTGAGATGGGGAAAAGAGGGTTAAAGAGGATTGTCAGAGTTTGTTGTTTGACCCTGACAGCAGAGCACTCTGAGTGGCCTGTCACATGGCTTTTAATTTAAAACCTTTTTATGACTGGTATAATTTTAGGAGGCAATCAGTGATTTTCAGCTTATTGTTGGTTCTCAGATCCCAAGGTTTTTAATTTGAAGTTTAAAAAAAAATCAGAAAAAAAAGTAGTCTTGTTGTTGTTGACTTTAAATATTTCCATGTATGGTAAGTTTAAGGACTACAAATATGAAGAAGGGGAAAGAGGTAGCTGAGAACTTCTGTGCGAGAAAAGTAGGAAACTGCACCAAGCAGCCAGCCAAAACGCAGAGGGGAAGGCTCAGAAGGTACAGACAGCAGCTGACATTGGTGCTTGCTGGAATTATTTTATGTTGGCATTCTGGTAACTGCAGATTCTGAGCTGGTTCCTCTTTGCAATCCCTTTCCCATGTCTATAGTCTTCCTTTCCTCATAGCAGCTGCAGGACAGCCTGTGTCCAGTTTGATTGTCACCAGTGCAAAAAAAAAGGTGTAAAACTAGAGGAAGAACTATGAAGGGTCCACTAAGGTGGGCTGGAACAGTAGACGTGCAAAGAGAAACCGAAGGAACGCAGTTCATTTAGCCTGGAAAAAGGAAAGCTGATGGAAAGGGAGAAATCTAATTGTAGTCTGTTACAACATAGAGAAGGGTTACAGAGAAGAGGGAGCCAGACTCTTCTCAGACATTCACAGTTAAATGAAGGTGACAGTCACAATCTGCAATAAAATGTAAGGGTATAAGGAAAAAAAAAAATATTTCCTGTGAACTTGTCGTGTTGGACAAGTTACTCAGAGATGCTATGAAGGGTTTCAAGACTCTGTGTGAGGTTCTAAGAAATCTGGTCTACCTGTGAGGCAGTCCCCACTTGCAGAAGATGCCTGTACTGGATTACGGCCAGAATCCCCTCAAAAAAGTTTTACTATGATTATAAGATTCCAAATAGCTCCAGGATGTAGCTGTTCCTTAGGTTATGATTAGGAATGACTGCTGAAAAAAAGATATCAGGTGTCAGATCTGATAACCTGGAGGGCAGAATTCTGTTGGGTGGTTGAGCTTATGTAGAGAGAGAGACTTGAACAAAAGAGAAATTTTCTTTCATTCTGTTAAACTTAGTTTTTTGCATGGACTAATGCACTAATGGACTAAAATGGACCAATGGGAAAGATAGTTGCAATTAGTATAACAAACAAAATTCCAAAGAACTACAACTTATTTTGGTTTTGTCTCATAGTGGAAACCAGTAAAGTTTAGTGTTTGTTCCAGAAGATAAAATTGGCTTTTGAGATAAATAAAAGTTGTATGTTTTGATGAGAAAAATTCAGAAGTACTTGGGGGCAAAACCAATCCAATTCTTTCTGTTTTATAATGAATAGTGGTAACATGGGTATGTAGGAACATTTGGAGTGAGAGGCATTACACCATTGCGAGGGAGATTGCTGATGCCCTTTGACCAAGAAAGAATTTGCAGAGGTGGTATGTGGCATATTGCTGTTACAGAGTTAACAGTACAGAACCTCAGCTTAATCTGTCAGAGATTGTTCTCACATAAATGACTTTGGCTGTCATGGCAAGCCAGCAGCTCTCTATTCTTAACTGTAAGAACAGACTGAATTTATGGTGTTTAAGCAATTACGAATATATACTTGAAAAGTGAATAAATGTTGGTAGCAGGCCTCAAAAGAGCATCCACAAACCTATGCTAAACCCTGTACAACTTGCTCCAAATACAGCTTAAATAATTTTTGAAAGTTTTATCAATCCCTCAAAACACTTGCAAAGTATATATTTTGACTAGTACAGACTTCAACTGCATTTTCTTAAGACTTAAGAATACATATAAACTTTCTTGGCCACATAGAATGTTACCGTGTTTCAGAAAAAAAATAAAATAAATGAGGTAACATTAAAAATTAAGAAATTTAGTATCCAGAGGCTTCCTTTTCATGTCAAATTCTTAAGAAAATCAATCTAAAGAGGTGTCATCAAATTCAGGAAAGGATTTAATGAAGATATTTTCTCTCTTATACTGAAAATATAGAACTGTCTGACAGTTTTGATTTATTTTCATGAAGCTGTTTATAGAAGTTGTTTTGGCAGGATCTATTTACAAGTATCTGTGCGTTCTTGTCATGCTGTGTAGATTGGGTTTACTTACGGAAGCTTATAGCTATCAGTTGAGTGAATCAGGAGTTTCCAAGTTTCACACAGTCACAAATGTCTTATGATTTTTTCCCCCTCATCACCCTGGGTTTCTGGACCACTTTGTATGTCTTCATGTATATATGCCTGACAGCATTTGCGTACCATCATAGATCATATTTTCTGATAATCAGTATGAAATGAGTATGTTGTGAAGACCCTAGGCTTCTGTATTCTGTTTGTTCTAGAGGTTGAGATCTACTCTAGCTAGTAAGAGCATGTAGAAATACCTCCTTGATACCATTGATGATGAATACAATCTAGTCCTCTGGGGTATATGTGAGTGAAAGTCAGGTTTTCACAACATGTTCCAATGTGACCACAAGTAGTGCTTTGGAACGCTGGATATTTCAAGCATGCAGCCTGAAAACCTTCAGTGTCCATGATAACCTGCTTTCATTAGCTGAGTTATTTAAAAAGGAACGTGAGACTTGTTAGCTTCTGAAAGTAGCTATACTAAATTTGTTTGCATCATTGTTTATAACAGTTGATGTCCCATCACTTACTACGTCCATACAAAATATTCTGCCTTTGTTACCTGTCTGTGGTAATTTATTGTAATTGAAGAACTTATTTTGATATCAACTGACTTCCTCAAGCATCTGTGAAGTACTTGTGCATAAATGAACCAATTCCAGCAACTGAGACACTGCACATAAGGATTTTTTTCTTTTATGAATCCATTTTTCTGTGATTACATTACCACATTACTTAGGCTTAAACTGATATTGGTAGTTCTCTTCAATGCTTTTTGGAATAAGGCTTTACTTTCTATGTGCTTTTTAAAAATGTGTACTTTTTTTTCTATGTACTTTTTAAAAATTATTATTTTTTTTTTACATTTAAACAATTAAATTGAGTTTATGTGAGAGATGAAAAAGTTTAAGTGTATTGGAGTGTTGTGGTTTAGCCCGGCTGGCAGTCAAACACCACACAGCCGTTCGCTCACCCTCCCCCCTCCCTCTCCGGGATGGGGGAGAGAAACGGGAAAGTGAAGCCTGTGAGTTGAGATAAAGACAGTTTATTAAGACAGGGAAAAGAATAACAATAATAATAATAATAATAATAATATTAATAGTAATAATGTGTACGAAATAAGTGATGCACAATGCAATTGCTCACCACCCGTTGACCGATGCCCAGCCTATCCCCGAGCAGCCAGCCACCCCTCCACCCCGGCTAGCCACCCCTATATATTGTTCAGCATGACGTCAGATGGTATGGAATACCCCTTTGGCCAGTTTGGGTCAGCTGTCCTGGGTCTGTCCCCTCCCAGCTCCTGCTGCATCCCTAGCCTGCTCGCTAGCAGGACAGAGAGAGGCTGAAAAGTCCTTGGCTTGGTGTAAGCACTGCTCTACAACAATTAAAACATCATCATGTTATCAGCGCTCTTCTCATTCTAATCCAAAACATAGCACCCTGCCAGCTACTAGGAGGAAAATTAACTCTGTCCTAACTGAAACCAGGACAGATATCCACCCCTTATTCCATACCATTTATGTCATGCTCAGGTTACACTCTTTCCAATACTTTCTAATTAATCACCATTTTCATCTATGATATATAGCAATCATGGTAGCGATGACATACAGTGTTATATGATAATTAACATATTATAATTCAACTCATGGGCTATTCTCACCCAGTATTAGGTCCCCTTGAGGTACACACCGGACCTCCCCATTCTCTTGCATTACCCACCAAGTGCATCCAGGTCCCCGAGCAAAAGCAATCCCACGAATGGGCTTGCCTTTTCCTGAGGCGGGAGTAGCCCAGACTGTCTTACCCAGCATGTTTCTTACGTGCACTACAGGAACTTTATCCCCTTCTACAGTGCGTAACAGGTTTGATTGGGCAGGTCCAGCTCGGTTGGCAGATCCTCTAGTATTGACTAACCAGGTGGCCTTTGCCAGATGTGTTTCCCAATTTTTGAATGTCCCAGCACCCATTGCTTTCAGTGTAGTCTTTAACAGTCCATTGTATCGTTCAACTTTCCTGGAGGCTGGTGCATGATAAGGGATGTGATACACCCACTCAATACCATGTTCTTTGGCCCAAGTGTCTATAAGGTTGTTTCGGAAATGAGTCCCATTGTCTGACTCAATTCTTTCTGGGGTGCCATGTCGCCATAGGACTTGCTTTTCAAGGCCCAGGATAGTGTTCCGGGCGGTGGCATGGGGCACAGGATATGTTTCCAGCCATCCGGTGGTTGCTTCCACCATTGTAAGTACGTGGCGCTTGCCGTTGCGGGTTTGGGGGAGTGTGATGTAATCAATCTGCCAGGCCTCTCCATATTTGTATTTCAGCCATCGTCCTCCATACCAGAGAGGCTTTGACCGTTTGGCTTGTTTAATTGCAGCACATGTTTCACAATCATGAATAACCTGTGCTATAGTGTCCATGGTCAGGTCCACCCCTCGGTCACGAGCCCATCTGTATGTTGCATCTCTACCTTGATGGCCTGAGGTGTCATGGGCCCATCGGGCTATAAATAATTCACCTGTATGTTGCCAGTCCAGGTCCACCTGAGCCACTTCAATCTTAGCAGCCTGATCCACCTGCTGGTTGTTTTGATGTTCTTCAGTAGCCCGATTCTTGGGCACATGAGCATCTACATGGCGTACCTTTACAACCAGGTTCTCTACCCGGGCAGCAATATCTTGCCACAATGCAGCAGCCCAGATGGGTTTGCCCCGGCGTTCCCAGTTGTTCTGCTTCCATTGTTGTAGCCACCCCCATAGGGCATTTGCTACCATCCATGAATCAGTATAGAGATAGAGAACTGGCCACTTTTCTCGTTCAGCAATATCTAAGGCCAGCTGAACGGCTTTCACTTCTGCAAACTGACTCGATTCACCTTCTCCCTCAGCAGCTTCTGCAACTCGTCGTGTAGGACTCCATACAGCAGCTTTCCATCTCCGATGCTTTCCCACAATACGACAGGACCCATCAGTGAACAGGGCATATTTCTTCTCATTTTCTGGTAGCTTGTTGTACAGTGGGGCTTCTTCAGCACGGACTACCTCCTCCTCTGACGATATCCCAAAGTACTTGCCTTCTGGCCAGTCCATAATCACTTCCAGGATTCCTGGGCGACTGGGGTTTCCTATTCGAGCCCGCTGAGTAATCAGTGCAACCCACTTGCTCCATGTAGCATCAGTTGCATGATGTGTAGAGGGGACCCTTCCTCTGAACATCCAACCCAGTACCGGCAGTCGGGGTGCCAGGAGGAGCTGCGCTTCAGTACCGACCACTTCCGAAGCAGATCGAACTCCCTCATATGCTGCCAATATCTCCTCTTCGGTTGGAGTATAGCGGGCCTCAGATCCTCTGTATCCCCGACTCCAAAACCCCAGGGGTCGACCTCGAGTTTCCCCAGGTTCTTTCTGCCAGAGGCTCCAGGTGGGGCCATTCTCCCCGGCTGCGGTGTAGAGCACATTCTTTACATCTGGTCCTGTTCGGACTGGCCCAAGGGCTACTGCATGAACTATTTCTTGTTTAATTTGTTCAAAGGCTTGTCGTTGCTCAGGGCCCCATTCAAAAGCATTCTTCTTACGAGTTACTTGGTAGAGCGGGTTTACAATCAGACTGTAATTTGGAATATGCATTCTCCAAAACCCCACGACACCTAGGAAAGTTTGTGTTTCCTTCTTGCTAGTTGGTGGAGACATAGCTGTTATTTTGTTGATCACATCCATTGGGATTTGACGACGTCCATCTTGCCATTTTATTCCTAAAAACTGGATCTCTCGTGCAGGTCCTTTAACTTTATTTTGTTTTATGGCAAAACCGGCCTTCAGAAGGATTTGGACTATTTTCTTCCCTTTCTCGAAAACTTCCTCTGCAGTGTCACCCCACACAATGATGTCATCGATGTACTGCAGGTGTTCAGGAGCCTCCCCCTGCTCCAGCGCAGACTGGATCAGACCATGGCAAATGGTAGGGCTATGTTTCCACCCCTGGGGCAGCCGATTCCAAGTATATTGGACTCCCCTCCAAGTGAAAGCAAACTGTGGCCTGCACTCTGCTGCTAGAGGGATGGAGAAAAAATGCATTAGCAATATCAATTGTGGCATACCACTTGGCTGCCTTTGATTCCAGTTCGTACTGGAGTTCTAGCATGTCCGGCACTGCAGCACTCAGTGGTGGCGTGACTTCGTTCAGGCCCGATAGTCCACTGTTAGTCTCCACTCACCATTAGACTTTCGCACTGGCCATATGGGACTATTAAAAGGTGAATGGGTCTTGCTGATCACTCCTTGGCTCTCCAGTTGACGAATTAGCTCGTGGATGGGAATCAGGGAGTCTCGGTTGGTGCGATATTGCCGCCGGTGCACAGTTGTGGTAGCGATTGGCACTTGCTGTTCTTCAACCCTCAGCAACCCCACAACAGAAGGGTCCTCTGAGAGACCGGGCAAGGTAGACAACTGTTTAATGTCCTCTGTCTCTAAGGCAGCTATGCCAAAAGCCCAGCGGAACCCTTTTGGGTCCTTGAAATATCCTCTTCTAAGATAGTCTATGCCAAGGATGCACGGAGCATCCGGGCCAGTCACAATACGGTGCTTTTGCCACTCATTTCCGGTTAGACTCACTTCAGCTTCCAATACAGTTAGCTGCTGGGATCCCCCTGTCACGCCATAAATACAGATGGGCTCTGGCCCTTTACAGCTGGATGGCATTAGAGTACATTGTGCACCGGTGTCTACTAGAGCCTTATACTTCTGTGCGTCAGACGTGCCAGGCCATCGAATCCACACAGTCCAATAAACTCGGTTGTCCCTTTCCTCCCCCTGGCTGGAGGCAGGGCCCCTCTAGTCCTGGTCAGAATCTTCGTTTCTGTGTTTAAAAGACTGCCTGCTAGAAGTTGGAGCAGCAAACTTTTCAGAGAACCCCTTTCTCCCGATTGTTTTCTTTTGCAACTCACGTACCCGTGCCTCTAGGGTCTCAGTAGATTTTCCATCCCATTTTCTCATGTCCTCTCCATGGTCACGTAGGTAAAACCACAGGGTGGTGCGGGGTGTGTACCCACCATATTGTCTTCTTTGCATGGATGCACGTTTACCCCTAATAGCTGAGACGCTGGTTTGTACAGGTGGGGAAGAAAATACACTCTCTTTAAGTTGCTGGACCTCTTCAAAAAGTTTCTCCAAAGTATTCTCTTTTAGTTGGTGGCCACTGGTTCGTTCAGGTGGGGGGGAACATAAATTCTCTTTAAGTTGGTGGACCTCTTCAATAAGTTTCTCCAAAGTATTCTCTTTTAGTTGGTGGCCACTGGTTTGTTCAGGTGGGGGGGAAGATAAATTCTCTTTAAGTTGGTGGACCTCTTCAATAAGTTTCTCCAAAGTATTCTCTTTTAGTTGGTGGCCACTGGTTTGTTCAGGTGGGGGGGAAGATAAATTCTCTTTAAGTTGGTGGAACTCTTCAGAGAGTTTCTCCACAGCCGAGACGCAGGCCTGTAGGGAAGAGGAGAGATTTCCTTCGTACTCCCGGAGTTGTTTAGCCATGTCACCCACTGTGGGATCTTCACCGTTTTTCCAGGTTATTATTGCCAATGTGCTGGCCCATGTTGATGGTGCATTCCGTACAAACTTCCGCCATATGGGTCGAGTACACTGGACTTCATCTGGATCTGTGGATGTTTGTGCATCGTTTAAGTCCTTATAAATTACTTCCCGTACGGCTAATTCCCTCAGGTACTGAATTCCCTTCTCCATGGTGGTCCACTTGACTGGTACACATACAAGTTCTTCCTTGTAGGGATACCTTCCCTTCACAGCTAACAGGAGACGCCTCCAGAGGCTGTGAGATCGTGCTCCATCTCCAATTGCTTTGTCAATGCTTGCATCTCTAGCAAGGGATCCCAACCGCTTGGCTTCCCTGCCCTCTAATTTCACACCATTGGCTCCAGTGTCCCAGCACCGGAGCAGCCAGGTGACAAGCTGTTCACCTATACAGCGACCAAAATCTTTTCGCACATCTCGTAGCTCACGCTGGTATAGGGTTCGGGTAGTTACTGTTGACTTACTGACATCCTCATCCTCATCTTCATCCTCCTGCACACTTGATGGCCCAGCCTCGTCTTCTCCAGACCCAGACTTAGCAGAAGACTTTCTGCGTTCTAAACGACCTGCGTCTCTATACCACTTTTTCACCTTTTCTACAGGGGCAACTTGCACTGCTACAGCTCGCCTCTCCGACCCAGCCACAGGGTCTGCCACAGGGATTGGAATACCCTCTGCAGGGTCAACTTGCACTGCTACAGTTCGTTTCTCCGACCCAGCCACAGGGTCTGCCACAGGGGTTGGAGTACCCTCTGCAGGGTCAACTTGCACTGCTACAGTTCGTTTCTCTGACCCAGCCACAGGGTCTGCCACAGGGGTTGGAGTACCCTCTGCAGGGGCAACTTGCACTGCTACAGTTCGTTTCTCTGACCCAGCCACAGGAGTGGGAATGGCTGCGGGAGCTGGAGCCGGGACGGCTGCGGGAGCTGGAGCCGGAATGGCTGCGGGAGCTGGAGCCGGGACGGCTGCGGGAGCTGGAGCCGGAACGGCTGCGGGAGCTGGAGCCGGAACGGCTGCGGGAGCTGGAACGGCTGCGGGAGCTGGAACGGCTGCGGGAGCTGGAGCCGGGACAGCTGCGGGAGCTGGAGCCGGAACGGCTGCGGGAGCTGGAGCCGGGACGGCTGCGGGAGCTGGAGCCGGGACGGCTGCGGGAGCTGGAACGGCTGCGGGAGCTGGGACGGCTGCGGGAGCTGGAGCCGGGACAGCTGCGGGAGCTAGAGCTGGAACGGCTGCGGGAGCTGGAACGGCTGCGGGAGCTGGAGCCGGAACGGCTGCGGGAGCTGGAGCCGGGACGGCTGCGGGAGCTGGAACGGCTGCGGGAGCTGGAACGGCTGCGGGAGCTGGAGCCGGGACAGCTGCGGGAGCTGGAGCTGGAACGGCTGCGGGAGCTGGAGCTGGGACGGCTGCGGGAGCTGGAGCTGGAGTGGCTGCAGGAGCCGGGACTGGAACGGCCGCAGGGTCTGTCACTAGGTTGATAGTAGCATCAATTGCAGCTCGATAGGCACAAGCCAGACCCCAGCACGCCACAGTGATTTGTGTCACTTTGGAACTGCCAGAGTCATGACACCTTTTTTTCAAGCATTCTACCAGTTTTTTAGGATTTTGCAGTTGTTCAGGGGTGAATGTCCAAAACACTGGAGGTGCCCACTGCCCTAGAAACCTGCCCATATCCTCCCACACTCCCTGCCACTCGCAAATATCCCGCCTCAAGACAGATCTCCGGATGAGATTCCTAAGTAGTTGTTTAACCTTAAACAAAACCTGAAGCGCATTCAGGAGACATAACAACAAGAACATGCTGGTCTGAGTATCCCAAGGATATTCAACATCTTGGAGAGCTACCGTAACTAGCTCGGGGGATAAGAGGGTGGTGAAGGAGGAAGGGAGAGTGAACAGGTAGGAAAAAATATCTTCCCCTGTCCCCTCCAGAGACTGACTCCCTGATGAAAAAAGGCAATAGGTGTAATTGCTAATAGTTTCTGAGATATGGTTTCCGAAGTATAGAGTCGACGACAGTGCTGAGTACAAATACCAGGTTAGAGTCATGACCAGATACTTCATCATTTCATAAGCCATCGTTACACCACACAGTACCATAACAATCTTAAACCAGGGCCCGGAAAGGGTAAACAGCACGACAGGGAGCACATACAGAAAGTAACTTGCTATAAAACTCAATTTGGGAAACAGGCACAGCAGACTTGAGATTAAGGCAATCAACATTGTGACTAGCAACTATTAAGCAGGTCGAATACTTATACCAATTTTAGTTTAACACACTCTGGTCAAATCTGTCGATATCTCAACCCTTCGAGCCCCACGTTGGGCGCCAAATGGGCTGTTGTGGTTTAGCCCGGCTGGCAGTCAAACACCACACAGCCGTTCGCTCACCCTCCCCCCTCCCTCTCCGGGATGGGGGAGAGAAATGGGAAAGTGAAGCCTGTGAGTTGAGATAAAGACAGTTTATTAAGACAGGGAAAATAATAACAACAACAATAATAATAATAATAGTATTAATAGTAATAATGTGTACGAAATAAGTGATGCACAATGCAATTGCTCACCACCCGTTGACCGATGCCCAGCCTATCCCCGAGCAGCCGGCCACCCCTCCACCCCGGCTAGCCACCCCTATATATTGTTCAGCATGACGTCAGATGGTATGGAATACCCCTTTGGCCAGTTTGGGTCAGCTGTCCTGGGTCTGTCCCCTCCCAGCTCCTGCTGCATCCCTAGCCTGCTCGCTAGCAGGACAGAGAGAGGCTGAAAAGTCCTTGGCTTGGTGTAAGCACTGCTCTACAACAATTAAAACATCAGCATGTTATCAGCGCTCTTCTCATTCTAATCCAAAACATAGCACCCTGCCAGCTACTAGGAGGAAAATTAACTCTGTCCTAACTGAAACCAGGACAATTGGAGGATGCATAACTATGACAAATAATGGTTATTGCTATAAAGTTTTGTTTGTTTTAATTTTGTAACAAATCTTTGGATATTTCTGTAATCTTTCTTGCCTATGACTTCTCTATATGTAGAGAAACTAAAAGTAAATTGTTTTTTTTTTATTATTTTTTTTTACCTCTAACAAAAATTTTGCATGTACAAGAAGTTCAGGCAGCTAGATGAAGATCAAATGCGCTAAATATAAACACATTTTGGACACTGACAATCAATATTTGCTGATTTAAGCTACCTCAAAACACAACAGCATTTAAAAATAAATAAAAATGAGGCTATAGGATATTTTGACTAAAGTTTTCTAACCTAACTCAGATTTTATACAGAAGTAGAGTCATGCTATTTCTCTGTAGTATAAAAAGGGTAGTAAGGCTGAATGGATCCTTACTCCATTATTACTTGTCAAAATGAGAGCAAACAACCCACAGGAGCCTCTTCCAATATCAGATCTGATATTAGTTCTGTTTGGACTGTTTGTTTTTGTGTGTTTAAAGCTACTACTAGTTTTTATCCTAGTGCAAACATGGTTCATTCTGGAAATACTTATTGAAAAATGATTTTTGCGCTATCTTCTATTTTTTGCAAGTTAGCTATAAAGCAAGCAGGAATCTAAATAATGGAGTAAGCTAACTAAACCCTAGTTCAGCTTGGTAAGCAGCTGATGTTTTACAGTACAAGATTAGGAGTTCTCTCCTTTCAAGATTTCTTCATCTTCTCTGTCCATCTTATAGGGATGCAAGGGTGAACAAAAGTTCATAATACCTTAACCCTTCTGGTGAAATAAGGTCTAAATCAGCAAAGTAAAGGCTAGCAGTCTCTTGCATTCAGTGTTTTGATTTTTTGAAACTCCAGATAAGAAACAGTGTGATCTATAGAAAAGGGTAACTGGATGTTGTTCTGTGAATAAAACTACCAAACGTATATACAAAGGTAATTTTGAAAAAAAAAATAAAAAAATACCTTTTGTTCTAAGACCTTATTGTCCTAATTGCAGAGCCCTGAAAACCTCCTGTACCCTTCTTTCTTGCAAATTGTAGCTTATCATTAGGAAAAAATGATATGTTGCCTGTGTTAGCCAAAGCACCCTGTTAAACAGTGCTTTAGCATGATTAGCAGCCTTCCTTCTGCCTTTGTGTTACAGAAGAGTATCCAAGAGGAAAAGGTGAATGTGATATTTTTGCTTTCTCATACCTTGATTAATAGTAAGATAGAATTTAGCTTAGAGTGTTTAGAAATGTTCTGCAAGAGATAGATGGGTCTATGAAGATCCAAGCAGCTGCAGCAATATGAAGGAGCCAACTTTAGAGGCAGAAATGTCATCAGATTTAATTTATGCCCTGTCATTTGCTGTGGCAGTCCTATTGAAGTTAACCGCAGCAGTAAGCTGCTGCAGAACTCCCAGCTGACATTTACATCTCTGTTAGAGTGAGTGGTACTGCTAGCAAATATTGCTGGAACACAAGGAAACAGCTTTGAATGTGCATAAGCAGATCGTACCAGAATTGCAAGAGATAGAGGCATCATGTATGATCCTTCCTCTCAAGAAAGTGAAGAATGAAGTTTCTTTGTGCCCTGTCAAAAATCAGGCTTGATTCAAACAGTTCTAGGCAAAACTGAAAGGAAAATTAAAATAAAATAAATAATAATAATTGTACAGCTTTGACTTAGCCAAAATTTTGCAATATTCTTTTTTTTTTTTTTTTTTTTTTTTTGGGGGGGGGGTGAGGGACTGGAATCCTGATATTCCTAACTCGTGCATAAGATAATCATAAACTCTAAGTATCCAGTAATACAGTACACTTATGGTTTAGTTTTAATAGTCTTTTATGCTGGCATTTTGTATAAGGTAATTTCCTATTGAATCTCAACAATACAGGTACCTGTACAGTGGCATTTAGGATTTCCTTGCTGGTTATGTGGATGGACAAAAATAAAAGAAACACAGCACATCTGCTGTAGGGTAGTATGTCAAGATAAAAGAATTGTTCTGAGGCTAAGATGATCTCCAGAGCAAGCAGGTTCAGAGTAGAAAAAGTCATAGAGCCTTGTATCCTGTAGAGTGAACAGCATTCTTATGATATATTCTGTCCTTCTTTGATACTTCCACTTTTATTTCCCCTTACTACACACACAATTTATTATTTTCTACTAGGTGGAAGTGTGATGTTGCGTAATTTGTTTACATTCTCCAGGGGACTAATAAAATAGATTTCCTTCTTTTGTTTTATGGACAAATACTAATTTATGTTTTTAACAGAATCTGAGTGATGTTGTGAATGATGTATGATCCCCATCTAGTGCAAAAAGACCCATAAACAGCGCTTGAAAACTAGCATCCCATTCTCGTTTGCAAGATTATATGCCTGCTGCAGTGCAAACAGCAATCAGTTGATTTGTAGCAGGGTTTGCAACTAGGACCATTTCTGAGGCATGAAGAGTATGAGTCCTGCTGTGAGCAGCAAGCAGTGATGCCTCTGTAACAGCTGTCCTGAAGATGCTGCCTGCTTAGGATAGCATCTTAATACAGTGCTGGACTACCTCAGCTACTTTGTGAGGTCTGTCCTTAATGAAGATGAGCACAGCTAGGTGCTCATTTATGTTTGAACCGTTAGTCACAAGCCTCAACAAGTGTAATTCAATGCAGACTGTTACAGTAACTTGGCTCCCGAGTCTGAAAAGCCCTTGTTGTGAAAATCCTTTTTAGCAACTCAGAACTACTTGTCTTTTCCAAAAGTTTGGACTTTTCAGTTAACTGATAGTCATGACTTACCATAGAGTAATATGTTACATCAAATTAATTCTGAACAGTACATACATATATGCATTGGGAAAGCCTTGAGAGGCCTTCCGTTGGTTTATGTGAGGAAGTGCGTATCAGGAAGAAAATGCAAGGCATTAAACTTCAGTCAGCTTCAAAAATGATGATTGCCTGTCTTAAATGGAAACTAGACTCAGTCACTGTTTCGATCATCAAGTTGCTCTTCCAGTCTACTGACTACAGTAGCAGCACTCTGACTTCGATATTCTGACTTTATTGAGGGTGTGTGCAAGTGTTTTGGATTAAAGCTTTCCTACACTTTTGCACTTTTCATCTCATTTTTGCATAATTTTTCCAGCTGCATGCATGAGGCTGACCTAAACACCTGAGCTAAATGCCTTCTCCACACTCCTGTGAAATCTCCACTTCTCTTGAAAACCTTATGTATGCTATGCAGTTTATGCTGCTTGGTTCACAAACTGACAGGCTGCTGCAGAGGAAAGAAAAGGAAACTTTGCTTTATTTCACAAATGTAACCGTTCTTGTGGGTAAATTTATGTATTCAGAAGACAACTGAACTTAGTTTTCAAAGCACTCCTATTTACAGCAAGATCACAAAACCAAGCAGTTCAGTAGGACTGGAGAATATGTCTGGATGAATATTTTCCATTAACATCTGAGTTCAGGTCATTAAATTTTACGAGTGGAAGTTGTCCCAATATTTGGTCAGTCTTCATGAATCTGAATCTCTTTGGATTTTAGAGGAAACACTTGGAGTTTTACCTGGGGAAAACAAGCCATAAAGCATGGAATATTCATCAGTATGTTAAACAATAATAATAATAATAATAAAGGAAATAATAGAGTAAAACATCTTATCTTTTCCCTTTCCCTCAGAAACTGTTATTAACATGCAGTAAGCAGGTGTCTTAAAGTCAGCATGACTTAAAGTTTTCTGATTCTTTTCTTTACTATATTTTTTAAAATATTTATTTTTCTTACCCTATGTTGACATGCTTATGTACTGTCTGGTGCAGCTTCTATTCTGAACTTTACGGACAAAACTTGGATTGTTTTGACATTAAACTTAACTAGGACAGAATTAACAGCAACTTGCTATTTAGGGGAGGGGAAAAAAAATCACACTTTTGAGTGATTTTACAAATGCCTTGAAGGAAGAAGAAAAAAATTTCAATAGCCCCTTGGGGTGTCAAACATTAATTCCGTCACTCATGGGTGTACTGTGTCATTTCTGCCTTTAATCACAGTTGCAAACATTTCACACCTTGTTAGTGTTTTTGAAATTAAAACTGCATACTGATCAGTGAGCTGTAACTCATAGCAGTTGTGAACAAACATTTTGGGGCTCAAAGTTCTTAACGCACCCTTTACCTTATCTACTCTTTTCTTTACAAAGGGAAACTTTATCTTCAGTGCATGTGAGGAAAACGAGAGTTAGAGCTCTTCCACTACCAGATTCAAGGGGGATGGAGACATTCTGTATTGCATCATAGAATGGCTTGGATTAAAAGAGACTTTAAAGATAATCTGTTTCTACTCCATCTACCATGGGCAGGGACACTCTTCACTACACCAGGTTGCCCAAAGCCCCATCCAGCTTGGCCTTGAACACTTTCAGGGATGGGGTGTTCACAGCTTCTCTGGGCAGCCTGTTCCAGTGCCTCACCACCCTCATAGTAAAGAATTTCTTAATATCTAATTGAAATCTAGCCTTTTATAGTTTCAAAATGTTACTCTTTGTTTCACTACACTCCCTTACAAGGAGTCCCTCTTCTGCTTTCTTGTAGGCCCCTGTAGGTATTGGAAGACTGCTATGGGGTCTCCCTTGAGCCTTCTCTTTTCCAGGCTGAACAACCCCAAATCACTTAGCCTGTCTTCAGGCTATCAACAAATACCCCCAGCCTAAATGCATCCAGCCTATCCAGATCCCCCTGAAGAGCCTTCCTACTCTTAAGCAGAGAGTATGTCATATTTAGAGTAATTAGGAAAACGAATTAAAGCTTTTGTTTCTTTGTTTGTGCTGGCTCATTCCAAAACACATCTCTTTCTAAAGTTGGGTTTTATATCAGTGTTGCTGAAGACTTATCTTCTGTATTTGCAGGAGAGGTTGTATCCTGTTTGTATACATTCATTTTCTGCTAGTTTTTTTTTTTTTTTTTTTTTTTTTTTTTTTTTTTTTTTTTTTTTTTGCCAGCTGCTGAGTCTATTGGAAAAATATATTAAGCTGAAGAAATGCTCCATGCACTCATGTGCCTAAAAGCTAGTCCATGCCTGTAAAAGGATTTCAGGGGGAAAACTGAAAGGATTATTTGTCCTGATTTCTTCCCTTGCTGTCATCCTGTGAACCCAGAAAAGGATATAGCTAGTCTTTGTCACTTTCCCTATAAGCAAATGAACTCATTTCTGGAAGCAGGAGGTAGTATATCATCTTTGAACTTATTATATCCTGTAGAGGATTGCTGACCATATGTGTGGAAAAAGAAATCTGAAAAAGGAAATGTGCTTGTAGTATATGATCATAAATTTAATACAGGCTGTGATTGTGATCTTTTTAGTATTTCAGAATGGAGAGTTCTGTTTTATGTTTGTTTGTTTCTTTGTTTGTTTTTTGCTTGTTTTTTTTTCTTCAGGAGTTCTAATTTACTAGTCCCGATATCAGTTATTATTTGTGCTGTAAGCAGAATGATTCTTGGGACTAAAATATGTATGTGTGTGCTTATACAATTGTATACTTATTATCTTAGAACAAAAATAATACAAATATAATCCCACCTCCGAAAGTAAAAAATAGGGTTAGTAGTATTTATTTTCTCTTGCCATAGCACACAGCTCTAAGACAGCTACTGATAAATTTATTGAGTTTTGCTACTGATCCCCTTGGGTCCCTATGGACAATTTAGGTAGATCCTCAGTCTCCAGCACTGTCTATCCATGCCTCTGCTTATACCTTGTATTCCACAGTTTTCCTAGTCCCATGGTGATAACTACTGTTGCTTTAGAAAGAAGAGAAAGACCTTTCAAGAGATTGTAGAAGCTTGTCGAATGTTTTAATGTTTTAGAAGCTATAGTCAGCTAACTTCATTATGCATGCACTGTCCTCAAAGATTATCTAATTCAAGGAGAGCATACAAATAAATCTTCCCTTATTAAATCATATGTTTTGAAAAAAATACTAGAATGGATTGTTTGTTCGTCTTTCCCCTTGAAACTTTAAATGCTACATTGCCCAGGTAGAAAAGAATTAGTTGTGAAAGATTAAATACAGAAGTTAAAAAGCTTTGATGGAAACACAATGGAAGTTCTCCCTGTGCCAAAATGATTCAGTCATTGGTTTTGTTGTTGTTTGGTAGAGTTTTTAACCTTCCCTAATGGAAGTAATCTTTTATGTGTCTTTTCCTTTTAAAGTTTGTATGGATTTTGTACGTGCATTGCAGTAGGGAAGGTCAATAGGTAAGAAATAAACAATCTATCTGTGTGTCATTGGATAGTCTGAGAAAAGCAGGTGTTTAGGTTTAATACTAAAAGATTGAGCATCAAGTGTTAATTTTGATTTTGTAAGCTTGGAGACCCTACATCTGCTCAAGCAAATTTTGCAATTGTAACTCAAAACCACTACAACCAATATTATAATGATACTTTACTACACATTTATAAATGCTCAGGGCTTTTGATAAATGCATTCCGCAAACATAAAGTAGGTTGAAAAAATGTGTCTTTAGACAATACTATAGAGTGAGGTATATGGGACTTCTAGGAGAGATGCTCAGCTGCGGCTTCTGTCAGCCAAAGTTGCTGATAATAAATGAGAAGAACGTGAATGATTGATTTGCTTTACAAGAGGAACTGTTGTAGATAGGGAGCGTGCTTTGCAAAATTATAGACACTGCGTCTGTAATAGATCAGAGGTAGGTTGCAATAACAGGTAATGAGTTGTGGAATCACCGATCTCAACTGTCAAGTGCTTAGCAGGTAACAGAGGAGCAGAGAGAGCACTTTACTTTTTAGCCACAGGGGAAAATATATATATATATATATATGTAGATACATCTTTATACATTAAAAAGTCACAGAGCACTGATAATTCCTTGAGCAAATTACACAATTCATGATTCAACACAGAATAGTGTTTCTGTTAGAATCTGGTCTATGTTGGCGTAGTTCTGAGGTTTCTGTTTAACAGAAAGCCTTAGAGAAGGGAAAGGTATTTGTCATTAAGCCAACAAAAATTTTATGTTGTGGTCTTAAACTTACATGTAACCTTTTGAGCTTGTAATGTGAAATGAAAAGCATTCTAAATTACTTTTGCCTCTGAACAGATTTGATAAGGCGCTGGAAAGCAGATGTTCGATTGCATAAGATATGTGAGTCACCAACTTTAAAGATACAAAAAAAGATGAATATGATTCCAGGATAAGATAGGATGTGCCTGGCACAGTACTGAAATTGAGCTCAACATGATGTTTTGGATTTAAGCCACCTGAAGCAATTTGTGGCATGCAGGATTCTTGCATAGTTTCCCTTGCGTTGTCTGAGAATAAGTAAGAGTTACAAAGAATTCACCAAACTTGCCAAGTGTGTATATCATGTTCTCTGATATTTGTTTTTCATACTAGATAGTTTATCTAAACACTAACCCAAACAGGTGCTTTTCTATACAGATCTTTATAGCTTTCTTCTGCTCTTTCCAACTTTGATGCTTAAGACCTTCGGAATTAAAAACTGAAGGAAGGTCAATATTTTCTTTAAAAACAAGAAGAAAATGCATCCTCACAAATCTTACCCAATCATAGTGTGGTCAGAACAACACCACTGATGAAGTGGGCAAACAAATGCGCAGGAAAGGAAAGGGAAGGCTGGAGGAAAGCTCTGGTGAAATGAATCAGCTAATTTAATGCTAAGTATTCAGTTGTTAATATCCCTCTCTGATGTTGACTTTATCATATGCTTTTTTGCTGTTGCAGACAGGATATGGCTCTTGGTAACAAGGACAGAACAATGATAGATCTGTGTCACTATGGAAATTGCTTGTGTTGTATGTTAGAATAAGAGGGAGATTTTTCTTTCATTAGGAAGTGTTTTTCTTTTTGCAGAAGATTCATGGCTCCATGATAATGAAATAAATAAGAGAGAGAGGAAAGACCAGGGAAGCAGGAATGGAGAGGAGGAAGGGGAAGGATTTTTCATAAGACAAGAAACATTTAGTAGATGAAGAGTAAAAAAATATAAAAACACTTGACAGAAATTATATAGTGCTTCAGCTGTGCTCCCAACAGTATTATTGATATACAGAGCATTCTTTTTTACATTTTGATTCTCAGAACTGGAAGTTCTTAAGGAAATGAGGTGATACCCACTGAAAAACTCAGGACTACAAGAAAAATAAATTTATGTTCTTAAATTTAGATGGAGTTCAAAGCATGTTTATCTTTTGGCAGTGTAAAAACATAATTGGATTCAGCCTTCCAGCTCAAAAAAAGTCTCCAAGAGAAGACTTTTATTCGCATGCAATTCAAAATGCATTTATCTTTTAGCCACATACAAACTGCTCAATCCAGCTTTTTGCACTTAGTGACCTTCTTCAGGGAATTAGGAACACTGTAGAGCAGAAGCAGCATTTTAAATGACTCTCATTGCAAAGTGGAAGTGCGTCTCTGGGTCAAAAGCCAGTCCATTGTCAGCAAGATTCCCCATAGTTGAGGACAGAGGCAGTCACACTTTGAAGCATACAAGTCTTTCTTCAAAAATGACAGAAATGTTTTTCACACTGGGAAAACTGCTAGGAATGTAAATAAAAAGTACTGTGTAGTAAAATAAACAAATCATGGATTAATTTGTGTTACAGAGACAATACATTGAAAAGCATTATATTTGAAATTAGGTTGAATAAGGAAGAAGAAAATCAGTTTATATATTGAAATAGTATTACAGTAAATGTGAAAATGATTGAAATTGATGATTTATTTAATCTGTGACTCATTCTGTGTTTTACTAATAAAATATGCTCAATATTTTTGTGCGGATTGGCTTTTCTTTTTCTTTTTTTTTTTTTTTTTAGTTTTTAATAACAGCTCTTTGCATTACAGTATCAAGTATCATGGGAAGCACACAGAACAACTGTGTATTGTTCTGAGTGCTCTGGATCTTAGGACAAAGTCATGGTCCTTTCTCTGAAAGCTCTTAGCTGAAGACAGCAGATAGGTGTATGTAGTGGAGAGTTAAAGGAAAGTAATAAGGACAAATGAATAGATTACAAATTTATTTATTTATTTTTTTCTTAAAGAACTATTTTCTCACTATTAAATTCCAAAACATGACAGTAACTAGGTTGCTGGTAAACTTGATTTATCAGTTTGGCTTTTCAGGGAAGTTAAATAGCTTTTCAAAAGCTTTTATATTCTGCCTTTTTGTTCAAAAGAATGAAACAACTGCTAATAATGTTATATCCACCCTTCCTTCCTGATGGGCTAGGTTTCATCAGGTGCAGAGAATGATTGTTACACATATCATCTGTACTGAGAAGATGCTCAGCCACCAGTGAAACTTTACAACTATTTTAATAAATTTAATTAATTTATTTAATAATTTTAATATTTTTTTTCTTTGTGGATTTGTGGTCTGAGTCTTCTGAGCATCAAAATTAAATTAATGCTTAACATTTATATGGTCTCTTCCCCAGACCTTAGGAGTCCAGTGTAGAAAAACAGTCAGGAGCTACTTTACCTGGTATGTTTTTAATGGTGGAATAGTTGCAGCTGTTAACTCTCTCCTGTAGGATTTCTTGTTCATTTGGTAGAAAATAACTATTTGTTTAAAAGGTCAAAAATGTGCTTATGGTAGGGACTATAACATGTGTCTTTCACTTACGATGGAGGTACTTTAACTGTAAGCCTGAAATTACATTCATTTCTGTTTTATCTCCAGCCCAATAGATCTTCATTACTATCTGCAGGAATCGGAATGCCTCTTGTTCTGTTTCAACTGAAGGAAATGTGGAAAATGTCTCATTATGTCCAATTTCTAGTGACGAATCTGATTATCCTCTACTGATTTAGAACTCAAGCCTAAGAGTCTGTCTACAGAGATGAGTAGAAATTTATATACTCTTGTGTCCTTCACTTCTTGGAACTACAATGTACTGACTTTTTTTTCCCCCCATACAACTTCTATTTCCTTTATTCTAGTTATTTAAATGACATCTTACATAAAACCTCTTTCTACACCCCATTTATTCTTCTGCTTTAAGGCAGAACAGTTTTTATGTACAATTTCAGTTTCTGTATGAACTTACTTTCATGTATCTCACATTAATATGGTTTCCATTTGCCCACATCACAATCCGTCACATCTCATCCTACTTTAGTCACTTTTTTTAATGAGCCCTCCTCCCCCAAGATGCCTCTTTTGTTCTTTCTATCTGGCATAGCTTGTTTCTGTGAGTCTTAGTACTTCCATCTCATTCATGGTCTTCAAGTGGAGTCACTGCCATCTCATTTTAATTTATTTAGGTTTTGATATATTTCATTAATCCTCAAGCGCATCCTTTTTGCAGTTGCCCGGCAGGCTTGTGACTTTTTGTTCAGCAAGCAAAAAGGGAGGGCAGGCATATTATTATTTTTATTATTTATTTCCATCTTTTCAATTGAAGCTGCATTTTTTCACTTCTCTTTCTCTCTCCTTTATTTATTTATTTATTTATTTTGTTAAAAAGTAGATTCTACATGCAGTAGTTGCAGTGCACATTCATTCTCCTCTTGTTCTCAGCAGTTTTACTTAGATTGCCTCAGATGTATGATATATAGAAGATGGGATTAGGTCTAATATATGTATATATTATTCACATGTACTGTACTGATGGAGAAACTGTTATTTGTCTTCCTTTTCGTTATCATATATGAGTTATCATCAATCCCCTTTACTTTACAGGGTTTTTTCTAAAGCTGACTCCTCGTTATGTTGCTCCCTACATACTACCATCTGTACTTTGCTGTTGTTTCTATTATTTAGAATTATTGTGTCAAATCACAGCTTTAAGGCAAAAGTTGAAGAATACCATACTTTTGAAAGTATAGCCTCTGTGTTTCCTGATATGCAGCTGTAAATCTTATATAACATTTCCATCTTCAATGACTTCTGTAATCCTTATTCTGCTTGTATGACAAAATAGGAACTGTCAGCACTATTCATTTAACTTGGTGATTGTGGTGTTAGCCAGACTCTGTGAAAGCACCATTACTTTCTGAAGGTGTACTATATGTAAGTGTAAGATAAAACATTGTTTCACTGCCTTAAATATCCAAAGCACCAAAGTTTCTCAAACGGTTTTTAAATGTTTGTTTTCGCTGATGGTTCTTAGGTCAGTACTGTATTGTCTCTAGGTTTTTGGTAAGGATGAGATAAGATTTATTTCAAAAAAAGGATTCAAAGAATTGGAAGTATTGAACCAGAATGTCCCCGTTGCCCAATTCCATCCTTGATGAAGCCAGTTGAAGCTCAGATCTAATTTAATTGCATGGACAGATATGTGAAGATATTTTTATTCATCTGATGTTTTCTCTAGGCTCATGGGATGTGTGGCATTTCTTAGATTTTTTTTTCCAGTCCTTTTCAACGAGCAAATACGGAGATAGGAAGAAATTAATTACTAAGTCTTTGAGTTAGAGATGTATTCACACAATAATATAAATTAGTGCTAAAAATACAGTTATTTCTATATATTAACTCTCATAATAACTACCAATGGTTTGACACTTCATCCCCTTGTCATCCATCGTGTTTCATATTCTCTGAGGGAGATGAACTGCAGAAAAGCTCTGGTTTCAGGACAACAGTAGAACTTCTTCAAAATTATAGAATCATAGAATATCCTGAGCTGGAAGGGACCCATAAGGATCATCAAGTCCAACTCCTGGCACCCAGGTCTACCCAGAATTTTAGACCATGTGACTAAGTGCACAGTCCAAATGCTTCTTAAATTCAGACAGGCTTGGTGCAGTGACTACTTCCCTGGGGAGCCTGTTCCGGTGTGCGACCACCCTCTCGGTGAAGAACCTCTTCCTGATGTCTAGCCTAAACCTCCCCTGCCTCAGCTTGACACCATTCCTGCGGGCCCTATCACTGGTGACTAAAGAGAATAGATCGGCGCCTGCCCCTCCACTCCCCCTCGTGAGGAAGCTGTAGACCGTGATGAGGTCTCCCCTCGGCCTCCTCTTTTCCAGACTAAACAGTCCAAGTGACCTCAGCCACTCCTCATACGTCTTCCCCTCTAGGCCCTTCACCATCTTTGTAGCCCAGTATCTTACTGACTTGAAGAAAGAGGCTTTAATCTATCCTGGTTTGTTTACTAACGAAGGAGCACGAAAGAGACGCATGTCCTTGCCTCTGAAGAGGAGGTGAAGAAGCGGCTAGTGCAAGGAACACAAAAATCAGTTGCGCCAGACTCATATGTGGTTGTATCTGAGCTTGGAGACTGCAACCCTCTTCAGACTTCCAGATCTAGAGGAACACTTTGGCTGCAGCCTAAAAGCCACGTGTACATAAGCTCCCCCAGGCCAGCCAATCTTCTTCCCATGACCTGCCAGGAAACAGCAATGTAGGCATGTAACCAAATTAAAGCCCAAACCTTCAGCCCAGTCCTTGACCTGAATAGTGAGTGAGGATCCGGATCCTGGCATTTATATGTGATAGTTTATACGGAGCCAAAGTTAATAGTGTAGTCAGAGGTCACGGGGCTAGATTTTGAAAAGTCCTACATGAAGAAGAGATCTCAGAAAAGCAAATTTAAATAACATTAATGTCAAGAAAAGTAATTCTGATTGCTATATTCTTTATCTGTCATCACTAGACAGATGAAAATCTATGATAGCAATTTTTCCTTTAAGGTCATTTTCTTTTTTCTTTTCTTTCTTTCTTTCTTTCTTTCTTTCTTTATTTTAACAGGCTCTGTACTAATTTTCCTCACAGAATGACTAACAGAAATATGACCCTTTTGCACCTTTTGTAGTTAATTCATTAGGTCAACTCTAACCACTAAGCCCCTTGTTGGGTTATTTCTATTAGTGATAAGGAGCAATTGACCTTAAAAGACTGAAGCCAGGTAGATGAGCCTATTCCACAAGGTCTCTTGGCTCCACCCTTATTAAGTGAAATCTGCCAGATGTGGATCATTTGACCTTTGCTATATAGGAAGCATGAGGAGTTGTGGGGAATTGTTTGCCCAGGTGAGTTTGAGGCTTAGGTTATCTAGGGTGCTTTTCTACCATGGTGAAATGGACTCAGTGTTCCCCAGGAGGCTGCTTTTTCTTTATGTTTTCTACCATCTCTGTGAAATAGTTTTAGTGACTCTGTGAGCTAGCTATGTTGGTGGTGCCTTCTCCGTACAGTAAAACCCTGGTGGTATGACTTCACTGTGGAGTAGCTTGGAAGTGACTCAAGTTCAGAAGCTGGCAGGTAAGTGTTCCTGGGTTCTACAGTTGTTTAATGTTGAGGAGTTTGAGTACTTCCTTCACCTTGTCTGTTTTCAGTGAAATTACTTCTGTGGATTCTAAGCTCCCTTTCCAGCCCTTAGAAACAAAATAATAATAATAATAAAAAGAAAAAAAAAACTCAGGAGCTCAAGTGCTTACAGGTCAGCTTGACTTTGAAGAATGTCCTTAAGTATTTGTTAAGATTGAACAACAGACTGTGTGAAAAAGGTGCCTTAATGTGAACTCAAATTATGTCTTGTGGTAAGTAGGAACAGATTTGGATAGATACTGGTGGCGTTATCGTTACTTTCACTAACTGAAATTGTGAGAATGTGCTGTTCATAAAAGAAATGCTGTTTTCACAATATGCAAGTCAAAAGCCTTTAGATTACCAGCAGTTATAGGTTCAAGGAGATAACTTTAAAGAAAGAAGCTATTGTTGGACATTTCCCCGTGACCCCTCCGTAGATTGGCTCCCTGAAGAAAAAGCGTCAAAGGTGTAACAGTTAATAGTTTCTGAGGTAGGGTCAGGGGAAGGTGGTTTTTCTCCTGCTTGTTCACTCTCCCTTTCTTCTCCTCCAGGAGTGTTATGGGAGCTTTCCAAAACTTTGACTATCCTTGGGATTTTCAGACCAGCATGTTCTTACCGTTATGTCTCCTGAATACACTTCAAGTTTAGTCTAAGGTTAAACAAATACTTAAGAGTGTCATCCAGAGATCTGTCCTGAGGCAGGATAGTTAGGATTGGCAGGGAGAGTGGGAGGATATGGACAGGCATCTAGAGCAGGGGCCACCTCCCCTGGAAAGACCATGAGGAACCTGCAGTGGATGAATTGGCTATACAACCCTGGCAGTACGAAGGAAGTCTCTCTTCTTCCCTACAGGCCTGCATCTCGGCTGTGGAGAATCTTTCGGAAGAGGTCCACTAGCTTAGAGAATTTATCTTCCTCCCCACCTGTACAAACCACTGTCTGAGGTATCGGGGTAAGCGTCCTTTTGTGCAAGGAAGATGACAGAGTGGGTACGCAGCTCACACCACCCTGTAATTCTGATTGCGATATTCTAACGTACTCATATGTTATACACAATTTGAGTGCTTCTGACAAATATACAAGAAACCAAGAGGGCCCATTGTTTTACAGCATGATTGACAGCACAAAAAGAAAAACAAAATAATTAACAAAATAAGGATAGAATAATATAACTTTATTTATATATTATTTTTGTGTGTGTGTTTTTTATGGCTCAGACTCACCAAGTAGCCTAAAACTAAGGCCATGTCTGTATTCTTCTATGTCCCTTCTGCCCCCTCCTCTTTGTCTTAAATCATTATGCCAGCCTAAAATATTGAGACTGACTTTGGGTAGCAGTCTAGCTGTACAGCACAGATTGGCAAACCTGCTTGAGACCTGGAAATTAGCAGGTGTTGATTTATGCTGAATTCAGCAACTCTGTCACATACCTACTGCTGTAGTTACATTTCAGGTTTACTTTTATATGAAAATATTTGCATCTTCTCTTGTCAGTAGGGCTTTTCAAGATCTGTTGGTTGCATGGTCTCCAGTCATTTCTGCAGGAGTAAGCATGAGCTAATGCTGTGCTTTCCTAAACACACAGACCTTCCCTGGAGATTATATAGGCTGAGCAGATGGAACACCTTGAAGAAAAGCCTTGGAGAAAGCAGTGTGTTCTACTCTCTGCAACTGTACATGCTGTGTACTTCCTTCCATCTGTGCAATGGTTTATTGGGGGTACTGCAGGTGTTTAATATAGCTTTGTACAGCACAGTATCAAGGAGTTAGTGAAATACAGACTCTTCTGCACCACAGGTGCTGTATTTACTTGTGATCTAGATCAGCTGCCTTCTTTATTATCCCGGGTCGGGGCGGGGGGGTGTGTGAAGTATGCAGTGTACTTGGCTTGTTAGTCTGAGAGGTAACAAAGCTTTTCTATCTTTCTGTCCCTTAAAGTCTGTATTTTTCCTTCACAAAATTAACATAATAGTCTTCTGCTCAAATAAATGTGTGGTCTGAAATCTCAGCTGTTACCTTGTAAGGGATTTTGGGTGGGATTCAAGACTGGCACCTAATGTTTATTGGTGTTCCATCCTCATATGGCAATAGTAATTAGACTCCTAGCACATATGTGGACTCCTAATTGAAGTCATTCTAGTACTGGATGCAGTTCCATCCAAGAACTGTCTCCCTGTTTATAACCATTTTTATATGCGGCTTGCATTATGACTCACAAATCTGGTCCACTCAGCACTGATGACATGAATTTGGGTATAACCTTCAAATAGTACAACTCATCTAGATTTTGGCTTACTGAAGAAGAAACATTTTTATTATTTTCATATTATTACAATATGTGAAAATGCAGTGTCACTTCCTACTCAGCTGCAATAATAATTCCTATCCTGTTTTCACCACTTGGAAGAAAAGAAGTCTTACACAATCTGCTCTCGCTTCTGTTTTGGTCCTCCAGTCATTGAGATGACTTTGGTTCGAAAGACCAAAATGGACACTGAAGGTTAAAAATTTAAATGGAAATGAACTGAGTCTCCTAAAAGCTGTTTCAAAACTGATAATAAATTTAGCTGTATGAAATACTTGATATAAAATGGAAAAACACTTTAAATGTCTTACAAGTTTCATTGTGTATTAAGTATAACCATTGCTGTGAGAAATGTTAAAATGTGACTTGTTTTGAGAATGCATGTTTTTAAGCAAGTTATAGAATAACAAGAAATGTTAATACACTTTTTTTGAAAAGTTATATATACATATATATATATGTACTAAATGCTTTCTATTAAGCAACTCCACTTAAAAATTGATTCACTGTGAAGTTCACAGTTCATTCAGATTTTCCACATATATAAAATAAGGAGACATGTTAAAGCTACTTTTTAAAGCTGTTTGGAACAAAATGTCATCCAAATTCGTATAATATCCACCAAATGGATTTTATTCAGTGGGATTTTATATACTTTTGTAATCTCTTAACGTGACCACTCTTAAATGTGACTAACCTACATATAGATAGTATAAATTAACATACTTCAAAGATCTAAGAGCAGGTTTCAAAGGAATCTCCCTGGAGCTAGGCATCCATCCTTCAATCATTTTCAGAGGCATATTTAAAAACTCAAATGATACATTTCTCCTTTAGATTATGTTAAACAAAACAAAGAAGGCTTCCGTGACAAATAGCTCCTGTGTATAACAGTATTTCTCAGGTACTCCTTCTTTCTACACAAGCCTGTGAGACAGCATGACCTTATGTTCCTAATCAATAAATCAAAACTGCTTTTAGATATCATATGCATTGCGACATTTAGAAAAGGTGGTAAGATTAGGAATGATTTCTCTGTATCATTTCTATACTTACCAAAATGACTGCCCCTAGCAAGAAAGAGAATACTTTTATTTCTGTTGTGGACTTTAGTTCTCTAATCATCCTAATTTCAGTCATAAGAAGGGCAGAATGATTATGTCTGTTTTGAAGTCCCAATTACCCTCATTTATATCAATGGAAAGTTTAACTCCATTGAGGCTTCCTTTTTGTTTTAGGTCACTGAAACACAATCCAAGCACTTAAATCTATGGAAGCAAAGGCTGTTCACCTTTGAGGTTGATGACATATTGTGTCTCACTCTGAATACAGCCCAAAGGTTTGACCTTTCTTAGCAAGGTACTATATTGTACAGACCTGTATGTGTCTTTTCCACTGGGAGCTTTAAATAGGAGCCAACTAATTTTCGTTTTCCACTTTTAATTATTCCACACTGCAAGTTGGATTCTCATGACATAATATCAATTAGTTGGAAACAAGTGAACTGCAAACTTTTGACACTACAAGATTTTGTTCTCTGTCTTCTGAGAGTTGGTAAGCATTGTAAAAGAAAAAAGATTCTTTTAGTTTTGCTTGTGCTATTTTTCTTTAGCACAGACTTAAGCTGGGAAAAGTCTGTGGTTTCATTTTAATAGAGAATGAAGATGATGGGATATGGGAAGTTTAATTTTTCTTTTTTTTTATATGTCCATCAGATCACAAAACTTATGACAGAACTTAGTAAACTAATTGCTAAATTCTGCACGCAGTAAGCTATTCTGCCACACTTTTCACAGAATGGTTGAGGTAAAAAGGGATGTTCTGAGATGATCTGGTCTAACTCCCCTACTCAGGCAGGGCCAGCTAGAATGGGTCACCCAGGATTGTGTCCAGGCAGGTTTTGAGTATATCCATGTTTCTCAGTGAACTGGTATCTAGAAGTGTGATAAAAGTTATCAGTCACAGAAGAAATTAGAAATGTTTCTTGACAGTGTAAGTAAAAATCTTGATTGAATTGTGTTTTTTACTGCAAAGAAGAAAAACTGAAGAAGTTTCATGTCACGTAAGTTGAGGTGATATAGACTTTAGGCTCAAAAATAAGTACAAAAAGTAATGAACATATTTTTTGGTAAGAAAAAAAAAAAGCATTTTGGTAGGATTATTTTTTTTTCCTCTTCCCCTTTTCTTCATTCAAAAGACAAAGACCAGAATCTTTGACTGCTTGGACCTCAGGACATTTAATGGGATTTAAAAGACTTTTTTTTTCCCCTCTCTCTCTCATAGCCTCTTATGTTATTGCTGTGGTTTAACCCGGCCAGCAGCTAAACACCACACAGCCGTTCCCTCCCCCTCCCCCCTCCCTCTCTGGGGTGGGGGAGAGAAATGGGAAAGTGAAGTCTGTGAGTTGAGATAAAGACAGTTTATTAAGACAGGGAAAAGAATAACAACAACAATAATAATAATAATAGTATTAATAGTAATAATGTGTACGAAATAAGTGATGCACAATGCAATTGCTCACCACCCGTTGACCGATGCCCAGCCTATCCCCGAGCAGCCGGCCCCCGCCTCCACCCCGGCTAGCCACCCCTATATATTGTTCAGCATGACGTCAGATGGTATGGAATACCCCTTTGGCCAGTTTGGGTCAGCTGTCCTGGGTCTGTCCCCTCCCAGCTCCTGCTGCATGCCCAGCCTGCCCGCTAGCAGGACAGAGCGAGAAGCTGAAAAGTCCTTGGCTTGGTGTAAGCACTGCTCTGCAACAATTAAAACATCAGCATGTTATCAGCACTCTTCTCATCCTAATCCAAAACATAGCACCCTGCCAGCTACTAGGAGGAAAATTAACTCTGTCCTAACTGAAACCAGGGCAGTTATCTAAAATGTCATCTTGTTCATTTAAAAAAAAAAAAAAAGTTCTTAGTTACTTTAAGTCAAAATGCATATTCCTTCAGAATGATCTGCATTCAACCAAGTCATGTTAGATAACCATGGGAAAGTATATAATTAAAAAATAATTATTGTTCAATTAGCAATGTTTTCTTCAGTTTGGCAACATTCAGTTAGTATTACTAGTAGGCAACCGGAAATAATTTCTTAGATTTATGTTGTTGTGGGAAAATTGGATCACGTGCAATAT